>NC_079534.1:8721207-9921207 GCF_003711565.1 Takifugu flavidus | reverse complement strand
CATAAGGTTGTTCATCGGTGCTCTTGGCACCATGACAACCTGGGCTGGTGCTAGGTCAATGATTGACCGCTGGTGCTGGTCGTGGCGGTAATCCCCGTACCCGATGGTGGACACCAGAGATGAGGGGAGCTGTCAAGCTGAAGAAAGAGGCCTACAGGTCATGGCTGGTCTGTGGGTCTCCGGAAGCAGCTGACCGGTACAGGTTGGCTAAGCGGGTTGGAGCTGCAACAGTCGCGGAGGCAAAAACTCGGGCATGGGTGGAGTTCAGTGAGGCTATGGAGGAAGACTTTCGGTCTGCTCCAAGAAGATTCTGGCAAATTGTCCGGCGCCTTAGCCTAACCATGTTAGGTGTGCGTGGGGAACTGCTGATGTCTCCTGGGGCAATTATCCGGCGGTGGAAGGAATACTTCCAGGAGGTCCTCAATCCTACCAACACGTATCCTCAAGGTGGAACAGAGTCGGATGACCAGGAGGTGGACCATCCAATTTCCGGAGCAGGAGTTGCCGAGGTAGTGAAACATCTGCCCGACGGCGGAGCTCCGGGAGCGGATGAGATCCGCCCGGGGTATCTTAAGGCTCTGGATGTTGTAGGGCTGTCCTGGTTGACACACCTCTGCAACATTGCGTGGACACCGGGGGCAGTGCCCTTGACTGGCAGACTGGGGTGGTGGTCCCTATTTTTAAGAGTGAGGACCAGAGGATGTGTTCCAACTATAGGGGAATTACACTCCTCAGCCTCCCTGGGAAAGTCTATGCCAGGGTGCTGGAAAAGAGGATTAGACTGATAGTCGAACCGCTGATCGAGGAGGAACAATGCGGGTTTCGCCCCGATTGTGGAACCACGGATTAGCTCTTTACCCTTGCTGGGGTGCTTGAGGGGAGTTGGGAGTTTGCCCAACCAGTCCACATGTGTTTTGTGGACCTGGAAAAGGCTTATGACCGGGTCCCCAAGAGCATCCTGTGGGGGGTGCTCCGGGAGTATGGGGTGGAAGGTCCCTTGATAAGGGCCATCCAGTCCCTGTACCAAAGGAGCAGGAGTTTGGTCCGGATAGCCGGTTGTAAGTCGGACTCGTTCCCAGTGAGGGTTGGCCTCCCCAGGGATGCCCTTTGTCACCGGTTCTGTTCATAACTTTTATGGACAGAATTTCTAGGCGCAGCCGGGGAGTGGAGGGTTTCGAGTTCAGTGGGCGGAAGATCTCGTCGCTGCTTCTTGCGGGTAACGTAGTTCTTCTGGCGCCATCGAACAGGGACCTCCAACAAATGCTTCAACGGTTCGCGACCAAGTGTGAAGCGGCAGGGATGCGGATCAGCACCTCCAAGTGAGAGTCCATGGTCCTCGCTCGGAAAAAGGTAGAGTGCCTTCTCCGGGTTGGAGAGGAGGTCCTGCCCCAGGTGGAGGAGTTCAAGTATCTCGGGATCTTGTTCACGAATGAGGGTAGGATGGAACGGGAGATCGACAGGCGGATCGGAGCAGCGTCAGCAGTGATGCAGGCGCTTAACCGATCCGTCATGGTAAAGAAGGAGCTGAGCCGGAAGGCAAAGCTCTCGATTTACTGGTCAATCTACGTCCTCACCTATGGCCATCAATGCTGGGTGATGACCGAAAGAACGAGATCGCGAATACAAGCGGCTGAAATGAGTTTCCTCCGCAGGGTGGCCGGGCTCAGCCTTAGAGATAGGGTGAGAAGCTCGGACATCCGGGAGGGGCTCGGAGTAGAACCGCTGCTCCTCCACATCGAGAGGAGTCAGTTGGGGTGGCTCGGGCATCTGGCTAGGATGCCTCCCTTTAGAGGTGTTCCGGACATGTCCCACCGGGAGGCGGCCTCGTGGCCGGCCCAGGACTAGGTGGAGAGATTACATCTCTCGCCTGGCTTGGGAGCGGCTGGGGGTTCCCCCAGAAGAGCTGATGGAAGTGGCTGGGGAGCTGTCTGGGCATCCCTCCTGAAGCTGCTGCCCCCGCGACCCGGATCCGGATAAGTGGGAGAAAACGAAACGAAACGAAACAAATATGACAGACCCAGAATGTTGTAGTGTATGTGGTGATGATTCAACAGCCTCCCCTGACTGGTTTGACAGGCCACTTCAATATGGACAGGGAAGGTAAACACCGACAAAGAATGTTTGAAACCTTTTCAAGTTTCATAGTTCACACATCCCACATGTAAATGCCATTAATTACATGTATTGACTAATCAATCAATCAATTAATCTATCAATCAATCAATCAATCAATCAATCAATATTTTGGTTCCAATTTCAGGTACTTGATAGTACTTGAGCTATTTTTCTTTTAAATCCCATTATTTTTTCATATTGAAACAGCTTAGATGACAAAATTGGACAATTCTATTTGAGAGTTGTCTCATTCGAAGACTTTGGACCATTAAACAATGACAAAAATACTTAACATTCATTCTGAACAATCTGCTTCCAAATTCCTCTCTTTCACCAAGGAAAAGGATTAACACCTGTCATCATGTCTCACTCATGTAAACAGTGTGCTGGGTGTTTTTTTTTGAGTCATCATAGCAGTTGGCGCAAGCAAATGTCAAGCTGGTTTGTCACTGGCATCTAGGACTCCTCCACACTATTTAAGATGGCTGGAGTCGCTGGCCCCAAACCTTAATCTGTCTCCAGCCAAATAGTCAAGTGACAGCAACCTGACGTCAGCACCAGGAAATACATTTTTAAAATTGTGTCTTTTCATGCATATTTTATTTACTGACACCCTTATACTACTAATTTCTAAAATGTAATTTAAAAAAAGTCCTTATTGATGCTTCATTAGAGAATTTCACCCAATACCTTAAAATGGTTATAATTTAGCTCATTTAATGTTGTTTATCTCTCTAGTCATCTACAAAATATCACCTAACATAACACATTCCATTGTTTTGATGTTAACAATGATATTATAATCCTAATTTGAACCATTGGTAATTTATATCAGTAATAATATCTACATTATATCAATATTATTATGTTAGCATCTCAGATGTTGTAAAAAGACCCAATGAGAACAATGTATTTTAGCATATTCCAAGTGTAACTGTTCCATACTCCATCTTAGAGGGTGGAGGAAAAAATTGTGGAAGAAAAAATGAAATTCAGTCAATGCAATTTATCACAATAACTTAAGAATAATAATGCTATTATCTCTCTATTGGCAAGTGGTCATTATACACTGAATGTATGGTCATATTGAACGTGACAATGCTCATCTTTTCACCTTCCAAGTTTAGTTTTCCCCTCCTATAAAGTTTATTAATCAGCAATGTTTTTAATGTTTTATTTCTAGAGTGGTGATTAACTTTAAAAATTAGGCAGAGACATCTATAATTAATACTTTGCAAACATTTTAAAGAATGTAGAAAACACGGAGAATAATAGCAGGTTTAATCAGATATTAGAGTTTGTCTTGTTTCTGTACCAAGACTGATATTAATGATGCCAGTTGCATTTCCTCCCCTCCCCTCATCAAGTTGTGTAAAATAGAGGAAGAGCTGAATCTGTGGAAGGAATGATGATTTAATCAAAAAATATTTCTTGTCTAAATAACATAGCACACAGTATGCTTGATATTAATTAATAAATGCTTTACATCTTCAGTCTTGTTTTGTAACTTAGATGATTCGCTGAAAGATGCTGCTGGTGATTTCAGCCTCCCACAGACTCAGAGCCTGCTTGAGCGAACTGAAATATTACCTTTAATGTTTCTTGTGTTCTTTGTTTGATGGTTATTTTTGGACACTTGAGGAAACCTGGTCACTTCAGTAATGCAGAACTGAAAAATATATGTGAATTTGTGCCTAATTTTATTTCCAGGATGAAGAGGAGGAAGAGATCGGGCACACGGAGGGAACTCTGGAGAGTAAGTGAAAGACAAACACACTAGGCTCCACCATGAATCTCATGAGCAATGATGTTATTAACAACTATTCACATTATTATTTTCACATAAACAAACAGTGTTTAGAATTTCATCAGACATTTTCCATTTCAGAAACTGTTGATTACTGTTCTAAACACACTAATAACAGAAGAAAATGTCAAAGGCAGATTACCGGTATATACATTAGATAAAAATGATCCAATTAAATACCCAGTTATAGGAGTGGCGACCAGCTTTGCTTGGCTGAGCTTGGCTGAGCAGTGATCACACTGTAGTGAAGCCACACAATTCACTAGGTTTACAGTATATGTTCATTCAATAGGTTTATATGTTGGTTAGAGAGTGTTGCTTATTGATGTGGGTTGCAGAAAACTCAATGCAATGCAATGACACAGTCATTTTTACGTCCAGATTACTAATAGCAGAAAAAGGTTACATCAGAGCTGCTTCTTATTTATTGCAACACTTGCTCTTGATTAACTTAACCTTCTTTTTAAAAAAATAAAAATAAATAATGAATATGGAAGAGCATTGAGACAGTTAAGTTGTGTTACCATAAACTTCACAGGGGTGTGAGTGTGTGTGTGTGTGTGTGTGTGTGTGTGTGTGCGCGCGTGCGTGCGTGTGTGTGTGTGCGTGTATTTTAAACTCTAAATTTCTTTAATCTGACAGGTTATCCTACGGAACAGAGGAAGCCAAAGGTCATCTTCATGATGGGTATGTTCATGTAGGACAGTACTTCCTGTCTCACTGTCTCTCTTATCTACATTTTAGTTGCTTGGTGAATTGTGCCTTAAATATCAAGTTAGAATTTCTCAAACACATAATTGTTTCGGAAGAAATTGCCACCCAGATAGCAAAGATGAGGTGGTCTGGACCTGGCCCTTACCCTTTATAAGTTCTGGACCAGATGTGCATAATGGACTTGGGCCAGTGTCCTTTGGCACTACTGGCCAAATCCGGGCTGAATTTGGACCAGCTCCCAATCGGACTCAGGCTGGCATCCTTTGGAATTGAGTATTTATCAGGTCTGTGTTTGGGTCTGGCCCAAACCAGATGAGAAGTCATGTTCGTGATTTGGTTTCTATCTGGTGATTTCATCCAGATGGGTGAATCTTTTATTCTATAGGGTACGTTGTGGATATGAGTCCAGCGTGAGCCTCCGATTAACCCTGATACCCCAGTGATGATTTTAAAACTGAACCAAGACAGGAAAAAATCCTCACTATACAGTATATACAAGTAACCTGCTAAACCAAAAGCTTTAACTACAAAAACACCTCCTTCTAATATTTACCTCAGTTAATGCCTCCTAGCCCCTTTTTGCGGTCTCTCTGGCTACCCCCTCAATCAGAGGCCAGGGTGAAACAACAGATGTTGTGAGCATTCATTTCACTCTCTTCATAACCATCCCAACATCCATCTAGTGTCTGTACTGCTTATTCTTAGTTTTACACCAAGAGGACTCAATGCCAGATTTAGAACCTAATAATGAATTGGTTGGGACGTTTAGACTGGAAAAAAATAATCCCAACCTGAAAGTCAATTTTTAAGGGAACCAAAAAAATAGTTCTTTCATTCAAACCAGGACATCGGTTTCAGTGGTGGTGTCATCTTCTACTCTGCCAAGAATGGAGGAACTCTATCAGTCAACAAATGATAAACTGGAGGAATCAATTTGCTGTGGTCTGTTTGCTGGCAATTTGGGCATTTGAAAAAAAGTTATAATTTAGAATTAGTTGTATGAATTTCACCTTTGAATTTAATGAAGTAATTTTATTATCTTTGAACTTGGGGATGAGATGAGCAAGGGTAGGGGTGAAAGCAGATGGAACTGCAAGTATGAGAATAAGGATGGAGCCTTCTGTCAGGGCTGGAGAACTGGGAGGGCACCTCGCCCACACCAATAGCTAAGGCATCCACCTCAACCAGGATGTGGTGACCAGGGCCGGGCTGGATCAAAATTGGAGCGGAAGAAAACAGTACCTTGAAATTACAAATTGCCTTGTCTTCCTCGGGAGACCAACGGAAATCCACAGCTGGTGAGGTGAGGCCATTTTACTGTAGTCGCAGATGAACCGCCAATAGAAGTTAGCGAAATCAATCAGTCATTATTTATGTAGCATCTGTTACAAACAAAATTGTTTCTAGGCGCTTTACAGAATTCCAGGGCCTGATCCCCAACAAGCAACAGTGGCAGAAAAAACTCCTCTTTAACGGGAAGAAACCTTGAGCAGGACCAGGCTCATGTAGCGGGAGCCTCCTGCTGATAGCCGGCTTGGTAGAGAGAGAGGAGAAGGGGGAGGACAGGTAGAGGAGAGAATAGGCAGCAATCAGTGAGAGTTCAGTGAGCCAACGGGGTCAGAGGTCGGCAGGTCACCGCACAGCTCTAAAGTTGGTGATACCTGTAGACTCATGGACGGGCCACTCGACCAAAGGGCAAATCTTCTCTGGATCAGCTTTTACGCTCCCTTCCTGAATAATAAGACCCAGTAAAGGAACAGAGGTTCCATGGAAGGCATATTTCTCAGCCTTAATGTACAGCTTGATGATTTTCCCGTCCAATGCACTCCAGGTTATGGGAGTCACCAGAGGTTCTAGGGTCCAGCCCGGTTGTTCTGCCTCCCTCTTTTCCAGCAGGTTGTCCTGAGTCCCTGTATCAACCAATGATCGGAGAGGAAGAACTACATCACCCACACACAGGGAAGCTGGCCCATCAGTATCACCACCATTACTGACATCCTGGACTGGGCCACACTGGGATGCCTGAAATAATAGGGGGGGCTGCTGCATGACAGCAGTAAGAGTAGTCACCCTCCCTGATCTCATGGAGACGAACCCCCACCGTCTTTGATTTGCACCAGTGGCCGATAATCTATGGGAGAGGTGGGGGCTTGGACGGAGGGCCATATGGACAGGTGAAAAGGGCGTGAGCTGGGTCACATGGAAGGTGAGAGGGATCCTAAAACTAGCTTTGCTTAAATTCCAGACCAATAATTACAAAGTTACTAACTAAAACCTGAAGAAAAAGTCTTTCAGAACAGTGTCGAATATTCAAGGACAGTATTTTAGATAATACTTAGATAATTCTTGTTAACATGGTTTAAAAGCATCTTTTCCTAAGATCAAAAGGGGGGCAAAGGAAAAATAAAAATAATATCTAAAATGCTAAAATACAGTAATATCCATTATTTTAAACACCACACAGTCAAAACTCTATCTTAAATTAAAAGATTTTACCAGAACAAGGAATATATGGGCTGCAATCCCACGATTCCAATGATGCCCAAAGATTTAGATGAGGGGCAGGAAGCGAACAGTTGGAACACGGAAATGACGGAAAACAACTATTCAAACGTGTCAGGTGAGCCCGCACATACAAATAATAAAACATTAGATATGATATGCACCGTAGAAAAGTTGTTTTGTTTTTATCTCGTCGGAATAATGCCTTCATTTGAGATCCACTGGTCGTGATAGCTAAGGTAGCTAGCTTTGCTAAAAACAAAGACACAGACAAACACTTATCTTCGGAACTCAAGCTGCAGAAAAAAAATCCACAGGCGACATCACAGTTAGCTCAAACAGAAATGAACGCCTGTCATCTGTCCTCCGTCCACCTTTCACCATTTTTTCTTTGTCACCTTCACTTCACTTTGTATTACGTCTCAATGAATACTTATCATTGTAGATGACCCAGAGTGTGTGTGTGTGTGTGTGTGTGTGTGTGGGGGGGGGGCATTTAAAGGCGGGCCAGGCTCAGGGAAATCTTTGCAGTGTGAGCGGATGGAGCAGAGATTTGGCCTGCGACGTGTCACTTTGACTGAACTGCTCTGTGCTGAGCTGCAGTCTCACAGCGATCGAGGGCATCATCTTCAGGATATCCTGGAAAGAGGAGAGCAGCTGCCCGAGGTTGGTGTCAATCAGCTTTCACAATATATGTCTGTTTATGGTTCATTACTCACACAATAAAACACATAAACAGCATATTGATGTCAGAACCATGTTCTGATACATTTGGTCAACTTAACTGAAATATTAGTGGGAATTGCACCAGCGAAAATTCCTCATGTGCAAATACATGTGACAATACATGTTACAAGCATGCATCCATGATGCATTGTTGATGCGGTTTACTGGTCCATCTACCTTCCTATCCTCACCTATGGTCAACTTTGGGTCTGGACAGAAAGAACAAGATGTCAGATACATGCAGCTGGAATAAAATTGGGGTCCTAAGAGGAATTCTTTATTTGGAGGTCCCTGCCGCAAACCAGTAGATAATTTACTGTCATACATGACATTAAAAGAATAAACATGTAACACAAATATTGCAAAAGGTGTATTTTCCTTAGAGGTAGAGGTTTGTTCTTCAGACAGGAACACAAACAGCTTGAAGAACTCTGCAGAAATATGTGGTAGTCTAAAAGCTGTGAAGTCATTCATATTAACATTATTTAGCCTGGCTGAGTGAATAGAATATGCTTTTTTATAAATATGTTTATAACTTGTTTTCTTTAACACTATTTTATTATAGGTTTGTTTGCATGATTATTCATTTCTCATCTTAAGTTTATAAAATACTACATCTGAATAAATTAAATGCATAGAATTTATTACTCTAGCTTTCAGTTGATCAAATATTCAATATCTAAAATGACAAAGTTGTTTGTTTATCCATCAGTGGGTTATTGGCTGAAAATCTTAGCTGAATGAGGAAGGTAACAATAACATAACTGCAATTTATATGCAACGTTTATATGTAAGTGCATGTTATAAACATGGCTCTAGAACTGATGCAAAATTGGAAAGTTCCAAATATTTGATTTAATGATTATTATCAAGATGACAAACAAATCCAGTGAAAATTGTCTGAAAGTTCCCAGTTGCAGTATTGGTCATAAATAACCCCATCCCCACTATCAGGCTGAGGCTTTAGCAGAATGTCAAACATCAAATTGAAACATGAAATTGATCGATTGTGATTACTTGTAAAGCTTTTCTGTAGATCACTGTGATTGCAACACCATATTGAGCACGTTATCCCTTTCAGGGTCACGGGGGGGGGGGGGGGGGGTGCGCTGCAGCCTATCCCAGCTGCATATGGGCAAAGGCAGGTCCACTCCTGGATGAGTCTCCAGCTCATCACAGGGCCCTGTGTGAGCATTTGGGGGGTTCGGTATTTTGCTCAAGGGTACCACTGCTACCAGAACAGCCCCTATGTTTTGTCCACACCGGGGCTTGAACCGAGAACTCTCCGCTTCTCTTATGTTGTCAAATAAGCACTAAACCCAAATAACTCCCAACCCATCAAACCCGTTTTAGGCCTCCCAGTTTCACTGCTAGCACTCCTTTTAACAACTGAGCTACATTGCTACAAAGCTGAAAAGTCGGGAACCAAAATCAATCAGCATCAGTACTTCCTCCTTTCATTTTGGTGTTGCTGGGGTCACTATTAAATTCTTTTTTCAGTGGAATGTTCCAAAATAGGCCTTGGTTTGATACTCCATCCATCCATCCATCCATCCATCCATCCATCCTCGCCCCCTACCGCTTATCGGGTCATGGGGGCAGCAGCCGAAGAAGAGAAGCCCAGACTTCCCTCTCCCCAGCTACTTCTTCCAGCTCATCCGGGGGGATCCCCAGGCGTTCCCAGGCCAGTCGAGATACATAGTCTTTCCAACGTGTCCTGGGTCTTCCCGGGGGTCTCCTACCGGAGGGACATGCCCTGAACACCTCACCAGGGAGGCGCCCAGGGGGCATCCTGACTAGGTGCCCAAGCCACCTCATCTGGCTCCTCTCAACGCGGAGGAGCAGCGGCTCTACTCCGAGCTCCTCCCGGATGGCAGAGCTTCTCACTCTATCTCAAAGGGAGAGCCCAGCCACCCTACGGAGGAAGCTCATTTCGGCCGCATGTAGCCGTGATCTTGTTCTTTCGGTCATTACCCAAAGCTCATGACCATAGGTGAGGGTAGGAACAAAGGTCGACCGGTAAACAAGACCCCAAGGTACTTGAACTCCTCCACTTGGGGCAGGATCTCCTCCTTGACCCGGAGAAGGCACTCCACCTTTTTCCGGTTGAGAACCATGGCCTCGGATTTGGAGGTGCTTATTTTCATCCCAGCCACTTCACATGCGGCGGCGAACCGATCCAGTGATAGTTGCAGGTCATGGGCCGATGACGCCAACAGGACCACATCATCTGCAAAAAGCAGAGACCCGATCCTGAGGTCACCAAACCGGACCACCTCAACACCATGACTGCACCTAAAAATTCTGTCCATAAAAGTCACGAACAGAATCGGTGACAAAGGGCAGCCCTGGTGGAGACCAACCCTCACCGGAAATGAGTTCGACTTACTGCCAGCAATGCGGACCAAACTCTGACACCGATCGTACAGGGAGCATACAGGACGGCCCGTATCAGGGGGCTGGCACCCCATACTCTCGGAGAACCCCCCACAGGACCCCCCGAGGGACACAGTCGAAAACCACATTGCACCTCCTGAATCCGAGGTTCGACTATCTGGCGGACCCTCCTCTCCAGTACCCCTGAATAGACCTTACCAGGGAGGCTGAGGAGTGTAATCCCCCTATAGTTGGATCACACCCTCCGGTCCCCCTTCTTAAAAAGAGGGACTACCACCCCGGTCTGCCAATCCAGCGGCACCGCCCCCGATGTCCACCCGATGTTGCAGAGTCGAGTCAACCATGGCAGCCCGACAACATCCAGAGCCTTAAGGAACTCTGGGCGGATCTCATCCACCCCGAGGAGTTTTTTGACTACCTCGGCAACTTCAGCCCCGGAGATATAAGAGCCTATCCCCAGGTCCCCAGGCCCTGCTTCCTCATTGGAAGGCGCGTTGGTTGGATTGAGGAGGTCCTCGAAGTATTCCTTCCACCGATCCACAACATCCCGAGTTGAGGTCAGCAGCACACCATCACCACTATACACAGCGTTGACAGTGCACTGCTTCCCCCTCCTCAGATGCCGGATGGTGGTCCAGAACCTTTTCGAGGCCGTCCGAAAGTCACTCTCCATGGCCTCAACGAATTCTTCCCATGCCCGGGTCTTTGCCTCGGCAACAGCCGTAGCTGCACTCCGCTTGGCCTGCCGGTACCTATCTGCTGCCTCAGGAGTCCCACAGGCCAGTAAGGCCCGATACGACTCCTTCTTCAGCCTGATGGCATTCCTCACCGCTGGTGTCCACCAGCGGGTTCAGGCATTGCCGCCACGACAGGCACCAACCACCTTGCGGCCACAGCACCGGTCAGCCGCCTCAACAAGGGAGGCAGGGAACATGGTCCACTTGGACTCAATGTCCCCCGCCTCCCCCGGGACATGGTCAAAGCTACGCAGGATACACTGAACTGCTGTTTGGACCATAGGCACAAACAACAGTCAGGATCCGTCCCCCTACCCGAAGGCGAAAGGAGGCTCCCCTCTCATCGACCGGGGTAAACTCCAATATGCCTGTGTATTGGAGTTTACCCCGGTCGATGAGAGGGGAGCCTCCTTTCCTCCTAAGCTGGGGAGCAACGAGAATTGCCACTCCTGCCCGTCGCCTCTCACCATCGGCAACTCCAGAGTGGTAGAGAGTCCAACCCCTCTCGAGAAGACTGGTTCCAGAGCCCTTGCTGTGCGTCGAGGTGAGGCCAACTATGTCTAGTTGGAACTTCTCAACCTCGAACACCAGCTCAGGCTCCTTTCCCACTAGAGAGGTGACATTCCATGTCCCTAGAGCCAGTTTATGCAGCCGGGGATCAGACCGCCAAGGTCCCTGCCTTCAGCCGCTACCCAACACACAATGCACCCGACCCCCTTGGCCCCTCCTGCAGGTGGTGAGCCCACGGGAAGAGGGTCCCATGTTGACTCTTAGGGTTGTGCCCGGCTGGACTCCATGCGCAGAGGTCCGGCACCAGGCGCTCGCCAACATGCCCCACCCTCAGGCCTGGCTCCAGGAGGGGGGCCCGGTGACCCGAATCCGGGCAAGGGAAACTTGGCACCAATGTTGTTTATCATCATTAAGGGGTGATGGGCTACGCTTTGTCTGATCCCTCACCTAGGACCTGTTTGCCATGGGTGGCCCTACCAGGGGCATAAAGCCCCAGATAACGGAGCTCCTAGGATCATTGGGACATGCAAACCCCTCCACCACGATAAGGTGGTTTGATACTGTAGCTCCAAAACAGATGCCTGATGCCTGAATTTTTTGTTTTGAAGCAACAATGGAACAGACCAAAAGTGACTTTAAAACTATATTTTTGATCAAATAGTGGGCTTTATCTTCATAAACAAGATGGAATTCTATAAATGCTGCCTTCAGGTATTTGTGCAGTGAAGTTGACAGTTTATCTGTCAACTTCACTGCACTGCACTTTTATGTGAATGGTCATGCTAAAACGTGCCATATATATGTGCTTTCCATAGAAGGAGGTATGAATTTATGAATTTGGATGCGTTTTATATGTTCAATTTTCAGGGCACACTGCTGGAGCTGCTGTACGATGTGGTAGACTCATTCAAGAGGCAAGGGAAGGGTCTTGTGGTCTGTGACTTCCCCAGAGACTTGAGATGGGCGGAGGAGTATGAGACGAAGGTCACAGTTCAACCAAACACTAGCCTATAAATTTTTATTTTCAAAAATGCTCATTGTGAGCAGTAACAATTATTGTAGTATGACCAGTTTTCTGAAATGCTTCTATTTTAGAGAAGTTCTTTATAAAATACATGAAAAGTAAAAGTTACACATGTGAATGCTTCTTGAACAAAAGTAGTGAGCCTCACAGGAGCACGATTTGCTACTGACTTGACTTATCTCTTTCCGGGGTGGCAGGTGGGGGAGCCCAGTGCTGTGATCTTGCTGAGGTGTTCGGCTGATACCATGTCTAGACGTCTGCAGACTCGGCGCAGATCCACTTTCGCCGTCCAGTCTGACAGTGACGGAGTCCTGCAGAGGAGAGCTGAGAGCTTCTGCACTGACAGTCAGGCACTCATATCTCATTATGAAAACAAGAGCATTCTGCACACGGTGAGAGTTCCATTGTAAAGGTAGGAATGACTAGCTAGCAATGGCAGCTAATTTTACTAATGCTAAAGCTGCATTATAATCTGCACCGACAGAAAGGGCATTTAAATGATGGAGCACTGGGTGCCACAAAAACAGCATAAGATATTATCAATCGGTGCTTCATCTATTTTTGTGGTATCATGTAACTAATATAACTAGATAGCTAAACATATTAATGTGATAAAAACTCTATAAACAACAAAAACTGAGTTTATAAATTAAAATCTGTACAATTTGTCTGAAATGTTAACATAAAGATTTTCCTTCTACTGCAGCCTGGCTATAGTGATGCTGTCGTCACCCATCTTCATATTCCATACAGGTTAATGAGGAGAGATTCATTTTCATCAGGAAGTTTGTTCAACTTCAGAATGCCTGAAATCTATCATTTTTTAAAAGATGCATAATACCTTCTGTGCAGTGAAAATAAAGGCTCAGCTCAGTATAGCGGTATTAGCAGAAAACAAACTTTTATAATGCAACACAGATTGCTGCATGTTTGGTGCCTCCAAGACATTTTCACAACTTGCATGAGGACATATAGGATAACTGGTGAATTTGTGTTTTGACCTGCAGATCTCGCCTCCTGCGCTCTGGGTGCACGCACCCAGCACATGCTTTTGACTGACACCTCTGATTCCATCCACAGATTGATGCTGAGAGGTCACCAGATGAAGTCCTCACCCAGATCTGCCAGGTGATGGAGACCTTCTGATTTGGACAGATAGGTGTTGTGAAGGAGATTGTACAAATAAGAAGCTGATCCTGACATCTACACCAAACAGCTGCTTGTTGGGCTCAGATGGCGCGCATGCCCCCCACATTCCCCAGCTCACTCCTTAAAGCCTTTTTCGGACAGAGTACCTGGCCATCACGTTCTGCTTCACCCATCTACATTGTTTTTCTTGTACACTGGCTACAATATAGGCTGCAGCAGATGCTGTATTGACAAATATCACGTTCCTGCTGTGACTTGAGAGCATTCTTTTCAGATTAATGTGAAATCTGCCGTTTCTGGCCCCAGAAAATCTGAGACAAGGCCACCGCCATCCTAGTCTTGAGACTCAGTGTGTGCCATTTTTCCTCTTGTGTACAGCTCTGCGTTTTGTATTGTACCAAGCATTAAAGAATTACAATCAAGCTTAACTTTTGTGCATTTAACAGAAGGTAAAAAAAATATCCAGATTACTGCAGAATTCTGCATTTATATGTTTTCAAGCTCATCGTACAGGTGCTTGTTTAAGTCTGGTATTTAATGTTCAATAAAAGTGCATTTACTAAGTAGAGGATTTCAGTGTGCCCTTCTTTGGTGTTTTGAACACAGCATGTAGCCCATATAATGGCCCCTGATGGTGAGATGGTGAGGTCACATGTAGGACTTAAGTTTAAAACTGAGGTTGTAGCTCAATTTAACACATTGCCCTAGCCAACAGGCTAGGCATTTAACTGCACTGTGTTAAAAGATACAAGAGACCATCAAAAATATAATAACAAAATAGCATTTTATTACATTTGATAGTTAAATAGCTATAGATTAAACAAGCTTAAATACTGGAGCCAACAATGCTAACCTTTTGCCAATCACAACTGCAACTGGCTCTACCTGGCCCTTACTTTCATTATGAGTCTTATAGTCTTAGTTAGTGAGTCTTAGTGAGGCTTTCAAAGTCATTCAGGCAGCTTTAAAAATACAACAGGAACCACAGATGTAGAAACACTATTTTCACATTCTTTTATTTCCACAATTCTCCTTAAGCATTTTTACATTTTTTCTCATAAGAACAGACTGTTACACACAGATATTGTGGAAGGGCAAAAAGGGTGAGGAAAGGAGACAAAAACCATACAAAATGGTGTCTACTCAAGCACAACAAAATCTATGTGTATAAAAATTGTGTATTTTGATCCACCCTGGAGGAACCAACCTCTGCCTTATTTATCTTATTTTTAAATAGATTGATTAAAAAAAAAAAAAATCTTTTGCATGGAGATTTTAATGTGGACTGCAAATTTTAAAAAGAAAAAGATCTAGAGGCATGATAACATACAATGAGTTGCAACAGAGAGGTTTGTGATGAGGTTCAGAGGTGCAATTCCTCCATGCCTTGGGGGGGAGGGGAAAACAACTTTTAAAATGGCACACAATAACTAGCGCTGGCTACTTTTCACCGTACAATTGTACACTCAACATGATTAACAAGGACACACTCTGGGGAAGGAGATATAACGATGAAAACACAGTCCAGTGGTAGATTCCTACCCATTGTTTCACCTGCGTGTCAAAAAGGTTTGCTCTCCATAATGTAGTGTGACCTTGGTAGCTGTTTTAGTGAAGAGAGCATCAGGAAAAGGAAATTCTGAAGGAAATATGTCTGTAGGGTAGAGAGCAGTGTTGTGCAATAGTGGCAGGTACAGAACCATGCTGACACAGTAACATATCTATTTGTTAAACATTTTGTGGAACAGCAGAAGGTCCATTTTTTCTGCAGTGAAAAATAAACCTCCACATCAAACCGGGTGTTTCCAAATTCCTCTCTTGGCAGCACCATCTACTATCAATGTGACTGGAACTCCAGTATTCATTCTACAGGTACCTAGCTAGAAGAGTTGTCATTCTTGCACATACGACACACATACACAATTCTAGGTGTAACCAAGCCTAGGTCTCCACAGTACACCGAGCTGAACAGCTCCATTAGGTGGTGCTTCACCTGGTCAATTCAAAGCAGCACAGGGAGGTAAGGTGAAGATGTATAAGGAAAAACCAGGGGTCCGCCCTCCTGAAGTCAGGAATGTCAGTGTGCCTTCCGTTTGTTGTTGATTTATTTAATACTGTGAAGTTAAAATCACAGATCCACTTCTGGGTGATGTCGAATACGCCTCTCGAGTTTAGAGGAACCAACATGGCCAACATTTTGGTTGAGCCAGGAAGGTCAAGTTGCAATCTGCCCTACCCACCCTCCACCAGTAGCACTGTGGTCTGTTCTGAAGCTCCTGGCTGTCTATCTTACTACTGGGCTTACTCCATGATGGAAGGTTAAGCTAATTTTGTTGGAAGTGGAGGATGGAGCCATGCACAGACTAGCCTGTGGGATACGTAAAGAGAGCCTGGAGCTACACAAGCTTGGCACCCTGTCATCTGTTAGCAGGAAAGTAGTTAGGGTCCAAGTAGTTGTAACCTGTGTTCTGTGGCAGGCAGTAGTCCCTGTCCAGATAGGTCTCTGGCTGGTGCACTGGTTCCAAGTGGTGGTTAGGCTTGTGGGTTTCAGTCTTGAAAATGCTGGAGGACGAGTCCAAAAAGGGAAAGTGTTGAGAGGTTAGGTGCCAAAGCCTTGCTAGTGATTAGGAAGAATCAAGTGATACATTCCAAAGGAAAAAGAAGATGCATAATTTTACTTGTATTTTGGTAAGATGGTATTATACCGTATATTACAAGATGAATTAAATTTGGGGCAGTTTTCTATGGTTGAAAAATTAAACATTGCTGTTATTCAGAGTTTTCTCTTCACACCATGTAAGATGATGGCAACAAATCAAGCCCAGGACTAGGTTCTAATATTTATTGACATGCTAATAATTCAAAGATTTCAACGATCACAGTGGTCAACGAGCCTACTTTCCAATGCGTCTGATGGAACATCATCATTAACCTCATATCATTGTAAAGTTCTCATCTTGTCCAAAAACTTGAGTCTAAGCCGGTGACTTCACATTAATAAGTAAATATACTGGCTTAATAAAGTGAACCATATTATTATCAAAGCAAGCACAACAATTTACAATACCTGCAATAAATGCATTCATGATTAAATACGATATAAATATGAAAAAAAAAAAAAAAAAATCAGTGACATACAAAAATCAGATATTTTAAGTTTTTTTTCTTTCTATATGCAAACTGTGATGGATGTGGGGGATATCGGCTCTTACCAGTCCGAACAGTTGGAGCAGAAATCAGTTGCGTTGTCCTGTGGACAATCCTGACAGTGCCACCGCACTCCCTGGATGGGCTCTATGCCACAGACGTCACACTGCAAACACACAGGGATAACTTCAGGGGTCCTTATACAGCAGTTTTAAATATCAGTGTATTGCTGACATAAATGCAAAGAACGTAATTCTGTATTAAATCATTCATCCTCGACTTTACATTTAACCAGATATTGTGTTTTGTTTTTCTTAAACGTAGAATGATTTGCAGATATCCAAATATATTTCCCCATTTTGTTACTTGCATACAAGAAATTTTATAAAAGGATTTTTTTTTTTTTTACTTAAAATGGCGGGGGAAAAAAGCATCTTTCATGTCAAAGTGGACACTTTCCTTTGTTGTCGTGCACCATAGTGTCTCCCAGACAAAAAAGATCTGTCCCGGCTAGGAGGCCAGATACGACATCACAACATTAAATTCTTCAAATTGTGCATTTGATTGCTGGAGGGCCAAAGGCATCACTGAGCAATTGTGAAGGCCAATTTAGACACATGATTATGAATGCAAGAGTACCATCCACTCGTTTCCTGAGAGCCTATATTACAGTAACTGTGAGCATTCAACAGGCAGAGCAGCTCTCCCTTTGTTATGGTGGCCCTACTAAGGAGCGTGCCCTGAGTAAACAATAGCTTTGTCACTCCATTGTGGAATCATGTAACCAGCAAAGCATATGGGAAGAGTAGTTGTCCCCCCTCATTTGGCGTGAGGTTCCATTCCACCAGATACATCTCCACATCATGAGCCACCATAAGAGGAGTTTCAATAGAAGACCTTTACAGCTTTACTTCATGGGCCTCACCAGAGAATTTCTCCAGGTTCTACAGGGTGAATGTTGCCCATCCATTAGCAATAGTCCACTGATTCAACTTATTGAGGCCTGCAGTCTGGATTTTGCATCACTTTGCTAAAGAAACTGTCACTTTTGAAAGTGAAAGTGTTCAAGTGAAATCTCACTTGAGCCAAGTTGGGGACTCCGACATCAATTGGAATAAGGTTCTTTGGTCTGATGAGATGAAAATGTACACTTTTTGCCATCAGACTATCTACCCTACTTTATCTATCTGACCCTCTCTATCCATAAGTGCAAATGACCACTTGGACACTTTTCTACAAGTTTGGAAGAAGGAAAGGAAGCCTCCCTCTCCCTCCCCCCCCACTTCCCCCACATATCAGGTGTGTGCAATGTGTTGGTTTGCTTTGTCTGCCATTGCAAACACATCTGCCCTTGTTTGCAATATCAGATGTGGCCAAAGTTGTTTTGCTTTTGAATTTACTTGCCAGAATTTTTACATAAACATACAGTTGTGCTTTAAGAATGTACCATAAGAATGCCTTATGGAGGTCACAAAACCATCCAATAAACTATGACGGTCACTGCAGCCATTAATGTTTTTCTCCAGACTGGTTTGAAGATCTAGTTGGTGAGACAACCTGGAGAATAATGTAATTACAGTCATCTGGAAGAATGGCAAGAGAACCTTTGAATATCACACCATCATTATTGAATTTGTGCGAACTCCTTTGCCCTCACAACGAAGACCAAGAGATCATGGTAAGATTGGCCATTAAAGGTGCACCACTACCAGCTAGTACTTAAGCTGGAGCTTTTTCGTTGTGTGTTCTTGTGTTTACATATGGACAGAGATTTTTCTTAAATGTGATGGTGTGGATGTGATTCTTTTCTTTACTGGATTGCCAAAATAACCCGATATGTTTATACAAGGTCTAAGATAACCATAAATACACCACATAGATTTTCCACCAATCTGAATGGCTATATTGGATCAGCCGATATTTTGCATTTAATTATACTTTATAGGTGTAGTATGATGTACTGCGCAACTACTTCATAACTTTATAGGGGCCGATGTACCTAGATACAGTAAGGAACAGATTGATTGATTTCAATATAGATGGATTAATGGGAATTAATGGCGTGTACACTGGAAAGACATATTCGTTGATAGAAAAAACATATATTTTTTTAGTTAAAATCAGTGAAATAGTGCTCGTAGTGTCCTCTTCCGTTTGATTTTTTTCCAGATTAGACACTACCTTTGAAAATTACAGGGAGTTAAAAGAGTTAAAACTTTTGAACCTTATCAGAGTGGAACGTTTCCTGGGAAGAGCAGCAGGTACCTCAATAGTCAAAATGGGTGGGAGATTAAAAAGAGATTAGCAGGGACCCGAGGATATGATTGTTTAAAACCCAGCCAAGTTTTATTGGAAACGTACAGCAATAAAGGAGTGAAGGGTGCAAGGAGAAAATATAACAATACTGAATCTGAATGTAACCTTTAAAATCCACTAATTATTCTTGGATGGCGCATCATATATTGTTGGGGAAAAATAACAAATTCTTGCTGAAAAAATGTTGACAGTAAACTGGCATCAGCCACATCCACCGATACTGAAAGAATGGAATCTTAGCTTGAAAACTGAAATGCAGGGAAGACATTACAACCATTTTGAGATTATGGAAGGAAATTTATTTGAAAAAGTGGTCTTCTATTATAGTGTACTTAGAAGAAAAGGCTGAAACATGTTTGCGTGAAACAAACCCTAAAGAATGATTAGAATATTTACATAAGAGATATTTCTTCTTTTTTATTGACTGCTTTATCCCTTTCTGGGTCACGATGGAGCCTATCAGGGTTCACCATGGCCTTATTTAAGCATTTGCAGGTTCAGTACCTTGCTCAAGAGTACAACGGCAGTGCTGTTAAGCTACTGTTTCATTCACGTCAACAGTGATACTTTCCTTGAAATTTGTGTGACCAAATGTCAAGGATGTATTTTAAATTAAAGTTTCCAAAAATAACAGACCTGTGTATGCACATCATCCTGATTGGCTTCATAACATTCACTCCCATTTAGTCAGATTAGGATAATTATGCTTCAATCAAAAAATATATTACAGTCAAACTGAGCGGTATAGTAATATAAAATTGCTGTTCTTTACCTTGTATCCAATGTGCTGGACCCTGGTCTTGTCTTCTCTGATGTCCTGAAGTGTCTTTTTTTTAAGTCGTTTTAGCTGTAAAAGCTCTTTGTACTCTGGCAAATCTCTCAGCTCCATGGGTATGGACTCTTCATCCTGAACAGACAGGGGATACTAACTGTCATCCAGAAATGCATAAACAATGACAAATACAACATTTTCGCAATAAATAAAGTCCAGCAGACAGATTGCTATATTTTGCTGAAAGATTGTCATTTTTGTCTTCTTCATTCTCTTTTCAGAGGCACCCAGTGTCTCAACACATCCAGCCCATACTAAATTCAGTAAGAAAGAAATAACCAAGATTAATAAACTACATTAACTCTAAGACACATTTCTTCACAGAAACTCAAGTAAAACTCCTTCTAATCTTCCAAATTTGCCAGAGATTGAATAGTTCCTGCTAATGCAGTCAAATTCTTTATGACTTTCTTTCTACGGGTGTGGTAATATTTACAGTAATGTGCAGGAGGAGATGCCAGCCTGTACTCTCAGCACAGTAGGTTTACTGGGTTTTATTTAAAAGTTACTGCTATCAAACAAAAGAAAATATGTCAGTGCTTAGGTAACATCAGCAATGGTGGAGTCAAGGTGGAATCAGATTTATCCAATTTTACAGTTTTGCCCTGATGTAATGAAAGTTATTTAACTGCATTTCTCAGATCCACACTTGAAGTAAAAGTTGAAATGAAGCAGTGGTGCAGTGGCAGGGAGCACAGGCAAAATATACTTACACAGCCATGCCTAATAGATTTTATCTGCCAATGAAGCCAAAACAAACTATTATAAATATACAGTATTTCTTTTATCAACCCATTACAACCAGATGCAGCAAATTTCAGGACTTTAATATGCACAGTACTTACATTTTAGTGGTATAAGAAATAAAAGCTATTTGAAAGAGATGCCAAATAAATTATAATAATATGAAAATATTGACTAGTAATGCAAGAGGAATTAAATCAATGGCAAAACTATCTCCTGGGAAAGAAGAAACTGGGAATCTTAATATGTGCAAAGGCATAAAGACAAAGTTTTGTTTTCCTGTGCTACGTCAGTGGCACTAACTCACCGATTCTTCTGCTGAAGGGTCGTGCATAAAGCTGTAATAGGCAGAGCGCTCATCATCTTCATCCATGTAAACTGGAGGTTCATAGGAGGTCAGGAAAGTAGATGGCCGGTACAGGTGTTTGTTGAGGTGGTGCTGCCTCTTACTGGATGCCTGAGGAACAAAGACCGGGCCGATTTTAAATCAGTATCTTGTCAGTATCAGTACTTGATTTTAAACATGTACTGATTTGCCATGTGTTTAAACTCAATATAAAATTATTTAGATTAATACTTAATAAAAACAATAGCGTCTAGCATCAATAAATAAAAAGCGCATTACAAATAAAGTATATTTTCATTAAAACATATTTTTATTAGCAATATTAAAAAATATAGGTTACATTTATTATATAAATGGAATCCAGGAAATATGCAATTTTCTTTAAAAACAGCTGTTCAGGGAAGCAGAATAATATAAGAGACTGTGAATTGTTAAGGGCTTTTATAAATACCTTCTTAGTGTACATGCACAAGTTAGGTGTCCTTCCTGGCACAGGGATACCAGCTTTTGTGAGTTTAATGAAGTATTTTTGAACTCTACTGGCAACCTAGAATGCATAAAAAGGAATACTGTGGTGTATAATGCCAGCCAGATGATTATTAAGCACTGCTATATGTAATAGTGTTGACTGAACATTCATCAAAGTATACCTAATGCAGTTATCACACCAGTCAAACGTAAACTAACAGAATGTACCTGTTTTGCTGTGCGGTTGCCGAGCTCATCAGCAATCTTCTGCCACCGCCTGGACTCAACTTCCTCAGGAGGGTATTTAACAAGAAGCTGTTCCAGTTTTTTCTAATAAAATAAAGAAATTCATTTTTTACAGAACAGTATAAATCATAGTATTTGTAATTGAAAAAATGAGGATTTTAATCAAAACAGAGATGAACAAGTACAAGAAACATGTAAAAATATAGTAAAGGTTCTAAATACCCTGCAAAAACAGATACATTTGTTAGTGTGGCGGGGATATTTCATACTTATTAGACTTACTTTTGTCATACATGAGAAATTGAGACATCTTCAGGTGTGAAATTTCTCTCAAAAGATAACCTCATGTTTGCACAGACTAAATAATTCCACAAACTATTACCCATTTACAATTTTATCATTGTATGATTTACAAAAATTGCTGTATACATTTTCATACTGCCTCACTGCGTGACAGTGGCGTTTTTGTCAAAGGTAACTATCGCATTACAATCTTTGAACCAGCGGAAAATTAGGGAATTAGATTATTTCCACTTTAGCCCCACCTATTTTGAAAGTATGACCATTCACAGGATAGTTTCAAAGGAAGCCACACAACAAAAAAGTTCTGCCTGAAGGATGTGTGAAGAAAAAGCTGCGAGAAGTTCAAAGAGAGAACAAATGCCTTTGTTCTTGCAGAGTATTCAGTGGCCTTAACAACTACAAAATTATTACAGTAATTAATCTGGTCATCTACCTGTTCCTCCACAGTCCAAAGCTGGTTAAAAGTGTCAGGCTTGTTTGGGTGACAAATCCTCCCCCTGATGATCTATCAGGAAGAAACAAGTGACAGAAAGATGTACAGAAAAAATGAGCAGTTTGACAAATGTGACTTGAAATTTTCTGTTCTGAAGGTGTGGTAAACAGTTGTGTCTGAAGATTGTCAGTCAGCCAGGTCAGGGTTTTTCTATAGAGTAAGAAAAGAATCAACTGAAGTTTTCTTGAAGATGTTTCACCTTTCAGAGAGGCTTTTTCAGCTGTATCAGATCACAACTCTTGTTGTGACCAGGTGTGTTAAGAAGTCTAGTTACGCGAGGAACAATCACAGACAGTCCGATCACAATGTGTTTAAGAGCGTAGCACCAAAAACAGAAAAGTGTAGTTATGGTGGCACTTATTTATTTGTGGTGGTCTGCATATACAATGAATGTATGGGAACACTGTTAATGTAGCTTATTGAAGATGCATATAAGGGTTTATGTGTACATGTGAAGACAACCAAACCTGCATAAGAGACAAATGATAGAAGTCTTAAGTCTGTTAGCTATTATTACAGCTGAGAAGCTGTTAAATTTTATGGCTAAAAGGAATTCAGATGAGTGTAAATATACCTGTATTTGCCTGCCATTTCCTGGAGCATCGCTAGTTGGAAGAGGAGAGTACATACTGGAGGATTCACCTTCCCTCTTAAGCTCAATGGGACTATTGGGTCGCTCAGGCAAACCTAAAAAGGGAAAAAATAGCCCACCTATTGTGAATGAATCGAATTATATCATTGAGTATGTGTTAATCATTCTACATTACACACAGCATTTGATTTTTAACTGGTGTGGTATATATACCTTTATCAAACATCAGCTTTAGTCTTCTGGTTTTGCATTTCTTGTCACAAAATTCTCTCTCAAAGTCACCAAGGCCGGAGGTGTAGTGGCCCCAAGCAATATCAGGAAGCTGGACCACTCGTTGAGGACGTGGTAGGCCCAAATTCACCTGTAAAAGCGTTCAATACAGCACACAGTTTAAGTCTGAATTTCTGCAACAAAGCTTGAAAATGTAAAAGCACAAAGAAATTCCTTGTTATTGAACTTGTGTGAAAGCACATGTGCCTTTTCACTCAAACACAAGGGTCTTGATAGTGAAACATGATGATATTGACCTTTGCAAAAAATGAATGAATCTTGCTGTACATGCATTACCTGTTCCTGCAGCTGCTCCACAAACTTAATGGGATCATCTAGTGCCTCTCTTTGGTGACATGCCAGTGTCTCCAGGTCCAGGATGGCCTGTGTGCGCTGTGCCTCCAGAACACTGATGGTCTGCAGCAACCTCTGATAACTGATATGGAGCAAACTAGGTTTAAAAAACTGTGGAAGGATGGGAGCAACTTATATCATTTCAATCTGACGCTTGAAATTCTGCAGTGCATGAAAATTTAAATCTCCAAATACATAATTCAACCATGGCCAAGAGCTAATTTTTGCTATTCGCAAACATTTTCAAACCATTTTAAAATAAGGCTTATATAACTAAACAATTTTACATTAGCTTTGGATAAACCTTTACAGACTAAAAAAAACTTAAGCCACCAAGAAATGCACATTATTTACACAGCAACCAAGAATAACACATTTTAAATACCTTAAGACAGCAAAATATGGAGGGCTCAGAACATTCTACAGTGCGTTTTTGCTTTTTATTTTCTGAAATTCAATTCCTCTTAAGAATCCAAAACACAAACCGAGGTAGCGCTTGACTGAGGTAATATAAGATATGCCTCAGAGGCCTGACAGGGCACGCAGTGCAGGAAGAACCAACATGAATTTTAAAATATCCTTCATCACTACAACTTAATACAAGGACTTAGTCAAGCAGAAGACTGGATCAATTTTTGGAGAGGGAATTGAAGGAAATCCATTCTGACTGCAGCATGGTGTGTAGTTTTCATTGAGTTCAAAAGAGAAACAAAAAAAAAATCCCACGGGCAAAAATGAGAGTCAACTGTTTTCAGGAATTCGCATCATAGAATCACAATCAACTAATCCACATTTAGTGCAAAGGGAAGAATGATACCTTCTCCAGAAGAACTGGTGACCTGTCATTGAATTATTTAGTTAAATGAGAATGACCTGGCCCTGATTCAAAGCAAATTGGAGTCCAACCAGATGTCCTGGGACAAGCTGAGTATTTCATTGCCATCTTGTGGGCTTAAGGTCCGCTGACATTCAGCTATTGACTGAAATTATACCCAAGATATCAACATTCCCATGTAAATGAATGACAATAAAAGAGAGTAAACAGGTTTCTGAAATATCCAAATGGCGTTGCGTCCTAAATGCTGCGTATCGCATCAATCATTCATGTCTTTTGTCAAACTTTATTCACCAACTTTTAAATGCTCAGTCATACTTCCTAAAATAACTGCTTTCTAATATTCTTCTTGCCAAGCAGGTCATACAGGTTTAATTAAATTACCTTGTAATAAAAGATGAGAATAAAATTCCACCCCCAAATGCAAGCTTTTTGCAACTAGCATTGAAGACAAAGGGACTTTGGATGATGTCTGCCCTTCTTCATATGAAGAACATGAAAAGATGATCCACCAGCATTAACAATGCCTGACTGAGCACAGCCTGAGAAACATCAACCAATCACATGCTTCATGACAACCAATACACAGAGAAACAAAGTCTGACAGCAACAGAGGCAACCACCTCTGACAGCTGCTTAGTGAGTAGAGAGGAAGCAGGCAATCAGCAGAGCCAAGGTAAAGCACCACTTCTGCAGACCAAACAATAGCAACTCATTTACATGAACACAGCACCATGCAGAACGGGAATAAATTATATAACTCGGTAGGTAGTTTGAAGGTAAAGTTAAAAGCTGTACAGTGAGAACTAACCCCCCCTCCACAAAGACACAATGACATGGATTGCCAAGGTTTCTGTTTCTAAATTTCACATGAAATGTGGATTTCCAAAAATAATTCCATGAAAAAGGCTCTCTGACAGTTCTTCAAAACCAAATCATGTCAAACTAAAGGTTTAATATTCAAAGTGAATGGCACAAAGAAAGCTCAAAATCCTGAACGCAAAATAAAAATTGCAATATATTTCTGACTGCCTCCCAAAGCATGAGTGCCACTCATACTTGCAATTCCTTGATATGCGAGTTCAAAAGACTGGCGATTCTAAGATTCACAGAGAATGACTGATAGCGGTTATGGAGGAGACACTAATGTAGGTGATGAAATAATGTAGAATGAGTTTTCTTGCACAAAATGGAATAATAATTAGGTTTGGATGCACTCTTAAGAAGCAGCCACTCTCTCCATACTTGGTAACTCCATTCCTTAAGAAATTCTATCAGAGCAATCGTCGGATCATTCCAACCTACTTTCACACCTGGTGGGATTTAAAATTTTTCCACCAAGCCTTAAAATGCGAAAACTTCACAACACATTTGAGAACTGCCTGGGGTGAGAGACAAGGTTGGCCCGTTAGTCACGCCATGACACCCTGAGTGACAAAATCCCAACAGCAGCATCAGTATTCATGACCAGACTGTTGAGGTTTTACTAACTTCCATTATATCACTTAGTTAATTATGGGTGAAGCTGAGGAAATGGTGCTTCCTTCAGCACCACTTTACAGACCGGCGGGTTAGAGTCATTTGAGAAGTGTGAACAATATTCAAACTTGCGAGAAGAAATGTATTTTTGCCCTTTAGCGGCTGGGAAAATTTAAAAAAAAAAATCAGACATAACAGAATACCATGTATACTTTCCATACACATGTGGAGAAAAGTTTCTTCACCAGTCTGGTTGAATAATCAGGGGTTTCATTTTGAATATCAGCTAGGGGAGGGTAGACCTCTCACAGTTTACACATTGCAAGTGTGCTCCTTTAAGTGTAATGTAATTAATGTTATAAGACATATACACATCAAATAAGATGCTCTACGAGAGTGACTCACAATAGCTCTGTGATCATCTGCTCGTCTACACACTAGATTTCTACAGCTAATACTTTACCATTGGCAGTTTGGAGCATTTAGTGCCTAAATCCAAATTAAGCATTAAAACCTGCAGTCTGAATGTAGCCTATGACCCGCAAAGATCACTCTGACTGAGCTCTAGAGATCCTCTATGGAGACAGGGAAGGATTTGGACCCACAGCCATGGCCCAAAGCTTGGCTCTATGGCAGAGGGCCAGTGGAAGATTCTTGTGAGAGACAGGAGAAAGAGGAGCATTTTCAAAAACACACCTGAAAGACTCCCAGGGTGTGAGTAGCTGTGCAGCTCATGGATATCTCATTTTGCTGACATGTACTAGGAGCTTTAAGGCCTTATTTAGACAGTTGTGTGCCTTAAAAAATGGGTTGAACGTAGTTACTGGTAATTCAACACATAAAGACTCTAATGTAGAACCTACTCAAACCTGAACAACAGAAATGGAAGGGTGACAAAAAAAACCCATTGTGAATAATTTTCTCCCTGTGATATTTCAATTTCTCCTTTTTTAAATTAATTTTCAAAAGATTCTTAAATTCTGATTTTGGCCTACCCTCAATAAAATGTTTTGTTTTAAAAAAAAATGTAATTTTGACAGCAGTGAAAACTTTAATAGGCTGTGGATACATCCTGTATCCACTGTAAAACCTGCCAGCAAATGATAGTTCATTAGAATCCAGAGTTGAACATTTGTGAAAGTCACAAACCAACATGAAGATCTCACATACTCTTTGTTATGTTTAAGAGCCAGGTGATCCGACTCAAAAAAATACACGTCTGGTTCCTCCTCTTCCTCTTTTGCAGCCTGGCTCTGTGTCATCTCTTGGCCTCTTTCAGTCTCTTCCATAGGCACTCCTTCTAAATCATCTGCCCCATCACAGGGGTTCTCCACAGAGGATACTGGCTCCTCTATGGAGGGACCAGCAGAGCCCAAAAGATCAGACTCCTCAACCACGAGGCATTCCGCCCCTGGTCCAACCACCATCTCTCCCTCTTCTGTCAGTGTACCATTGTCCCTGGGTGGAGAACCAACTTTGGTGGACGTGACTTTACCACTATTGGCAACCCTCCTGGGCGAAGTCCGCAAGGTATATCTGTGTTCATAGAGCTCTGTGAAAGAGGGGGGGGTGCTGGATAATGGAGGGTTGCACCCTGGCTCTGTGGGGGAGGGACCTGTTGTGAATGGGGGTGTAGTTTCTCCTGAGTTGTTGCTGATTGGACTACTGTTGATTATGGTGCGGGTGGAGGATGATGGAGCAGCAGCTTCCTGGCCGTTACTGTCGTTCTCAGTCTCCATCACCAGCTCCTCATGTGCTAGACATAATGATTCACCTACCACATCCACTTCAACCTCCTCCACTTCCTGCTCTGTGGCAACTGTCAGCTCAGGAACAGAGTCTTCTTCAATTGCCTCAAAAGTTGACATAGAAGATGCTAGCAATTCCCCTGAACCAGACACCTCCAACTGTAGAGGGGCAGAGTTTTTAGAAGGCACAGAGAGGTCGGGGGATGAAGGGTCACCTATTTGGCTGCCGTTAGGCAGTGACGGGTAGTCATTGACGGAGGCAGGCTCGTTATTTGCTCCACTGAGTTCCTCAGCTTTGTTCTCTCCAAGTCCATTAGAGGTCTTGTGAGTGTCTGAGGCCTGCTCTGATCGAACAAGCTGAACATGACCATCATCCGCTGTCCCAGTGATCGGCTCGCGTTCCACGTTTCCAGAGTCTGCCGACACATCTGCCTTAGCAGCGTTTTGGCTGTGAACTCCTTCACAATGACTGTCCTTGTTTGGCTCTGGCACAGAAGCTGGACTTTCAGGTCTCAGGAGGTCAGTGTCCTTCTCCTGTCCCTGAAAATCACCAGAGTGGGAGCACCGTTTGGTTTTTTTGATCTGAGGAATGGTATCAGATGATCCCGTCCCTCTATCACAGTTCTCAGCCTTCTCAGGACTTGTGTCATTTTCTAAACAGGACATGCCCCGTTTCCTGGAGCCCATCCATTGCACTGCCTCTGACAGAGAAGCATTCAAATCAGTTACCTTGCCCTGCAATGATGGCTGATGCTGGCCTTCATGTCTAGTGTAATCCTTGGCATCCTGCTTTGTCTCGTGTTTGGCATCCTGTTTCGTGTCCTGTTTAATATCCTGCTTAGCATCTGGCTTTGACTCCTGTCTCCACTCTGGTTTCTTCTTGGGAGAGCGAGCCCTCGGTAGCGGACACACTGACGTTTCCTCTGGTTGGGCAATACTACGATTCCTGAGGGTTCGACCGCAAAAGTTCTCATCCAATCCATTGAGCCCCACTGACGACCTTGTGACGCGCGAGGAACGGGATGCGGCCATACTACGGCAGGTCCCTACAGTCTCCTCATCCTGGTGCGCTCTCCTCTGCAGCAGAAAGTGGGCAACTACAAAACACACAGAACACATGCACTTAAGTAAAAATATCTAGCCAAGCTTTGCAGTCCAGCAGTCACAAAACACTATTTGTTCAAGGTCTGCCGGGTCAGCCAAGTTAAATATTAATCTATAAATGGTACCTGGGGCATTATCATATAAAAGCATTCATCAAATGGCACTTGTTAAATAGTAATCAGGTCATTTCTCAGCTTACTCCACAGAGGTATTGATTCAGCCTGTTATCGTTTCCAGGCAACGCCTGCTAAACACAGGCAAAACGACCCGTCTCAACCCAGCTCTGTACAGATTTCTATTGTCCCACCGTTTAATGAAAACTTCAGCAACCTTTTGGCAATAAAGCTGACAAGAAGAAGCATCTTTTGACTTCCTGCAGGATTAAATAGTTCCAAGGTTGCTTGAGTTGGACAAACGATATACTCTGATACTTCTATTCAACTGAGCATAGATAGCTGTGCAGAGCAAGGTAAACTATTCCCACAGGATGAGGGAACCAACAGGCTGCAGACGCTTTAAGCCGTGCATCCGGAGAAAAATGCACACAAAGGTTTCAGGAGTGTGGACATTTAGAACGGTTTAATACGGGGCAATTCCTTTCCTGACACAAAATTAGTCCAACTATTATAGAGTGAAAAGAATTTAAATTATTAGAATCGAGGTGTGACCGGTGTCACTGTCAACGTCATCCTGCTTGAATGTTGATATTACAGCAGTTACAGTTGATATCTCTAAACTATCTTACAAAACAAGTATTTAGAATAAAACAGAAAATTACAGAATATATAATGTGTATAAGCTGATTTTAATGTGCAATAACACAGTGGCAGTTTGGTTTGTTAATGAAAGCTATAACTATATATATACAGACAAAGCCATAAAGCAGTGCAATAGAAGAGCAGGTAATAAATACTGTAATAGCATTAAAAGTAATACTAATATCAGACTTAACCCACTGTTGATTCAGATTTCTGATTAAATGATCCTTCTTTAAATTACATTAGCAACCTTGAAGAAAAGGCCCTCCTCTGCTGTAACGTGCAGGAACCCTTCCAAAAAATGCAACTAGTGCATCGTTGTAACAGGCTGAACGGAACAAGAATCTCTAAACTCTTCCCAATGTTCTAAAAAGTCCAAAAAGGGATTTTAGAAAGAAAACAACAGCATCACCTCCAGGTTTCAAATGTTGGGAGCTGTACCTCATTTCTCCAGGCTCTTACTGTTCCTGGTAGATGATAGCAACATGCCCAGGACATCATAAATGGCACCTTGACATTTACAGATTCTGCTCTTACTTTATGCCAGCCCAAGAATGCATCAATTTATTTTTTTATATGATCAATTACCCAAAACCTGATGTTTGTGCACCTTCTACTGAGAACAGAAAGAGACAGATGCAGCATACTTGCAAATCTTTTGGAGAAACAGGGAATTTATAGCTAACAGCTTCTTTGAGAATGATCTTGGCACACATTTGGGACTGATGTGGGGTTTAATGAGAGGTGCTGAGCATGGTCACCGGGCTTAACATGAAGCATCACCATGGTGGAAGCGTGTGACAGTCAAAGCCACTTCCTGTTCTGCAACTTCAGCACGTTTGGAGCTCCATCACCACGTGATTACACGAACATGACAGATCAAGATTTACAAATTATTCCTCCACAATGATCAATAAAGGCGACTGTGCGTACGTGAAGACCCAACTCCCAAGTTAAGTCCGAAGCTACAACTGGGAAAAGCTAACGTTTGTGACCAAAGAGCCATAAAACACCCGACGTGCTGCTTCCCCTCCCCACATATTGGAGTGTTGAGCCCTGCTGCTGACCTGTAGTTAATGATTTACATGAGGCCTAGTGCCAACAACAAAAAGAGACCACGGGTTCCTGCTGGTAGACCTACCAAGGGGAATAGCTAACAGTACGGACAAAAGTTGTTGGCAGGTAGAGGCTGAAGCTAAGTGGCTAAACTAGGTTACTGCTCCACGCGCCACGGGTGAAGTTAATACGAATAAGCACCCGCAATATTCTGAAATTGAGATTAATGATCAAACCACACACAACCGAGGTGTTTCATTTGGCTGGCGAGCTAGCTAATGGCTAGCGTGACCAACTTCCAGCCAGACGATACGTGTCCTAGCGGGATAGCCATAACCAAGTGTCTGCTGTCAATGCCCGATATAATGAATTAATGCCCGAGACAACAAATTACTGAGGGAAGTGCCTATACAAATTAACCATTCCCGGGGACAAACCATTAAAGAAACAAGCAATTTGTCTGAAAGAATTAGTTAGCCAGTTCGGCTAATGTTACCTTCGACGGTTCTTGTCGGCTAGTTTCCCTGTTAAAGCTATCTGCATGGTGCGGAACAGAATCGTGGCGAATTCTGCCGTAGCGCCACTAGTAACGTTAGCTTATTGACATAACGAATGTGTGATGGCTAGTAAACAGTTACACGCTTTATGTCTACTGATAATACGTTATGGATAGAGTGGTGACTGCGCTGAGGTTCATGTTCGATCCGCTCCAGACAGGAGCACTTTGGTTAACCAGTGTTACATTAGTGTACTCTTTGCTGCTAGATTAGCCGCAACAGCTCAATATTAGCTTAGCAAGCCGAACCAGCTAGCTGATTATTCTCACCATAACTTTTCCAGTGTATTTGAGTGCTTAAGAATATTTCCCGTATTGATTTTTGGAGAACTAATACAAGTTTGCCATATGTTTTCCAACAACCACCGAAATTGAGCGGTCCTTCTAAACAGCGTTTGTAGCTAAAGAATTACACATACCTCACTTCCGTAAATTTGCTGCACGTTCGGCCGCAGCCATGTTTTCAGCCCAGTCAACTAGTCGGGGTGTGTGAGCTGATTCAACGGCGCTGACCAATATTATACTGTTCCCATTTGAACATCGTCAAGAGTGAAACTGGAACACATTTCCTTACATTTGTAGCTTTTTATTCACTTTTTACGTTGTACATTACATGTTACTCGACTTTTCCAATTCCATTGTCTTCATATAGGCGTCAGTCCAAAATAACGAAAATGGTTTGAGAAAAGAAAAAAAAATCTAGGTGACGGAGATTTAAGTATTTTATTTTGTTTTAATAGTGTCAACCCGCAAAAAGTCAAAACAGATCCTACTCGGCTGACATTCACCTGCTAAAAGACGAAATTGCAGTGGAGCATTCAGTTTACCGGCTAATTACCGACAGATCTAGCAATACCATGCCCGCACACAAAAATAATGCCTTTAATTAAATGGATCGATGATGGAAATGCTGGTTACATAATGCAATATGTGTTTGGGAGCTATCCAATTTAACGATAGGTCCGGAAAGATTGGGGCTTGGCTGCACACATGACGACCAGCTTCGCTTTGACATGCATCGATGCGAGACGACAAATGAATCCGACTGATTAAGCATGCACTCCTAACTGACCGTGCTCGCAACATTTTTGAATAATCAACATCGTAGAAAAGAAAAACTTCCCTTGTATAAGTGCTGAAACTTGACCAATATATGATCAGTACTGGTACATTCAAATACAAACCAGATATTTGCATAAGCATGTAAATGTGTACTTCTACAGAACAGTGCAAAAGAAAAAAAAACCAACAAAGTTAATTCCTGAGACAATGTCATTAGTCCCTTTAAAACCTTAAGATTTCCTGACCTTAACTGTCACCTTTTACTCTCCTAGATTCACTGAACAACTGGAAAGCCACTCTATAACAAGCTTCATTGTGATTAATCAATTCCGGCAACAGGTGTCATGGACATACAGTATGTGGTCATTTTGGTCAAGAGGGGAAAATAAAATATGTATGGCATACAGTGGAATTGTAGCTGCACATAAATTCAATGCTCACTTGAGAAATCATAGGACAATACAACAGTGATAACCATCATTTAAGAGTATAGGACAGATTTGTTTCATTGGGACAAACTTGTTTTCTGACATGTTAATTCCGTTTGTCAGCAGTCTAAAGGCTGACTCATTGGTGCGCATGGAGTCCTTTGCTTCAGAGACTTTAGGAAAATAAAATGAAGTGCAAAATAAAAGGCAACTCTTTGCTTTCTGTTGCAGTGCCTAATTAAATGGAGCGTGTCTCCACCTCGATCTTCTCCTCGGACAGCGACGACTCTGCTTCTTGATGACTGATGTTTGGGTGAACTGTCACAAGTGGACCGCCACCATAAATGGAGTGGAGAAAGTTCCATGTCTCTTCAGATATCTGTCCTGAGTCTGCCCCTGGACAGAGACGAAAGCACATGTATGGTCACAGCTGAAATTTCTCTCAGTTTATTGACTGATCCTCATTCAATCCATTCAGATTTACTTATATTATCTTTGAACATGGGAATAACAACATTTGATCAAGGTGGAAAATAATACCTTGTTTTAGAGTTAAATGGCCATTCTTGTTTACAGAAATCTTGGTGTTGTCTACAGGTCCTGGGGGCTCTTTCAAAATAAAAAGACAAATTGTGGAGTAATTACAGTGCTAATAGGTGCCATTATTCAAATTATCACTGATAAATGTTTCAAAGTGCAATTAAAGAATATTAAAATGCCAAATGTTTTGGTCTCACTTTTCAAAAAAATAATATACAGTGATTGTTGCGGACCAAAAGCAAAAATCAAAAGGAGCAAAAGTCAGAGAAAAAACAACTGCAGCAGCGCCAAATGCAAGCTGCTATAAATAGATATGACAATAGTCAGCAAGGAAGGGAAAAGGAAGGAGTGCAAGAAGCTCAAATATGTTTTGACACTTCATTTTTCTGGAGCAGGTGGAAACCCCCAATCCAGGGACCAGACCAAATTATCGGAAGATAAATTAAAAGATCAAAAAAGGAGCAATACATTTCAATACATGCAAACCCCTTTTGGTAGGAGTTAATTCAAGCATTGCTTTGCTGTGTTCTCTGATGTGAATGTTAGGATCAGGTGACAGAAGAAATGTTTCAATAATTTCTTGAGGTGGAAAACGAGCATATCCAATTACCATTGTCTTTCCCTTTGACAAATCCCTCCCACTCACGAAACCACTGCATGCTGATGCAGTATATGACTGCTGGAGACTCGTCCTCCTGGAAGGCCTTGTTCAGCTACACAGAAATGAGAGGCCAGAGGGAGAGGAAATGGGGGAGGAGTAACCCGTAGAAAGAAGAGGGAAAGGTGAAGAGAGGGTGAAAGAATTGACAGGAAAGAAAAAGTTAGCATTTTGATTTAATAGGGACAGTCTTAACACAACACTGAATGGATTTCATAATTCTCCCTGGTACTATTTATTGTATTTATTTTTATTTCACTTCTGGATTGCTGTTGCTGTGGACGGCAGGTCCCAGGCAGTTATTTTTGAGAAAAAGATTTAAAAATTCTTGGAGCTCCTTGGTCCACTTTTATCTTCACACACACACACACACACACACACACACACACACACGCACACACACACACACACACACACACTAATAGGCAAATGTGCCTTTTTCCAAACATGCTGTTTTTTTCATCTCTGTCTTGATGACATCAGCAAGTTTCATACTGCAGTGATGCAACAGGCTCGACAAATCCAGATGACATAGGAAAACGCATCCCCACTGTTACATGTGTATGAATAAACACGTGCATACACACCTCTTCTTAACAGCTGAGCAACTATACAAACTGCAGTAGTGTTTGTTGCAATGCTTTACTAATAAGACTTTCAACAGGGTCACACCTCTCAACAACTACTGTCTTGAAGCCTATAAGCAAATGAAATACAATGCCTATACACCAATAGACACTTATATCCAAAAGCCTCTATTGGTATAAAACACTACAAAAGTAATATTTATAGCTAAGATTTATAATACTCTTGCTAAAGATCCATATTCCTTGTTGTTAGTGAGCATATGATTAGAAGGCTTACCCTGACAAACATGTCAAGCTCTGATTTACGCCGTTTCTCAAATTTTTCTATCTCCATCTGACATGTGTGGCAAACATACAGGTGGTTGACAGCTGGCCCGCCTCCGTACCTGCAGGGAGTGGTCCATATGTCACAAACATCAACCTAACAACAGAAGTTGTACTGCAAACTGAGACAACAGTCTTTGTTGGCATTGTTATTGTACTTACTTGCTGTAAAGATGATCCCACACATTTTGTGGCAGCATTACTATTAAGTCATCAATGAATGATGCTTTGTTTGGTGGTACACCTGATGGAAAGAGCAAAACATCTAACTTAGACATTTGAAAAAATGTGTAGATGCCACATAGGTTTACAATAGGATACACTCTGGCTATTGAAATATCTTTTACTGACTACTACACATTGTAATAACACTTTGCTCCTTTGTCAAAAAACCGGAGCAAGCTCGAAGGAGGCAAATGCAAAGGTCCGGAGGAGAATGGTGCAGAAAGAGATAAGGGCAGTGGCGGGAGGAGGAAAGCCAAGCCAAGGCAGTAGCCATAAAACAGCAGGGTAGCCAAACCTGGTAGGACATTGTCCAGGGAAGATCCCTCAATATGAAGGGACACAACTGGCTAATGGGCTGGAGGGGAGGAAGCAAAGGGGCTTGAAGGCCCAAGACAAATGCCCCAGCTTCATCAGCATTTTCGTTGTTTAGGGATCCTTGGTACAGATAAGGACTTGGAGATGAGAGTTTACCCTGTAAGGCATGGTTATGGAGATTGCCATAACCACCTTCTGATCCAATATCACATTCTAGTCCCAGCCATCAAAGCAGGTGGCCATCAGAGGGACCCTAAAAATCCCCCATCCGTGAGCGGCAATGTAAGCCTGGAAATTTCCTGTGGAGGTCTGTTGCAGGGGATTTCCTGGAAAGCGCTGTCAATGATTGGGGTTAGAGGGACAACCCACAAGAATCTGGTGAATAAAATCTCAAATCACGTAGAGACAGCAGCCAGATCCAGCTGTGGCTAAAATGGAGCGAGCAGTGCTGGGCCAGGCTGGCAGAGGCTCCAAGTAAGCCAAGTCTGAATAAACAGCTCGGATCTCTGATAAAAAACACATAAGGGATCGGCTTCCATGCCAACTACTGCACATAGAATGCTAAATGCAGTGGTTGCAATATTGCATATATAGATACAAAAAGTGACCATATCTTTATTCTCTATTTTGCGGGGATGGGGGGGGGGTCCACCCAGGGAGAATGAGAAGTATTATCTGCAGCAATTGTATTATATAAAGTTTTTACTCCAGCATACTCCTTCTTAAAAGCAAAAATCAGTGGCAAGAGACAGTAGATCCTAAAAGGGTTGCTGTTCATGGACCTCTGAGCCATTTGATTATGATAATTGCACAGACACATACCTCCATGTGAACACAGGAAGTCCGTATTTGAAATAGGCCCTGGCTCTGCAAAGGTCTTGAATTTGTTCAGCCACTGGCGGGAAATGTAGAACTGCAAGAGGCTGGGCTCCATCATGTTGTATAAAACTGATACCCTCCTGCGTTCTTTCAGTGCCTCTTCGTTACTCTTTCTGCAATAAGTAAACTTCTGATTAAACAGAAATTAATAGTAGCTTGTGTGTTGTGAATATGGAAACATGGTGGTTCATCTGAATATCTGAAAGAATTGTACATGTTGTCACATGCCCATTTTTTGATGATTCACACATTTCATTACATTTTTAGCATAAATACAACAAATTAGCATACTTATAGAAGAGCACATATGCCTCGGCATTCTGGACACAGGACTCAGAGACCTCAGTCACTCTATGGTCATCAAACTCGTACCACAGGTTGTTCTCATCATTCCTGCAGTAGGCTATGTAGTGGCCACCTGGGATTAAAGAGAAAAATTATTCAGAAGAGCATAAACCTAATAAGTACTCTAGATAGCAAATATATCCAGTGAATAATGAATGAGGGACACTGGTGGGTGCCAACAGAAGAGAGATCTGCCGACTCACTGCTGGCAGTGCCATGGTGACAGATGACTGAGAGAAGGTCATAGTTGGTGGTCTGGGAAAAGCTGTCTTTAGCCAGAAATGGCTGCAAGTCCAGTCCCTCGAGCGGGAAGGAGACATGGGTGCTTATCTTAGTGGAGAACATTAATTCATGTCTGAATCGCTTCAAGTGGATACAGAGGATCTGCAGCACAGAAACACACATACACATTCCAATTTTGAAAACCACTGGATAATGATAAAAATATTTTTTAATGACATGAAGCGCTCATATTTGTACCTCTGGCAAGTTCTGCATCTTACAAAATTTGACCCCATTTCGTAATCTAAGAGTGAAAGAGATGAGGATAAAATGACTCCAGTTTTCCTTGTATCCATGTGAAATTACTACTTAGGATTCATTAAGTTTTACTCACTTCTTGCATTTTTCACAGCTGTACATATTGTCTCCTAAAACAAAGAAGTTATTTAGACCTCATGTTTATTGTTTGTGCTGGTAGAGCAGATTTACAGCCCCTGGTTTACCTTTGAGTTCATCTCTGGCAAAGAAAGCTGCAAGACAGTCCTGTAGTGTAACTACAGGCCCCCAGAACCAGCTGAGAATAGAAAAAGAGTTCTGAAATTAAGTAAAAAACTTAAAGCTTCTAGTGGTAATGCAAGCAATAAATCCATATTATAAAAATACCTCTTTATGTATTCCATAACAAATGCAATCCAGCCCTGTGGGGCATAAGCCTCCCCACATGAGCCAGCTTTAACCAGAGAAGTCTGGTGTGTGGATGAATGAAGCTTGGCCAAGTCTTCCTTCCCTGGGATGGGCAATGAGATATCCTGGAAGTTCTCCAAGGTCACAGACACCTGGCGGCAAGAAATACAGGCTGTCAAGCTTCATCTTTGGTCAAAAGGCAGTGCAACTTTACATGCTTCTATAATAAGAGCTCCTCTTCATTAGATCTTTTTGTTTTAGTCTGTTAACAATAAATGTGTTTGCATGCACATCTAAATTGGACTCCACTTCTCATTCAATTGGCATGAATAAATTATGCAATTGGACTCTGTCTACAAAGCAGTTTACAGCACTAAGCAAGCTATCTGGGAGTGTTAGTCTGGCTTTCAGTTCTCTGGACCAATTTTAATTGAGCTAAATGTCTCATTATGCTTCTGCTTACCCTGTCAGCAGCATCAGGTTCAGGTTTCCTACATAGATGGGTTTCATTGTTCATGTTTTTGCGGACTGTCGTCCTGTTTATACCACAGGTTCTCTATGCAACTTTCTGCTTAAATGGTGGGCAATTGCAATGGTGGCGCATGGCAATTTTAGCAGCCTCTCATGTGCTTCTCTGTGCAACTTTCTGAGTTTAAATCAAAACGACGAAGAAGGGCAACATTCTTTACTTCTATTTACAGTCAATCACTTTCAATTCAATTAGAAAGTGATGCAAAAAGACGTAAAACAAGACATCGCTTGATCCAATAACAAACCGAAAACACAGTATGAGCGAGTTGATATTCCATTTGATGTTTAGCTAAAATGGGTCTACAAAGGCTATGGACCAGCTTCTGTGTTTACACTAAATTAAAAGTGAATGAATTTAGATCACCCTGGCCAAAATGTGAAAAGTTCAGAAACAATACAAAGTAAAATCAGAAAAGCGACACCCAGAAATGACGTAGTTTGGTGAACCAATTAGGGCTCCGCTGGCCTGCGGTCCCTCTGCAAAGTCAGAACTTTGGGTAGATGCATGTTGCATCCCTGCGGCATTCATAGATGATGCAATGCAGATGCATAAGGATAATGAGACATTAAGGCACCCACATGCATATTATGCAATCAAACTAACACAGGAATACGGTTTTCTTGCATGCATGTAAATGCACTGAATGAGTTGGAGCAGTCAGCTAATCAACATGGTGGATATTCATATTGTTTTTGATTTTTGGGACTTTTAGATTATTTTTGACATGAAGCCATCAGTGCTCCCTATTCCTGTTAATGTCATCCATTCAGTGACGTGTACACACTAACCCGATCACAGGTGAGGCACTGAACAGAGCTGACAATTGTTCCATCAAACACATCAGAGACAACGCTGCGATATTTCTTCTGATGCTTGTTCTTTGGTTGGGAAAATGTGGTCACTGCTGTGAATAAGAAAGAAATAAAGCAAAACTGTGCAGGACAACTCAGATGTTACAGCCTCTGATTAAACAAAAATACCTTTCTTGTGTGCAGGGTTTAGGCTATGCCATCCTGAGGCAGTTTTTGGTGGGCTGCTTGACAGTTTAGGAATGTGTCCCTCCATCAGGACTGGACTCTGTGGTTTTGTGATGTTGGACATCTGGATGTCTGGGAAGGGATCATGTAGATTGATCCAAACAGGAAAAGTTTAATCCCATTTAAATGTGAACTTTTTGTCAATGTAAAACTCAAAAAAGAAGCAGAAACACACATTTAAACTTAATTTTTCTGTAATTGAAGAAACCCAACTACCGCTTTCACACTGAAATTGGCACATTAATGTGGGATTTTGTAATGCATCTCAACCACCTTTGATTGGCATTTAAGCATTGTATATATGCTTGATATCAGTGGACGACGCAGAAGCTAGCAAGCTGGAGACACCCAGGGGGCTTCCAAATGCGGAGTGGCCGTATATTAATTTGCAAAGTTCATAAAAAGGCCACTCACTGCGGATGCCAGTATAACGATAAATAACACTGCCCGTAATTTGCTACTGAATTGCATTTTCTCCAGGGAAGCTGAGCAGCTTACAGAGCTCGTGATCTAGTCACGCCGCTGTCGTGGTCAATTAAAAACAAGTATCACCACACAAGCTCTAGGTATAAAGATTTTCCCAAAATGGTGGGTTTTTCTGACCATTATGTACTTTAAATATCATGAAGTTACACATTTGATTTAGATGGCTGAATGGTTGAAAAAGAGTGAAAAAAATCTCTGCCCTTCACAGATCAGTCTCTTTTGATAGAATGTCCAGTGACAAAATCAGAACATGTCAGGTTGGTAGGCCAATGACATTGGGTCATTTAGCAGGACCACGTGGGACAGCTTTCATATTGCCAGCGAAGTGAGATGAGCCTCTCATTTCTGAACCTAAATGCTGTGACTATCCTTTCACAGTGCCAAAAACACCCTTCATGCAGTGTGAAAGGGCTGACCTCTCCATAATTACCTGATGCTCTGCCCTGGAACTTCATGGCTCCCTGGCAGCTGATGATGGGTGTGGTCTCAGTTGTGGTATCAACATCTTTGTCCATGTCCACTCCAGTGCCTCCACCCATAACACTTTGGATACTGGAGCGGTATAAATCATTGATCATGTTTTTCTCCTTTTGCCATTCCTGGGTGGCATGGATCTCATCTTGCTCAGGAATAAGCATCTCTGCCTCATTAGTGTCGTCTCTCAGCATGTTTCCAACACGGACCTCACTATCAGCCCGCTCGCTACTGTCACAGGACTCGCATGACTGGAAATCATCTGACTGACTGTGATTGTCTTCCTCTGGGTTGCCGTCTATCATGGCTGTATTGGAATGCCCATAAGGCTCTGTCATTGGTTCTTTCAGCTCCTCATGAAGTTGATCCATCAAACAACGCAGAAACTCCTGTGAGTCCTTGCAGCAGAAGGATAATTTTGATATATAAATTAGTAAAAGCAGCAAGTTTATTCAGTTTATGAGAATGTATGAAACATATTTCCCACAATTAAAAAGATGTCTCATTTCATTCACAAGAATGAAACATGTTTTCTTGAACAATGAGGGTGTGCTCAACTTTTAATCAGCTGCGGTCCAGCTTTGTCTTCCTCACTTACAAATCATACACAAATCATGTTCTATTTTGCTGCATGTCCCCCTGCTGGTTAAATTTATTATTAGAATTGACAAATATTTCACAGTATATCAGCAGAGTATTACAGTTTTTTCCAATTGCAACACACTAAAATGACAGGCATAGCACAATTACTTAAAGCGACACACAGAAAGCAAAACCTCTTCTCAAGTACCCAAATCTCTAAATTCATTTTCTGCATTATACAGATTTTTCATTTTAAAATATTAATGTTACTGTTTTAGCAACTGTAAAAAATAATAATAATATTAATTTAATGATTTGCCAGAGGAAAAAATCAGATTAATTTAACCTAGAATTAAAAGCCTCAACCATGCCTTTGAAAGCACATGTGACTATGTGTAACCTATTTTATATTAAATGTGTTATATGGCAGTAAACATTAGTATCTGCAATGGCTTACTTGTTGAGAGTAGCCACGAAACATTGGGTTTATTGCCTTGATCCCCTGGAATAAGTTGGTTGGGACCACATAGGACGATCTGCAGTGTGAAAAAAGGACACAAAATGTGTGACGTCTAATGTTGAAATCAAGCCTGGCTACAACAGAAATGGGTCTCTGGTGAGGATTTAAAATAAACTTGCGGTGAAACACAAAACAAAAGCAAATAATCCAAGTGTGCACTACAAGTCTTTTCAAACCCAATTAGCCACAAAATCAAAAAGATCCAAGAAAACAACAACGGCCCACCTGTTCTTGTGCCACAGGTCTGACACGAGTTTCTGGTAGCTTTTGCACAGTGCAGGCTTCTTGTCTGTTCTCACCATTCCACCACATTCAAGAAAGAACTGTGTCAAGGGTGGGCTACAGTTGGAGAGGGAGAAATAGCATGTGACAAAAAGGGGCCATATTCAGGACATAACCAATGAAACACATTTATTCACAGGCTGAATATTGAATATTAAAAGTTACATTGTGGCATGCACAATTTGGGTACTCCTGAAATTCCTATTAAATTGATGGTTAAGTAAAAACTTGCTGTGTTGTGTATTAATTGCCAATTGTTTCTTGAATTTTCTTCGAGGGTTTTCTTTTTCATTAGGTTCCACTGCAGACACTCTTTAATTTCTGTCCCAACTTCCCTCAGCTTTAGACTCCACAACAAATATTCTGTTGTGATATAGAAGTCTGAATAAACAATTTATCAAAATGGGAAAATATGTGGGTCAGAATTTGCAATCTAAATCATGTCCCAAAAATAGAAGGAAGTTTCACATACTGCCAGAATAAGGGAACTTTAGTGCTTTGATGTCTGTTTTTGTGAGTGTTGATAATTTGAGTATCCGTCAGGTCATTATTCAGCTCAGAGTTTTCTGCTATCAAGGGAAGAAATAAATTTCTGCATAGTTTCCCTCAGTTTTATAAAGTTAGAGGATGTTGGGTGTCAACTGAATAAGTTACCTACACTTTTCTTTATTTTCTATTTATTTAAACGAAAAATGCCATGAAACCTTGAGCTGTGTGAGGATTTTATTATTCACAGAAATTATGAATAATTATATTGTGATAAAAATGAATGCAAATTCCAGTCTCAATATTTTTAAGGTTAAAAATCAGCTGGGACTGGATTTTTTCTGGCTGTATTGATAAAAGCACTCACTGTATCTTTGATTGTTCATACAGATGGATGCAAAAGTTTGGCAACACAAGTTTGGCGACACTGTCAATGACAACACTTAAGCAATCGGATCTCCTTTGTTTGAAGGATTTTCATGCATTTTTTCCACAAATGACTCCTGGACTGCAATTGACGTTTCAGTCAGAAAATGAATGGGATTTTAAGTGGACGTAGAGATGTGTTTTGGATCAAAATCCATTTGTATTAGCTATTCCTAAATTACGGCAGCTTTTTTTTACAAACATGTTATATTTACTTCCAGAATTTGTTGATATTTTATTAAAGCAGATGCGTGGTCACTGTAATATAGTAAAGTAGCTCTGCGTATCAAAAGAAAAGTGCAAAGGTCAAAGAATGAGAAGTCAGTTCAACAGAGGTCTTACCAGTTGGACAGGGCCTGGAGGGCAGCATTCATGTAGCATGTGTTGCCAATGTTTTTCAGCCCTGTCAGACCTGAGGGAGGTGGTAAATGCCAGGGAAATTAAGACACACCACTCTAATGATTGGAAAATAGAAAGTCTACACATTTAAAACATTCTGCTTTAAACCTAATAATTAAAAGAAAATGATTAATTAAGCGACTAGCACAAAGTGTAGCAGGTATAGTCCACTAAATTACAGGAAAAGACAGAGAACAATTATCTTCGCTAACAATAGAAATGTCATCCTGTCTTTTTGTATCATTCAGACCTTTGGCACGCAGGTCATCCTCTTCCTCTGTCTCCATGTCCACGTCTTCACATGCTCCACTGGTAGAAACCTTTAGAGAGGTTGGGCTCCTAGCCATCCTGTTATCATCCTGGAGCAGTCCCAGTTAAAAAAAAATGCACAGATTGTGTCCAATATTGTTCAAGTTTAGTATAACCATGAATCCAGACACCAAATAAATATGTCATTAGATATATTCATCAATTTGAGGTTGAAGGTCATCACATGCTGTTAATCAAAATAAAAGAATATCGATGAGAGTGGTTGGTGGTGAGAAAGGCTTTTTTTTCTGGGCCTAAACACTGTCAGGACTGACCTACAATTATGAAATTGCATTTATTTTTTGCAATTAAATTGTATTTATTTTATTCCCAACAGTCTATTCTCTTCATTTCTTAGCTTTTCTATTGGCTGCTCTGCTTCCAGTATGCTTATGTGGAAGTTAGATTTTTTTGTCCCATCAGATTTCAGCCTGTATGTGTTGCTAAGTCAACTTAATAAGCCCAAGTGCTTTTTGGGTTGTGTTTGAGGGTATATAATGTTCCTGTCCATTAGCGTGTTTCCGACATATCGGATAAAATTCCCAGCTACAACCTTCTCCAGGTTGACGCAGAGCCACAGAACCCTATTGTATTGTAGAGGTTTGGGTTTTTCTTAACTGTAGTTCCTGCTATAGTAAAAATGTGATCCACTTTCAATACACGAAAGGCCTCTTTCAGTAATGACACATCTTTTTACATTGTATGTTTATATAGTATTGATGATTTCTATAATTATGATGTGTTAGCAGTGATAAAAGATTAAGTTGGGTCAAGTCCCCACTGAAGGCACAGCTACCAAATTCATACCAGAACAGTGTGTACTAAAGACCAAATTTGATCTAGCTGGCTCCTACCTGACCAGGATCCTTTGGAGATGGGAGCACTTCACCACTGACATGAAGAGAATGGGGTCCAAGTTTACGCTCCAAGAAAACCTCCTTGCTGCAAGCGTAACACCACACACGAAGTGTTGTAAGGTTCACTGTAAGGTTGTGCCTCGTCTCCTACAGAAACAGAAAGGGGCTGTCAGTGTGGGTGAGTTAGGAAGTACATGTAAAGCTGTTTTTAAACTAAACACACAAAGTATGTTGTAGGCTGTGGAGCAGGGCAACAAGCACAAGCAAGTACACAGCAGTTGGCAGAGTGGTGGGGACACTGGCACCAAGAGACAGGACATTTGCAGAACACAGTTACTTTTCTCCCAAAATCTCAGTATTTGACACATTAATCAACAACAAACCTGTAAAAACTGCTACTTTCCGGGTATGTGTTTTTAACAGCTTTGCCACATATTTAACTTTAAAACAAAATATTCATCCATGAAGCAAAATAAAATATAAAACATGGGAGGCTTGGAAGCTCCACATCACTCATGCTTTACACCTTGTTCTTTGTGTTATCTCACAGCACAACATGGACTGCACTGTTACGAATGCTCCAAGTCTGAAGCATAACAAGCTTATCTGCAATGGCCTGGCTGTTTTGCTAACCTCTGAATTGTGCACGCAGGGTGGCTCTGTAGCTTAAAAACATCATCAATCCCATGTGTAGTCATGCTGATGAGAGACATTGAGCTGACTCCAAATCTATGTGGCGAAGCTCTCACTTCGGTAACACCATGCCTGTGATATGGGTATGGCTTGCACTTCCAGTATGGCTCCAGTATGCAGAAAAGCTGGAATCCCGAACCTTCAACCACAGATAGCGGCTGGATATCCAGGGCAATATACCGGTACTCAGCAAAAGTAAATGTCATTTTGACCACAGGTGGGTGGTCTCTGGACAGTTTCTCCGACTTAGTCAGCATCTGTGGCATTGTCTCTTGACAGTGTCATGAGTAAACTCCTTATATTCTGGGTAGGGATGGGTACTGACATTTGGTTATAAGCAGGAACTGAAATAAATCTATTAAGTAGGGTGTACCCATAAAAAAATATTTTAGTTCTGTTTTTCGGTTCCTAAATGCACTCATTTTGCCCAACTGCTGCTTATGGATTTTGGATATCTGCTAGGACTTGTCTGTTATACGTCTACGTCACATGACGCTGCATGTTGTCAACACGGTAGACCTGCAGCAGACAGTCGAGCTAGTGGGAGCTAGAAGCAGGTACCAGCAACAGGAAATGGACCAAGAAAAGCAGTCAAAGGTTTGGCTTCATTTCAATCGAGAGATTGGTGATTCCAGTGACTTTGAGAAATGAATGTTACCAAAGAGGTTACACTTCCAACCTAACAACAGTGAAGACTGCGCAGCAGTGAACTTAAGGAATGTGTGGTGTTTGATGTCCTGCAATGTCAGACAGCTGCCCCTACAGAGTCCTGCCCTGAAAGAGGCCAATGAGCCAAATGACCAAAGACAACATATGGAGCGTCACCAGGCTGTGACAGTTTGTTGTGAGAGGACTTCATCCTTTCTCAGTGGTCCAGTCTTTGTCATTCAGGTAGTTTTAATAATGTAATGAATAAACCTGTCCAGAATTAAATCAAAACAAATCTGTTAAACAGAATGTACATGCTGCAGTGCAGATAATAGATATTTTATAATAATCTTAAATATTTTAAGATTTAGGTTGGAAATAGATTAAGTGTAAGGTTGTATAATAGAGTAAAAGGTTTAATGCTTGTAAACTTGTACAGTAAGTTACTATCATTTTGAATCTTTGTCTGCAGGGAGATGGCCTGGACTACGAATCCAAACTACACACCTCCCCCCAGAGGTACTTTACAGTAATTGGATTCTTGCATGGTACAAGGTGGAAATGACAGTGCAAAGTAGCCACAACAAGTGATGGTTGGACAAGCATGACACAAAACCACTATCTTACAGTACAGGTACATTATATCTTAGAGGGAGGGCTGAGACAGAAGGGTCCCCATACAAAAGCAGTCAACAAGCAGGACAAGTGGTGGCTGATTAGTGACACTACAAGAATATGACATAGTTAATAAAATCGCGGCTGTCACTGTTGACAGTGCAACAAACATGGATGTGGCAATAAAAAGGATAAAATTGATCAGAATCGCCTGTTTTGCACTGTTTTCTACTTTGTTTCAGTGTATTGATGAGTACTCATGCTTGATCTGATTAAAATTTTAATGCGTTTAAACCATTTTCAGTCGAAAATGACTATGAATATCTTTGGTAATGCATTTCAGGCTGTTTGTTTGACCTGGTAGCGACAGGCAGCAGAAGCAACCGATAAAGAGGGAAGATGCTAAACAGCACGTCGGCCCTTTCGAGGTACAAAAACCCCAAGATTGCACATTCAACTGACAAAATATAATGCACACTCTACAAAGAAGGAGTTTTCTTTTCACTGAGGCACTTCCAACTTAAAATACCGCATTAATGCGGAGTGTAAGTTAGCTGGGGATTCTGCTAGCGCTTCAGCTAATGTGTTGTTGAGTCAGATCACCCAGGACACTACAGTTGCTGTACCCAAGCCATTTTAGCATCTAAAGTTAAAGCTTGCAGAAGCTCTCTCACCTGGGAATGCACGGTGCTGTGGTCAGCATGAGATTCTCCGCAGCCAACATACATGCAGCCATTCTAGGGAAAAACCAAATGAGTATATTTCTGCTATTATAAAGAGTTTAAAGGATCTTCAATGTATTTTCTCACTTTGAGCAAGCATTTTTCTTACCTCCAAGCATGCCCACAAATTTGGTCCTCCAACTTTACAATCTTGGCACTGTCCCTGGAAACACAATAATCCACAATTTTGACCCCATTTGCAAACTAAAAATAATAGAGGTTCAATTGCCTTTAAATGCAAACAAAGGAATTTAAAATGAGTCACACTTTTAATAAATGTAAGGATCTTGGAGGAAATGTCAATGCTTTACTAACACTGTCAGATCAAATGCTGAAAAAACTAAGGACAGTGTTAAAGGGGAGGAGGGTGATTTAAGGGTTACATACGTGGGATTTCTGAATAAGTTCCTCCTTAGTGACCTCTCCTACACAATCCAAATGGGGACAATCACAGCTGGACACTGGTGCCATAGCTAAGTTTACAAATCTGAAAAAAGAGGTTTCAATGAGAACATTAAATTCAGATATCCTTCAACATTCAACAGTAATATGACTGCAACAGACCCTTCCTAATGCAACCTGAATAAGCACCACACAACTTGTCTGAGAGAAAAAGCAGAAACAGGCCTTTTGTCATTACGCCACAGCTGTCATCAACTCCTGGGAAATCAGCAACATATATATAAACACACACGTGTGTGCGTGTGTGTGTGTGTGTGTAATCCTAATGTTATCCTTTTGTACTGATTACTGAAAAGTGTAACCAAGTAAAAAGAAGATTAAGACAGCTATTATGTACAACTGTAGGTTACACTGGTGCAAAACTTTAAAGTTAAATCAATCAATTCTTTGAGTCTCCAATATTAAGACACTATTACAACTGCTTATAACAGACATTGTAATAATTTATTCAACTGGTAGATTAAGCCCACCCACAGCTATTGGGCAAAGGTAATGTAATAAATGAACTGGGTGATCCACAAAGAGGTGCTACAATTGGGGCGTTGCCACAAACCGGGCGATGGACAAGAACCGATGCTCCGGGAGACACGCCAAACTAGCACGTTGCTTTAATTAGACATGAAAATATATTGTATTTAAAGGGTAATACATTGTTATATTGGTTATTACAATAATAGCATTTTAATAAGTGGCCCATTAATAGCAGAAAATCACAATTGTCAAGCAAATGCAGCTAATAGTGCATGGCAGCTAATGAAATGCTAGGCAAATGTAGCCGTGCAGAATATTCCCTAAAACGTAAAACTGTCCTGCAAATTATCTAGCGGTGCTACTGGAAAAAGAGAGGCAACCGATTATGTTGTGGTAGCAATCTATAATAGTTACAGATAGTTAAGGCCTTGGCCTAGTCGACTGTTTAAATTGATCTGTCAAAACCGTGGCGAAGGAATGACAGCGTCACGTAGTGATTAGCAACCGTTCGCAGATAACGTTTGTCTATTTGGAAGATATTGGAATCGTTTTCCTTGTAGCCCAATTGCGTTTATGTAACCACATCGTAGATTTTCAGTGGATGAATTTTGGTATTATATAGTCATGTCGCTAGTAGCATATAAGCTAGCTGCGTTAGCCAGCTGACGTTCCCGTATTACATGGTTATCACGGTTGCCAAAATGACTTCATCTAAATGACCAGCAGCGAAATAGCTTTGAAAAACATGTGTCGTTTCCTACCGGTACAAGGACAACAAACAACTCCCTTCAAGTAGTTTCAGTCGTAGCCACAAAAAATAGCATTAGTATGATGATGTAGACATATTTAAGACCATTCTGATGACAGTCCCTGGACCTCGGTGTGGTTGCTAACGTTACCGGCGACTCCGCCTCTTTACTTTTCCGGTTCAAGAACTTTAAATTAGCCTTCCCAGTTAGTAACACTGCAAACATTAGTTTTTAATTTTGCATTGCCATTTAAGTTCATGAAATACAAGATTTGTGGTATGTATATCCGCAAAAAGAAACAACTAAAAAATGCAACCTATAACATCATACTTAACCATACATAGACAATACAATACCACCAGTGAAGTATTTTGTGCAATAGAGTCTATTGCAGCAATCAATATAATCAATATATTGAAGCAAAGCAAATAGTCTATTGAATAGACCTTTTAGCATTGGCCTGATCGTTGCGTTTTGAGGATCAAAAGTTAGAATCCCTCTGGTATCTGGTAGCTCAACAAAACTGAATCATTTTCCTTGAAAATTGGAACTTTTCGAGATAATTCGTACACACACACAGACACACGTTATCGTTTATGTAAAACATCTAAATATCTTCCAGAAACGGCTCTATAATACAGATACCCGGCTGGGGGCGCAAACGCTCCACCGAGAACCGGAAGCGTGCTCTTATTTTGACAGTCATACTGAGCGTGCGCAGCAGGTAGCTACTTAATTCAACTAGAGTGCTGAAAACCTCACGTGTAGTTTTTACTAGTTATTGATTTAAAAGTATCTGCGTGTAACTGCGACTCTGTTGTTAAAGTAATTGAATTAAAACTGTTAGTCTACTGCCATTAAACTTATCCTTATAAGATGTTATCCATTAGCTGTTTATCGACGTCAGAAACAAAGGGCCAATACTAAAATGTTGTAGTTGCGTTCATGTAAAACAGTTAAGAAGAAATATAACAATAGTGATATTGTTATTTACTGGATAAATGAACAGCATCGCTCATTCCTAGTGGAGAATGTGAACGCAAGACCTGTTGTCTAAATGCAGATTTAATCTACCAAATGTAAGAACGTTTACAAAATGCAACAATATGAATAGATGGCATATTTAAATATAAATTGTCTTTGTCCATCTACAGCATCACCCTTAAAGTTGGTATCTCATTGTAAATGTATACAAACTTTATGTTTTATCTTAATTTATGAAGATTTAAAATTGTTAAGTATATTTAAGCTAACAAACTCTCAGGAAAGAATTGGGCTTCTTGTGGCTTTTCATGCTGAAACAAGTTTTTGCACACCTGGATGGTGTCTGGCAGGTGGATTAAACAGTTTAAAATATGTTGTAGTAAATGACCTTGAAGAAAAGCTCTGAAGCTGTAGGATGAGCTTCCAGTTTCCTCAAACATCATATGAAATATGAATGTTTTTACCTTTAGGCAATGTCACTTACCCCTGCATTTGTCATACCAATATCAACCTTACCGACAGACTGGTGATTTGCCAAGCATTGGATAGATTAGCACCATGGAGCATGAGGCCATCACATCTGTGAAGGATGCTGCCCTTCTCATTGTGCACCTTCCTCTGTCCTTTTATAGATCTCTGGCACAGGTTAGGGTGTTTGAGAGTGGTGTGCATTTTCCATAAAAGTGGTTCAAAATAAATAGTACACACCTCTCCTTTCCTCCTCCTCATCAAGCAGACTAGTTATGCTGATTCTTGTGTAGTTTTTCTGCCCCCTCCATTCATTTACAGGTATCGCCGCCTTCGGAGCTGCATGATGACCTCCGGCCCTGCTGACCCGCTGTATAGTGTATTTTTGTGTATGTTTCTGTGCTCTGTGCCCGTCCTCTCCTCTCTCTTTACCCAGCCAGCCATCAGCAGGAGGATCTCCCTACATGAACCTGGTCCTGCTCAAGGTTTCTTCTTGTTAAAGGGGGGGTTTTCCTTGCCACTGTTGCTTGTCTGGGGTTAGGCCCTGGGATTCTGGAAAGCCCCTTGAAACAATTTTGATTGTAAAAGATGCTATATAAATAAAGATTGATTGATTGACACCCACACCGTCCTCTGGGGGCCAAGGTCTTTTCTGCATGGAGCTTGCAGGTTCTCTCTTTCTGTGTAAATTCTCTCTGGATGCTTAGGCTACCTCCCACAGCCCAAAATTATGCATTCTGGAGATGAATTTGGAGATTCTAAATTTTACCTTTCATGTGACCGGAGTCACAAATATCATATGTGCCCGATGCAATAGAAGGGCCAGAAATGGCATGGAAAATCACCAAAGACTGTTGTCATGGTTCCCAATCCAGTGTCTTTGTAATCTCCAATAAAGCAAGTTCAATCCAAGACTACTGCTGTGGTGTAGTCTTTAAAACATTGTCATCATAGTAAAATATTTGGTAAAGGTGTAAATAACCATCTAAGGATATTCTCATTCAAACTCTCTCCAGTTCTGTGAACTACATTTCACTTTTGATGACACTATGATGATAAATTATACAATACAAATGCAAACAGATTGCATAGTATTCTAAGCGTATCTAGTTCTAAAGAAGTATTGGAAAGGAATACATAAATAAGAGATTTTTATATGTGAATTGTCAATGGACAGTAAAATTTCATCCAATACCGCAGGTCTCATGCCTGCAGTATTGGTTACAAAAAATGGCTCTCACAGGAGCGTGCAACTATAATTTCTGTGATGGACATTTATAGGTTATCAGCTTCTGTAAACTGCAGAAGGGAGTTGTTCATAATACATTGGGGGGTGGGGGGGGAATGGATCAATTATGTAAAGGTAAGCAGGCTGGATTTTGATTTTTACAGACTTGGGACAGTATGTTCTTTCTAATGGACATGTATGCATATACCAAAATTAAATGATTTCCTATTGTTTATGTTTTTCTTTGTCATTGTTTCATTTTAAATGGCATTCAGATGGAATTTAATATGCATAGATGACTGAATGTCAACAAAAAGTAATTGTAATAAAAAATGGTCTCATAAATATGCTTTGTGAAATTATACATAAAATGGTGTGTCAGTTATACATTACAGTATATTGTTGGTTATTCTTTGCAGAATCCCTGAACTACCAAGCTGCAGGCATAAGCCAGACTAACTCTTAGAAGGTTGACTCATCAGTGGGAGCAGACTGGGTTTGAGTTCCCTCTTTGAGACAGAGGAGAGAATGGTATTTTGTTCTAGCCACTGGTCTGGCAGTAATCCAACAACAGACCGATTTAAGACAACTAGTAAGCAAGTTACGATTCATAACAGATAGGCATTATTTTATGAATAAATGTTTTAAATGTGTCTCAGGTGGACGTGAGCATATTACCCCACAGAAAAGGCAGTCAGTTCAGTCAGAAATTAACATTTAGACTACATGTTGTGATCTGAATATTTGTTTCACAACATAACAGGTAGAGTGATATTTCCAGAAAGCTGTTTGAAATTGGGTATTATTGTGGCAAAAGGTCTCACTGTATTCAGGTGTTCAAGATAACACCAGCTAAGATGTGCTACACTGCCTGAACTCCAGGAGAGGCTGTTTGTCTGCTCTGCTTCCCTCCAGAGGAGACTACTGAAGAGAGAATGGGTTGGTGATGAGTCCAGCCTCAGTAAGGTTAGTTCAATTGTAAAGGTCAAAAAATTTTACCACCTTAAAGCTCCTGGTAATTTAGCGATTTTGAATGAGGTGTATACAGAATTATTTACCAATTCATTTGTGATTGCGAATTTTCTGAGTATCTGGTTCATAAAAGCCATTTCAGAACCATTTATGACATTCAAAAGTGGTTTCCACTGTACATGGTGGGAATATACTTGAGTAATAATTATTCATTAGAGTTGCAGTCTGCTTTGTTTTAACTCTCCCCGTTTAGTCGAGTTTAATATATCAATTTCAATAGATTTGCGGACATATATGCTTAGATGTCTGCATTTATTTTAGCTTCTGGATTTTTCCTCATATTCTAGTTATATGTCAGTTAACTACTCTATATGACCCCCTCTTAATGTTCCATCCATTCATCCACTGCCACTTTCCTTAACAGATTTGCAGAGGACAGACAAGCAGATATATCCGTCACTCTCTGCTGTCTGCTTTGCAGGTGTAAATTCATCCAGTAGCAACACTTGTGCAAATGAATCCATCTCCTGTAAACAAATGGATGACAGTGACAGTTGCAGTGTAGTTCGCCTGAAAACCTTTATATCACAGGTTAAGAGGCCATTCTCACTTGTCCATGGGTGCCCAAACTTAAGTACTTTTAAAAAAACAAACAAGTAGACACTGTAGATACCAGTACATTATTTATTGTAGATGGAAGGACATCTTTGTCAATTTCACATTTGTTATGAACAATTATGATAGTTTTCATATTTTAAGCATTCAAATATCAGACTGCAGGATGTGCTTATTCTGGCATTTAGAAGAGAGATGCTTTTTGACTGGGAGCAAGTGTTTCTCCTCTGTTCAGAACCTGGCAGAGGACACTATGCACGCACTACACCAGCACTACTGCTGGCTTATCGGGGGCATGAAACATCAATATCTGTAGCTCCCCAGAGGTACAGGGAATACTAAGCAAGCAATTGGGTGTGTGCTTCCAGCAGCAATAACACTTCTCCCCAAATCTGAAGCCCACATACGACATTTTAAGTAATGTTTCACCACTGCTGTGTACTGGAATCTATTTAGAGTGTAGCATCTTTATGCCATGATCAATTTTCATTTTCTTCACTGTGATTGTGACAATGGTATCTGTTGAACATAAAGTCCGCTGCTTTCATAGACTTGGTGTTTTAAATTTGATTTACTTTATGTATTACTTTTCATTAAATGTCTTATTGCAAATCTATGATTATTCTGAAGATGCAAGTATTGTTCAGTAAGAGTCATCTTAATAGAATTTAACCTTTGAGGGAAATTCACCTATTCGACAGTTTGGAACAAAGGCCAAACAATTCAATCGGCTTCCAGTTTCTGTTGAAAAAGGCATTTAAAGCCAGTATGGCTGTTTTTTGTGATGTATTTACTGCATGTTTAGAATTTGCACCCTTTTCCCTCAGCTTATCTGTATACAACCAGACCACTGCTGAATAAATGCTATCAAAAGGACTTAGATTTTGACAAGTCACAACTTCTAGGCAAACAAAAACTGCCTCATGCCACAATGCTGTTTACTTTGGAGAAAGCCAACATTAAGAAAAATCCCAAATCCTCTAATTATGGTTAAAAAAAAAAAAAAGATGTTTATTTTGTTGCAAAATTTAATTACACCGACTTTGCAGCTTAACTTTTTGCCTGTAGTGTTGTGTTTTTTCCTTCAATAAAAAGGGCTCAAATGTTAATTTAGTTTGTCTTTATTTAACAACACACTAAATTCAAAAACAGTTGAGAAAAAAAAAAATTCGGTAGTAACACATGAAACCATTTTACCTCAAAGATGCGCTCTCATTTGTCTTTACCCCAACAGCTTTTTTAAACCCTTACATTACATTGTCAAATAACCCAAAGAGACGACCCCCAAATGTTTGATTTGAACTAACAAAGTGAACTAGTTCCTGTTCTCATCCAACTTTGTAAAGCGTTAGATAACTCAACACAAGGTCATGTTTAAGCAATAAGCTGTTCAAGCTAAAAGTTTGCGACCATCACTTTGCAAATGACAGAATTCAAATTTAATTGCAATGCTGTTACCTTATCACTGGAGCTCTTGAACGGTCTACGTTCAGCAGTAGGATTGACTCAAAGGATTCCTCCTTTTGGGGACAAACTACGACAGGGCCTGATTCTATGACCTAAGCCTGCAGCATCCTCCAACACTGTGTGAGAAGTGAAGGCAGCAATGTTTCAATAGTACATTTGCTCTGCACTTAAAGGCAGATTCACACCACGAAATAATTATACAAGTTCATTTTTCACCATTTTGACCTTGCAGCTCAGAACATTGCTAATGTTGCGATATGATTGCATGACATGCAGTTGAATATCAAAGTAGGCTGAAGCATCAATATAGTCAGACTTACCAGCACACAACGAAGGAGCCTTAAACATTAAGCAGATAGAACATTTCCTCAGTGAGCCAATACAACTTTCCATCGAACTTTCCCCAAATCAAACTTCATGTAACGAGTAAATCATGAAAGTAAATCTTAAAGGCTGTTCATCACTTTAAAAATCTCGGACATTTCAGCACAACTAAGCAGAAATGGATTTAGACATGTTAAACACACAGGTAAGCATTTTAATGCATGTATATATTTGTCATAATTGGACAAATTGCTTCCTTAGGCTTTGCTTACCTGTGTTTTTGCAGCAGTACCTAAGGTGCAAGGTCTGGGATGACACTGCAAAAATCAAATACATTGCACTGTTTGCCATCAGTGAACAATGCAGTATTAAATGAAACCACAGCCTTTGACAACAGAGCTCATTCAGTAAATCTCAATACCGAACTAATCAAAAGCACTTCCACTACTAGCAATCCACATGCTCATAAGACATCACAGTTGCAACAGCATAAACTAAGCACCTTTCCCTAAACATGTCAAAAAGAGTAAATAGTCTCAGACAATGGTAAATAGCAGGGCGAGAGTTTAAATCTCAAAGACCACATAAAAATACAGTGCTCTCATTCAAATCATTAGTTCAGAAATCCAACTGGTACTGAAAGTGCTACCCAAAAGTTAGCCAATGCAAGATTCCAAGAAAATTCAACAAAAACATGACTAAAAGAACTATTCCTCAAAATTAGTTTATACTTACCCAGAGACATTGGGGGGAAAACACTGACATTTGACAAAAACTACATGTTCGGATTTGATAGTCAAAATGGTGAGTCTCAGCCCGTTTTGTACTTACAGCACAGGGGGGCTCGACTTGGATGAAGACTGCTTAGCCACCCCCGACCCTATAGAATTTATGATCTTACTCTGGATAAACACTGACAGAATGGGCACAGGAAAATATTGAAGAAAAAATAAATGTATAACATGTGTATTAGTTTGGAATCCCATATGGGAAAACTTCAGTGCATTTCTTTCTTTTATTTATTTTTTTTAAATGGCAGTTTTACCTGACTGTCCTGGGAAAAGAACAAATGTATATATAGACACACAGCACTAAAAATATGTAACAATGCAACCACTTTTTCAGGGCAACATGAGGAAAAATACTTGCTTACCGCATTTCTAAATTTGCCTGTGGAGGAGGAAGCGTCTATAAAAAGGCAAAACAAAACAGTGCATACACTACCTCAACGTGAGCAAACCAGGCAAAATGGTTTAAAAAAACACCACAGCAATGCAGATAAAGAGTTAGAAACCTGTCAACTGCATAAACAGCTACCTACTGCTAAAATCAGTAATGTCACGGAAACAATCAACAATCAAGGTTCTAGCAACAAGGACATTTGGTGGTCCTGATTACTGGGAATAAATGAGCGCATGTACTCTACGAGCCTTTAGACAGTTGGAGAGACAGGACAGCATAACCGAGTCATCCTTTTGAAACCATTAACCCAAGACATTTTAGCAGCATACCCCAGAGAACAAAAAATGCAGAAAGCCCACATTTGAATTTAGAACCACCCCAACTTACCACACAGGAGTTTTAAGTTTGTTTATTGCAAAAACACAACAAGCAATAGGCATTTTAAAAATGAGATGATTTACATGGCAATGTCTTACAGTTTAATAAACATGAATTCTAACCACATTTAATGTAGATACAGGGCTGGAATGACCATATGTATAATTACCTTATTAAAAACAAAGAGCATTTACAGAAAGAAAAAAAAAGAAAAAATTAAAGAGGACGTGTTCGCTGGGTTATCTGTCATCTATGTGAAACACTTTGAAACCAAGGAAATTTAAGATCTTCATCAAGGCGTCTGCATCCAAACATTTAACATAGGATTTTGTTTTCGACAATGTAGCATTTACTTTATGTCCACTTCACATTACTGGCCCTGTGCAAAGAAATACATAAAACATACATTGCATGTTAACAGCAGAAACAGTGGACTCAGCTTTAAACCTGTGTAGGGAGAAAAATATTATGAGTCTGAAGCTTCGCAGTTCACTGGAACCCTGTCAAACCTGTTGGGTAGGGAGTTAAAGCAGCAAAAATGGAAAATTCTCTTGATGTGAAGGGCAGATTTTTATAGGGAGTGTACCTGGGGGGCTTGTGGTGCTGCACCCATGGATTGAGGGTTGGGTGTGCCATAGTATGCTGCTTGCTGGCGGTAGTACTCTGCCCAGGCAGCGCTGTAGTCTGGCTGTCCTCCAGGCTGAGAGGCTGGAGGTGCTGCAGCTGCTGGAGCCTGAGATGCCGCTTGACCTGCAATGTAAACCAAAATGCAATTAGAACCAGTTCCTTGAGATTCACCAATAATTACTTGAAATTAATTCTTAGAAATCCTGTGTTTGTGCTCCTGCAACTCAAATCCTACTGTGGATTTAGGTAACTGACATTTGGAACACAGGTAAAATATAAGAAGGGGAACGAACCCAGCACCAATACTTATAGGTGGCAGGTCAGAAACCTTCTACTTTTCTGTTGGGCGTCGGTGAGAGCAGCCACTCCAGCACGAAGCACTGCGCCAGGAACACAGCCACCCTTCAATGTGAACAACTGTTAAACACTACTCTACTTCAGAAGCCTCCAGGTTACTGGGTAGCACTGGCTCCATAAACCAAGTTCTCTGTAGGAAAACTCAAAAGTAAAAATAGTTGTGCAGAAGATGACTAGGAACATTCATTCATAGATCACAATTGCAATACTATTACTTAATGTCTGTTCCACCTAACCATAGGGTTGTAGGTTTGAATCCATAAATAGTTATTTGATATTCAATCATTCATTTTAGGAAAAAATAAAAATCACTGCCAGAGCATTATACTGGTATAATTCAAGAGCACAATAAGACTCTTCCTAAACAATATCATGGCAACATGTGCTCCCCTCTTGCAAAAAATGCTGTGCCAGTTGTGAATTCAGATAGCTGTCATTGCTCCCAACCAGCCAAAGTGCACACACCTGTCACTGAACCTGGATGCATTAGTTGATCTAATGTTGTTGGAATACACTCAGCCACTTCATTAGGTCCACCTGTTCAGTTGCACAACACAAACAGCTTATCAGCCAATCACAAGGCCGTCATTTAAGCATGTGGACATGCTCAAGACAACTTTCTGAAGTACAAACTGAGCATCACACTGGGGAAAGAAAGGGGATTTAAGGGACTTTGAATGTTACATGGTTGTTGGTGTCAGAAGAGCTAATAGGAATTCCAAACACAATCATCTCTAAGGTTTATAGCGAATAGTCCAAAAAAAAGAAAATATTCAGTACGCAGCAGGTGTATGGATGAAAATGCATTGTTGATGTAACAGGTAACAGAGAATGGGCATGTTGGTTCAAGATGAGAAGATGACACCTTCCCTGAGTACACAACACATCGAGCCTTGAAGCTTTACCGATCTTCATGATGGCTACTTCCAGTAGCAAAATCCACCATGTCTCAAAGATCATATCATCTCAAAGTGTCATGACAATGGGTTTACTGCAGCATAGGGGCCTCCAGTCACCAGATCACATTTCAATAGAGCACCTTTGGGATGTGGTAATGTGGGGAAATCGCATGATAGGTCTGCAGCCAACAAATCCGCAGCAACTGCGTCATGCTCTCATGTCAATATGGACCAAAATCTCTGGATTATTTCCAACACCTTGTTAAAAGTATGTCAATATAGTGGTCAGCAACTGTATGCTAAAAGAAGGACTAGAAGCTGAGACTAACTGGTGAACTATTAATTGGGATTTTACGCCTACGAACCTTGTTTCTTGTAATACTCCTCCCAGGCTTTGGTGTAGTCCTGAGGTTGCTGACTCTGTTGACCTGCAAAGAAAAGACATATTAGCAGATCTACTTGGTAATTTAGATCAAAACTCTATTCACAACACTGATGCAACGCAGCTAATTCAATAGCAGCGACAGACCGGTGAAAAACTAAACTAAAAACCAAGCTAGTAGATGATTAAAGGCAGTGCTACATCCACAGCCCAGTCCTGCAGATCCTGTAGCAGTCTAAACAGCGCAGGCATCAGCATTAAACCATGTAAACGCGTGCTGAAAACACTACACAGCAGGCCAACAGTACTGAAAAATACCCAGACCTGTGAAAGAATCTGATAAAATGCCCAGTGGCTGTTTAGACTGTCTTGGTTTAAATAGGTGAACACTGAAACTACTGTTCATATACCCATTTTCTTGTAATATTCCTCCCAGGCCTTGGAGTAATCTGCCTGTCCACTCTGACCAGCAGCCTGTGGGTCACCTGTTAAAAAAATGGTACTTGTAATTAGTCAATTATTCTTAGCGGTTTGTTCTGCACCTGCCTGGGTCCAAGCTGTCAGTTTTAGATTTTTGGAGAAAAATTGCCCTGGCCCCGGTAGTAAAATTTTTTTTTCCAAACGCTGGTCCTAAAGTTAATGCTAAAGGTCAAACCAAATCAACTTCCTTTCCTGATAGCGACAAAGCCGTAGATATTTGACAAACACTTTGATTACCTTGGCCATTGCTTTGAGTTGTGCCAGGAGCTCCACTTGTTGGGGTCATTGGAGCCTGTGGTTGTTGACCATACTGGGCATAGTAGGCTGCCCATGCTGCTGCATTGGCATCAGCTGCTGCTTTATCTGGTCAGAGTGAAGTTTTTTAAATAAATAAGGCAGAACTAAAAAAGAGCTTTGATAGCCATTGCAGTACAGTATCATAAGTAGTCATATAATATGGACATGGAAAATTTGGTTTTATAAGAATTTGGTTTTGCTCAAGTATATTGGAGAACAGTTTGTAGTTACACTAAATATGAGTTACCCACTTGGATCAGGCTGTCCCTGTTGCCAGTGTGGGTAACCATTGCCCCATCCCTGAGGCTGGTAAGGAGCAGGCGGGCCACTGATAAAAGAAATAATCAGAATGCCCACAACATAAATTCAGAATTTATGTAAGATTTTTGAATTAGGAAACATAAAACATCACTACTTACTGAGGCCCTGGAGGTCCCTGGTTGTATGGCCCTGGGTTGTAGGGGCCCATTGGTGCCCCTGGTGGACCAGGAGGTCCATGTGGGCCTGGACCTCCATGCGGTCCAGGGGGGCCATGTGGACCACCCATTGGAGTAACTGGTCCCTGAAAAAACAAATTGGTAAATGAGTCAAATAACTGGAACTTTCTCATTGGAACCATTTGGAAAGAAATTTCTGTACCCCGATCTTCTCCTCTACTAGCTGTCTGGCATAGTCAATCTGCTGAGGAGAGCCACGAACTGTGAACATCTTGATACTGGGATCAGAGTTAGGTGGTGGATTCCTCTGCAACTCAATCCTTGCTCCAGACTGCTGACTGATGCCCTTGATTGTCTCACCACCTAAGGAGTTTAAAGACCAAACAGAAACATTGCTATTCATCTTTTTTTTTAAACTATGGATTTGATCATTAAAATGTAATCTTATGAAGCCACATGCCTTTTCCTATAATGAGGCCCGTCTTCACAGTGGGAACAGTGAATGTAAACTCCTGCAGGCCACCAGGCGGACCCATGTTCCAGTTCCCCTGCCCACGACCACGACCTCTGCCTCCTCCAGGAGGCCCTCCTGCCTGTACACTTCTTAGCAGATCAGTTATGATGTCTGCTGCATGCTGAGCCTGATTAGGAGGTCCCATGATTTGCGCTATCCTGTCTGGTGTGCTGCCATCATCTGGAGGAAGATAACATTTTAATTATAAGGACTTCTAAATAAATTTGAACAAATGTCACATCAGAGACATTTTCAATGCACAGGTCTCAGATAGCTTTGGGTTTAGGGTTATACATCAGCTTCTCAGCGTGGTGCATGAGTTTTCATCATGGACCATATACGGTGATTGTGCCAAATGTGAACAATCTTAATCACTCGCCTGGTTTAAACTGGATCCTCACTCCCGTGTCATTTTGAATCTTCTTGATCATTTCTCCATTTCTACCAATCACAATTCCTACTGCAAACCGGGGAACTGGAACCTTGACGCCAGATGACGGCAACAAAATTAATAAACCTATGCCAGTCAGATTGTGAAATTAAACGTAAAATACAAACACCCACATCAAGGCTGTCTCCTCCAACTCTTGAACCATACTCCCCCCTCTGCTCCCTGAAACCTTGATCTCTGATGAGATCCATCACCATCTCCTTGGCTTGCTGAAAACAAAACACAATATTAATTCACAGCACTGTTATAAGTTCATAAATATACCTGGCAAAAGGAGTTGAGATACTCAAAATGTAAAAGTAGACATAGCTCTTGTATGAATTAAAAATGACCAGAAAAATAATCAAATGACAACTCACCTGAACTTTAAAGGGTTCACCCGAAATTCGGAGAGGTTTGTCTGCACCTGTGTTTTGGGGCCCATCTTGGATCATGACCATCTTTACTCCAGCTCTTTCCTGTACAAAGAGTCAAATTACATGTGATCCGCTCAAAAGGAATCATGTGGTCACAGGTGGCCTCATATCTACCTGAAGACTTTTGATAGTTTCACCACCCTTTCCAATGACAAGTCCGGCTTTAGAGGCAGGGATCATAATCTCCTGTACAGTCATTCCCGGGCCATCATTGGGGTTAAATGCAGGAGCTGGACGCCCCTTTTCAACTATTTCTGTCAAAAGCCTCTTTGCAGTCCTGAAAAGAGCAAAACATTTCATACACTCATTCACACTTGGGCTCAAAAAATATAAAATAAAAGCAACTTACTGGATCGATTCAGGTAATCCTGTTAATGTAACAGACCTATCCGGCATGCCTCCACTATCTACATCGAAAACCAATGATTAATGCAACTCAAATGTCAATACCTTATCCGTGAACATGAAACATTACTCCCAAGAGGACTTACCAGGTGCAATTTGTATTTTACAGCCAGATTCCTGTTGTAATCGTGATATTTGTTCACCCCCTCTTCCAATAACTGAGAAAATATTAACATACAGGATCATTATTAACGAACTGTGTGTCATTTAGTAAGTGAAGGCAAACTTACTGAATCCAACCATTCCGTCTGGAACCTTGAACTCCTCAGACACCGACCTGAAAACAACAGAAGTGACTATTGCATTAAAAACTATAACGGACTCAGATACAATAATGGACTTAAATCTCAGTACCTTGGCGGGCCACCCATTCCTCCTATAGCTGAAAAGGCTGGAGAAAAAGGACAATTAACAACATACAGAGGAAAATTAGGGCCAAACTATTGTTTAATTAATCCTAAACTACAAACAGATCAACAGAGTAACTTACCATCACTTGTTGCCACTTTCTTGGTCTCTGGTTGGTCTGTAAAAACACAACATAACACACATAATATGCACTTCCATCATAATGCAGCAAAAAATAATTCAACCAAAAAGTAAAGACTGGAGCTCAATATGGTATCCCAGTATATGCAAAATGAGCAGCACAACACATTAGCTTAAGTCAAATGTGCACAACTTCAGGTGGATATAAGACAGGAGAATGCAGTAAGGCATGTGCATCTACAAATTTGAACATTAACTTGCACAACCAATGATTTTTGGAGAGATATTTTGCTGGAAACGTATTAAACTGTTGGCAGGATATGACGTTTAGATGGATGGCTGGCAGAATTAAAACGACTGCACCAAAGAACATGCAAGTTATTACGATACATAGCTGACCACATGAAAACGGTGCTGAAAATTAAAGACATTTCTAACATGTAAATCATGCAGTGTACCATTATTCTAAATGCAAAAATGGTTCTGTTGAGAATGGTTATGTACGGGGTTGAGATGGTTAATTAAAAACAAAAACATCAATACATTTACAGGTTGCCAACACAACCATGGCGGTATGAATCTGTGCACTGACCGATAATCAGGTTAGGCATGGGAAAATACCCACCAGCGTCCTCCAAGGGCCTTTTCTGGCCTCCATAGCCAAATTCGTTGGATGAGGGTGCCGCAACGCCATCACCGCCTATTTTCGCTGCAATCTGCAACAAAAAAAAGTTTAAAATGATAGCATTGCCCTCCAATATGTCACCGCTTCCTTAGGACACAGCTTTACTACGTATCGTGCAGACATATTTGTCTGCGGCCTAACAAGAGATTTCTGCCGGAAATATAAGCCAACAAAGGATACGAAATAATTTGCATTAAATCATAACTGTGTTGTGGCCAAAAATCATATGTTTGGGTCTAAAAGCGGACAAAAGTCTATACACGCCTAACTACTTTAACAGAACAGGGAGTATTTTTTTTAATTTGTTCTAGCTTCTCGAGCGTGGCCTAGCATCTGTGCACGTTAATGTAGCTTAGCTCGTCGCAATACCATAATGAACAGAAACTAGGTAAAAGTGACTATTGTCCAAATTAAAGCACATACTTTGAAAGAAATGTAATCGTTGAAATATTACCTGTCGTGCTCGCTGTAGAGCGTCTTTAAAAGCATCGTTCATACCGCCGCCGGCACTAGAGGACGGAGGAGCCACGCTGCTGTAGTCAGCCATAACTGCTACACACTTTTCTGTAATGCAACAAGATGGCGGAATACATTCACCGAAGCTGACAGGAAATCCCGCGGCAGACCGACATCTCGCGATGACATTCTTCATGTCGCGTAAAAAAAAACAAAAACGGAAAAGGTTTTTGATAAAAGCTTTCTGATAAAAATGCGGATACAGCGGATCTATTATCGTGCAGTAGCAAATATAGAAAAAAAACTTTGAAATGATTACTTTAAATATTCAATGTATTTGGATAATATTGTGTAAAATTAAATGGAGGCTATAACTAACAAGTTAAGGTTGGTAGGTCTCAGATACAAATAGGGTATGATAGATGTTGCTCAGGTTAAGCTCTTTCTCTGATATAAAAATGTGACATAAGGCAATCTAACATGATATAGGTCGCAAACACTGAGCTGCTATTATCATCCTGTATTTTCACTGAGTTAACATTTGATTTTGTCTGATTTAGTACCTATGTAATGACTGTAGTACCCCAAAAAACATTTGATTTCGAAAAATGGTGCAGACCTCTGCCAATCAGGTCAGTTCCTCACATATTTCACACATGTGACACCCCCATACTTCTGAAGTAGTGAGTTATATAACAAAGGTTACTTTATGATCAAAGCCTATTGGATTCAATCTTCAGTAGATCAATGGTCAAGGTTCCCATGGAACCCAGAACATGACCAAAATTTAATATCCTTGGTCCATTATCAATATGTTCCATGGGGGAAAAAAAATATCGAAATCCATTCTTAACTTTTTACTAACATGCGGGCAAAACAAATGTCCTTGGTCTTTGGGTTGTTGATTACAAGTAAGTGCATCAGCCAGCCCTGAGATAAGAACAAATTATCTCTAGCTAAAACCATAATCTTCAGTAAGCTTTGCATCACTTTTACCCACAAACCTGTAGATTGATTTTTTTTAAAAGGATGATGAAAAAGGTAGTGAAAGGATTTTAAATGGCCCATCTTTTCTTGAGCAAACATATATAATTTGTTTTTTAGAAAACGGGATTATTTTAAGCCTACTAGTCCTGGCTGCTGTACAAAGTGTATTCTAACAAAATACAACAATTTGACAAAAAAAAAACCAACAACAATTGGGGTACTAAATATAACGGACGCGGCATGTGGAACCGTGCAAGAGTGTAGAATGGTGCTTGAATTAAACATTCTCGTCTTCTCCAAATTATTATAACGGACACATCTTGCAGAGTTGTAGCTTACTGTACTGAACTGTACGTCCAAGCTGGCGAGAAACGGACATCAAGCAGGAGAAACACTTCCTGGTCGGACGTATAACGGCGCTTACGCTTTGCGCTAAACCCGGCCGCGCCAAGGAACGCCCTACCACGCGTTTTTTTTTATTTTTTTTTATTTTGTTATCACACTCTGTGTGAAACGACCGCTGGTACTGTGGATGCAAAAGGGAGAGAGCAGTGACTGTGGACGGTCATCTAGTCACAGATAAATAGCAGGACTACCTTTAAATGGTTTTCATCCTGCGCCGAGTGACACTTTGCGGTTTTTCCCTGCTTATTTGGTCGAATCATTGCTGAGAGCTCCATTCAACGGTAGCTCTTCCACAGAGACTTATCATTCGAACTGCCCGATCCTGTTTTCACAGACTGTTGAAAATGGGCAAAGATTATTACAAAACCCTGGGCATTTGTAAAGGTTCCACTGAAGAAGACATAAAGAAAGCCTACAAGAAACAAGCGCTGAAATGGCACCCGGACAAAAACAAATCAGGAGCCGCAGAGGAGAAATTTAAGGAAATCGCTGAGGCGTATGAAGTCCTCAGTGATCCGAAGAAAAGGGAAGTTTATGATCAGTATGGCGAGGAAGGTAATTTGCTTATTGACCATACATTCTACCTCTGTGTGATGGCTTTTTATTCACAGCGTTGTAAACTGCCATGAATCCGGGTGGACGTAAAACGGGCTTTAATTTAACACTGTCAGCTGCAGGCCAAAAACAAATATTGAGCACAATGACAAATCGACACGTAACATTAATAATCTATTTAACAGATTATGTGCAGGAATTCATGCTGAGCCTGTGGTTCCTTTAAAGCTGCTGCTCTGCATCCAGATGGTCATGGGTGGGAAGCTTGTGATATGGGCAAAAAATAAAGATGTCATGTTGTGCTTTTTATCAGTTGCATTCACCATCAAAATCGCCAAAGGTCCTGAGCATCTTCTGAAAATGCTACAAGTAAAACAATTTGTGTTGTCTCATTAAGAATGCAAATACTCTGGAATATTAAACCTCCACAGATGAAGTAAGGCTACTTTGAAAGTGTAAACAACTGTTTGCTCTTTTTTTCTGTAAAATAGGAATATTTAGAATATCTTGAATTGTAAATGCAAATGATATCCCATTAATAATGTCTATTTATTATCAGGTCTCAAAGGAGGAAATGGCCTTACTGGGGAAGGTCAAGGCAACACTTCCACTTACACCTTTCATGGGGACCCGCATGCCACCTTTGCTGCTTTCTTTGGGGGTACAAACCCTTTTGATATCTTCTTTGGACGTAAAGCAAGTGGCCGTGATGATGAGGACATGGAGATGGATGGAAATGATCCATTTGGGGCATACACTAGTTTCAACCTGAATGGATTCCCACGGGATGGGCACGTTGGCCCTGGAGGCCAGCCACACCGTAAGCAGGACCCACCCATTATTCATGAACTTAGAGTCTCCCTGGAGGAGGTCTTCCATGGCTGCACCAAAAGGATGAAAATCTCTCGCAAACGGCTTAATCCTGATGGCAGGACCATGTGCACTGAGGATAAGATCCTCACTATAGAGATAAAGCGTGGCTGGAAAGAGGGGACGAAGATCACCTTCCCACGGGAGGGAGATGAGTCACCCAACACCATTCCTGCTGACATTGTTTTCATCATCAAGGACAAGCCACACCCCCACTTTAGAAGGGAGGGGTCAAACATTGTGTATCCTGTGCGTGTGACCTTGAGACAGGTGAGGTTCTTTCTACTTTTGACGCCCACATCAGCTCAGTTTAGGAGTATATAATTTTATTTATGTCTGAGGGAAGGATTAGTCAGAGATGGGTGGATATTTATTTTAAAGCGGTCTTAAATCTCAGCTGCATTAAAATAGCGACAATGAATACACTAGAGGTATACTGTCTCAACAGTTATTTTCCCTAGAAAGTGCAGTCATAGTGAATGAACACCGTACTAATCTAAATAGACTTGAGTGATGATAGAGTGATGCTTATGTAATATAGATGGTAGAAACCAAGAAGCAAAACTGTATTGTGGGGAAGGCAAAGAACCCTTATTCGCCCACTCACCTACACAGAGATGGAAAAAAAAGTGCATTGTTCCTTGTAATCATAATAAATGTTGCACCGATTTTGCATATGGCTCATCATGGCAAGTTATATGCCATACATCTATCTTCCAGTGCTTTGTCCCTTAAAAAAGCAATTTAAAACAAAAAGCGTCAACAGTAAATGACCACGGAAAGGTACATTTCACCCCATATTAATACATCATTTGTCCTCAGTGGTTCAATCACTCAATCTTTATTTTATATATAATATGTTACAATCAAAATTGTCTCTAGGCACTTTACAGAATCTGAGGGCCTGACCCCTAACAGGCAAGGAAAAACTCCCCTTTAACAGGAAGGAACCTTGAGAAGGATCGGTCTCATATTGGGGGAACCCTCCTGCTGGTGGCCGACTGGGTAGAGAGGGAGGAGGAGGAGGACAGGTATAAGAAAGAATAGGCAGCGATCATGGAAATACATTAATTACAACAAACTGTCAATATAAGAGTTAAGTGGGTCAGAGGTCAGCAGGTCAGCACACAGCTGGATACAGAGAGGAGAAGGTAGAGGCACAAAAACTACACCAGAAAATGTGCTCAGGATCCAGTAATGTTTTTAAGGAACAATTTAAGCATCTCAAGCATCTCCACTAGCTTTTCACAAATTTCCCTGAGGGTGTCATCCCAAGGGATCAATAAAGTCTAGTCTAATTACTGCCACCTTGTAGGACCGGGGTACATTTGCTAAAGAACAATTGATCTGGTCAAGAATAGAGCTGCCTATCAGTGGTAAAACATCCCATAACATCCCTGTGTTGGGATGAGATCTGAAAGACAAGTGGTGAACTTAGATCTTTGAATTAAAGATGACATCTCAGAAAAATATATGGGGGAAAAGGGGTTTAAGGGCTCGTTGGAGACCCTGTATGTTTCTACAGTCAACACATCTGGTGATAATTTTAAACAGTCCACATTTAATTGTGCTGTTAGTTTCTTCTATTTGTGCTTTGGTATTGATTTTAATAAGATTATGGTGATTGACCGCTCCCTTCCTCTGTGCTTGGTGAACTTTTAATCATGGAACAGGGACTATCTATGTACCGGTATAGTGCTAAAAATGTTATTGTTGGTGGTTGAAGGTTCTACGGAATCAGCAGAGAAGTGTGTAAGACTACAACTCTACATCCTGGTCTGGACTCTGGTTTGTCAGGTTACTCTGGGTCTAATAAAATTGACCAAATTCATAGAAATTAAAAAGGCACTACCACTGGTGGGATAGACACCGTCTCTCTTAATCAGACCAGGATTTCCCCAAAACCTGTTCCAATCAACTACAAAGGACACCTGGTTTTTGGGGTGCCACCGTTACAGCCAGCAACGAAGCGATGACATGCGACTAAACATTTCATTGTTGGCCAGTTTGGGGAGGGGACCAGAGAACATTACGGTGTTTAACACCGTTTTTGGTTAGTTAAACACTGACTTTATTAATTTTGGTGACCTCTGACTGACGAAGCTGGGTGATGTTTGCTCCGACATGAATAATAACTGTGGAGAGCTGCCATCTGGAGAGTGAAAAATGGCAGCTTTAATGGAGTTAGTCCAAGAGTTTGAAAAAAATATCAGTATGCAGAAGGTTTGCTCTGTTGGTCACAAGAGCAATGTCTGTGAATCATCTCCAGTGACTGACTAAGCAGTTATTTTGATTAAAGACCAACTTGAAATGCTTGCAAGCTAAGTTTATAAAATGCAGGTGACTTTAAAACCCATAACAAACAAAAAACTGACTATTTTGGAGCATCCTTCTCATAACTGACTCCAGCATATTATCCTATTACAGATGTAGTTGGTTAGAACAAAAACAAATGTCTCAGTAAAAGCACAGATGTGTTTATTTAGGAAAATATATATTTACGGCCCAATTATTACTTTAGAATCAGCAGCAGTTAACCTTTTGACTTTGTTTAGTTTTGTATGTGTCTTAATAAAAGTGAGTGTTGCAATCAGTGAAAACAAAGCAATGCAAATTTGTCATCTGCCATTTAGCTGTAATAGTTTTACTTTTATGTGATTCATCAAAATCTTTAACAGACAAAACCCAGTCAACTGCTCAGACTATAATTACTTAGGATAAGAACTGCATCAAATGTAATGCCACAATAATTTATTTTCGAATGACAGCAGAATTATAAAAAATATTGAACAGCTCCATGTATTAGTTTGGAGAATAATATTGCCTACTTGTGAGGTTGTGTGGGATGTTGTACTCTAGATTATTTCTCTGACTGCCATTTTTCTTTTTTCTCAGTCATTGTGCGGCTGCTCGGTTACTGTTTCAAGCATAGATGGAAAGACATGCAACATGAAGATCACAGATGTCATCAAGCCTGGCATGAGAAAAACTGTTGCTGGACAGGGGCTTCCCTTCCCAAAAAATCCAGAGCAGAGGGGGGATCTGGTGGTAGAATTTGATGTTAATTTTCCTGACACATTGCCTGGAAATGCCAAGGATGTCTTGAAACGGCATTTACCTACGTAATATAAAGAAAAGGAGAGTTAACCACATTACAGCACTCACCCACTTTACCAAACACACATACAGGCAGTACTGGAAAATCACATGGACCTCCTACTCATGAACGTGCTATTTCTATTTTTGAGTTGTTTTTTTAAGGCAGCGCATGCTGCCAAGCAGATATACAATGGATGCAGGAGTCAGACTGTCTGGATTTTATCCTTCAGAAAGTTACAATTGTTTTGGATGTAGATTATTACTATGGTTTTCTTTTTTGTGTTTTTTGGCAGAAAATGAATCTAAACTTGTGAAAATTGCAATCATTATATTTTCCTTTTGATCTACTGGTAGTTAAGACTTTAATACAAATATAGCTTCACTGTCATTAATGTTGTTTTTAATATTACTAGGTCCAGACTTCAAATTGGAACTTATTCATATTCTAAGATAAAAAAAAAGTTTTATTAAGATATATTTATGCATGTAAGGATTTTAAAATGAATCTTTACACATGGAATAATATCCAGCTGCTTTAGTTGTGAACATGATTTAACCTAACAATAATCATTCTGTCTAAACATCTTAATGCCACACCTATGATGTGAATGAATTATCAAAGCAAAGGAGGCATGCTCATCAACACAGATTGAGAGATTTGTGAACATTTGAGAGAAATCAGCCTTCTGTGTACATTAAGTCTTTGAGTTCAAAAATGTGAGCAAAAACAAGTGTTTATATTTTTGTTCAGTGTATAACTGTTGAATAACTTAAATCAGTTGCCAACTTTATTGACTATGAATTAATGATTGAGTAATTTTAAGAAAGTGTTACATTGTTCTTTGTAGACCCACAGATTTCTGGTATTCTTTGTAATTTACTAGAAAATAAAGAACCATGGGCTTTGAGCAGCAGATTGAATGTACATTTTACCGATAAGTTAATGGGAAAAATCCTTGGGATAGCTCTAAATTCACAATTCTTAAGTGTATAAAAAAATCTAATTTGATATCTACAAACAATACATGCATTAAAGAGTATGCACTATTCTATTGAAAAAAGAAATCGCAAGAGAAGCTCTGTATTTTCTTTTTAAATGTAGTCTTTTAATCCTGTGTTGACCACGTCTATACCTCATAGCCTTTCATTTAATTGCTTTACAGCGATTATCCCAGTGTTATAGTGCATAGGTGCGGCCCACCGGGACGACGCGACTCGGGTCCGGTTTTACACACTGCGCCTGCGTCCCATGACACGCTGGGGAAAAACAGAGCTGCTTTTGTTAGCCAAGGGGCTTTATTCCAGTCTCACCACCTACCTGTTGCTCTCTCGTCACATTTATTCGCTGTTCAGGTCAGAATCTCTTGGAACCTCTGGTACAGTCAGCGCTGAGCTGCGTTCAGGTGAGGAAAGTCGGAGTGAGAGCGGAAGTAAGGGAAAATAGAGGTAAGAAGGAAGTAAATACGGACAGCGCAAACCCGCGGCACTCAACAGGTTAGCTACGTCTATGTTATCGCTGCGGCTCCACTTTTAATAGTTGAAATTGAATTATAGCTTGCAAAGACAACAAAAATGCCACTCGGACCGTGGAGGAAGAAAAATAAACCGACAAAAGAGCATTTGGTGGAGAACGAGGAGTTGAGTGGCGGACAGGCAGGTGCTGGGACACTGAGCAAATCTTCCATGAACAGAGCGGGGCTCCCGCCTCCACCTGCCAATCTGCGGCCCAAACTGGTGTTCCACACGCAGCTGGCACACGGAAGCCCCACCGGCAGGATCGAGGGATTTGCCAATGTCAAGGAACTGTACGCTAGAATAGCCGAGGCATTTAAGATAAATCCACCTGAGGTAAGTAAGCTGTTATTCTGTGCTGCTTGGGACGAAACGGGGAGTCATAATTATGTGTTGCGTTTAAGTGCTGTGCTCGATATCAGCATTTATATTTAAGTTTTAATAAAGTAGTAATAAACATAAAACGATGAAGAGGAGGTGATTTAAAAAAAAACTGTAAATTGACATCAGCTCAAAATGCATTTGTTGCGTTATTGCACTTTACACATTGCATTTTTTTGTCTAGTATTTTCATGTTTATGGTTGTACTTGTTACCCGCCACATGTCCAGTGTTCAATCTATCCAAAGAAAAGGTATTCTAGGGAGTGAATGGTAACGTGTTCTTTACTGTCCGGACAACAACATTGCATAGTTGCTGCCTTCAATTTAAGTGTCTGAGATAATAATTCCACAAACTTGCCCTTTAAACCCTACAATGGATTTTATGTGAGGTCCAACTAAACAGCTATATTAAATAATTAACAGATTATAAAAATTAAATAGCTCCTCCACAACTAGTTGAAGTAAAAGTTGATAATATTATTAGGGGTTTAATAGTGTAACAATGTGCACTGTAATCTTATTCTAAGAAGCAAACATTCTCATTATTCATAGAGAGTAATTTCTTTTGGAAAGTTGAATATATGACAAAAATATTTTTTAAACATACATTTTTGCAGAAATTGTTTTGTGAGAAGTTTTGCATAAGGAAAAACCCATGTTCCCATTAATTAAAGTTATCCATCAATGTCGTGTCTGAGTTGTTTTGGTTTAAAGGCACACCCTACCATTTCTATACTCTATGCTCACCCCAGACATAAAAGAATGTGCGATCCTCTGTCTAAATTTCAGAACACTTGAAAGCTACCTCAACCAGTCTGAGTTGCATGATTGTCTTTTGTCCATCTCAGTGTGACCATATTGATAAGCAGGGCAGCCTGTTATCCACCTGATTTGTTGTAAGAGCTAGATCTAAACTTACCCTCCTAAAACTGAAAAATACAACTGTTATAGTCAACACATGCAATAATTGGGAAGGAATTTCTCTCATTTGGGTTTGACCACTGACTTTATATAACAGCTCCTAATGTAATGATAGAAATTATTCATTGGGAATGCTCACACTGCAGAGTTTTTCCTTCAGGTATTTGTTTAATCATTACTATCAGTGCTGTACAATGTTGTTTAGCATCTCTCTTAACTTGCCAGCATGCCCTTGAGCTATGCATTTAAAAGGAGCAAAAATGTTTATTGGGCTGACTAGATACAGATCATTTCTACAAAGTTGAATGTACTGGGTGTATTTTTTTGTCATTTCTGTTAAAAAGTGGCTTGAATTAAATTACCAGGATGGAAAGAATTGATATGAATTGCCTGAACTAGTATCAAATACTGCAGTGATGTTGACAATTCCACAAAGTTTCTACAAACAGAGAGGGAATAGAAAAAGTCCTCATTGTCCCATCAAGCAAAGCTGTGCCACATTGGTACTCTTGGTGCAGACGCAGAAAGAATTGCTGGTACGATCAATGAAATTTGTGATATTCAAGTACTGTGAAGTTAACCACAGGAAGCATCTCGTATCCGGTTCAGTGGGCAAAGCCACAAATATAACCAGATAAGTTGTCCTGGGCAGTCAGAGTAATCCCAGAGGACCCAGTATAGCAGCTCTGTCCTGAGCCTTTTTTCTTCATGACATGACTTTGGTGCCACGTTGACTCAATGTGCTGTTTATTCTCCAGAAGTCCCAAAGCAGTAGTAGATGATACACAAAATTCAAAGCGTTTATCCAAAATTAGATCACCAGATTCGTATATCATGTTAAGTCTTGATTGCGATATTTGGGTCACTGGTTGGCTGTAGATTAAAGTGTCATTTGAAAGCACCTTTTACAAAGGTCTTTTAAATAACCATAAAAAATCTCTCAATATTTCATGAAAACATGAAAAAGGAACGAATGGATGTTTTGTATTTGGCATTTAGACAAAAATTAAAAGAAGTCATTTTTTATAAAGCTCAAAAAACTGGCTTTTGTCCATCTCAGGACTTATGACACCAGTTGTGCACCAATTACAATGCTGTCCTGGGATCCCTCCCCAGGAAGTTTCACAATCATTCACACCCAACAGCACAGGATGACCGGGAGGATCCACCCCTTTAATAATGCAAATTACCGCCAATGACAGCATTTGGGAAACCAGCACATTACATTTAACTCTCTGGGATTCCCAAAAGTAAATTTAGAACTGAAGAAGCCTCTTAAATATGCAGAGGAGTATTAGAGTCACTTGTGAGGAAAAAACCTGAGAAGTACATTTTAATCATCATGCACTTAGTGAAAAAAGTCAAAACACAATTTGAAACTCAATTTCAAGAATATATTCAAAATACAATTTTGGAAAAAAAAGTCCATATTCACTGTCAAGAATAAAGTGGATGGCTATGGATGGATGGATGACCCTAATACTTTCTATATGGATGAGATGTGAAACATTTAAAGGAAATCCAGTTAAATGTTCTAACACCAAGAGTTATTGAGGGAAACAATACGTTGATGATACACACAGTGAAATATTAGAAACTACTGACTGCAAATATGTAATTAATCTGGCGTGAAACACAAATTAACCCTTAGGAAAATGTAGTCAGCTCACTGAAACAAACATTAGCCAATGTGGGGGTAAAGTAATTACACGTAAATCTACAAGACACTACAGGTGTCGACCTTTGTAAATCAGTGGCTATAACACAAAGGTTGCAAAATGATTGGCTTAGCCTGTGACTAATTACATGATGAACAAGCACTGTGAATATTTTAGCCCAATGGCACAGATGATCTGAATAAATAAGGTTAGGGATGCCCATTAGGACTCACATTGACTAGCTGACGACTCTTACACTGTTCATGAAACAAATTTCTTGACAGCCATTCAATTCTTTGATCTAGTAGTAGGATAAATGATATTGGCTCCCACAAAACTAGTGAGAACTATATAAGTCTATCAAGTGAGCCAATACATCTTCCAGTTTCTTGTAACAGTATAGTTCTCCCTGGTAGACCTCTAATGAATTACAATAACCTCTAATGAAGACCTCTAATGAATTACAATAACCTGGAGGAACCAAAATCTACATGTGCAACATGCGTTGTACTACCGTTGTCATGCCACCTGTCCCAATAAATGTCAGATTATGCCTAGTAGGCAGGAGATAAATGTCACAGATATGAATCTTGTTGAGTGGTTTTTTGCTCAGGTCAAAGTCTGGTTACTGGCGCTGCAGGTCTACAGTTTGAGGTGTGGCTGTGTGGCCGTACAATTCCACTCAGCATAGCACTGCCATTTGCCTAACACTTTGAATATTTGGGCTGTGGTCACATGACAGAATTAGTTTTTATTTGTTTTTGCTGGTAATTGTGCAGAGAACAATACGTAATGTGGTGGCATGGGGTAAAATAGTCATACCTCCTTATATCAGATGCAGTTTTGTATTTACTGGTGCCGACTGTTTTTACCTTCCCATAAAGTAGACTACGTGATTACATCTCATGGAAATTAGAGTGAATTGTGCAACTTTCCTTTGGATAAAGGCCATCTTACAGTGTGTATTAGAGATGTAATGATACACTTAACAAATGGTAATATTTTCTCACGCTTTCACAGAAAAAGATTCCTTTATTTCTTAGACAAAAGCACATTTCTGAGGTAGGGTGTGATTGCAAAATGCAAACTATGCAATGAATGCATATTTCAACAAACATATACCTAAATATAAAAAAACTACAAAATATATTTAGTCTTATCCTCAGCAAATTAAAGAGAATCCTTTTTAATTCCTCTGCGGGAGGGTAAATTGTGCAAAACAACACACATGTTCTCATTTTAAAAGTGCAAGTGAAATTCTATTTTATCTTTAACAAAAATAAACTGAATAAAATGAATCAAAATAACTAAATGAATAATACAAATAAGTGAACTTTTCAAATATACAAGGGCTTGTATGTGTTCCTAGTTTGGGATTTATGTTTTTTAAAGGAAGAACAGCATTCCCACATCCTCAGCATTTTCTACACTCATGGTTATGCCTCCTGGCAAAGCAGGAATTATTTCATATTTATAATTAAGCATACTTCCATGCTTTTGTTTTATTTATTCATTTTTCAGTAAGGCAAGATAATGGTCCCATTTTCATGATATAGAATTTTTCCAAAGTTGTTACATTTGTTACATTGTGTTGTTTATGTCTATAATCCATGTCTGTGTGTACAGATTTTATTCTGTACCCTCAACACCCACAAGATTGACATGGACAAGCTGTTGGGGGGACAGATTGGCCTTGAGGACTTTATATTTGCCCACATCAAAGGGCGCAAGAAGGAGGTGGAGGTATACAAGTCTGAAGATGCTCTGGGTCTTACCATTACAGACAATGGAGCAGGTTACGCATTCATCAAGGTAAGGATTGGTGCTGCATTGATTTCTCTGTTTTGGTAACTAACTTGGTACAAAGTCTCAGGACTTTTCAATCTATGAGATGCAAGATAACGAAAATCTGTTCTGAGGATTATATGTGCACAATCCCATTTATAGTAGACACTTTTGTGGGGAACTTAACCCTAACCCATGATCTGACTACTGCGAACTGCATCATAGACAGGAAGTCTGGATGCATAAATTATTCATACCAGTCGAGTGCAAAGTGTTGTCCCATTTAGAGTCACATGTAAACACATTTATTGTTTCAAATGACTTTGTAGAGTATTTGTCACAGCTTGTGCAAGTGCCATTTTTCTTGGTTCTGGCTTGTTGTAGTCGATGTATTTAGATGGAAAACTTGCTTTCTCAGAAAACAGTCATTGTCAACCATGCTTAAATAATTTTATTATCAATGGTTTTTGACTTAGCTAATAAATATTTTCCACACATACACCTACAAAAATCTTTATTCAAACCATGTACTTCTTGCTTATAATGTGGGAAAGTAAAAAATTAAGAGAAGTAGAGTTGGAATTCTCTTAAACCAACATTTCTCTTCAACCTAGATGACTAAGAACATTCATCCATGATTGACTAACATTATTTCAGTGTCTGTACTTACATATTTTGTGGTTATTAATTTGTGGTCTTTCGCTCATCCTCTCCTGGCAGCGCATTAAAGAGGGCAGCGTGGTGGATGGAGTGAAAGTCATCTGTGTGGGTGACCATGTCGAGTGCATTAATGGATGCAACATAGTCGGGATACGACACTATGAAGTGGCGCGCATGCTTAAAGAACTGCCAAAAGACAAGTTTTTCACCCTCAGTCTGGTTGAGCCCCTGAAGGCCTTTGGTGAGTTGCTGTCAGGAAGGCTAAAGGAGTGATTTTGTGCACTTGCATCTTAAACTATTAAAGCAATGAAACAAAGTAGCATTTCCTTCTGCATCATTTAAAATGTAAAATTACTTTCATCCTGTCATTCTCCTTGAGTGAAAGCTTGATAGTTTATAATAATATGAGTTTCCTTGTGCGATAGAAATGCTTGAGCCCAGATCAAAGGGTGCCAAACCTAGTGACAACAAGATTGGCACTGGAAAAGGAACGCTGAGGCTTCGCTCCAAGGGCCCTGCGACTGTAGAGGAGGAAGTGAGGATTTTATATAATCTCACCTAATCCCTGCGTTTTTTCAGTTTGGACTGTTTTGTCACATCTTATTTTGAAGACTGTTGCCACCCATCATTATTTCAATAATTAATAATTTACATTATTGTTGTTCTCATTAACTTATACATTATAGCACACATGCAGTCAAACAAGATCAGAATAACGGAAGTCTAATTCTGGTTTATTTTTAGCCAACAGAATTTGAGGAGAATGCAGTGAGAAAAGTAGACGATCTCCTGGAGAGCTACATGGGCATCAGAGATACTGAACTGGGTGAGAATAAAAAGCACTGCCATTGTGATATCCTGTTGATCTGCACACCAATGTTTCCTAGTTGAACTGACCCTCTTATCTAGTGTTGATGTTTATAGCCAAGATGATTTTAAATACCGGTGCGAATGCATGCATTCTGTCCTGTGTGGAAATGGATTGGGGCATGGACCTCCCCTCAGCATTTATTTATACAGTTTTTTCCTCTTCTTTTGCGTTTTCTTTAGGCATATTTTTATATATTTAAAGCAATGTTTTCTAATCACCAGTACTCTAGCACTCTACTGGTAGTTACCACCACTGATGCTACTGCTACTACTATCCGTACTCCGTACTATTACTAACTGTATTACCAAACAACAATATTGTTTTCAAAAATTAGAACTGAATTGAATTTGTAGAACTCAATTTTTGGGGTGTGAGGAGGTCTTTTTTTAGTGTGGAAAGAATACATTTTGAGGTGAGGGATATAAGTGGCGTTTTTGGTTTTGAGGCATAGATCATCTTGTACTGTTATGTCCAATAGAAATTTACACGTGAATGATTTTTCCTTTTTATTATCATGGGTAATGTATCCCCTGTACATTACACATCAATTTCATTTTTAATATATGTATTTATGTATATTTTGTTGACAGCAATTTAATACATATATGTTATTTAGTGACACTTTTTACTTGTGCCTTTCCAGCTGCTACAATGGTTGAAGTTGGTCGCGACAAAAACAACCCAGATGAATTTGCCATGGCACTTGACGAGACCCTTGGAGACTTTGCTTTCCCTGATGAGTTTGTTTTTGATGTCTGGGGGGCCATCGGAGATGCCAAGCAGGGAAGATTTTAATGTTCCTGCTTCTTCCATGTGCCCACACCTGCTCTGTCCTTAATATTATTAGAAAAACATGGACAAACCCCCAACACAGCATGTGCGCCATTAGAAATGAATGCTGTTTGGTGTCACCCTGTCATTTGTAGATAGAATTTAACCAGCAGCATTTTTGTGTAATCTAAAGATGTGGGTATAATGTTTCTATTTTTGGACCTGTCTCCATCCCAGTGATGGAGGTGTATTATAATGCCTCCTCTCAAATTACAGCACATCTTTTAAAGCTCAGTACTCGTAGTGGCACGACAGACACACCAATTCAGTTTCAAAGTGATCAGATATAATCACAAATTATAGTTGTTGTATTACAGCTTCTTATATTTGACTGTTGCTGATTTTACAGCAACAGTGTAATCACGATGATTTTAGAGCTTTTATTTAAGCTTACCTTTTGCTTCTTTGTCTTAAAACCTGGAAAATGGCTTCATAGAAAGATGTCACTCTTGTTGATTTAAAAACATCTTATGCTGCTCTGCAGCTTGAGGTAGATCAGTGCACTTTCCCCTTTAAATAATTTTAACTTTTTAAAGATTACTACTGTCTCATGTTCTCCTTTTATTAGTACTATAATGTGCTGGGATGTCTTAATGTCAAAAATTAATCCTGCTTTTTTTGCCCTCTTTATTGTAACTTATTTTACCATAAAAGATCAAAGTTAAACATTTGTACTCAAACACAGGTACCGTCGTTTGTCAGCCATTAAAGGCTTTATTTGAAATAGCACAAATTGCAATTCACTTTAATAATAGCACTTGATATTTTAACTGCACTATTCTCCAAATCCCTGTCAGATGCTATATTTAATTGTGAATAAGTGTAATCTACTGCTTAAATGTAAATTTTACATACTGTTCGGCAAACCATAAGGGATTATCTCTTGAATAGACAATAAAATATGCTATTCTGTTTACAACACTGCCTCAAATGCATTGATATGAAGTAATACAACAAATTTTATTTGCATGTTGTATAAAAAGTCAAAACATCTAAAACAGGGGAAGGCTGGTTTAAAAAAAAAGAAGCATTTTCAAAAATTAATGTCAAAATATAAAAATGTGGCCAGCGGTAACTCAGTCTGTTGGAAACTGGGCCCAAAACAGCCTTATCTGGTAGTGTAGACCAAACATGAGTGTTCTGGTAGTAGGAGAAGGTACCAGAACACCTTCAGAGCACTGCCGAGGTACCTTTGAGCAAGGGTAGAAGAGATGAAAAAGATGTGGCCAACAAATCACAAGAATAGAGCATGTTTGTGCATGAATAAATGCTGTAATGTAACCAACAGTGTAGTGCAAGTTCCTTACAAGAAGACAATCATTGGATTGCTTGATTAAAATGAATTTCAGTCTATAATGAAACATCATGTTAGTTGAAAAAAGGATAAAAAATATTCCACGATTGAAGTTTCCATCAAGGAAGCTGTTATCCTAGGTTTGTCAAATCTTCTACAGCTAATTAATACATGTACTGGTATGTGGGATTTAATAAGAACAATTTACAAAAACAAAAGTTTAAAAACAATGACATCACAATGTGTTAAGAGGAGAAAGAGTACAAGACAAGATGTGCTACTAAAGCCCTGAGGCCTTTGTCTTGGATGGACAACTGCGATGCGCCTACTGTCTCAGATGTTAGTAGAAATGGTGAACTGGGGTATTGTGGACCAGGGAGTGGAAGTGTAGTTCTAAGAGTCTGATGCCCGTTTGTGTCTACAGCTCATCTCCAGTGTGCCCCTGCTTGAAGGAGTCACCAGTCAACTTCTTTTGTGCCTCCTCCATACTGGAAACAACTGAGCAAATAAAAGAAACACAAGTCACAATTTAAATTATAAGGCTACGTCACTTTTGAGATTTCAGTTTAATCAGTTAGAAAGTTACCTTGGTCTGCATTGCTGTAGAAGTATTTGTAGTTTGGGTTTCCATTCTTGTTGGTGATTTCAGGGTGTACTTTACCTCTTGGATCTGAGACCGTCACATAATACTGTTGGTCAATTCTAAAAGCAATCTGGTTAATTTTATTGTACATCATTCTCAGTTTCTAACACATATTTAAAAGCAATCTTGAGCCCTAAAGCTAGGTTTGCTTGGAGAAAAATGCTATGATGTGGCATTTAAGGCATCATAAGTCTAATCGGATTATAAAAGTTTTTGACTTTGTGAAGTAGTTTAAAAAAAAAATGACAACATGAACCCCTCCATACCAAGGAAAATAATCCGTGGAATGTATCCCCCATCAGGGCTGAAAGCCTCATCCTTGGGCTCCTCCTCATCCTAAACAAATGATATGTAGAAAGAAATTAAGCCCCCTCAACAAAACCTCATAACATGTTATTGATGGATGACAGAAAAAATAGCATATACCGGTAAATAGAAATCATGCAAAATTAAGAGCAATTTTTTTTTTTTTAACTGAACAACTGAAGGATAGCAGCTTTTCCTCACCTCCAGGTTGACCATGACAAAGTTGTGTGCAAGCTCAGAGATTTCCTTAGACTCAGCAAATTTGGGTTTGAGTGCTTAAAAAAAAGAACAAAAGTCAATTAATTTAAATTCATACTTTGTTTGAAAACTACTGCTTATTCCCATTTACAGTCACATGACGGGCTAGATTCAATCCCCGGAGTCACTAGTTCAGAGTCAGGAATGCAACCCTGAAAAGGTCACAGTTCCTAACTGTTAGGACCTAACAGAACACACATAATTCATTCACACCAAGGGCCAATTTGAACTCTTCAATTTGCCTGATGTGCATGTTTCTGGACTGGAAGGAAACCAGAGTACCTTAAGAATGTCCACATTGCATTGTTGCATTGATATTGCATAAATATGGTTTCACTATATAAATGAGTGGCATGAAAAGACCTAAAACAGTATGGCTAGGACATCAGTCAACCTCAGTGCAATGCTGGAACTGTCAGATGTATAGTGTGGAATTATAGAGTCTGAATAGAATGAAAGACCTACAAAAGGCTCTGTCTTAAACCTAAGTGTGTGTTTTTTGCTGAAGGCCCCTACAGTCTGGCACAGATGGTGAGAGGTGCTGTCCACGATGGCGAATAGTTTGGCCAGAGCCCTAGATGTATTTTGACATGGACACTGGGAACAATAATGTCTATACTAAATCTTAAATGTTTGTTTTACCTTTACAAGCGCCACACCAGCTTTTGTGGATGATCACCATTACTGGAAGCCCACTGTAAGAATAAATACATGCACAATACACATAAAGTGTAGCATCATCTTGTAGTTATGCTATATTCACAGTGCTTTTGACACACTCCATCCGTAGAAATGTAGGGGACTTCTTTTAAACCTGTATGTGCCTTGGGGACACTACGATTGGGGAAATAGTCTCCATGGGTCTAACCCAGGGGTGGGCAAACATTTTGATTCGTGGGCCACAATGGGTTCTAACATTTGACAAAGGGGCCGGACCAGGAGCAGATGGATTGATGGAGTGCTTTGGTAACCTCACCTCATTGGAGGAAAAAATACACATCTTGGGATATGGAGAAAACATGTGCTTTAATTTCAAATGAAAATGAAGAGAAGCATTACAACAAAATATCTGACTTTGGAATGAGTCTTAAAACACTTAAAATCAAATGAATAAAATGTGCCTTTTTAAAAAAAATTAATAACCATTTCTATTTTAAAGCACTGAAAGTTCTGTTATCCTTCAGGATATCACCATCACTCTCCTCCTGACTGTCTTTTTTCTAGTGGGAAAACACCATAATTGCAGTGAAAATTTAACATTAACAAGGTTTATTCATTTAATTTTTCAAGTTTGGCGGGCCGGATTAAAACGTTTAACGGGCCGCGTGTGGCCCCCGTGCCTTAGTTTGCCCATGCCTGGTCTAACCTTACCTGGCCTCGGCTTCTTTTTTGCCATCATCTAGCGTCCTCCAGTGGATGTTATCTCCAAACCCTGCAGGGGAGAACATTTCATGGGAACACCACTACCGGTGTTACATTTCAACAACGGGTGGGGCTGCTAAAGATTTACCATAAAGAGCCTTGAGAACACTAGGTTTGAATAAAACCCAATGTTCCACTTTTTGTGCGAAATTCGATTCATTTTCCATTTGTTTTGTCCTGTTATTTTATTTTTTTAAATTAAGCAACTTTTGACTATTTTATCTTTTCATTTGGACTGTAGCTATACGTTACTTATCAATGCTGTGATTTATTATTATTTAACAGATTTAACATCATGTTACTTTTTTCCAATTATGCTCAGAAATCTGTGTTTCTATTTCATAACATTTTATAGATCTGCACAGAATTACGTGTATAGGACACGGAGTCTGTTGTCCCGGACCCGTGTATACAGCTAGTTCATCTAGCTGCGGTGGCACTATCAAAAGACAGAGCACCGTAACTACACAACAGACACCAAATACTTCAGGGAGTACTCACCTTTCCCACTCACAGCTTGGACGCCCTCCTGAAAATAGGTTAAAAAATGTAACAGGAAAAAGAAAACTACGTTCATTAAAGGTGTTTGCATTTTGAGTTGCCTTTCACAATCACACACCACTGCAGGGTAAATTCAACCTCTACTCATCAGCCGGATAACCGGACACGACCGTTCTTTTTCTTCTTCTTCTTCGAGATTCTACGGCGGCGGCAGCATTACCGCCACTTTGTGGTCTGTAATATAACTACAATTACTTCCAGTTCAAACTTCATATATTTTACAACAAAAACCCAACAACCCGACATATGAACTCCTAATCCAGTTGCTGTTACAAATTCCAAAATATAGCCGCTGACCAATCCCCAGATGTCCTCTTCATAATTATTTTATAGTTAATCATTATTCCATCCCCCTCTGTTTCTTCTTTTCAATTTGATTCATTCCTTTTGATACCTCTTACATTTCTATAGTTTCTCCTCTACAACTCACATTTCCCACCTTGTTGTTTTCCCATAATCTCTTCCTGGGGAGAATTGTCGCTTTCCTCCTGTTCCTAACCGCATACCTTGGAATTACATTGGAATAATATAATACAACTGTCTCCCTTTATTTCTATTATTCCATTGGTTTTGCCATTGTTTCTTCACTTCCTTCTCTTTTTTAAATCACAGCTATTGCTTCTGTTTTGCCCAGAGTTTCTTCAATTAATTCCGTGTCTGCCCTTTAAACCTGTTTTGCATATTTATGTTGCAGTTAATTTCCATTTCAATGCTGAAAGAAAATCTGTACAATCTATTACTAATTGGTTTTATTCCCTCTATCCACTGTAATGACATAATTATTGCTATTAATTCTGCTGAGAAAACTGTTCAAAGCTCATCTGTTAATCTTGCTGTCTCCTTCAGTGACTTAGCTGGTTGATAACTGAAAAAGACAGAGATTTTCATTACTATGAAATAAAAAGTAAATATATTAAAACCAGACACAATGACACAGGTGGGATATTGGTGATGTTTTCATGCCTCGTAATCATATTTTTATTGCTGCAGTTTGAATTGCATTGACCTTTTAAAATTGTGTTTCTGATTCTGAGCCCGATGCTATACATCCAAAATCTATAATTGATCTTAATTGTGTATTGGCCAATAAAGTCTATTAACCAACCACATCTCTAGAAATTTAGCAATTTACACTCTTTCTAATTAAATCATATTCTTTAAACTTGTATTTCTTTTCAGTGGAAAACATAACTCCACCGAAAATCTCAATCCCACACTTGCTGCCCATAATTGCAACTTGTTAATGGCATATTGTAATCGTTCAACAACATATTGTAACAAAAACATATAGTGATCTTTTAACAACATATTCCTGCCCCATTTCCATAATGACCCATCATCAGAAAATATGATTTTCCTATTGTAGTGTCAACTGATTTGTAAATGTAATTTATCATAATTGAAAATAAGATAGTGCTAATCACTCTCTGAAAACACAAGCATTGTCCATATTATGTTTTAATCAACCAAATTTAGCAGATATCAATTTTTTTTATTTTTATAACTTCATAATTGATCAAACTGCTTTGGAAAGTTGAAGTAAATCACACAATATTAAATACATGTTATCCTTTTTAAGGAACAATTTTAATATTACTGGATAGACCACTTGTGGTGCACTTTTCTAGCATCATCATAATAAACTAACTGGAAATGCCATGAACTGTTTTCTAATAACTGATCTATCACTTAAAATTTCACTTGCAGGTGTGGCATCCAAACCAGATTTGGCATGCTGCTGTTACACTCTGATTGGGTGGAATCACACTTTCTGCATATCAGAAGGTGTGATGAATTTACCCAAATGCCCAAAATGCAGGGACAACAGTTTTGGTATATATATATATATATATATATATATATCCATGTGTGGTGCTGAGAGGGACAGGTCTTTTCTTTTCTTTGTTGTTTTTATTTTCTGTGGAGCATTTTCTGCTCCTATGTCTGATTTGATCAGATTTAGCCAACATGGAATATTACCTATAAAAAGTACACAGCGCTGTGATTACTGAAATGTGAATGATCTGATGTAACCCTGGTTACGCGCCATCCTTTTATGCTTTTATCTGAAACATCTGGGTCACTAGCTGCTCGAAAGAATGTACAGATGAAGATTTGCATGGATCAATGCATTATTTATACGTATATATTTGAACATTATCCTTCTATACAATGTGGCATAATGTTATACATTTATCCTGGCTTATATTTTGACATTCTTCCTCTGACTTCCAGGTCACCTGTCTACCTTCCTTCATCATTTGATTCTGAAGGGAAAAAACAAAAGGAAAAGCCAAAATTCAAAACAGAGCTTTTAAAAAATTATTTGGTTATTTGGTCTGAAATACAGGACAGGAAATCAGCTTTCTTTTTTTTGGCTATATAAAAAAAAGAAATGTTGGCTTCTTTTTATTTGTCCAGATTAAATGGAATTATTAAATCATCAAATAACAAACAAAGCAGGTAAGCATTGACTTATAGTATGTAATTTCAATAGTTCTGTGTATTGAGAACTGTCATAATGTAATTATCATGTAATCAGCATGCCAGTCAACTCCAGCAAAATACACACATACACACACACACACACACACACACACACACACACACACACACACACACACACAACCTGAAGGAAATACCAGGGAATCAGAACCATTAGTATGTGCTTCACCCTTAACAATAGGCTATCATTTAGGCAAAAAATTGCATCCAGCAAATCTTTGATCAGCTGATGATCTTTGATCAGTTTTCCACATGATGCCAAAAATCCTCCATTGCCAAGTCTGCAAAATCATGAGTTGCACCAAAAGTATAGTGACAATCTTTGAAGATAGTAGCAGACTTGTCCTTGGTGATAGTACAGGCTCTGATAAGAGCATACAGCTGCGCAGCTTGATGGATGTGTTTGATCCTGTTCAAGATGCTAATGTGTTGTAGAAATTCTGGATAGAGATTGTGGAACTGACACGTAGGAGACTCAGAGGACTTGTGTTGAAATGAACTTCACTGACCAGGAAAAATGACAGCAACACAGCAACAGTTCATGCATGCAGAGCCAGCACCTATTCTGACATGGCTGACATTCATGGCTGCGACCATGGATGGCGTCGACCATGGACGGTGCCAGCCAGTCTGTCTAACTATCTCAAACAGAGAATGCTGACCTTGGATACAACAGAATCATCTGGCTTGTTTGTCCCTTCAGCACTGCTTTGTCTACCGAAGGAATGGGAAACAAGATATGTTCACTGAGAGCTCTGAAACTACTTCAGGACAGAAAATGAGAGTAAAGGTCAGTCTATAGGAAAATGTAGGTGTCAGGGAGAAAACGTAATTCTTCCTTCACAGCTAGTGAAAGTGGAAAAGTTTTTGAGAGAAATAATGACTCTCATTTGTGCCTCTGCATTTTTTCTTCACAGAAGAAGCACCCCCCTTATCTAGAGAGGTACACACAACTTACTTCAGCAGCCCTTAAGAAGGAAGTCAAAAGGACTAAAGCCAAATTCTGGTCCAGCGCCCCCATCCTGGGAGTGTCCCAAGGCTTGCATCCACTGCATACCGTCCATCAGCAGGGCTTCTTGTTCTTCATCTTTAGCTGAATATTAATGTTATGTTATGCTCTTAATTTAATTCATAGCAACAACCACAAACTGCTGGACAGCACATTGATGCAGTTTCACTGGTGTCACTGCGCACTGGTTTGATGCACATAGAATGCGGATCTTGTGCTGCCCTTGTATGCAAGGAAGTGAAACCATCACACATGTTTTCTGTCATGATAGGTGCCCTTCATGATATTCACACAGAAGTTAATATTAGAGAGAAATTATCTATACCGCAACCGACAACAATTCAAACTTCCTGAAAGCCTTCAGAGTTTAGGGGCAGAATGATACCAACAAACGTGACAAATCCTCTTTTTGGATTTCTCGAGTGCCTTCAACACGATCCAGCCCCTTGTCCTACAGGACAAGCTTCTACAGATGCGAGTGGACCCCTGCCTGGTTGCTTGGATCTCCAGCTACCTCACCGACAGGCCGCAGTTCGTCAGGATGAAGGACATCACGTCTGACACTGTGGTCAGCAGCATCGGTGCTCCACAGGGGACTGTGCTGTCCCCCATCCTCTTCACTCTGTACACCTCGGACTTCTGTTACAACTCTGAAATGTGTCACATTCAGAAGTTCGCTGATGACACAGCCATCGTTGGATGTATCAGAGACGACGAAGAGGAGGAGTACCGGTGCCTGGTGAGGGACTTTGTTGCCTGGTGCCACAACAACGGCCTGCAGCTCAACACCTCCAAAACTAAAGAACTGGTCATTGACTTTGGGAGGGACCGACCGAGACCTAGACCAGTTCAGATAGGAACGGAGGAGGTGGAGGGCGTGCAGACCTATAAATATCTTGGGCTGTGGCTGGACAATAGGCTGGACTAGACAAGCAACACAAGGCAGCTGTACAAGAAGACCCAGAGCAGGATGTACTTCCTGAGGAGACTCAGATCCTTCAACATCTGCAGGAAACTCCTCTGGATGTTCTACCAGTCTGTGGTCGCCAGCGTCCTGTCCTACGCTGTGGTGTGCTGGGGGGAGGGGGAGTGTGACAAAAGCAGACCTCTCCTGGCTGGAGAAGCTGATCAGGCGGGCCAGCTCGGTGGTTGGGATGAAACTGAAACCTCTGGTGACAGTGGCAGAGAGGAGAACTATTGACAAGCTGCGGAGCATCATGGACAATGTCTGCCACCCTCTGCACACTGTCATCCACAGCCAGAGAAGCCTGATCAGCCAGAGGCTGCGCCTCCCCAAGTTCAGAACAAACAGACTGGGGAACTCATTCATCCCCCGAGCCATCAGACTGTTCCTCACTGAGGGCGAGGAGGGCCGAGAGAAGGACTGGAACAACACTGCAATAACATAATACTGGGACATCCATTCATTCAGTTCATTCATTCATTCAGTTCATTTATTTACATTTCTATAGTTTTATATTTTATATTTATATTCTATTTTTAATTTATTCTATTTTATTTCTTATTTTATTCTACTTTTATTATTTTTAATTGTTGTTTTTTTTTGTACAGTGCTGTACGTTTCTTTGGGGAGATGCTAATTTCCCTAATGGACACCCCCTAAAGGGATCAATAAAGTACTCTGATTCTGATTCTGATTCTGATTCTGATTCTGACCCTGCAGGTGAGATTGAAGAAGAGAATAGTGGTGGTCAAAATGATTATGAAGAGAAACAAAGCCTAGGAAGTGTTGAATTTGTTGATGTAGGAGCCATGTTGGACAAAGATAACTGCATGGAATATCAGCTCCCCAAGCACCATCGCTGTGCTCCGTGGAATAATTATTAATTATTAGCATGATTAAATGTTAGGATTTGATTAGAAGCAATACATCTGCATGTAAAGTTTCATATGACTTTCTCTTTTCTTTTAAGGGAGGGGAGAGGAGAGGAGAGGGAGAGGAGAGGAGAGGAGAGGAGAGGAGAGGAGAGGAGAGGAGAGGAGAGGAGAAGGAGAAGGAGAAGGAGAGGAGAGGAGAGGAGAGGAGAGGAGAGGAGAGGAGAGAGGAGAGGAGAGGCACAGAGCATAGAAACACACACAAAAATACACTATACTACAGGTCAGCGGGGCCGGAGGTCATCATGCAGCTCTGAAGGCGGCGATACCTGTAAATAAATAGAGAGAGAGAGGGGGGGGGGTAAGCAGAAAAACTACACAGGAATCAGCATAACTAGTTTGCTTGATGAGGAGGAGGAAAGGAGAGGAGAGGAGAGGAAACCAAGACCCAGTGGGGTGACAGAGGCCTGTCAGGTGATCATGTTTCCGGACCCCGGCAGCCTTGGATGTGACCTAACGATTAGACGAGCCCCTAAGTATGATAGTTTGTCTATCTATGATAGTAACTGGAACTACAGAATTAGTAACAATAAACTTTTTCAAAGAGGTAGGTTTTAAGTCTGATCTTAAAAATAGCAATGGAGTCAGCCTCCCGTACCTGGACAGGGAGCTGGTTCCATAGCAGGGGGGCTTGGTAGCTAAATGCTTGGCCCCCTATTCTACTTCTAGAAACTCTGGGAACCACAAGTAGACCAGCATTCTGAGAGCGGAGCGGTCTGTTGGGCTGATAAGGTATCACTAGCTCCTCCAGGTAGGATGGAGCTAGGCCTCTGAGGACCTTATAGGTCAAAAGAAGGGTTTTAAAAATTATTCTAAATTTAACAGGCAGCCAATAAAGCGACGCCATTACAGGAGTTATGTGATCTCTTTTGTCAATAGCTGTCAGAACTCTGGCTGCAGCATTTTGGATCAACTAGAGGCTTCTTAAAGAGTTGTTTGGACACCCCGATAATAAAGAACTACAATAGTCCAGCTTGGAAGTATCAAAAGCATGAATTAACTTTTCAGCATCATGCCGCGTCAGTAGCTTCCTAATCTTTGTCATGTTCCTCAGGTGAAAAAAGGCACTTCTAGAGACTAATTTAATGTGTGAGTTGAAGGAGAGATTTTGATCAAAAGTTACTCCTAGATTCCTCACACAGAGACTAGATGTTAATGAGATACCATCTAGAGTGATCATATGATCTAATCTATCCCTGAGAGGTTCAGGACCAAACACCATGACCTCAGTTTTTCCTGGGTTAAGGAGGAGGAAATTTGAAAACATCCAGGACTTTATGTCTTTAAGACAGGTCTGAAGCTTCACTAACTTCTCTGTCTCCTCTGGTTTCATGGATAAATAAAGCTGAGTGTCATCAACATAACAATGAAAATTTATCCCATGCTGCCGAATAATGTTCCCTAAGGGAAGCATGTACAAGGTGAAAAGGATTGGTCCATAAATATGTATTTATTTATGTATGTATGTATGTATGTATGTATGTATGTATGTATGTATGTATGTATGTATGTATGTATGTATGTATGTATGTAGTCAGATTCTTTTATTTGTCCCACACGGGGAAATTTACAGTGCAACAGCAGAAAAAAAGTTTGAAATAAGAATAGAAAATATATTAAAAAGAATGTATATATATAATAATCCAAGATAAATGGATAATCGGCCTTTTGTATACCTATACGTAGTACAGACGGTGTATTCAATAAACATATCAGAAAACTGTATATAATATTCAGTGTATGCTAGCGGGCATTATGTTTATTGTGCAGTCTGACAGCAGCCGGCAGGAAAGATCTGCGATACCTCTCCTTTACACAGCGAGGGTGGAGCAGCCGCTCACTGAAGGAGCTGCCCAGTGCTGTCAGGGTGTCCTGTATGGGGTGGGACGTATTGTTCAACAGGGATGACAGCTTAGCCATCATCCTCCCATTTCCCACCACCTCCACTAGGTCCAGGGGACATCCCAGGACAGAGCTTGCCCTCCTTACCAGTCTGTCCATCCTCCTCCTGTCCCTGTCTATGATGCTGCTGGACCAGCAGACTATCCCATTGAAAATGGCTGATCCCACCACAGAGTCATAGAAAGTCCTCAGGAGTGGTCCTTGCACTCAAAAAGACCGCAGTCTCCTGAGCAGGAACAGTCTGCTATTTCCCTTCTTGACAAGGGCGTCTGTGTCGTGTGTCCAGTCCAGGTTATTATTTAGGTGAACACCCAGGTACTTATAGGACTTCACAACATCAATGTCTGTTGTTACGTCGGTTGTTACGCCTGCGGAGATCTGCGGAGATGTATGTATGTATGTATGTATGTATGTATGTATGTATGTATGTATGTATGTATGTATGTATGTATGTATGTATGTATGTGCATACACACACACACGCACACACACATATATAGTCTCTACTGGAGGACTTGACCACGCCACTGTGTGTGTGTGCATGGTTCATGTTTGTTTTATTTGTTTGCTAAAATGTCAGAATTCGTCCAAGGATTTAAAGAAGTGAATCTCCACTGAATTTGTGGAAATTCATTAACTACTTGTATGTAGCATCATGTCACATATTATTCATTTTCAGGGAAAAAAAATGATCATCTTCAATTAATGTGGAGACAATGAAGGTTATAATTGTGATAAACAATTATTGAGTCAAAAATGTTTATTTTAACCTGAATTCGACAGTCTCTGTGAAAACATTTTACATTTCTTACTGTGACTCTGTTGACATCTGAAGTTAAGTGTTAAAATCAGTGTTATGTTAATGAGGTCTTGCTTTTCTGTTCATTATATTAAATAGCTAGCCTCTGCTGCTGTGAGGCTGAAAACACTACTGTCTGAATGGCTTTTTGTGTCAGGCAGATTTGCTTTGTCAGGTTGTGTTTAACACTCCTCCAGTGTCATGATGATAATCATCTCCATGAAGGTTTCCATTCATCCTGGGCATATTATTTCAATAACGCATGATCAGCTGGACTGTTGAAAGAAACCAGAAGATGTTTGGCCTCTTGTCTGAAAGTCCTGGATGTCTTCAAATTTCCTCCTCCTTAACTCAGGAAAAACTGAGGTCATGGTGTTTGGTCCTGAACCTCTCAGGGAAAGATTAGATCACATGATTACTCTAGATGGTTTCTCATTAACATCTAGTCTCTCTTGGAGGAATCTTGGAGTAACCTTTGAACAAAATCTCTCCTTCAACTCACTCATTAAATTAGCCTCTAGAAGTGCCTTTTTTCACCTGAGGAACATCACAAGGATTAGAAAACTACTGACCCACCATGATGCTGAAAAGTTAGTCCATGCATTTGTTACTTCCAGGCTGGACTATTGTAATTCTTTATCAGTGTGTCCAAACTCCTCTTTAAGAAGCCTCTAGATGATCCAAAATGCTGCAGCCAGAGTTCTGACAGGTATTGACAAAAGAGATCACATTTCTCCTGTACTGGCATCTCTTCATTGGCTGCCCGTTAAATTTAGAATAATTTTTAAAACCCTTCTTTTGACCTACAAGGTCCTCAGAGGCCTAGCTCCATCCTACCTGGAGGATATGTGGTTACAATACGTGGTTGTTTAGGACCCGAACGCAGGCAAGATGCAGTGATGAAAGGTCCAAAAACTGGTTTTATTAAACAAACACAAAAGGACAGTCCTCCTGGACTGCTGGGTAGCAACAGTTCTTCCTCCGGGTGCACACAAAGAGCTCCAGCATGGAGCCACAAAAATCACAAGAATCTTCAAAGCCAACAAAGACACCAGAAATACCAAGTCCCACAAAAATCCTCCGACACTGGTAGGCCGGAGTCTTAGACCTTAAATAGGTGCCTGATCGCTGATGTCCTGCAGGTGCGCCAACAGGTGGCCGGAGCATGGCTCCACCACGCCCCCTGCAGGACAAACACAACCGGGAATCCTGGATCACAACATTACCTCCCCCTCCTCCTCAGAAAGTCTTCTCACAAATGTATGTACTTCTGAATAAAAAGATCCTGATAGCATGCAGGCTATTTTGATGGGCAACATCTTTGGTAGAACGGCATGAGCTTCTATTCATGATGTGCTGCTCAGACACGTGGGGGACAAATTCCTCTCTGAGGTTTTCTTGTGAGGTTCTGTTCTGTCTGAATGCAGGTGACATAAATTATGATGCCTGTCTGTGTCCGTGTCATCTTGCAGGCTGCCACGGGACTCTAGAGCAGTGGAGATGTGTTCTCTAGTGTGACAAATCAAACTTCTCTGTCAGACAGTCTGATGAAGTAGTCCGGTTTAGGTAGTTACCAGGAGAACAGCCCTTGTCTGGCTGCATTGTGCCAAGAGTAATGTTTGGTGGAGGAGGAGTTAAGGTGCATGGTTAATTTACCGGAGCTGGGCTCGGCCCCTTGGTTTCACTAAAAGGAACACTGAATGTTTTACATACCAAAGCATTTAGGAGAATTTTCTGCTCCCATCATTGTGAGAACAGTTTGGAGATGGAACTAGTGGACAAAAGAATTTCCATTTAGAATTAGAGACTGTGAGACACTTGTCAGGCACTCACAAATTCTTCCAGAAGAAAACATTCCATAATCACAACTCTAAAACTAGATGAAGCTGTTACAGCTGCAGATAGTGGGCCCGCATCATATTAGGCGATGAAAACACTTCCTCAAGTTCACTCAAGTTCATATGTGTGTGAAGGCAGATGATGGAATACTTTTGGCAATATAGTGTATTTACAAAAGTACTTTTGGTAAATGTTGCTTGTGATGCCAATCCAATGGACACAGCAGTGATTTGGTATTACCCATAAGAAGAACACAAAACATGGGCAATTTTTTAAAGAATTTATTTAATTTTTATTTCATTCATTTATCAGTATTTTTTATTTTCAGCAATAAGGTGATTATTTTAGGAAGGTGTTAAGACATATTGTGCTTTTCTGTGTCTTTATTGCAAGAATTTAATGAGGCTTCAGTTTTTTAGCCTTTAGTACATTTGAAAACATTAAGATTATTCTTTTCCTTTACATGAATACATGTAAAAAATATTTAATCACAAAAATGAATAAACAGAAATTCCAGAAAAACTACAATTCCAATAGTGTACCGGTACACATTCGATTATTATTATTATTATTAGTAGTAGTAGTAGTAGTAGTAGTAGTAGTAGGAGGAGGAGGAGGAGGAGGAGGATGAGAAGGAGGAGGAAGAGTAGTGCATAACTATCCATGTTAACAACATCATTGCTCTAGTGGGACACAGTGAGACACAGTGTTAATGAACACCGTAGCTTGTGCTCTGTATGATCTGGTAGTGGGTGTAGGTAGGTGTCCTTCGTTTTAGCAGACAGGACTTACTGGCAACCCCCTCTTGGGTTCATAGGGTGTTTTCCTGGTCACCATCTTGATGCAGTCAATGATTGGGCAGACGCTGAGGCATAAAGTGCAACCGGTGCAGCTGTCCGTCACCTTTGGAATGTGAGTCTCGGGGTCAAATTTTATTGCCTGCAAATTAAGGTTAGAAAAATGAGACAAACCTTGAAAGTGTTTGCCAATGCAAATAGAATGGAAAGAGAAACAGACCTGGTATCCGGAATCATTGCAGGTCATGTAACATTTACCACAGTTGATGCACATTTCTTCATCTATTAGGGCTTCAACCTGAGGAAACACATCATGGTGCCGTTACTATGTCCCATCAAAACATGTTACATTTGTGTCAGCTTCTCTATGAAACATTACACACTGAATCTATCAGCTGGTTCTGATTTCCTAAGAAACCTGCATGCAACGCTGCCTGGATAGAACTGCTGCACTTTTGCTAAATTGTTAAATTTGTATTTGCACATTGATGTAATTGCAAGGGGGCACACAGGGCAACAGCACACTTTCTGAAAACAAAGCTACAGTTTCACATCATCATACTGCAGCCATACAAAATAATGCTATTGATTGTTTATGGACAACGAACAGAAATGTGTTATCCCTGGTTAGGAACCAAAATGGTTTCCTCTATCAGAGCAGATCAGTTTAGCCTGCCTTTAACAGCAACTCCATTAAATGCCTTTAGGTGTCACAACTGTTCAAACCCCAGTCTTTTAATGAAATCTAGAGATATATTCACCACTACCCCCATGCTTTCAATGACCTATGGAAAAGATGTCTGTGTAGATTCTCAATCATCCAGGTCATTGTATCCAAGGTAGTTTTCTATGTCAACTGGACTGGGTTTCTTCTCTTGAAGACGTTTTGCCTTCTATCCTTTGGGATAGAAGGCGAAACCAGTTGACATAGAAAACTACCTTGGAGACCTATGGAAAAGAAATAATTATTTTATTCATAAAATTACTTACATCCAAAAATAAATATCTCTTTGTGATCAAACCCCCCTTGCCTAAACTGTTGCTATGGTGCAAAACACCTTAAAAATTAAGATATAGCGGTTTCTCCACAGTGTTTAGACTATGGGTCAAAATTCCCTCTGATTAATTTGAGTCTAATAACTTATAACTTTTTTCATCTAGTCTACCCATTCTTCAGTCATTCTAACACTATTAATGCTGTTATCTTATCAACTTGTTCTTCACAATAATGGACTAATACTAACTGTAAAGATAGTAGTACTACATTTATTACACATGCACATGCATGCACACACACATACACACACACACACACACACACACACACACACACGTGCACATACACACACACTCACAGGACTAAAATAATGGGTGGAAATATGTACCTGCTCCAAGTTGTTAAGTTCTTGATATGCTCCAATGTAGTTCAGTGATCTGGCAATCACATCCTAAAAACATGCACATTTGTCTTTCTTAGAATGTTTGTTAAAAAAAGAAAACTATGCAAACTATACTTGTCAAATGTTGCGCTCAATGTGTCTGTACCTTGACAGTAGGAATAGGTTGTTTGACCATGCTGCAGCGGATAGATGCTGGTTCCTTCATATCAGCTTTATCGGCATCTTTCAGCTTCTTCTTGTAGTCTGCTAGAGCTTCTTTTCTCTTTTTGAGGTATGGACCAAAGCTGGGTATGTTCTACACATGAAAGCATGCACATACTATTTAGTGCCCTGAACAAACTGAAAGATAAGTAGATAACTAAATGAACGAATAAAAAATGTGACGATGGCAGAAATGTCAAATTTATCAGCTCATGGCTACTCAATGTTCCAACTGCAATTTAACTATTTATCCTGATAATACTGTAGTTTTTACTAGTTATCACTGATACCTTTCCAATAAGGTCTTCCAGTTTGGGAACTGGTTTTCCCTTCTGATGTTTTTCAGTTGGAGGTGACTGACCTTCCCAATAGTTGAGATTCAGGCTCTTTAAGTACAGCAAAGCCTTCAGACCTGTATATAAGGGACATTAATTATTTTAAATGAATCTTGGATCATTCTTTCTTAGTATTCATAATGATATTTTGGACAAAAGATTGAATAGAAGAATAAACGGTCAGCTACATACCCACACAATAATCTCCGATTACTGTTAAATCCTGGTTCTGTACGGCACTGCACACCTAGAGAAGTTCAGAATATTAGCCCTGACAGATGAGAAAATGGATTTTTGACACCAAATCATAGATCTGAGCACAGTTAAACATCAAATGAAATTAGTTCTATTTTTCCACTTTAACCTTTGATTTGGTGTTTTCACCTTTGGAAGCAATTACAGCGGAATATTTCAGTATATTTTCCAACAACTTCAACACTCCTGTTATCTCATGCTTTCCTACTCACATCCAAAGCTTTTTCCTTTTAAAGCTTTTTCCACAGGTAGTTTGCAGCCAATTCAATCAAAACAACTGAAAATTCTTAAAACATGGCCCTCTATGTTTATTTTTCTTCAATAATCTCATAGTTGCCTTGAATTAGCTGATACTGTGTTTAGGAGCATTAAGTATTTGTAGAATCCTCTTTTCAACTTCAGCTTTATTACAGATGGGATATGCTTCCACGATTTGTTGAAAATTATTTGAATCAATTTTTCCTTCTACCTGTGAAATGTTTGAACCAGTATCACCGGCTGCAACAGGACCCCAAAGGCCTGATGATCCACCTTCATGAGTAACAGTTGGACAGGTTGTTCTTTAATGAAATCATGTGCCCTATAGGCTCTAGGAACACTTTTGCTTATTACATGTTGACAAGCCCCTGATTTCTGATGCTGATTTTTTTTTGCAGACAGGAACCAGAGAGGTTTCATTCTTAAGAGCCTTCTACATAAACCTGTCCTCAATAGACCAAACCAATCTAAGGAGCAAGTGACAGAAGAGCAGGTAACCTCCATGAAGCAGGATAGCAAGCAACATCTTGCTAATAACAACATAGAGGACCAAGACCTGAAACATTTTGCTTTCTTCTTCTAGCCTTCTACTGCTTTTTGGGTGTCATTTTTCATTTTCACATTCACTTTATTTAATTTATTTCCTTAAATTTAAAATACATACAAAATTTGCCATCTGCAATTTTGTCTTTTGGGGGTCATGCCATCATAGACGCAGAAGTAAACAAGAAAATTTCAAAATAGGAGACCCAAGAAATCTTAAGCCTGCTAATGGTTGTTATCACCTGTAACACTGAGGCCCCTGCATGGAGAAACTGCAGTCCTGTGTCTGCTGAGTCGATACCTCCTGTGGCCAGAATTGGAAAGCCAGGAATTGCTCGAGCAATGGCGGATACTGCTCTGAGGGCTATGGGTCTGATGGCATTACCTGCGTCCATGGACACATGAGGGAAAACATTGTGGTGTTCAATGATAAAACTGATTATACTGATGACACTTTAGGACATGCAACTATTCTAAAGAAACAGATGTTGTACAAGAAATTAGCAAATCATTTGCAGCAACTCTAAATTTAATATAACTCTTTAAGTCAAACTCTTCATTTAAATGTTGGTGTTAAATAAAAGGGGTGAGAATGTGAGTTTTTTTTAAAAATCTCCAATAAATGAGGAAATACAGGAAATACAGGAAATTGAAGACATGTTCAGATTCAAAATCAAATTAACCAGAACGCACCAAATTCTTCAAAAGATTGATTAACATGATCTGAAATAGCCTCATTTAGACTATTAAATATTGGTAATATAAAGCAGAGGGATAAAAATAGACCTTATGTTTGACATTACTGTGTGATGGTTAGAGAGGAGTCAAAAATAAAGAGCATCACTAAAAGGTTTTGTGCATGTTTATCATGAAAAGAGTAAAAATATCCTATAGCTATCCGATAAGGTTTATCCTGGTGGATTGGCTTTTCGAATTACAAGCACCTATGAGGCACAAAAGCGAGTGTTGCGCACTGTGTGTCATTACCAGACACCCCTCCATAAGTAGTACGTTTTCCCTTTCCAACACTTGGCCATGGGGCACCATCAGCTTTCAGTCCCATCATTCCAGAAACTGTGTTGGTGGCTGTCACTCCATTTGCTCCACCTTTCACACGATGCAACAATAGTTTCGCTTTTATGACGTACATTGCATTTGTACAGTGTGCAGTAATCATGAAATTCAGATATAGAACTGAAAGAAAGTCAAAGGATATGTACAATACCTTCATGAGCAGCCTTTGCAATATCAACAATATTGGTAACATTTGGTGTTAGTTTGGCAAAGAATGGAATGGAAACAGCTGCACGGACCCAGCGGCAGATGTTACGAACCAGCACTGGGTCCTGTTCACAAAGGCAGAAAGAACATCTCATCACACCAACCCTCTTTTGTAAAAGTAAGGCAAACGATTCTAAAGCAAACAAATAAGATTTATCAGTTTAGACTCAAACAAAATGAGTAACTGTGCTAGTTAGAAGTAGCAGTCCGTTGATTTTTATTGGACTTCAAGTTAAAGCTAGTAATTACAGTTAAGGTGCTTGTATACCTGACCGCAGGCCAGGCCCATGCCTCTCTCTCCCATTCCATGAGGACAAGACAGGTTCAGTTCCAGTGCATCTGCTCCTGAATCCTAAATGCAACATATGTGTTATAAAGTTGGGTAGCTTCTCCAGAGCATTATATTTGAAGTAGGCCATAAATGACATGAGTTTCCTCACCTCTGCCATCTTGGCCAGTTCAGTCCAGTCCTCCTTGTTGTAACTACACATTATACTGGAGATAACCACCTAGTGGAGAAACTGATGTCATTATACAGGATATTTCTGACACAGTGACATCTAAATAACCCATATAACTCAGTGTTGCTTTAGATTGTATATCAATGAAGATACATTATAATGGTAACAAGTAAAGGACCAAGATGATTGATAGAGATTGTTGTAACAAAATGTATTTGATACAACTAGACTTGTTATTCAACTAGCTAAAATACTTCAATGTTGACTTTGTCTCTTCATTAAATGGTCATAAAATCCAGAGTGACCTATTGATAACTACTAAACACCTTACAGAGCCAGTCTACATTTACTGAAGAAAAAAAATAGAGACTCACATTTGTTGGAAAGCTTTTCTTAAGTTCAGCCACAGATTGGCACCAATAAGCTGCTGTCTTCTCGCTGATGAGCTCAATGTTTAGGAATGACCCCTGACCTGGGCCATACAGATTACCTGAAGTGGTGCCACGCACAATACGGGGGGATACATTTGTTACCAAATCCTGCAGAGACAGATTTACAGACAAATCTATGAACGGATATTGCTTGTTATTTAAAAAAGACACTATTAACTTAATATGAGGTAGATACTTTGAAATTTGAATTAAATTCATGCGATTTGGATTTTAACTGACACCATCCATGTCCTCTTCATTATCAGTACAAGCCATTAATAAAACTTGTATTACATACCCATTTGTGGGGCTAAGCTATCAAATCTTAAAGCGGGTTAATAACATTGCAAATCACAATGACATAAATAAAGAGAAACATTACTAGATTGCATTATTAAGAATAAATTGTAATAAGTGTACCTTGTCAAGTCCAAATGTCTTTGTCACAGCGAACCCCCATCCTTGTTCGAAAGCTCTTCTGATCATAGCTGCACTGGTAGTAGGAGGAGCAGAGGCTAGGCCAAATGGGTTTGGAAACTTAATTCCACAGACCGCAATGCTGATATCTACTAGATCTATGGCACTGTAGAATAATGGCAGCTTTGGTACCGGTTCCACTGTGTGTCCATACAGAGACTGCAGAAGACAAGCATATGAGTCAGCTGGCTATTTCAATTAAATATTATAATATCTATTTTTAGAATAGTCTTAGTTTGTCTCACAAGGGAAAAAATATTTGCATGTGTGATGGTTGTTTCTGATTCGCTCCTGTTTCTGTCCTCCTTACCCTACCTCACCTTCTCACCCTCCTTTACCATAATCTGGAGGCTTCCCCTTGTTGAGACTGTTCCCTCCATAAGAGACTGGTCATGTTCAAGGATTCTTCCTCTTAAAAGGGAGCCTTTTTCTTTCCACTGTAGCTTATTTGGGATTTTGGCTTTTTGTACCTTAAGGTGTTGTATAAGAGAAAAAGCTCAAATTTGGGAGCTATTCCCTATTTCAGGTAATTGTCTGCAATAATGTTTTTGAGTACTTTGTTACTATGTGCTATGCATATTGACTGTCAATGCATGGACTCCAGTAGAGCCCTGAAAAGGTGCTGTGGAAGATGTTCACAGCAGATTATTTAAGTCATATAAATGAGATGAGGCCACTGTAGGGCTGACATGTTTTTCCGTCAGTGGTGGTCCAGAAACGCCTCACATGGGCTACAGTTACAGAGATGTTGGATCCTTGTCATGTTTCTTTGTTGCCCAGTATATCCCACATACAGATAAAGAGATAATTCCTGTCATTCACACCGTTAACTCCTGTCATAATTATATGTTTATCGGTGTATCTCACACTTCACATAATCACCTGTGATGCAAAGATTTTTTTAAATGCATTAGATTTATTTAATCTTGTTATTTAATCTGAATAGGCAAAATTATAACAAGAATGCATTTGAGCTGCTATTGAAAATGTGCATGTATGAGTAGAATCAGGCTTATTTTAACTTACAGGATCCTTTTAAAGAAAATAAGTTTGTGTATTTTTTTTCTAGCACATTGTGTTCCTTGTTTGTTCACCTGAATGTATCTGTGAATATGCCATGCGGCCTGTTTGCCATCATTCACAGATTCCACTGTGGTATTTGCCAAACCAGCAACATCTCCCCCTGCAAACACCCAGGGCTCACTGGTTTGCATCGTATCAGTGTCCACCTCTGGAGTTCCCCATCGGTTCAACTTAACAGGAGCCATGGCAGCAGTCACTGCACACACACACACACACACACCACACACACACACACACACACACACACACCACACACACACACACACACACACACACACACACACACACACACACACACAACACACACACACACACACAGGTACGAGAACATTTTAGTTAATAGTTTTTCACACATCTTCTGTAACCACTAACCAGTCTGTCACATTCACTTATGGGGCTTTTTTGCCCACGATGCCCAGTAAAAATTATATCAGTAATTTTTTGCAGAAAAAACAAATGTTCACATACAGTAGACCTTTCTTCGCATAGTGTTAGCAGTCTCAGTGAAAAACTGTGAAAAACTGCTTGATGTGGCCACCTACTATAGAAAAGAAATATACATACATTGTCGTGAACCTAGCAGCTTCCAGGGAATTAAACTTCAGTAGGGTTGGTTTGTGTATAGTGACAGTTTAAAAAGCTAACTTCTTTTGCAAAGGCTTCTTTCTGGCCAGTGGCAGCTGGCCCATTGACGGAGATGTGGCACTGCACTTTTAAATAAAACAAACCTTAAATATTTTGGGTTTTTTTAGATCAGTAAGATCTGAGTTACAACTGTTATTGTTTTTGTATTGCAGGTATGTATGCTCCTTTTTTTCCTGTTTTCCCTATCTTCATATGCAAATAGGTGTGTGTGTGCCCGACGCTGGATTGGTAATCCAAAACTCAGGCACCTGATGACTGGTGGATTGTCCAGGAGGCACCAAATTTAAAACAGAAGATTGCTGCCACCTGGGAGCTCCTCACCTTCCTCAATAAGCCAACGGCCCCCTGACATGTTTTGTATCATTGAGGTGTAAAAGTGAGAGGAGTGAATGACCATATTTTTGTTATATTGTTTTCTCCTGTTTTTGAAGTGAGGTAGCTCCATGGGTGTATATTGGTTTTCGCCTGTTAGGGTAGATTTTGGTTGTTTCTTTTCAGTTAGACCGAGTCTGTTTGTCATTTTGGCTGTAAATCACTCCAAAGATATTTACGTTAATGAAACATCTGAATCTTGAGTTTTAAGTGATTCTTGGTTTAAATAAACACCTTTGTTAACTTTTGGATGCATTCTGAGTCAGTGGTCACTTGGAACTTGAGGAACATGAGGCCTTCTTTGTGTTGTGCCCAGAGTTCCTAAACTGGTCTTATCAGTAGATATAAAAGTATGAAAATAGTTAGGTCCTACCCTCCTGCCACTGGGATGATATCATGGTCATCTATCATGAAGTGCACCAGAGTGACAGTTAGAGTTTGAGCGGTTGGAGAGGGAGAACAATCAAGCAAAATTACTAGGGATTTAATTATTCAGTGAAGTCACTTAGGACAATGCCAAAAAGTCAGCATGAAATAGCTTGGATCTGATTAGCTTTTCATACTTTAACCCCCCGTGTAGGAAATAAAGAGCACTGATCAACTGTTCTGTTACCTTGTGGATCACTGAGAATGGAACCAAAAGCACTGATGATGTAATCAGCTTTCAGCCTGACAACTTGTTCCTGATCTTCCAACCAATCCCCTTCCTCAGTCTGCTCAGTGCGGCAGAACTGTAACCCAGCAATCCGACCATTCTTCATGATAACTTCACGAGGAGACAGGAAAGGAAGAAACTCACACTGCTCCTCTTTGGCCAACTCCATCTGAAGAAAAAATGCACAGGATTTCAGAAATTTTATGGAAAAAACCTAAAAAGGAAATTTAAATTTAAAAAAGTTTGAAACACTTAAATTCTGGACTCAGTGTTTGAAACTACACGGTTACCCATGAAGCTGAAATAATATACTTTTACTTGCTCTCATTAAAAGATTATGACTGTGATTGTTAACTTAATTGTATGTCTTCTTGACAAATCTGATCAAGCATGATCACTGTGTGTATAGATAGGAATAAAAAAAGGAATAAGGCTGACCCTAATGTTACAGCTTTATTGGCAACAGTGTGGTATATAAATAAGAATTGTGTTCATCCATCCTGGCAAATGTTCACCCATTCATCCTTCGCCTTATGGCTCAGCTCTCTCTTCACCCCAATGGACCGGAGTCGAGTCAGCATTACTGCTGACGCCGCACCGATCCGCCTGTCAGTCTCCTGCTCCATTCTTCCCTCACTCGTGAACAAGACCCCGAGGTACTTAAACTCCTCCACTTGGGGCAGGATCTCCTCCTTGACCCGGAGAAGGCACTCCACCTTTTTCCGGTTGAGAACCATGGCCTCGGATTTGAAGGTGCTGATTTTCATCCCAGCCGCTTCACATGCGGCGGCGAACCAATCCAGTGATCGTTGGAGGTCACGGGCTGATGACACCAACAGGACCACATCATCTGCAAAGAGCAGAGACCCGATCCTGAGGTCACCAAACTGGACCCCCTCAACACCAAGACTGCACCTAGAAATTCTGTCCATAAAAATTATGAACAGAATCGGTGACAAAGGGCAGCCCTGGCGGAGACCAACCCTCACTGGAAACAAGTTCGACTTACTGCCAGCAATGCGGACCAAACTCAGGGAGTGCAGGGAGCGGACGGCCCGTATCAGGGGGCCCGGCACCCCATACTCTCGGAGGACTCCCCACAGGACCCCCCGAGGGACACGGTCGAATGCCTTCTCCAAATCCACAAAACACATGCGGACTGGTTGGGCAAACTCCCATGCACCCTTGAAGAGACTGCCGAGGGTGTAGAGCTGGTCCACCGTTCCACACCCAGGACGAAAACCACATTGCTCCTCCTGAATCCGAGGTTCGACTATCCAGCGGACTCTCTTCTCCAGTACCCCTGAATAGACCTTACCAGGGAGGCTGAGGAGTGTGATCCCCTATAATTGGAACACACCCTCCAGTCCCCCTTCTTAAAAAGAGGGACTATCACCTGGTTTGCCAGATGGTGGTCCAGAACCTTTTCAAAGCCGTTCTCCATGGCCTCACCAAACTCTTTCCATGCCCGGGTCTTTGCCTCGGCAACCGCCGTAGCTGCACTCCGCTTGGCCTGCCGGTACCTATCTGCTCCCTCAGGAGTCCCACAGGCCAGTAAGGCCCGATACGACTCCTTCTTCAGCCTGACGGCATCCCTCACCGCTGGTCTCCACCAGTGAGTTCGGGCAGTGCCGCCACGACAGGCAACAACCACCTTGCGGCCACAGCACCGGTCAGCCACCTCAACAATGGAGGCACGGAACATGGTCCACTCGGACTCAAAGTCCCCCACCTTCCCTGGGACATGGTCAAAGCTCTCCCGGGGGTGTGAGTTGAAGCTTCTAATGACAGGAGACTCTGCCAGGCATTCCCAGCAGACCCTCACAATACTTTTGGGTCTGCCGGGTCTGTCCTTCTCCACCATCAGAGCCAACTCACCACCAGGTGGTAATCAGTTAACAGCTCTGCCCCTCTCTTCACCCATGTGTCCAGAACATGCGGCCGCAAATCCGATGACACAACCACAAAGTTGATCATCGATCTGCGGCCTAAGGCATCCTGGTGCCAAGTGCACATGTGGATGCCTTTATGCCTGAACAAGGTGTTTGCTATGGACAATCTGAGATGAGCACAGAAGTCCAACAACCACTCGGGTTCAGATCAGAGGGGCCATTTTTTCCAATCACACCTCTCAAGGTCACAATATTGCTGCCAACGTGAGCATTCAAATCACACAGGAGGACGAGGGAGTCCCCAGAAGGAGCACTCTCCCGCACTCCCTCTAAGCACTCCAAAAAGGGTGGATATGCTGAACTGGTGTTTGGGCCATAGGCACAAACAACAGTCAGGATCCGTCCCCCCACCTGAAGGCGAAGGGAGGCTACCCTCTCATCCACCGGGGTAAACTCCAATATACAGGCACTGAGCTGGGGAGCAACAAGAATTGCCACTCCTGCCCGTTGCCTCTCACCATTGGCAACTCCAGAGTGGTAGAGAGTCCAACCCCTCTCAAGAAGACTGGTTCCAGAGCCCTTGCTATGCGTCGAGGTGAGGCCGACTATATCTAGTCTTAACTTCTCAACCTCGCGCACCAGCTCAGGCTCCTTTCCCATCAGAGAGGTGACATTCCACGTCCCTAGAGCTAGTTTCTGCAGCCGGGGATCAGACCGCCAAGGTCCCTGCCTTTGGCTGCCACCCAACACACAATGCACCCGACCCCCTTGGCCCCTCCTGCAGGTGGTGAGCCCACGGGAAGGGGGGTCCTGGCATATAAAATGTAAATATCCTCTGGTCGCCCAAAGTTTTGCCACTTATTATAATTAACATTTGACAGATCTAAAAATAGACTTTGTTTACTTCCAAAACATGATTTAATTTGATCCGGTTCATGAAATATGCATGTTATTCAAAACAACAAAGATCACTTGTTTTTGCAGCAAATCTCCCTGGCATCCATCCATCCATCCATGATTTAATGATCCATCCATCCATCCATCCATCCATCCATCCATCCATCCATCCATCCATCCATCCATCCATCCATCCATCCATCCATCCATCCATCCATCCATCCATCCATCCATCCATCCATCCATCCATCCATCCATCCATCCATCCATCCATCCATCCATCCATCCATCCATCCATCCATCCATCCATCCATCCATCCATCCATCCATCCATCCATCCATCCATCCATACCTCCTCAGGAACTGCTCTAATGTTGGTGAAACCCTTCCTGAAGCAGACGTAGACTCTTTTGGCGCCACATCTAAGTGCTGATGTTGCACAATCAAATGCAGTGTCACCAGCCCCCAAAATGATCACAAGGCCCCGTAGATTTGGCAGTAAGGAACAACAGCCCTGCATACCTGCACAAAGTTGAAGACCAAACAAACTTGCATAGATATTTTCACCCATTTTAATGTATTTTCCCCACTCCAAATTGTAAGCATTACAGATTGGGGTGTAAATGTTGTTTTTCGGTCATATGGTGTTTTTAAAACACAAAAACATATTTGCAATGTATCCGTAGTATAGATATAAAATGACCACTTGATGACAGGAGGTATAAATAAAGTGATTCACAGTCAAATATCCAATTAATCAGGAGTTGAATGACAGTAAATTTAATTAAACTTAGCAAATTTGAAACATGTAAGACCTTTCCTGGCTATGGAGGCAGCAAAGACCAATATACAGGCTATTTGCTCACATTTCCTACTTTTACAATACACATGTCTCAGCTTTAAGTTTTTTAACTAACCAGCCCCTCACCTATTACAGGACTTGATAAATAAAAAAAATTCTCCAGGAAATACCGGGGCACTGACTAGAGGAGACTGCGATGTACAATGGCCCAGGGCTAAATTTGGACACAATATGGTATCCATCTGGGGGACACATTCTTGGAACACACCGTTAGAATCAATGAAAATTGCAACACTTGAGGTCTTAAACCTTAAAACACATGTCTCACAGGAAACCTCCTTGCCATTTCTGGTGTATGGACTCTCAACCTACAAGAATCAACTTATAGTTAAAATGTCTACAGGTTTTATCCAATTGTCACAGTGTATTGTCTGCAAGTGTTTTGTTTCATGATAACCCGCATTAGGACAATGGGTGACACAATTTATTGTGCTTGTGCAGCAGTACCTTTTTTGCTGGCTGAGGCTACGAGGGGTAAGAAATCTTTGGACGTAAAGAAGCCTTGATCCATGGTTAAACCATCGAAGATTTTAGCTCTGTTGGCCTGAGGCAGACCTACACACAAAAGTTCACATTCATCTAACTGGATAAAAGCTGAAATGACTATTAACATACCCATTTTTTCCTAACCGTTATTACTAAAATTCAACCAGTTGTCATTGTTTTGAAATGGGTCCTTACCAATCCCAATGAATACAGCCTTGAATCCCTCTTCTTTTAGGCTTGTCAACGTCATTCCTTTCATACCCAGGCCCTTTTCACACACCACCTGGCCTCACACACATACACACACACACACACACACACACACACACACACTTTAGTGACCAAGCAAGTAAAGGTTGTGTACAGTCGGTATAAAACATTTACATTAAAATGCTTTGTACTGTAACATAAATAAAATAAAATTTAGCATGACAACAGTACCCCAATTCAATAAAAGCATTGTTTTGCTAGATGATTTGATGTTCGAAATGGCCAGCCAGAAACCAAACATTGATCCAAATGACCATTTCTCGAGAGGGGCTTTGCACAGAAGAAGCCCTCAAAATCTGCCAACTTTAAATGCTGTTGGAAAGAAGAGTGGGAAAGTATTGCAAGAAGCCAAATATCCATCCATCCATCTATCCCCTACCGCTTATCCGGGGTCGGGTCGCAGGGGCAGCAGCCTAAGAAGAGAGGCCCAGACATCCCTCTCCCCAGCTACTTCTTCCAGCTCATCCGGGGGGATCCCCAGGCGTTCCCAGACCAGTCGAGAGACATAGTCTCTCCAACGTGTCCTGGGTCTCCCCTGGGGTCTCCTACCGGAGGGACATGCCCTGGACACCTGGACACCAGGGAGGCGCCCAGGGGTATCCTAATTAGGTGCCCAAGCCACCTCATCTGGCTCCTCTCAACGCGGAGGAGCAGCGGCTCTACTCCAAGCTCCTCCCGGATGGCAGAGCTTCTCACCCTATCTCTAAGGAAGAGCCCAGCCACCCTACGAAGGAAGCTCATTTCGGCCGCTTGTACCCGTGATCTTGTTCTTTCGGTCATTACCCAAAGCTCATGAACATAGGTGAGGGTAGGAACAAAGATCGACCGGTAAATCGAGAGCTTCGCCTTATGGCTCAGCTCTCTCTTCACCACTACGGACTGGTGCAGAGTTTGCATGACTGCTGACGCCGCTCCGATCCGCCTGTCGATCTCCTGCTCCATTCTTCCCTCACTCGTGAACAAGACCCCGAGGTACTTGAACTCCTCCACTTGGGGCAGGATCTCCTCCTTGACCTGGAGAAGGCACTCCACCTTTTTCCAGTTGAGAACCATGGCCTCGGATTTGGAGGTGCTGATTTTCATCCCAGCCACTTCACATGCGGCGGCGAACCAATCCAGTGATCGTTGGAGGTCACGGCCGATGACGCCAACAGGACCACATCATCTGCAAAGAGCAGAGACCCGATCCGGAGGTCACCAAACCGGACCCCCTCAACACCAAGACTGCACCTAGAAATTCTGTCCATAAAAATTATGAACAGAATCGGTGACAAAGGGCAGCCCTGGCGGAGACCAACCCTCATTGGAAACAAGTTCGACTTACTGCCAGCAATGTGGACCAAACCCTGACACCGATCGTACAGGGAGCGGACGGCCTGTATCAGCGGGCCCGACACCCCCCACAGGACCCCCCGAGGGACACGGTCGAATGCCTTCTCCAAGTCCACAAAACACATGTGGATTGGTTGGGCAAACTCCCATGCACCCTCGAAGACCCTACTGAGGGTGTAGAGCTGGTCCACTGTTCCACGCCCAGGATGAAAACCACATTGCTCCTCCTGAATCCGAGGTTCGACTATCCGGCGGACCCTCCTCTCCAGTACCCCTGAATAGACCTTACCAGGGAGGCTGAGGAGTATGATCCCCCTATAGTTGGAACACACCCTCTGTTCCTCCTTCTTAAAAAGAGGGACTACCACCCCGAGTCAACCACGACAGCCCTACAACATCCAGAGCCTTAAGGAACTCTGGGCGGATCTCATCCACCCCCGGGGCCTTGCCACCGAGGAGTTCTTTGACTACCTCGGCAACTTTAGCCCCGGAGGTATGAGAGCCTATTCCCAGGTTCCCAGGCCCTGCTTCCTCATTGGAAGGCGCGTTGGTGGGATTGAGGAGGTCCTCGAAGTATTCCTTCCCCCGATCCACAACATCCAGAGTTGAGGTCAGCAGCACACCATCACCACTATACACAGCATTGACAGTGCACTGCTTCCCCCTCCTCAGATGCCGGATGGTGGTCCAGAACCTTTTCGAGGCCGTCCAAAAGTCACTCTCCATGGCCTCAACGAATTCTTCCCATGCCCAGGTCTTTGCCTCAGCAACAGCAGTAGCTACACTCCGCTTGGCCTGCCGGTACCTATCTGCTGCCTCAGGAGTCCCACAGGCCAGTAAGGCCCAATACGACTCCTTCTTCAGCCTGACGGCATACCTCACCGGTGGTGTCCACCAGCAGGTTTGGGCATTGCCGCCAAGACAGTTACCAACCACCTTGCGGCCACAGCACCGGTCAGCTGCCTCAACAATGGAGGCACAGAACATGGTCCACTTGTCCCCCGCCTCCCCCGGGACATGGTCAAAGCTCTCCCGGAGGTGTGAGATAAAGCCAAATAGTCAAGGTGTAACATGCTAATAGACTTCTACCTTTGTTTAAACCTCTGAATATTGATGCAAACAGGATAGTTTAGGTATATTTCTATATTTTAGTTTGCTTTTTAATTGAATTGCATCTGAATAGGCCACATTCAAAATGGAATATATTTCATGTCATTGTTTTACACAATGACCTGGCATTTCAGTGAACGCGTGGGAAAAGGGTCCGTTGTAAATGTGCAAATAATGTACAATGAATTTATGTGTTTTTTGCTCAAACCTTGACACCTAAGTCTTTCATCAAGTCTATTTCAAACTGGACAGCATCACTGGGAAGCCGGAACTGAGGGATTTCTGATGTGCTGCAATCAAGAAAGAGACATTTAAAATATAGTTTTTCAGATACTTGTTCAGTATACTATAATATACTAATATTACTGTTGAATTAATTTGATTATTGGATCATATTTAATGTTCAGTTCCAGTTTCAGTATATTACGCAAACGTACATCTTGCCACATAAATGCAATGTTTTTATTTAGTTCATGAACAGATGACAAACATTACTTTCAAGTCACACAAATTGTCTATTAGAATTAATTGAACGATAATCTGGAAATATTCTGTTGAAGTTGAAAGTAAATCAAATTACCATTGATTGTGTTTTGTGGGGTAGCCAGCATGCTGACGATTTTGTACCTTAAGCCACCAGTGTAGTTCTGCTTTTCAAAGATGGTGATTTTATCATATCCAAGCCGACCGAGGAAGGAAGCACAGCTGATTGATGCTGGTCCACATCCAATCAGAGCAAGAGTAGCGTGGTACGATTCTGGCATCTCACATGCTGGTGGTAGGTCAGGACTCCGGATCTGAGCGATTCCCATTTTTTTAAAGACCTGGGGAAAGCAAGCAAAAACTAAAATTTTAACAAATAAATACATAGAGAGTTGCATATTCCGTTGAAATAATTTTGTTTTGAGCATATAATGCAGCTATTTAAATGGGAATTGTATGAATTGAAGGAATGGTGGAGTTCAAAAACTAAACTTAACTCTCAAAAGTCAGGAGTGACAAATTTAAAAATCCACATCAGTAGTTAAAATAAAACAATACCTCTGTAGCGAACTGCTGTAGCCCTCCGATATTAATGGGCCCCTCCTCAGAGGCATAGAGATTGCAGCCTCCAACACAAAGTTCTGATGTGGGACAAACCATCCCACAGGTCAAACCCAGGGGGTTGTCAGAGAGGATGGCCCTTGCCGCTGCATAGTAGTTCTGTAACAAAAAATTAATACAAATAAAAAAATTAGTTCGTCATGATAAAAACACAGATGTTAACATGACTGGTGAATATGTTGGTGTAATACCTTATTAGAGATGCTTGTAATGAAGGATTTGATGTCCAGATTAGTTGGGCAGCTCTTCTGACAGGGAGCATCCACACATTTTAGACACCTAAGTGCAAATTTTGTTCATTAATTGTTTTAGTAAGAACAAAATTGAATTCTGTACAAAAGAAAGCTGAGGCACTGTGTTTTGTGCAGCCGCATGAATGCTACCTTGTTTCATCTACATCTACATGTTTACTATCTTACCAGTTGCCCCATTAGTTGACCATGAAGAGAAGCAAAGCTTAGAACCAGAGATGATAGTTTTGTCATGAGGTTGTAATATTCATCTTCTGTTCACTGTTGTGCAACCAGGTTAGACTCCTGTATTTAAATGTGGCACTATGAAACACGGGTGCAGTTTGGATTCTTCCTTCTTAGTCTCTACAAAGTTTCTACTGTGGTTGGACTTTGCTGTCTTTCTTTACAGCTTAGCTTGGTAGAAATGCATGAGACCAAGAGGGACTGCCAGAGGACAAGAGCAACTTTCAAAACATGCTGAAACTATCCCAAGAGAAGAAAAAATCCAGGCATCCTTCTCTGCTCACTCGTTTTCTTACCCTTGGATATGACAAAATCACCATCTTTTAAATTAAATAAATACGATTTCCTTTCTGCCTTATTCAGAATGATCTGATCTGCTATAAATCATCTGTCTGCCATGTTAAAGATACACAATGAAACATCTCTGATTGATAAGGGGGTCAGGACTCATGTCATGCGTCTTCTGCTGCTGTTGGCAAAATGACTCTATAACACTAGTCAGTCGTTGGTTAAATAGTAAATAATTGTTTTCCCCTGGAAATAATATTCCACTCTTGCATGACCACTGTCACCATGCCTGTATAAATCAGAGTGTAGTTTAGAATTCAACATTTATTTGACATTAGCTTCATTAAATCATAAATTAAAGTAAAAGTTAAGTTAAAGATAACTGATTGTCACCTTCAGTCAGTCAGTCAAACAGACAGAGAGAAAGAAATTTTGTTCGAACACTGTGTATGATAATATGATAAGAGGAGATCTCAATGTTCTGAAAAGAGGAAAATCTTACCTCACTGCCTCTCGTAATGCTCCACGCTCACTCAGGGTTGTGTGTTTTATATCATCAAAGTTATTTTCCAGCTTAACACATGACTGAAGGAAATATGATAACAAATATTAAAACAGAACAAAATTTTGATGTATATTGTGAAAATTATACTGTTGCATATTAGACTGTTTGTTTACCCTTTATTCAATTAAAGTTCATTTGGACAGTGGGATCTTTTTTTTTTTTTTGTAAAGTTTGTACTCGAAACCATTAAAGAACCATATATATACACAGCCATATAACCACATACATTAAAGAACTATATTTGTGTGTGTGTGTGTGTATGTGTGTACACGTGTGTGTGTGTGTGTGTGTGCGTGTACATATGTGTGTTTGTCTCTTACATCACAGCTGCGGTCAAGGTTTCTCTTCCAGTACAGTTTCTCCTTCTTTTTATTGGCAGTTGACATTATCTGTGCATGATTTTTCACCCTGGGATTCAGAGCTAGGATATTCTGTACATACATGAGGTCAGGTTGTTACTGAAGTAAACAAGTATTGATGAAGAGCATCATGTAAATACATTTGTACATGAAAATGTGTTTTAATTTATTGTTTCAGTCATTGAAATGTTCTGTGTCATATTGTACATACAGACTATTTGACCATCCAAGGGTCAAGTGTACTTGTTTGATGTTTACAATGATAAGATAATAATAAAGTACAAGGTTACCGTATTAATATAATTTGACATAGCATAAACACATAAAGACGTATTAATGTCCTGCTTAGAAAAGGAAAATATAAATTATTTGGGAAAATGTAAGATGTTCAGAGAAGCTTGTATAAACACCCTGAAGTTTTCCAATATAGTCATGTGGTCTTGGTGCTATGCGAAAGAGCTCACGCCAGCTTGGCTCAATATTAGATCCCACATACAAACAATATCTATGTTATTTGCAATGGATCCTTACTTCTTCGGAATCTTACTGTGATGCATACCAGAGTATTGCATTGGAGGGGAAAAGAAAGGGAGGTAATTTTATGTAATAGCAATGAATAAAGGTCTATGGAAATTGCTATAAATGTATGTATGTTTTTTTTGCATTGTGATCTATCGTTTGATCTGTCTGCGATCCAGCAGCACCTCCTGTGGCACATCATTGATAAAATAAATCACACTGCAGGCTTTCTTTCAACTGAATATATTCAATAAAGCAAAGGTGAAGCATTCTTTTTACCTCAATGTCTGGAGGATCACTGCTCAGCATGATGCTTCAGATGAAACAAAAAACAAAAATGGTTTCCAAGGATGTTTGGCTCAGATATTCAAATCACTGTCTGGATCAGTTCAGCCTCGAATTGTAACCCAGAGTACATCCTCCTCTTCATATAATCTTTTTTTTTTTTTTTTTTTTTTTTACAGGCAGTAAGGTAAACCAATAAACTGAACTGAAAACCTTCCTATTGGACAATGATTAATTGAGCAAGGGTTGACTTGGGTGCACTGACATTATAAAGTCCAAATTCCAAGTGTAGAGAGTTGTTTTCTTGTAGATGCACAGATCTGTGTTGAATAATAATAGCTTCCTATTTCTCCTATGTTAACTGCTTCTTTAAATCATCTACAGTAATCAAATTAAATCTACAGTATTTATAGCTCCAGTACAACAAATAACTTAAATGGCAGGCCTGTCATATTCTATATCTTATTAAAGAAGTTTCAATCTGTTGGTTGAACAGTAACTGGGTTTTAAATACATACTGTTACCTTCCCTCAATAATAATCTGTCTTTTTTGTGTGTGTTAGAAAAGATAATTGTGCTATGCATGTCATTTTAGTATGTTTGCAATTTTTAAAGACTGGTACCTTCAACTGTAACTGTCAGCTCTGTCTCTGTCTCAGTCTTTTATTTTGGAGGGCGTGTTGCCTCTGAGCAGTGAGTCACCTGTGGGATCCAGATGTTTCAGTGGTTGGCTTTGACATGCAGGACATCAGTGTGCCTCTGCGCAAAGTCATGCTGCAATCTGAACTAATGTCAGGTGAAGGGGCTGTTGGAGTCCGTCCTGGCTTCCCTATAAAGGGGATAGCTTTTCTGATGGGAAACAACATAGCCGAGGGGAGGGTGCTAGTAATGATTGTGGCTATGTTTCCTCTTAGGCTCAGGTATAAAAACATACTGCAGACATTATGGATGGGTTTTACATCACCCTGCCCTCCTGCTGTCTTAAAGAGTTTACATTTTCATGTGTTTTTGATACAGCACATTGATTCAGAGAGGCTGTGGTAAGTGGACCTAACAGATTTCTTAACATCACTCATAGTTTAAGGTTCCTACGCACTTCGTATGTTATAAGTCAGGGGTGGGCAAACATTTTGATTCGTGGGCCACAATGGGTTCTAACATTTGACAAAGGGGCCAGACCAGGAGCAGATGGATGGATGGAGTGCTTTGGTAACCTCACCTCATTGGAGAAAAAATATCTTGGGATATGGAGAAAACATGTGCTTTAAAACATGTGCTTTAATTTCAAATGAAAATGAAGAGACAAAATATCTGACTTTGGAATGAGTCTTAAAACACTTCAAATCAAATGAATAAAATGTGCCTTTTTAAAAAAAATTAATAACCATTTCTATTTTAAAGCACTGAAAGTTCTGTTATCCTTCAGGATATCACCATCACTCTCCTCTTGACTGTCTTTTTTCTAGTGGGAAAACACCATAATTGCAGTGAAAATTTAACATTAACAAGGTTTATTCATTTAATTTTTCAAGTTTGGCGGGCCGGATTAAAACGTTTAACGGGCCGCGTTAAACACCTTAGTTTGCCCATGCCTGTTATAAGTGTACATTTTCAGGTGTGAATGGCCTCAAAACATAAAATCAAAAGATTTTTTTTGTCCCTCATCAAGGTGGTCTGAGTATGATTGTATATTTTGTCAAAGTTCCTTCAGAGGCTGTTGAAAAACAGTTTTGACATCTTTCTCTTGACTGGGGTTAACATTGAAATTAGCAGCATTCAGCAAAATACATTGATATTCAAGGTATTCCCCAATGTATTTTTCAACCCCATCCTGATCAACCATATCCTCAGGAAACCCTCAGGAATCTTCCTGCTCACCTTTCAGGAATGTCTGGACATAAGCTCTGAAAATGCTGCTGCTCTGCTTCTTAAATTATCACTCCTCCACAATCTTTCCTATTCTGTAACTCAACTGGAGAGCCTCGTTAAATTCCTCCATCACTAGGGTGATGACAGAGACCTGTGTCGAGGGGTTAGAAATTGCCTCAAAATTGATCATTTTTAGGATGATTTGAAAAGCGCAACAGGACTGGACAGACTAAAGACTTATTCAACTTATTCGGCAGTAGATGGCACTCCTGTGAGTGATCAAGGAACACTTTATTCTCAGCCCAACATATGCGCAGCTCCATATTAAATCGCTGCTGGCTGAGCACGCAAAAGTAACGTGTTATGTTCGTGATTATTTGCAGTGCACAGATCCACAGTGCATCCTTGCTTGTGTATCACTTGTGCCGACCCAGAATCCTCTAGATCTGAGGCCAGTAGCACCTGCACACTGCAATGAGATATTGAGGTCTGTCTTTTCTCTTTGATGGCACTGGGAACAGAACTGGGAACTGGGAACTAGAACAACAGTTCTACGCACAAAGCCCAATGCTCAGCATGATGCTTCTGATGGTTTGAGTTTTAAAAAAACAAAAATGGTTTCCAAGGATGTTTGGCTCAGATATTCAAATCACTGTCTGGATCAGCTCAGCCTCGAATTGTAACCCAGAGTGCATCCCCCTCTTCATATAATCTTTTTATTTTTATTTTTTTTACAGACAGTAAGGTAAACCAATAAACAGAACTGAAAACCTTCCTATTGGACAATGATTAGTTGAGCAAGGGTTGACTTGGGTGCACTGATATTATAAAGTCCAAATTCCAAGTGTAGAGAGTTGTTTTTCTTGTAGATGCACAGATCTGTGTTGAATAATAATAGCTTCCTATTTCTCCTATGTTAACTGCTTCCCTGATAAAAGCAGCCCTGAAGTTCCCACATGTGCTCCATTTCTTACCATATTTCTTGGATCTGAAATCCCAGGGTCTGAGAAACCTACTGCAGCCACTTACTAAATACTGGCTTAAGAATAACATTTACACTAATGCTGTATTGTTGAGTGATGGTAAGACTAGGCAATGGCAAAAAAGGAGTTAGTGACAAATACTTTCATGCAGGTGGAGGCAATGATGGGGCAGAATGGTTCAACGGTCATCTCATGCAGGAATGCATTCTAAATTCTATACACCCCGTGGAGAGAATGATTATGTCATTTCCCTAATAATGCTTAACTTGTTTCATTGTTTTGTTCATCAGTAGACATGCCTTCAACCCCATAATCACACTGTGGGAGGTAATCCTCTATGTGGTTTATTTTTCTCACCAAGCTAAGTTGGTGAGGAAAATACCCTTTCGTTTGACCAATGAAAGCCAACACTTTAGGCATGGTGGTGAGAAACATAGTGGGGAAGTGAGATTATGAATTTTAACTCTAAATCACAGTCTTCAAAGCAGGGACCTTACTTCCCTGCAGAATTATAGAGGGGATTATTCCCACCTGCACCATACCTTTGAAGATCAGATAGCATCAACCTCCCTGGAACTGTGTGATGAAAATAGAACCCTGAAATAAAATGCCTACTGAAATGCATAAGAAAAGTTCAGACACAGTCCAAAACTACCTGCCTTCCACTCTGTCCCTGACAGTCTTGGTACACACCAGAAAAGGTACTATGTACACCTATTTTTCATTAACAAAGATCTGAAAATCCAAAAAGATGAGTTTCTTTGTATTCCCCATGGGACAGAGTCTCAATATAACACCGATAGTCATCACTTACTCCATCTGAATTGAGGAAAAAAGTAACTCCTTCCTAAAGATATTACATTTTCATGATGGAAATCTGTGCATTATCGAAACCTGAGAAGATTGAAATGTGCTTGTAATGCTTTTCTATGTTTGGAGAGACACCATTGGGAAAATCACAATTTTTTGCTTACAAAAAAATGGTGCCATTTTTGTAAGCAAAAAACGGTGCTGTGCAGTTTCACCAAAAATCCTTCAATGTTTTTGACCCCAGAGCAAAATCTTTGTTCATTAATGAAGCTGTTTGATGTAAAATTCACTTCTTGTGAATTTGTGAGGCAAGTTTTTGTTGCAGTGCTTCATTTTGCATGAAACATGTGATCTTTTTGTTTGGGTGAATTATGTATTATTTTAATAAAGCCAGCCTAGTTTGCAAATTGTGTTCTATAAATTAGGGGGGCTGTAATAGCAGAAGTAATTAAATTGTGATTTTTTTAAGTATCTGAAAAACTTAATTAGAAGCAGGTCACACTTTTGTTTGAGCTGGTTGAATGACATTTGTGTAGTATGTTTAATAAGTCACCAACAGTCTTTATAGCCCTCTCTAGAGGGCACAGCATATAGAGCTATTTAAATCTGTTAGTGACTTCCTTGTTAACAGAACAATATTAATAATTGAATAATTTGAAAGGAATATAAAAACTATGGTCATTTAAAAAAAGGTTTACTCCTCCAAGCAGAGAGTGGAAAAGTTTTCAAACAAGTTAGATGTTCGTTATTCTTTCAAAGGGCACAAACTGACATAAGGGAAACTGACAAGAGGATCACCGACACCCTACACAAGCAGAGAGTGAGTGATCCTCTTGGCAGTTTCTATCGTGATTGTGTCGGCTACTGAATCAGCCTGAGAGACCGTTTAGGCTTGGGAACCTTTACATCTTCACCACCACCACCACCACCACCACAACAACAACAACAAAAACCAAATGAACACTTGGAATTTAACAGATTGCAATGGAGCTATGTACAAATTTCACTTTTGAACTGTCATTAAAAAACTTTTTAGTCATATTCGAGTTTTTGAGTCGCACTAGGCAGCCGCTATTGCAGTATTGCGCATGCGTTGGAAATCCGTTTCTAGCTAGTGTTACGTTCTCAAGGTGGGAAATTGTAAATAATGTTCTGTTTTGTTTTTGTTTTCTTACGTAGTCAAGCAGGATTATATTTACAGGGAGTATTATTTTGTTCTAGAAATACATTTGACTTCGTTTTTGATAAATTTCCTTTAATCCCGTCTTCTAAACCCATGTATACACTATTAGGAAAAAACACTAAAAAACAACACATATTGCAATAATGCTGTATTCGTACACAGCAGAAAGCAGCCATTACCCCATATAGTATGGGCCAGTTTTCATTTCTGCTATTGCCGTTTATAACTTATTCTGAAATAATTCCTTCATTTCGCCTTTCGCCTCATTTCGGCACGTATGAAGCGGAAGATGGATGGATGAATCGTTTCATTCTGTCTTTAAAATGACAAATACGCAAAACAATGATAATACAATGCCGATGAAAGTTTGATTTTCTATATATTTTGCAATTGCAACCGTGTCACAACATGAAACCCACATAGACTGTCCCGAAGGGAGTCCTGGTATCCGACTGCACGTGAAAGCAGCATAGCAGCAGCGCTCGTCCGCTCCATCACACCGGACAGATACAGACAGCCTAGCAACCACAATGGACACACCCGATTCCTTCTTCTGTCCGAGTGAAATGTTTGGAAAATCGGGTCAGACATGACAGCGCATATGGTCAAGAAGCAAAGTCACCAGCCGCTGCACGTAAACGGACGGCCCAGGGCTATGTATAGAGCGGGCCGATACGTCGTGCTAGCCAGCCTCTGCGCGCTGTGCTACAGCAACTCTGTCCACGGTGAGCTGGTGCACGACGACGTTTGGGCAATCGTCAATAACCCCGACGTGCGAGCGGACTCCAGCCTCCGAAAGATCTTCAGCGACGATTTCTGGGGCAAGCCCATGTCAGACAACACAAGCCACAAATCTTACAGGCCACTGTGCATCCTCACCTTCAAGTGAGTTCTTTTCTTCTTGCTAGGTACTAAGTTATCTTTTAAAAAACAACAGGTCTGCGAAGCAGTGATGCGCTCTTTAACTACCGTACATTAGCCGGGCCAAGAAAACGGGAACCCTTCGTCATGTTGAAGTGACGTCACACAGATGTCCCTTACACTTTGGTCAAGCATGATTTATTTCTGTGTGTTAACCAAAAGTCAACCAAAAACTAAAAAACATTCATTGAACGAAGAGTTAAGGCATGCTACTTCCTATGTTGATGTAGCTTGAGTTTTCAAATATTATTGCGTTTTTCTGTCAAAATGTCTTATTTTAAAGAGCGTTTTTGGCCAGTTGAGCTTCTTCAGACTAAAGAAACTAAAACTGAGGACTGAATCAAAAACATGTTGCATTTCACAGTACAGTCATTATGTTTGAACCATCCAACTGTGCAGGTTGCTGAATGGGTGCAGGTTGTGAAGTGGGCTGCTATTCCAAATTAACTTGTTACCCTGTGTATGAAGATGGTTTGATCTTGTCTAGAATGCTGTTTCCCAAACTGCTGGTTTTTTTAGTTCTTTATTTGCACTGAAGGGGCTGCATTTGTGGTGGACTTGTAACAATAGTTTCATTTTCTTCAATTTGTTCTTGTAATTTTGTCATTTGTTTTGAAGCTTCAGTAGATTCTTTTTTATTTTTACGTGAACTTGGTTGTATCATTGTCACTAGGCATTATAATCTGTCTAATATTTTGGACTACGGTATCTCCATCTGTATTTTGTCTGTTATTATACTTAATTTTCCTTCCTGTCTGGGAACATATTTTCCCCATGATAAAGTAAAGGTGTTTAGAGAGTTTACATCACTGTTTATCATAGTAATGTGGACCGGTGAGTTTTTCTTATTCTGGAAATCCAGCCTGAAGTTATTCATCACTTTTCACCCATGCTGGGTTGTCATCATTGACTACTCATTAAATTAGCACAAGATTTATACCTGTCCTCTGAGGCCCTTGGCTCCCCTCTCACAGTTGTCAATTCATTTTTAAGCCCTTCTAATGTCCTGAATAATGTATCTACTTATTTTTAGCTGTTGTGGGTTCCTCAGAATCAGGACTGTAAAACACTGTATTAAATGGGAGGTCTTATTGGAAAACAGCTGGTTAATTTTAAGTGCTAGCTGTTGAGGAATGTAAACTTTTAAAATTTCTTATAGGTAACAGTATTAACAAATTTAATACAACTGTATTAACATCTAGGGTAATTGAAAATCAAATAAACTTTTTAAATGTAATCCATGTAAACTTGGCCAGTGATTATGATTACCGGTAAGTGTTTGGAGTATTCTTTAGAATACTGTGTGCCTTTGTGAACATATGATGCTTCTGAGAAAATTAAAATGCTGTTTTCATTTTCACTGATCAATCCCTGGCAATATAGTGTGATATTTTTTTTTCTTCAGAAATAAAATTTGACATTAGGTTAGTGACCTGAAACAGCAAAAAGGTTTTTGGCGATGAAGCATACTTTGCCTGGGAACTTTCTCAAGAACATCTAGTCCCAAGCGGCTGCAGTATGCCTTTGCTACTGAAAACAGGCTATTGATACACTTCATCTGTACACACCGGACACTCTCCTTTGTCAATGTTTAGTTTACCTCTCTTCACGGATTTATCACTCATTTACATGTCTTTATGCTCTTTATATGATTTGGACATAATAGATTTTGTTCTTGTCATTAAAACTCAAGAGTTAGGCTTCAAGACTGAACACATTTGCAAATTGCTGCCCAGATTTTACACTGTGGTAAATATCTCACTCTTTCTCTATCTGCCTCTCTGTTCATCAGGTTAAACGTCCTGCTGCATGGGATGAATCCTTTCTATTTCCACGTCACCAATTTGCTTTTGCACTGTGCTGTAACCTGCCTACTTATGTACACATGCGAATGCTGTGTTTTTGAAGATGGTCTTCTGGCTTTTGTCACAGCACTCATCTTTGCTGTACATCCCATCCACACCGAGGCTGTGAGTAATACACACACACACACACACACACACACACACACAAAGTTTGTCCACAATAGATATAGTATTCCCCCAAATGCTCTCACTTTAAAGCATTAAACCATCTGGTAGGATAGAGTTCCCTGCTGCATTATGGCCCATGTCGGACTGGCCACTCCTCCTGTGCTGTACACTATGCCAGCTTTCTGGTTATAACATACCATGTACACTTTTACCAGCCTAAACTTTATGTTTCACTCTTTTGTTCTGAAATGCAGGCATGGACTGAGTTTGACCTGATCCTTGATCCTGCTGGGTTTTCTGTCCTACCAGGCTGAAAATGCATTCAGTGGGACAGAAAACCCGGCAGGATCGTGGCCCTTGAGGACTGAGTTTGACATGCCTGCTTCTTTACAGAGGCTGGGTTGCTAGTTTCCAAGGTACTTATAGCTACCTGATATCTGCTATGTTCCCAATGGAAGGCCTGACTCCATATTCCTTTCCTGTCTTGATTACCATTTTACCACAGTTGTTGCGTTACAGACATCTGGTTATCATCACTGTAAATCCTCATGGTATGGCTCAGTTATCTCCCTCAATCACAGCCTACACCCAAATGTCATCCATAGAGAGGAGGTGGCTGAGCTCTTTCTCACCAGTTTGCACCTGGTAGTGATAGTCGGTCTTTGTACTGACTATCACTGACAGGTTTTGCACAACATTGCCAGAAAAGGAGGACAGACCTTCACCTTTGTATATACCGTATTTTCACGACCGTAAGGCGCACTGTATTAAAAGCCGCAGTCTCAGTTATGGGTGCTATTTCTGTATTTAAAACATACATAAGGCGCACCGTATTATTAGGCGCATGCTGAAACATACAGTAAAAAATGACAACGGAAGTAAAACAGTGAGTTTCGACACATTTATTGAACAAAATATCCTTTTTTCCGCCACAAAACCATCAAAGTTTTCATCTTCTGTATCTGAATCAAACAGCTATTTCAATGTTCAACTTTCCGAATTCCTCTTCTTAATCATCTGAATCAGACTCACCGACCGGTTCCGGTTCAGCGTTGATTTTAAGAAAGCTCTTACAATACATGAAGACGGTATCATAGCCCATGCGTCTACAATCCACCTGCCTATGGTGGCATAACTTGCCCGGCGCTGCCTCATAGTCTTTGTGAAGGAGTGTTCGCCTTCCGTCATCCAGCGCTCTGTCCGTTTCCGTGGCAGCCGAGAACCATGGTGAACGACGACTTCTTGTGCCTCGTTGTGCGTATCGGCACCGTGCTGGTCCCTTTTTCTCCACTTTGTTGGTCAAAGGGATGTTAAAAGTCAGAGGGATCTCATCCATGTTGGTGATGTGACTGGGAGTGGTTATCTTAGTAGGTGCGGAAGATGGCCACCCTCTCCTGGTAATCTGCAGGCAGCCGCTGCGCAACAGTTGTCCTCACGCGTATGGAGAGATGTCGCTTCCTCATAAAGCGAAAACACTTAAGATTGCTCGATTGCCATTTTCAGCCGCATATTCGATGGCCTGCAGTTTAAAGTAAGCCTCATTCATACGCGTCTCGCTTGACCGGCGGCATTTTAGGGGATCCTTATGCCGCTAATCGATTGGCGGAGCATTTACAGTAGTGCACCCACCAAAGGCGCACAGCAGATTTTGGAACTCAGTCCACACACAAGGCGTGGCCTCTAGAGTTGTTTTCCCCATTGAGTTCTACTGATCTTAAAGTGTATTTTCTGTTCTAAGATTAATACAGTAAATGTTCACCAAGTACATAGTGGTCAATCATACTTACCCCTCAATAGTGAATACTACAGCACTGTCCAAAGAAAATAGCTGGGCAATTCTGGCATCTTTAAAATAGAATATCAGATGTCAGCTGCCTATTTTCTAACTCCCAGTTAACTCCCTCTATTATCACTTTCCTGCAATCAGTCAGCTTTGTTTTTCTTTTACTCACATCACTGCTTTTTCTGTGTTTATTGTTATTATGTTTAGATCAACTGTATATTCAGTGTCTTTTCTGGCCACAGTGGGAGCACAAATTTCAGTATTTGAATTTAATTACTGAAATAAAATTTTTGGTGATATTCCAATTTAATTGAGATGTACTAGTATTTGTTGCAAGTGCATTTCAGTTTATCAGAGTAACAAAAAAAGTAACATAACGAGTGTGTGTTTGTGTTTAAGGTGACTGGTGTTGTGGGAAGGGCTGACGTCTTGGCTTGTATGCTTTTCTTATTGGCGTTCCTCTCCTACATCAGGTATGGACCTCCCAAATGAAAGAAAGACCCAAAGAAAAAAATTAAAGACCTTTGTTTAACATTTTACAAACATGTGTGTGTAACATTGTATTTTGTCTTACATTTGCTTAATTATTGAGGCTTTTAGGGGAGAAACACTCTGTCAGTTGTCTTAAGAGTATCTGTCTTAAGAGTGTCAGTTGTGGTTTTATGAGCATTATCATTTGAATCCCCATGCCTTCAGTCATTTAGGGAAGTTGCCCATTGTAGGTTTTGTGTTTAATATTTGTGTGTCAGTCAGCACAAGCACAATACAAACTGTTCTGCAATAGATTTTATATTCCATGTGACACATTAACCGGAAGTGTCTCTAATCATTTGGAGCCCTAATGTCTTGGATACCTGCCTCCCTGTACATACTATTATGCTACTGGTTTCTAAATTTCTCAGTGATAGATTAGATCAGTGGTCCCCAACCACCGGGCCGCGGACTGGTACTGGTCTGTGGATCAATTGGTACCAGGCCGCACAAGAAATAATTAAATATTTCCGTTTTGTGCATTAGCTGAGTCTGAATGATCTTTTATTTTGAAAAAACATTTTTGGAAATGACCGGATTCTCTTGGTTATGTCTTAAGCGCCAATATTGAACCCACAAGCGAGCAAAATGAATAAGAAACAGACGTCTTTAAAAAAAAAAATTTGCGTGAAAGAAAAGCCCCAATCAAGAGACTGGAGAAGAGCCCTATTCCAAGAAAAAGAAAGCTTTTAACAGACAATATCATGAGATCTACTGAAAATATGGATTTAACCCAGGTAGGTGATTCCCGCATACCAAGCCCACTCTGCTCAATTTGTGGTGACCAGCTTGCTAATGAGGCAATGAAGCTTTCAAAACTACTTTGCCACTTGGAGACCCAGCACCCTAGTTTAAAGGACAAGCCCCTGGAGTATTTTGAAAGGAAAAAAAACAGGAACATGATATGGGCAGAAGAAGGGCCACCACATCAGTAAATGTGAACGCACTGAGAGCATCATACCTGGTGGTCCAGTATTCTGGATTAAAGTCATGGCAGAATACCCTGAAATTGCCACCACAGCACTGAAAACCCGGTTGCCATTTCCGACATTCTATCTGTGTGAAGCGGGATTTTCTGCGGTGACGGCAGCTAAAACAAAACAATGGAGTAGACTGGGCATAAGCAACACACTTCGAGTGTCATTGTCTCCCATCACTCCCAGATAGGACCGTCTCATTGAAGAGAAACAAGCGCAGGACTCCCATTGATTTGTCTTTATGGTGAGTTAAAATCTTCATGAAAATAAAATGTTCCTTATATTCGTCTCTGTAGCTTATTTTGAAGGGATGTTTAGATGTTATCGTAGCAAGTAGGAGAGAGTAGCGCTTGTGAGTCTTTGTGGGCACACTTATCCGGCAGTTCAACCCCCCCGGCCGCAGTAAAATTGTCAAGCGCTGACCGGTCCACAGTGATAAAAAGGTTGGGGACCACTGCTGTATACGACTGTAGTAAAAACATATTTCAGAGTTTGCTTACATATTTTTATGATTCAGAGCTGTCTGGGTTGTAAGTGTGCAGCAAGATATTTATCTGTACTTTTCCATAGAAATTTACTTTCAGTTCATGTCAGTATTGTAATTCTTACCTCATAGAAACTCAAAACAAAATGGTTCAGTATACCCACAGTAATTGTCTAAAACATTGATAGCTTGCCATCTCCTTGCTCTGTGACGGGGTTTAATAATCAATATTAGAAGCTTTGTCCTTTCTCTGTTACTTTTTTCAGGAGTGTAGGTGTATGTTTGTCTGAGGATGATTTCCCCCCCACCGTGTCAGTGGGCTGTCTGCTCATCAGTGTGTTACTGGGTACTTGTGCCATGCTGGTGAAGGAGACAGGCATAACTGTGTTTGGAGTGTGCATAATCTACGATGCCCTGGTGCTCTGCCGCAAGCCTCTAGCCTAGTAAGTACAAAAATTACCTACACATTTGCATGGGCGTGAGTACTCAGTGACCATACATGAGTAAACAACATCATTTTAGTGGGATGTCTGTGTAGATTCTCGATCGTCCAGGTCATAGTTATCCAAGGTATTTTTCTGTGTTAACTGGACTGTTTTTCTTCTCTTTTGAAGACGTTTTGCCTTCTTTCCAGAAGGCTTTTTCAGTTCTGAACTTGCTGGGGGCAGAGCTTGAAAATATAGCCCTCGTGGACCATTAGCATGCTAATGATCTGGGTGGTCACCTGAGAGTCGTTGGCAGGGTCGTTGGTAGGGTTGTTCAGCTAGTTTCAGTTGGTGTGTCTCTCCATTGTCTGCTGGCTTACATGGTGGTGCGTCACCAGGTCTCCTGAGAAGGTGTGAACGTTTGGTTTGTTGTTGAAAGGAGTGGAGGACTGCATTGTATGTGGATGATAGGAAGTGCTTTAGTCCACCACCTCTGTTTAAGGATGGTTTTTCCAATTTGACATGGATGGCTTCCTTGACACCCCTCTCAAACCAGTGATTTTCTCTGGCCAGTACCCATAATTGGCTGTCCTCAAAGGAGTGCCCGCTCTCTTTTGAGGACACCGGCACTGGCCAGAGAAGATAATTATAAAAAGCATTCACCCTGTTTGGGTGAGTTCTGTTTTTGTAGCTTTTATACATTAAATAATGGACAATATAATTTGGCTTTTTTGGACAAGAATAAAATAATTACATTCAATTTATCTTTATTTATATAGCGTCCAGAGAATCCCAGGGCCTGACCCCTAAAAAGCAACAGTGGCAAGGAAAAACTCTCCTTTTACAGAAAGAAACCTTGAGCAGGACCAGGCTCATGTAGGGAGACCCTCCTGCTGATGGCCAACTGAGCAGAGAGGGAGGAGAAGGTGGGAGGTAGAGGAGAGAATAGGCATAAATCATGCAAATACATTAATTACACTGAGCAATCAAACCAAAAGCTCAGGAGGTTAGAGTTCAGCATGTCAGTGCACAGCTATGGGCCGGCAATACCTGTAGAGGATATGGAGGGGAGATGAAGAACTATGAACCAGTAGGGTGACAGAAGCCTGTCAGGTGATCATGATTCTGTACCTCGGTAGTCTTGGCCTATAGCAGCATAACAAAGATGCCTCAGGCCACCACCTCTGTTTAAGGATGGTTTTTCCAATTTGACATGGATAGCTTTCTTGACACACCTTTCAAACCAGCGGTCTTCTCTGGCCAGTATCCGTGCTAGCGACTCTCAGGTGACCACCCAGAACATTAGCATAACAAAGATGCTAGCCTAATAATTAGGCGACCCTCTAAATATGATAGTTAGTCAGACTAGAATAATAACTGGAATTACAGAATTATTAACTAGAAGCTTTCTCGACGAGGAAGGTTTAAATCCTAAAATTACCTGGACAGGGGAGCTGGTGTTACAGCAGGGAGCTAAAGGCTCTGCCACCCATTTTACTTTTAATGATTCTGTAACTCTGTAATAAAGATTCTGGGTGTGAGAAGAATTATTGTTATTGTTGTTATTAGTATTATCTTTAAATGCTATTGTATGTAAATTTTGAGTGTTGAGGAATGTTGACAGGAGAAGAAGAACATGAGAATTCAAAGGTACTGATGCTGCTTACGACCAAGCCCAGCATCCAGATGTATCCTGTTGGTCAAGATTAGAGAAGTTCGTTAAGATGGGTGGAGAGGTCAGAAGGCAATGAGATATGAGATCTTGTTTGGACACACATTCTGTTTGCACCAATAAAAGAGGTGAGCGAGCAGCAGACGAACGGAGTTGACAGAGGAAGCATGAACTGCTGTTCGGCTCCCCCTTGCAAGGCACTCTTGTTGTTTGCGTGGTTACTCTGAGTCTAGTGAACGAACAGCGTGGGTGATCAAAACTTCATCCTCACACTGGGGACCACAAGTAAACCAGCATTTTGAGAGAGGAGTGGTCTTTTGGGATTATAGAGAGCTATTAGCTCCTCCAGGTAGAAGTGGGCTTTGCTTCTTGTAGTTCTGTATAATTTTTAAAAATATTCTTAATTTAAGGGTAGCAAAATAAGAGATGCCAGGAGTCATGTGATCTCTTTTGTCAATACCTGTCAGAACTCCAGCTGCAGCATTTTCTTCCAGCTGGAGTCTTCATAAAGAATTATTTCAACATCCTGATAATATTGAATTACCACAGTCCATCTTGGAAGTAACAAATGCATTGACTAACTTTTCAGCCTCATCCCAGGTCAGTACTTTACTAAACTTTGCATTGTTTTGCAAATGAAATAGGTGCTTTTAGAGATTGTTTTTATACAGTATGTGAATTAAAGGACAGATCTTGGTCAAAAGTTACTCTGAGATTCCTTATTGATTAGAGGCTAAAGAGATATCATCTATGGCAATAATGTGATCTAATCCAGTGGTCCCCAACCTTTTTATCACCACGGACTGGTCAGCGCTTGACAATTTTACTGCGGCCCGGTTGAACTGCCGGATAAGTGTGCCCACAAAGACTCACAAGCGCTACTCTCTCCTACTCGCTACGATAACGTTTAAACATCCCTTCAAACTAAGCTACAGATACGCTACAAAGACGAATATAAGGAACATTTTATTTTCATGAAGATTTTAACTCACCATAAAGACAAATCAATGGGAGTCCTGCGCTTGTTTCTCTTCAATGAGACGGTCCTATCTGGGAGTGATGGGAGACAATGACACCCGAAGTGTGTTGCTTATGCCCAGTCTACTCCATTGTTTTGTTTTAGTTGCTGTCACCGCAGAAAATCCCGCTTCACACAGATAGAATGTCGGAAATGGCAACTGGGTTTTCCAGTGCTGTGGTGGCGATTTCAGGGTAGAGTGGGCTTGGTATGCGGGAATCACCTACCTGGGTTAAATCCATATTTTCAGTAGATCTCAGGATATTGTCTGTTAAAAGCTTTCTTTTTCTTGGAAGAGGGCTCTTCTCCCGTCTCTTGATTGGGGCTTTTCTTTTACGCAATTTCTTTTTAAAAAGACGTCTGTTTCTTACTCATTTTGCTCGCTTGTGGGTTCAATTTTGGCGCTTATCAAATCAAATCAAATCAGTCTTTATTTATATAGCATCTTATACAATCAAAATTGTTTTAAGGCGCTTTCCAGAATCCCAGGGCCTAACCCCAGACAAGCAACAGTGGCAAGGAAAAACTTCCCTTTAACGTGAAGAAACCTTGAGCAGGACCAGGCTCATGTAGGGGGACCCTCCTGCTGATGGCTGGCTGGGTAAAGAGAGAGGAGAGGAGAGGAGAGGAGAGGAGAGGAGAGGAGGAGAGGAGAGGAGAGGAGAGGAGAGGAGAGGAGAGGAGAGGAGAGGAGAGGAGAAGGAGAGGAGAGGGAGAAGGAGAGGGGAGGGCAGTAGAGGAGAGGAGAGGGAGAGAAGAGGGAGGGGAGAGGAGAGAAGAGGGAGAAGGAGAGGAGAGGAGAGGAGAGGAGAGGACAGGCACAGAGCACAGAAACACACACAAAAATACACTATTTATACAGTGGGTCAGCGGGGCCGGAGGTCGTCATGCAGCTCCGAAGGCGGCGATACCTGTAAATGAATAGAGATGGGGGGGGGGGGGGCAGAAGCAGAAAAACTACACAGGAATCAGCATAACTAGTCTGCTTGATGAGGAGGAGGAAAGGAGAGGAGAGGAGAGGAAACCATGACCCAGTGGGGGGGTGACAGAGGCCTGTCAGGTGATCATGTTTCCGCACCCCGGCAGCCTTGGCCTATAACGGCACAGCTAAGATGTTAAACTAATGATTAGACAACCCCCTAAGTATGATAATTTGTCTATCTATGATAGTAACTGGAACTACAGAATTAGTAACAATAAGTTTTTTCAAAGAGGTAGGTTTTAAGTCTGATCTTAAAAGTAGCGATGGAGTCAGCCTGGTAGCTAAATGCTCGGCCCCCCATTCTACTCCTAGAAACTCTGGGAACCACATGTAGACCAGCATTCTGAGAGCGGAGCGGTCTATTGGGCTGATAAGGTATCACTAGCTCCTCCAGGTAGGATGGAGCTAGGCCTCTGAGGACCTTGTAGGTCAAAAGAAGGGTTTTAAAAATTATTCTAAATTTAACGGGCAGCCAATGAAGAGACGCCATTACAGGAGTTATGTGATCTCTTTTGTCAATACCTGTCAGAACTCTGGCTGCAGCATTTTGGATCAGCTGGAGGCTTCTTAAAGAGTTGTTTGGACACCCTGATAATAAAGAATTACAATAGTCCAGCCTGGAAGTAACAAATGCATGGACTAACTTTTCAGCATCATGCCGCGTCAGTAGCTTCCTGATCTTTGTGATGTTTCTCAAGTGAAAAAAGGCATTTCTAGAGACTGACTGTTTGGGCCATAGGCACAAACAACAGTCAGGATCCGTCCCCCCACCCGAAGGCGAAGGGAGGCTACCCTCTCATCCACCGGGGTAAACTCCAATATACAGGCACTGAGCTGGGGAGCAACGAGAATTGCCACCCCTGCCCATCACCTCTCACCATCGGCAACGCCAGAGTGGTAGAGAGTCCAACCCCTCTGACTGGTTCCAGAGCCCTTGCTGTGCGTCGAGGTGAGGCCAACTATGTCTAGTTGGAACTTCTCAACCTTGCGCACCAGCTCAGGCTCCTTTCCCACCAGAGAGGTGACATTCCATGTCCCTAAAGCCAGTTTATGCAGCCGGGGATCAGATCGCCAAGGTCTCTGCCTTCGGCCCCTACCCAACACACAATGCACCCAACCCCCTTGGCCCCTCCTGCAGGTGGTGAGCCCACGGGAAGGGGGTCCCATGTTGCCTCTTCGGGCTGTGCCTGGCCGGACTCCATGGGCAGAGGTCCGGCCACCAGGCGTTCTCCAACGTGCCCCACCCCCAGGCCTGGCTCCAGGAGGGGGCCTAGGTGACCCGCATCCGGGCAAGGGAAACTAGAGACCAATATTGTTATTCATCATTAGGGGGCCTGGGCTACGCTTTGTCTGATCCCGCACCTAGGACCTGTTTGCCATGGGTGGCCCTACCAGGAGCATAAAGCCCCAGACATGGAGCTCCTAGGATCATTGGGACACACAAACACCTCCACCATGATAAGGTGGTAGCCAGGAGGGGTTTGTTGAAATCAGATCATAAAAAATCAACAGGAGAACTCAGGGCTATGTTTAACAGGGAGGGAAGGGGCTAGTCTCATTGAGGCTAGTCTGGGAAAACAAAAGCTACAGGGATTGATGCCTTGAATTTCCCACAACTACAAAAAAAACACTGACAGTGATAAATATGAGATCTGGGGATAGTTGACTTTGTTATTGTCTGTATCCCCCAGTCACATGTTGGGCTCAAGATTTAGTGACTTTCTGCACATCAGTAGTCCCTTCACCAAACGCGCCTGCTTCATTTCTGTCTGTGTGAGTATTATGTTTTCTAAAGTACCCACATGAATTAAAGCTAATAAAACCCTTGGTTCAAACTTTAGTCATTGGTCGTCAATGGCAGTCTGCTATATACCAACTTTTGGTATTTCACTGAGAAACAAAGGAAGCTAGAAGCTAAACGATAGTGCCTGTGCAGCTTTCAATATGACCATGATTACTGTTAACAATTGCTGGTTTGTAACTCATTAACAGCACACATGTTGCTTCCTGCAGGTACTAATAATCCTATCAGTAAGACTGTGGCTGATGGGAGGATCTATGCCTCTCTTTTCTGAACAGGATAACCCAGCATCTTTCTCCCCTTATCTCCTTACAAGGTCAGTTCCACACATTCACCCAAACAAACTCCCTTAAAGTAACTTTAAAATGAAAACATGTTGTAAACATGCAGATTCACTTGTCAAATTTACTTTGAAAACATTTTAGATACTCTTCTTACATCATACATTAAAGCCAATAGAAGACAAGGACTTTTGGGTCTCTGTTGTACTTTGAGCTCAAATTCCTTAATCTAGGATCTTTTATTTTATAATACTGAGTTTGGTTTTACTGTTACTTTTCATCTTACCTGGCCCTAGTTTTATTGCTGCCACCCATTCTTAACTGTTATTTTTTCTGTGTGTTTACTCCTGTCTGTCTCAGTTAATGGTACGTCTTCTTTATCAAAATGCTCACACATAAATGAAATCTGTCATGTCTTTTATTTGTGTGCTTGTGGTTTTTGTTTCTGTGTTGTATTTCTAGTTCTTCTTATTCTATGAAAATGTGTGCTGCTGTTAGTTTAGGCACCTAAACTATCTACTACACACTATACACATTATGTTATACTGAATACTACTTATTGTATTCTCAAAGTTACAATTTTATAAGGCAGTTATGGAGTGTTTTTTCCACCTCTATTGATTACGAAATCTATCTGCTAAAGTTGAGTTCCGTTGAGATCCGTTATTGTTCTGCTTGTTTCTGAACCTGAGATTCCATTCAAAAACTGATGCATTTCAAACGGCAGGTTGAGAGATTTTCTGCATATACAGCCATGTGTTTTTAGTACATCTTAGCTCTTTTCTGTTAGAATGATTTCTCTTGGATAGATACAAAAGGATGTAAAAGTTTAAGTACCCCTGGCAACTTAACTTTCATTGTGAATAGTATTATTTGAAGATTGAATGATCTCCAAACAGTATAATGTTAAATACAAGGTAATCATTTCAGTAGTTCATGTAATACCAGTGTATTGTTTAGTGTGTTGTTTATGTTTCATGCAATTTTAGAGAGGAAAAAGGTGAAAAGTAGCAGCCTGCAAATGAATGGGAACTCCAGGAGATTTGACCTCACAGATTTGACCTGTATAAATTGCGAGCCTTCTCTAATCTTCTCCCAACAATCAGCAGCCATGGGTTGCTCTTAGCAGCTCCCTAGTTCTCTGAAAATGAAAATGATTGGTGATTGATCAGTTCCCATTTCCTCACAGTGTAATTAAGAAATGGCACTTTACAGGAACAGAAGAGGTGAGGGTAAAGTCTGAAAGACCTGGGAAAAATAAGATAATAGATAGATAATGCTGGAAAAGCCAGATCTCTCTAACATTTCCTAGGTCCAATTAATTTCCAACAAATTTAAGACCATCTGTAAAATAGCCATTGTTGAAAAGATGATGGCCTTTACAAATCAAAATGATCCTTAAGGCACTTCAAAATCCATGATGGACTACCTCAGGAGGGTTTGTCATGAGCCTCACAGTCTCCTGATGTAAATGTGATTGAGAATTTTTTTTTTAAATTCATGTCTTATGGAAGCTTAAATTATCCTGCCAATACCATAAAAATCAAAACTAGTCCACAGTATTATGTATCCTGCTAATCTTGTTGCACTGATTATCTGAATTAGCCAGGATATTACAAAAAACATTTTTTTCTGTTAAGTATTAACCGGAGTCATTAGCCACCGAACTACGTCTCACCTAACTACAGTATGTCTCCCACTCAAATTATCACAAAAATTCTTCTTGTGGTTTCCTAAACAGATACCAAAAGTGTTGACTTTTATTTCCTCTGCAAGTTGTTCTGTGCACACCGAGACAACTGTCCCTAACACCCTGGAACCTGCCCAGTATATCCATAACAGATATGCCATTTCTGCGGCCCTCCACATCAGCTGGATCAGAGTTAGGAATTACATGTCAAACAGTCAGCAATCTGCCTTGAATATCAGGACTCTACAAGGTTCTCCTCTACATTCTTCTGACTTTGTTGCCTCAATGCTCAGCCGAAGGATTTCATGTGCAATTTTTGTTCCATGAGTTTAAATACTTATACTATTAATATTTCTCTGTCTTTGCAAGAAAATAGAATAACATCTATTCAAAGAGCAAAACAGAACACGTGTTAAGGTACTATTGGGTTTCCTAAGTCAGGCTTTCAATGAGAAAGGGGTTATTTATACAATCAATCAATTAATCAATCAATCAATCAATGGAGTGGAGTGGAGGGGAGGGGAGAGCAGAGGTAGAGGAGAGAATAGGCACACATAGTCCACAGAGTACATACGGAAATACATTATATTTAGTAAAGAAGGTTGCCGGTAGGGTCAGGTTGAGTGGGTCAGCAGGGTCGGAGGTCAGTTTGCATGGGGGGGAGAGGTGGCACCCTTGTAGTCCAAGCAAAAAAGAGTTTTCATTATTCATCATTATTTAGGTTAGGCCTTCAGTTTTTAAAAACCTTAACATATAACATATAATTTCCTTTTGTTACCAACCTTCATTTCTTTATCAATCCTCCCCTTCCTGACTTCTCTGCTTTTCCTACCCAGGATATTGACGTATTCATACCTGTTGTCCTTCAATGCCTGGTTGCTGCTGGTCCCGGTCGTGCTGTGCTATGACTGGCAGGTAGGAAGCATTCCCCTGGTGGAGTCCCTAGGTGATTTGCGTAATGGGGCAACTGTGCTGCTGGCCCTGGTGATCATCACACTCTGCATACGCTGCCTCTTTTCACTGAAGGTATGAGTATAGAAAGCTGTTCTACGTGTAGTTGCTGACTAACTGCTGACTAAATAAATTTCCATTATTTGAAAGATGTAGGTATTCAATTTAACTATGTCACATTGAAAACAGTACAGGTGGGATCTTGTCATGCCAGTAATATTCATTTTTTTCTTGTCATGGAATAAAACTTTATTCCACCTTTCAGTGTGCCATGTTTGGTGCTCTTTTGCAGGGTCCAAATGGGCAGGTATGTGGCACTGTTGCAGATGCTGTCTGTAGTTAGCACCAGTAATGGTTTAAATTTGGCTCGAGGAAATTTGGCCCATTTCGCCTTTCCCAGCTGCATATGGGTAAAGGCAGGGTACACCCCTGAATGCATCACCAGCTAAGACAGGGCAATTTAGGGTTTTGGTACCTTGCTCAATAGAACCTCGGCAGTGCTCTGAAGGTGTCCTGGCACCTCCCCAACTATCAAAACCCCTTCGAAGATTTATCCACACCAGGAATTGAACCTAGATCCCTCCACTCCTCCACCCAGTCCTCTACAGACAGATCCTTGAAACATCCTCCTGGCCCAATGCCGATCGAATGTTTTTGGGTCGACCCCTGGACTTTTTTGTTTCAAAAGTCTCAGGGTCTTTTTCCAAATTGAAAATGACTTTTTTTGCTGCATGTCCCCTCAGCAGTGATGTGTGTTGTGAGAGTGCTCACTTATATAGGCCATCAGGTGGTCATTACAGTGTGAATACCTGACAGGAGATGACATGGAATCATTTAAATGCAGTTTTCAATAAACTCTTGTTGTATTTTGAGACTACTTAAAACCTTCTTAGCACCCAACAGTGAACATTCTATCAATCTTTCAACTGGTCTTAAGATTTTGACCAGGCAAGCAGTAACTGAAGCAAAAATATCTCATTTTCTACTTGTTGTTTTAGTTTTTCCTTTACAAAGACATAACATGTCTCATATTTCCCCCCCCCACAGGAGAGTAGAGAAATACTGGTGGGAGTATTGTTCCTTGTGTTTCCCTTTATTCCTGCCAGTAACCTTTTCTTCAGGGTGGGATTTGTTGTAGCTGAGCGGGTTCTGTATATGCCAAGGTGAGTTTACATCAATAATAGACACACATCAATAAAGTGTGTTGGCTGATTAATTTCTTTAAAACTCATATGAATGATAGTAGATGATTCCTTATTTATTTTTAAAAAGCATGGGTCACAAGAATGTTTTACTCTCCTTGCTTGGTGGATTGTTATTGCTTCTAGTTTACCTCAAAAAATTATAATATTATCAGGTTTGTTTTTATTTTCATTCGCCATTCTCCTCTTGTCTTATAGTATGGGCTACTGTATCCTGGTTGCTCTTGGTGTGAGTCGCCTGTGCACAGTGGTGGGCAGATATGGCACCACAGTAGTCAGTGTTTCTGTGGTACTACTTCTTCTGTCTTTCTCCTGGAAAACTGTCCATCAGAACCAGGTTTGGCTATCAAGGGAGGCGCTGTTCCGGTAAGCAAAGAAGAAGAGAGGGAAAGAAGGCAGCATCATAGATGGAACTAAAGACAGTGAAATGCTGAGGCCCGTCTCACCGTTTCAACTGTTCTTTCCTATTTCAGGTCTGGTATCCGGACACTTCCTCACAATGCCAAAGTTCATTACAACTACGCTAACTTTTTGAAAGACAGCGGCCAGCTCCAAGAGGCCATTCAGCACTACAGCACCGCTCTCAGGTTTAACACTGAGCCAAACACTCTGTCATGAACTGTAAAAAGGCATAAAAGCAAAACTCGAGTTTAACTTGAAAACCAACCACTGATTAACCTCTCAGGTTTGGATTACTGGTAGAATGATCATAGTTGACTGTGGCCCTCAAGCCAGGCACTAGTAAATGGTGAAGTAAAAAAAAATATCTGGGGCACTCTATCAGTTAGGGTTAGAGTTAGTTAAAAGGCCTTTATTGCTATGGCTTGGTCATCAGCAGGAGGGTCCCCCTATATGAGCCTGGTCCTGTTAAAGTGGAGTTTTTCCTTGCCACTGTTGCTTGTTGGGGGTCAGGCCCTGGGATTCTGTAAAGCGACTAGAACATTTTTTGATTGTAACAGATGCTATATGAATAAAGATTGATAGATAGATAGATTGATTGATTGATTGATTGATATAAACCTTTTAAAATGCCTTGGACACTTCCTTATAGGTTCTCAAGCCACTGACAGGAAATTGTTATTCTCTTGGATTATGATAGAACACATTATAGCTGAAAGACAGTCAAAACCAAGTGTCACCACCTGTAAAATCAGGGTTAAATTCAATTTTAAAAAGTAAAAATCTGGCTATATTCAGTAATTTCTTAATTTTAGTAAAGCTCAAGACGCTGAGGACATTATTAATTGAGTACCGTGCAACTGTGCTTAAGCAGCAACATCTAGTATTATTAATAGTAATATAAGAATATAGGTGATCAAAATCATCATAAATATAAATATCACATCATCAAAATAATAAATTGTTTTGTAGAAAGACATTCCAAAGACAATACCAATATTTAGACAATCTAACCTGAACTTAATGGTTCTAGGTTTTTACCCCCTGTTTGAGACCAGCTGTAGCAAATTTAATTGATTTTACACAATTTGAAAATATATTACATCCCTGTTACAAAGCCAGGATTTTAAAATGTAAAAATTAGAGCTACAGCTATGGAGTATTTTAGTAATTGAGTATTCTATTCTATTCTAAATTCCTTTAATTAATCAGTCAATTGGATAAAACATATTTTTGCTTGGTTAAAAAGCAATAATAAATATAAGAGAAAGAAAGAAATTTCACTCAATAATGAATGGCCAGCTTTAACCAAGCTTCCTTCTTCCGAAATAAGCAATTCCTCAAGACAGAGAAAATTCTTCAGACCATTTTTTTTAACCGAGGTACCTGAATTACTCCAGAAATTGTTTCACTTTTAGGAAAAAGGAGATGAGGATAAATCATGTTTTGCCTTTACCACCCTTAATGTGACCAGTAAAGAAAAACACAAAAAGCAACAGACTTGCACAGAATTCGGCAGTGAGATGAAAGTATGCAGTTAGTTAGTATCATTATCATTTATCATTAAGTCACTATTTCAAGGTCGCTGTAGTTACTTAAAATTACTCATTTGAAGCTAACACATGGCATGGCCTTGTTGCTATACGCCTGCTCGTTGTTGGGTTTTGTGTGTTGGGCTAATGTACAGCTAAAGTTTGACTTATTTATTTTTTGTTGTACACTCATGTAGCATTTTTTTATGCAAGCATATTAATAATGCTAAGCACACTGCTATTGTCTCTTCTTAGGTAAAGAGATAAAATGGGTAATAATCATGTTACCAGGAGCATGGCTTTTTCAGTTACCCCTGCTCTAAAATAATTTACTGATTAGTGTAAGAAGTTTGGTTTGTTCATAGCATTGAAAGCCAGAACCAGTGAGATACAGGCACGGTCTGTACCTTGGAGTAATCTGGACATGTTCCAGTTAGCCAGGACAAGGTAGCTATGGTGGACTGGCCTTGCAAAAGTCCAGCCAAATGTCCCTAGCAGAAACCTAACCAGAGCAAGTGGGTAATATTTGCTGTGGTATTAAAGAATGTTTATCCTCATTTCATCAGGGGCTGTCCTGTTCTGGTGGTGTTCTGAAAACAAGGTGGCCTTTGTGGATACCTGGTATGATCAGGAGAGATCCTACCTGAGATTGTGCAGCTCTCACCTGTAGTAATTTTGTTCATTTTTATCAGAGTTAGATTCTTAAACACTGCTCTGCCTCATTCAACAGCATTAATGCTTTCAGACTCAGGGTTAGTTTCTGTTTCATAATTAATAAAGGTGCACCAAGGGGCGGGGGAGTTCTATCTACAGGTTTTTGCTTGCTGCTGTGCAGGTTGTGTTTAATTTAAGAGACAAAGGGGATAGCTGACAAAGCTGTGATCCTTAGCTCATTTGGAGAATTGCTATTCACACTGATGCTTTGACATTGTAAAAGAAAACTAGCTCTGAGATCCTAAAAAGGGATTTTCTCTGCAAGGGACTGCTCTTAACCAACAAATGAATAACCTCCATGGACAGTGTACAGAGCAGGACCCTTCACCATCAAAATGTTGTTTCGCCAGGATTCACAATCTCAAAGCTGAAAACCACTCCAAATCCTTAATGTTATGGGTTTGTTTTTTAAACAACTCAGATATGAACTTGCCAGTGTGTTTCAGCTTGTTTTTCATTTCTGATTGTTGTGATAGTGGTCTTTTTTATCACACCAGCTGTAACAAGATGCACACCTGCCAAATTGTTCAGTGTTTGATTCAGCAGCCCACGGAATATATATCTGAAAGTTTTGGGGTTCATCATGGTATTTTCTGGCAGATGTGAAGTCTTGAATGAGTTTGTCCAGTACCTTTCCTATTGTTTAGTCATGAACTTATACTTTAGCTGAGGCAGGATAGGCCAACAGCTCTTTAAATTTTGATGTTGGTCCTTTTGAGAGTTCCTGGATGAGTCCTCAAGGTCATTTTGGTAATCAGACCACTACTGGGGAGGTCCTTGTTCTTATATTTATCCCTATTTTTGGATAATGGCTCTGACTAATTGCTCTTTGCAGGAGTAACTTTCTTTTTTTTTTAATTTCGTCATTGTCTAATATTTAAATAATTGGGATGATGTGAAACAATCAAATGTGACAAATGTGCAAAAAAAAAAATTCCAATGGGACAAGAGAAGCTGGTTCATGTCATTACAACCAATGGTCCAGTTATTAATCTAATCTATTTTTCTAAGATGGATTTTATATCTTTTTACAAGTACGGTAAATGAGCGTATGAGGACTAAAACAACATATTACGCCATGAAAGGCAAACCACTTTGTCAAATGGCTGATGTCCCATTCAAACCTTTCAAAACAGCCTGCTATCAATGCAGAATAAGTGTTAGAAAGAGCAATGACCTGACTGCTCACCCACAATAATCTATTCCATTCTAGTTTAAACCAAAAAAAGGCAGCCCTGTGCTAGGACTGCAACTTCCTGGTTGAGCATGATAACATCACGTCGTGAAGTTAAAACTAATGGAATTAAGCTTTCAAAGCTCTGGTTTGGCTCACAGAGAATAACTTATTGTGGCTTAATGCACATGGTAGTAAGACAAATCAGAGTTACATCCTCTCCTGTCTTCTGATCTTTTCAGGTTGTACCCTCAACATGCCAGTGCAATGAACAATCTTGGCACATTGACTCAGAGCCCAGAGGAGGCAGAGAGCTACTACAGGAAAGCTCTAGTTATCAACCCTCAGCATAACAGAGCCCTGTTTAACCTTGGGAACCTCTTCAAGTAAGAGCTACATAGTGGTTTGCACAGTTCTGGGAAGCTTTTTTGTGATCCAGTACTTTGTGATACCTTTGCTCCAACTAGCAATTAAGACTACATGACCTGGATGAACTTTTTTTGTCCTTTTTGCCCATTTAAAAATTTTTCTACTGGAAATTTTCTAAATCTGTGTTCCCCCTCTGAACTCAGTACATGCTGAGTTATACTGCCTCTGATTACGCTAGTTCAGAATAAGTCAAAAAAGAGGGATGTAAAATCTCTCAAACAGTAGAGGAAAACAGCTAAAATATTTTTTGGACTAAAAATTGAATGAGACATTCATTGGAGGAAGATTAATCTTGTCATTTAACATGTAGAAATACGATCTATTAGTGCATTTCAGTAAATGTGATTATCATCAATAAGTTTATTTATGTCAGTAATTTAATTCAAAAGTGAAACTTATATAAATTCATTATAAACAAACTGATATCAAGTGTACTGAAGAATATTATGAAAAGGTTGGAGATGTATTGGAGACTCAGGGTGTTACTATTTAATTAGCCAATAACTCTAAATGTCCTCTAAATTTGTGTGGACTTGCCTACTTTGGGTCATGAAGGAGAAAAAGCCGAACAGGTGTGAGGGAAAAGATGAACGGGAGATTAACAGATGGATCAGGGCAGCAGTACTGTGGACACATTCCCATAGTGGTTACCACCCACACCAGGTAGTTACACGAACAGAGTTCTAGGAACATTTGGCTCCTAAAGCAGTTCTACTAACTACCCTCAAATCTGCTCCCTCAAAACATTTCTTTATTTACTTTTGGCACTGACAGTTGGCCATATATTCCCAACCCTCTCCTGGCTTTGGGTAATGACAAGATTTTGATTACAAGTAGCTGGAATGAGTTCCCTCTGTTGGTGAGGAGCTCAGATGTCTGAGAACAGCTCAAAGTAAAGGTGCTACTCCATTGAGATGGTTTGAGCATCTGCTCAGGATGCCTCACAGATGCATCCCTGGGAGATGCTCTTGGCAGGTCTCAGGGCGAGAACCCCTGGACAGACCTAGGACAAGCTAGGCCAGGGGTGGGCAAACATTTTGATTCGTGGGCCACAATGGGTTCTAACATTTGGCAAAGGGGCCGGACCAGGAGCAGATGGATGGATGGAGTGCTTTGGTAACCTCACCTCATTGGAGAAAAAATACACATCTTGGGATATGGAGAAAACATGTGCTTTAATTTCAAATGAAAATGAAGAGAAGCATTACAACAAAATATCTGACTTTGGAATGAGTCTTAAAACACTTAAAATCAAATGAATAAAATGTGCCTTTTAAAAAAAAATTAATAACCATTTCTATTTTAAAGTACTGAAAGTTCTGTTATCCTTCAGGACATCACCATCACTCTCCTCCTGACTGTCTTTTTTCTAGTGGGAAAACACCAGAATTGCAGTGAAAATTTAACATTAACAAGGTTTATTCATTTAATTTTTCAAGTTTGGTGGGCCGGATTAAAACGTTTAACGGGCCGCGTGTGGCCCCCGGGCCTTAGTTTGCCCATGCCTGAGCTAGGCAGATTCTTTTTGGCTGTCCTGGGAACACCTTGGGATTCCTCTGGAGTAGCTGGTACAAGTGGCTCGGGAAAGGAGTCTGGACCGCCCTACTTTTTTGGTCTTACGTAATATAAACATTTTTAGAGATACTGAATTTAAAAAAAAATACAAGTCATAATCATAAAAATTAAAAAAAAAAAAATCCAGTCTTTGTGTAAAAAATCTATATGAAATTTCAATTTCTGCAATTTTTGCATTGAGTGACTGAATTAACTTTTTGATGGTATTCTCATTTATTAAGATCATAAAGATTGTGGAAATTATATGTAAGAACTGGAGGCCCTGAAATTTTGTGGCTTCTTTAATCATGTCTAATAGACAGTATATTTAATATGGCAGTAATAATGCTATGGTTCAGGTCTCAAGGGAAGGAAAAGGAAGCTGAAAGTCTGCTGAGGAACTCCATTCATTTTGGACCATATTTTGCGGATGCCTACTCCAGCCTGGCATCTCTCTATGCTGAGCAGGTGAAACCCCCAGAAATTCCTAATTCTGAACCTTGTGCTGTTAAAGAACGTTTGGTGCAGATCCTCCACGGTGTAATTGTGTTATACTGTCTCATTTTTACAGAAACGTTTTGCCGAAGCCAAAGAAATCTATCTGAAAGGAATAGGAAGGTGTCCTGAAAACTCTGACCTCCATAATAACTACGGGGTCTTCCTTGTGGATACAGGTCAGACAATTTCAGTAGATCATTTTTTGATAGACCTCATGCATGATTTTTGCTTTGATTAATCCAGTTTGATATGTTGCATTTTATTGTAGTTATTTATATGCTTTTATTGTTAATTGTTGTTTTTGTTTTTGCTTAAGTCATTTAGATTTTTTGTTTTCATTTTAAGTTTTTTACAAATTAATTGATGGATTGCGGGAAGTCATCTACTCATGAAAGGACTTTAGTCCAGTCTACTGAGAAGACATCTTGCTCTGTTACAGCAGACAAGCTGCACACCTCTTACACTCACTCATCAGTCTTTTTTAACATGTTTGTAGGAACAAATGAAATGGAAGAACATTTTCTTATCAGGAACTCATTTGGTTAAACTAAACTGCTAGACAGGAAGTAAAGATCTGAGGAATCATGAGTAACACACCAACACACTGAGAGCGGGGCAGATTGCTGGGATACTTTGGTGAGATCATCAGTGGGTTTGGACTCTAATGGCATTATATATGAAGATTAGTATTTAAGTGTGTTTTCTCAATTTATGGGCACTAAAGGAAGCGAATCCAGTAGGTTTAAAGTATGATCTCTTGTTAATTCATATTTATTTTAATTGATGTTTATTTAGTTTTTCAATCAATTATTTAGACCAGTGGATTACTGTAGTCAATCCTGTTCCAACCATCCTTTTGTGACAAGATAGTCCTAATCTTCAATAAAAGTGATCCTTGAAAATTGCTAAATATACGACATGAACTTTACTTTCAAAGTAACGTTTGCTGGTCTGTCTAGGGTTTGGAGCCAAATACAGTTTAACTATGGTTTTTTAGAGTGGCTTTATTAGGTCAACGTGATTAGTGTTTTTAAGACAAGCCTGACATTTGACAGCTGGGTATCTTCTGACTTCATACAGCCGAGAATCATCAGTTTAGATATAAAAATGACATTTTGTCAAATAATATTTCCTTAGTGATGCAAAGATGTTAAAAAAAAGAACCCTATGGAATCCCAGCAATAGAGTATGGGGAGGAAGCATCATTCATTTTTCACAGGAACAAAGTTCAATCACTTAATCCTGATGCTTCTCTATGTAACAAGACACTATGATCTGGTGAAAAGGAGTCTTTGCAGGGGCCTTCAATTAAATTTGCTTTAGGTCTGTAAAGGTATCCTCTCCAGCAGAAGTCTGAGCAATAAAGTATTGCGATACAGATTTATTTCTTTATTTTTATTTGTTATTAGCAATTAATCGAATAAATTACACTGGTGTTTTATAGGAAAATAAGTCTTTAACATTTATTTCTCAGAAGTCACAAAATACAATGAGCCTTTATGAAAATGGTTCAATAAAATAACAAAATTCTGAGTCTTCATGTTAGAATCTGATATATGAAGAGTCTCGACATGGTCAGTAATGTGTTGATTCACCAAGCATAAATCTCAGCTCTGCTGTGTTTCTTGCTTCTTCGTGCATTCAGGTCATTTCCTAACATCCTTTCTTCCAGGAGAGGACGAGATGGCGGTTGATCACTACCAGCAGGCTATCAGACTGAAACCAACTCACTACATTGCCATGGTAAACCTAGGCCGTCTCCTAAGGCTAAATAACAAAAACCAAGATGCAGAATTTTGGTACAAGAGGTGAGTAAATCATCATGTAGGGTTGGGTTGGTACCACTATTTAATGCTACTATATTCTAAATATAATAGGCATACCAGTAGTTTAGACTGATTAAATCCTGATTTCCCTCTTTCTCTTTTACTTGTATTCTTGGAGGGGGGAATGAGAGGGAGCCATGAGAGGGCCCAAAGATGCATATATATATATATATATATATATATATAGTGTATATATATATACTGTATATATACAGTATATATAAAAAGAACCCTATGGAATCCCAGCAATAGAGTATGGGGAGGAAGCATCATTCATTTTTCACAGGAACAAAGTTCATATACCGTATATATATATATATAAGAAGGGTTCTGCGCAGGACCCTCAGACTCCCAGGCCTCTGGTAGAGGACCTGAGTCTGAAGGAAGGAGGCACCGCCCAGGAGGGCGATATCTATATCTATATCTAGATATAGATATATATATATAAGGAACAAATACAGTTCAGTTTTCTATTCATTAATTTCCAATTAAAAACAGAAATCAGTAAACAAATGAACATTTTAAGTGGTATATCAAAATTTTTAGATCAGTTTGACCGCCTTTGTAATGAACCTCTGTCACTCAACTGTGTTGCACAGTTTTTTGTGTGTTTTTAATGCATTTTCACAAAAATCTAGGACTAATTATCAAGTTTTTGTCATACGACATGACTAAATCTTCTCAAAACTCCCCGGTTCAGTAGAATGTTAATGAAATGGGTGGCAGAAAGAAATCTAAGTATTATGGAGCGAAAGTAGATCTATGTTTACTTTACATGCAAACAGAATATGCTGTAAAAATGAACTAGAGTCAGTCAGGAGGTAGGAAATAACATCCTCTATTTGTTTTAACTATATGCCTTTAAATAACTTTTCCGAACGTAGTGGAGTAAAGCTGATCCGTACTGTTTGATGAGTGGGTCAGGATCAAACCTTGGAATAACGTTTTACATGTGGTAGTCATGAATGCTGATGCCTGATGAACTCTTATGTTTTTTAAATTATTTTCTATGCTTGTGTCACTTTCATACAACAGCTAATTCATGCTAAAGAAAATCGTCATCAGGTTCTGTCTGTGCTTGTAGGGCCCTGCAGGTGACCAAGAATGTGGATATCCTGACTCCACTTGGAGCTCTGTATTACAACACGGGCCGTTATGAGGAAGCCCTACAGGTGTACAGAGAGGCCACCACCCTGCAACCAGACAACACAGACATATGGCTGGCTTTTGTGAGCATGTGCACACCAACACGTCACTTCAACTGCCTTTGTTTGCCTAGTAAAGTGGGGGTTTCGCAAGATACATTTAAGAAAATTCTTTTATTCATCACAACACTGGGGTTGTGGTGATTTCAACAAGACTGAATTGCAGACTCACTTGCATCGATATCTTCAGCTGATAGCTCTCAACAATAGATAATACCGGAAAATAAAAAAACAGACCTTTTCCTCACTTTTTCACTTTAAAAAAGTAAAGGAAAGTTAGATATGGGCCTTTAATTTGCTAACACATCAGAATCCAGTGATCAAGGATTTCTTAAGCAACCTTGCAAGTCATGGGTACAGACCCTGTTGCTATAGAACATTTGATCTGACCAAGAGCACAACAGTGTTTACCTCAGAAGACAGGGCCCGTCTTGACACAACGACTGCTCCATGAGATTGTATTTGTGTGAGGGACTATGTGCACATTAAAAAGTTTTTTATTCTCTCAACTCTGGACCACGAGTGAGTTTTCTCTATCAGAAAATTACAACAATTCTTGCCAATATGGAATTAGGGTGGTGAATTCTTATGGAGTATTGGGCATTTATTGAAAATTTTCCATTTACCTATTACATAACCGGATTCCTTCCCATCTGCAATAAATAGTTTTTGAAAAGTCTCATATTTCAACAGCTGCACTTTGAGGCTAAATGGCAAAAAGCTATCATTGTCTAAATACTTTTACACCTAGTTATATATCCATTTAAATACATACTTTTTTCATTGCAGGCTCAGGTTTTAGCTGTGGCTGATCATACCAATGAAGCAGAGAAGCTAACGCTGGAAATCATATCCAAAGAAATCAGCTGCATTGAATGTTACCGACTCCTTTCTGCCATCTACAGTAAGCGTGGCAATTATACAGAGGTGTGTAAATAGAATCTTTGTTGGTTCATGTGCATGCTTATTCCATTTTCCAAACACATTTAATATTAATCTTAAAGTACAGACAGCAGAAGTACGTCCTTCCTTGGCAGTTACACCACAAACTGTTGTTAATAGGTTTTTATCTGTGTATAGAGCTAATACTTCACAGAAAATGCCCTTTATTTGAGCTTTGGGACAAACTAGGCAGTTGACTAATTTTGTGACAACTTCCCTTGTTCTGTTCGGACCGATCCTTCTGTGTTAATATGCTCTGATTATACCTCTGTGCCAGGCTTTGGGTGCTTTGGACAGGGCCCTCCAGCAGAATCTGGGTGATCTGACAGTGAGAGCAGAGTTGTATTTCTCAAAAGGAAACCAGCTCAGAGAATTGAACCTGCTGGATCAAGCATTCAAGGTCTCTTTCTCTTTCTTTCTCTTCTTCTGAATTTTCAGTAGATTATTCTATAATATGAGTATTCTAGGATATGACCCCCCAAAAAAGATTGATAATTTTAGGTGATTTATTATACATGTGTGCTATTAACATTATAAAATTTCTGGACCCCTATTCACAACAATTCTCTCAGAGAATCTCCTTCCTATCTTGGCCTAAAAATTCTTAGTGAGGATTCTTTGGTCAAGAATGATTTGGGAAGTTCCTGAGAGCCTCTTTGAGCAAGGACACATAACCTTTTGTCTCAGTGAGGTTTTCAAACAAAGCTTTTAGACAAATTCTGCACGAATTACTCCTTCGCTTAGTGGCCAATAACTGGAGCAATGAATTCAACAAAATAAGTTATTTGTTGTCTGTTATAATCTTACCAGATTCACCAAATTCCCTCCGCCTTCACTTCTTTAAGATATTGTTTGATTTCCACTGAGCTTGTTTACTTTGCAAACGGGACAAAAATGTATGATGCAAAAATGCTGAGGTCCATGTTTCCCTCACAGTGTTCTGGAGCACGTAAAGGTATAATAATGAGTTGGAAAATCCTACATTGATGTGCAAATTTTAGTGTGAAATTGGTGTCATGTTTAGTCCAGTTCGTATAACAAATGTAGCTCTGCTTTTGCTGGAGATGTGAATCTTAATCTGGGAGTCATTGGGGTTGAAGGTCACTATGGCTCTGGAGTGAGTGAGTATTTCCAGAATGTACAAGAGGAGAGATGCCTGTTGTAACTGGTGACAGCTAATTTTCATTAGCTTTTCAAAAACACTGCATTCTAATAAAGTTAATTAAGGTCTGTTTTGGTTTTCTCATACTAGAGCTACAAACTGGCAGTGGAGCTCAAACCTGACCAGTCTCAGGCCTGGATGAACATGGGAGGAATTCAGCACATTAAAGTAACAACAGTCAAACTTGCCAAACATCAACATAATAAAAGATATTCAGTTGTGTATTCCTCTGTCAACCAATATTCACTCATATTTAAATCTACCTTATTCTGTAATGTAGCCCAGTTGTAGCCCGGTGCAGTTTGATAGAAATTCACTTTTACAATCGATGCATTATTTATTTTCACAATTGATTTACAGTTGACCCCTCAATGAGCAAGAATGTGTAACAACCTTTATAATAGAACTTACTGTTTGCAGGGAGACTACGCTGCAGCCAGGATGTACTACCAACGAGCTCTGCTTCTGAATCCCAGTTCTAAACTTCTGAAGGAAAATTTGGCCAAGCTGGACCGACTCGAGAGAAGATTATCTGCAGGAGAAAAGTGAAGCCCAAAGCAGCCATAGGACCACTGGATCAAACAGACCTGCTAGTATAAGCTGTTGTGACAAAGTTGATACTGTAGTTGACAGCAGAATTAAATCCACAATACAGACATTTGCAAGTCAACTGTCAGCCGTTTATTTTTCGTGTTGTTAAAGAACATTTTAGGTATTCTACTTTATAAAACAGGTTATAATTTTGTCATCTGTGACATTTCTTCATGGTACTGCAGTGCAGATGTCGTTATGAATGAAACTGCATCCTAATTAGACATGGTATTGGCTATAGGACATGTAATAATAAAAGCTCAAATGCCTGCTGTGCCTGATTTATGGGATCAAAAAAAAGGAAAAACTTGCAAGGGAATCGAACCTTTAATTGGTACTGCAAGTCACATTGGGTTTTACACTTTGTTGGAGCCAATTTTTTTTTTTTACAGACTTATGGCTCTTTCTAACCTTATTTTAAAAAAAATGTTCCTGCATGTGTTTGTAAAATAATAAGGGAACATCAAAATATACCTTATTCCTTAAGCAAAAGGGAACAAATCCTAATAATTAGAAAATGTCATCCATTACACAATCTGAGTAACAGGACAGTTTTCAGGCTGATCCAGGAACAATGTTTGGAAGATGTGATTGTAGAAAGAGGGGTGGTACTGGCAGGCCCGTTCACAGTCTGGACTGAAGTTCAACTCCAGGATCTGAGGTTGCATGACATCCTCACCTGATAAATGATTAGAATGGACAGAAATAAATGAAATTATGAAGATTATAGAGATACAAGTTACAAGACGTAAAAAAAAGTGCTAAAATATATAAATGTACACAAGCCCCAATTCCAAAAAAGTAGCTGTGAAAATCTATTTAACAATTACAAGAGTTATATTAAAAAACTACCACATCAGATGAGTGATGACCCTGTATTTATCTATTTCCAACTATAGGACCCATCAGTTTGTGTGACTATGAACCTTTAAGCTGGGTGTTTATAAGGCCTTCCAAGCTAGATGGCTAATGAGAAGTCAGACAATGAATGGTTCAAGAACTGCCCTTTCTAAGGGACTTTTCCCTTGAAGCACCACTGTGCTGCAGCTCAGCCCAATAGAGGACTTAAGGACCAGAATCATCAAAAGAAAAACTGCCTTCTCAGCACAAAGTACAACATCAGAAATTTGGAAAAAGGACATTAGAAGAAGCCGATGCCCTTTGTAAACATGTCCTGAGGGCTGATGAATTTAAAATAAAACACTTTGTGTTGAAATGAGCGGTAGGGGAACATTTCTACACAGAGGGAAGAAAGGATGTACCAAGAATTCAATTCAAACAATTTCTGAAAAGAAAATATAATACTACCGGTAAAAATCAAGTTGATTGTTTTCAGTTCTGTTTCTTGTATTGCTGTGTTGGGAAATGTTTTCTTTTTCTGGGGGGTTTCTTTTTTGTTTATTCCTTTCTCTCTTTTCTCTTCTGTCTATTGCTTGTATAGTAGTTGTTGTAATTGTCCATTGGTTCATAGGTTCCCCAGCACTCGGGTTCAAGATTCATTTATAAAATAAATTCTTAGTATTCATGGTTCAGGATGGTTCGTCAGGCCCATCCGGGCAGAAAAAAACTGACAGATACCAAGAGGCATTCAGATGCCAATTCTGCTGCCTCACTGTTGGACAGGACAAGAGGAATAAAAATAAGGAAAAATCAAGCAGAAAAGAGGATGCTCATAAAATGGATAATGATCCTCCAAGCTGAAGGTTTTGTTGTGGCCCTCAAAGCTTCTTGACCTAAATATCATTTTAAATTCTGAATAAACTTCAAGAGAGCAGTCTGTGCAAGGCAGCCCAGGAATTTCACAGTATCTGAAGATGTTTGTGAAGAAAAATGGGGGGAAATTCCGTAAACAGGAAATGGCTGCTTGGCTACTACAAAAAGTGTTCACCAGTTGTGATACTTGCGATAGAGGCAGCCCTGAAAGGGGACCACCTAGTCCACAAGCCTTGTAAGAGCTGCTTGGGAACAAAGTTACCCAAAGTCTTCTGAGTCACCCTCCTCAGTGAGGATCTGACTACCAAACAGGCTTTATTTCTTTAGTAATTCATTGGAATCAAAGGGATAACACTAGGCTGGTTCACATGATATTTATCATGCATTTTCCAGACTATAAGCCACATAATCAGCCACAATGAAACATAGGTCGTGGAAGACATCAGACGCAGACTTCTACCAGCTTATTCTGCTGTTGGACTGCAGGAAGGGCCATTTTTATTAAACGATGAACAACACACAGCAACGAAGGGAGGTCTTCAATCACACAGATAACCTGGCTTATGGTGTGCAGGTGCAAATAGTAATTAAAACAGTAATTAAATACATCAACAACCAGAACTCAATAAATAGAACACTAACATTGAAAGTTGGAAAAGATAACATTTACAATGAACAAAAACAGGGTTAACACCAACCTGAACCCACAGACACACTGCCACAAAGCATGCTGGGAAATTCCCACACTGACCCTCCCCAACACGCTACACTACCTTTGCTTTTCTTTAGGGGTGGGAAAGTGAAGCCTCATGAAGCACTGAGGCTTTCCTAACAATTGTGTCGAAAAAGATTCAACGCTTCGAGACTTCAGTGACGGTGACATCTGGTGGACAACTGAAGCCATAGCAACCTCCAAAGAGCACGACTGAAGCGCTAGCACTCTTTCAATCCCATGACACTAATAAAAGTTCATTGTGTGCTCATCCAGGGGTTTTGTTCATTCATACCAAATAATAATTATATCGTCTTTACAATAAAATATGCAGATGCTCTCCCTCTTACTCTAAAACACATTCAAGATTAACCCAAAAAATAAAAGCAAATTATATTAAGGGTTCAGTGTTGGTTAAGGGTTCATTGAACACTTTGAGATTTATTTAAAAACTACTAAAAGTCCCTAACAGGATTCGAAATCCTTCCTACTTTGCAAATCATCATGGTGTTTGAATTCAGAAACATTTTTTTGTGTGTGTGAAGTGTTTTTAAGGAAAACCTTTAAAGATAATGGTGTGTCATTTGTCATATGTTTGATTTGGAATGATTTTTCACAGAAGCAGAAAAGTTATTTGTCCTCACAAACTCTAGAACGTCGCTTATTGGTGGTACTCGCCATGAAACTTGCCAAAATACTCTAACTCTCACTCTCCAAATCTCTATCTCCTCACAACCCAACAATTTTGAGGCATATTAATGCATCTTATATAGCTGATATGCCATCAAACCACTCAAATCTGTCTCAGAATGCATTGAAACGCCATGAGCCAATGACACACACTGAAAGGCTGAGCCATTGAGAGGCTTCGAAACATTTTGAAGCAGTGAAGCGCGAAGCGAAACAGCGATGGTCACCTGACACTGGTGTTTTGATACAAGCTCCGACACAGTGTTTCGAATCACTCCGCTTCGGGAAGAGTGACACAAGCTCCGAAGCCTCGGTATCATTTGCCCATCACTACTTTTCTTTTCAAACAGTGCCTATGACGCGGCAGTAACTTTTCTGCTCGAGCAGAAAAGCGGCCGATAGAAAAAATACATAAATAAGCCGCACCGTAGAATAAGTCGCAGTGTTTAAAGTACAGTATAGGAAAAAAGTAGCGGCTTATAGTCCGGAAAATACGGTAGATTCCAGTTTGTTCAGATTAATGTTTCCTCCTATGATCCAGGGTACAGTTTTCCTTCTCAGTTCTTTGGTTCTGATGGCATTACCCCAAGTTTTTTTTGGGGGGAGGTTTGACTCAGACCCCTGACTCAAACCCAAACATCTCTAAAAGCTGATATGGCATCATGCTAACTTAGAGTGGATGCTGCAGTTCCTGTCAAAAGGGTCTGAATAATTATGTCAATGTAATATTTCAGTTTTCACAAAATTTTTACAATTCAATTTTCACTCATCACTGAGTGAAGGTACACCTGTTTAGTGAGTGCTGGTATGTATGTAAAAAATAGACACATTCAAAGAGTTTCTGGATTTTATTTTGTTTCAAATGAGTAGCCATTGGTCATTCCTAATGGTTTGTGCATTTTAATCCCTAATGGTTCAAATCATGGTGAAGAGACACTTACCATTTTGTCCAGTACTCCATTTTAGCATGAGATCCACAGCGTAGATTGCTCGAGATGATGGGTAGGGACAAATGCCATAAGGAGGCGGTCGGCATGTAACTGCCATGAAGAGTTCTTTGAAAGCTTTGAAAAGCTCTGCCTATGAAATTTAAACAAAGACAGTAAATGTAGCTGACAACAGGGAAACATATATAATGTGAAAGATGTACAGAGAAAACACCCATTGAAAGCATTCTGATACAAGTGTCCTATAAGTTAGTTTAAAAGTTAGAATGCTGTAGACTACACTTCTTTGACACGGAATGTACGTATATCTATCGGGCTCTCTTCTTCTTTACATTCAGTCAGTAAAATTATTTTACCTAAGCTAAGGACATGTTAAACATAAAATTATCATATGTTTGTGATCACATTCAAGCCCTCATTTCCAGTCAGATTCCTGCAGTTGATAACATCTTCAAAAAAGTGAGCACTTACTTCGATCTCTTTCCATGTGATCTGAGGGTACTGCTTCTCAAACATAGGGATGAAGTCATTGAAGTGCACCTAGAAATATAGCAAACGTCCAACATCACAACATCACTCAAACTGAACTAGCCCAACATGTTGTAAATTATAACGTACATACAGTATTGGTATCAACTTCACAGGTAAAATACAAACCAACACAGGCAAAAAAGAAGAAAATAGGTTTTTGTTATCAAAAAAGGCCTTTCTGAAATGAGATAGATGGATGGATAAATGTGTTTTATTGTTCCCAAATTGGAAACAACATTCCATGAACAAGTTAATCGAATTTATGCTGTATTGGTCATATATACTTTTACAAATCAATAATACTATAGTAACATGAAAAAAACATTTAAAAAATACCTGCTTGAGCTCCACACCTTCAGCATAATTCATTACAGTGAAGTGTTTCTGGTAATCATCAAAATGGTCCAAAAAGAAAGGTCTGGGTTGGACATATCAAAATATTGCATTAGAGCAATGAAGGAATGTGCTTTTGTTAAATATATTATTACAGTAATACATTTACAAACCAATTTACTTTTTGCCTCTATTTTTTCATACTATTCTTTCAGATTTGCCAAGCTAATGCGATTAAATCTATCTTAAATGAGTTTAAGGGAACTGCTCTTTTTTAATATGAAAACTCTAGAGGACTAAAAACTGACCAGAGCAAGGTTTTAAGGGTAGCATAGTAAAGATTCTTTCTCTTATTTTATCCTTTTCTGCCAGTAAATGCCACCAGTAAAACCTCAAAGAGGATGTAGTGTAGTGTGATAATTTTACCTGGCAGGTTTAGGTCCACATTAGAATTGTGTTCATCAAGCCTTTATGAAAATTACACTGTAAACTTCTTTGTTTTTGTTATTCTGTTTTTTGTGATGTCATGAATTAGCATTTAAGTGCTATTGGGCAGATACTTAAATTACCTGAACACTTCAGCCACATCTTTACTTCATAATTTCAAATACATTATGGTGGTGTGTAGAGAAAAAAATAAATATGTCATTTCTTGATCATTTGGGATCAGAATTTTTACTTATTTAACACCATTTCTTACAAATTATTAAAATGGTATATTCATTAAATCATATCAATAAAAAAGGTGCTACTAACTGCAATAAAGGCCTGACAAAGCATACACATAAAAATGGTTAATTTAGCTGCATGGTTTAGTAAACACTGACTAGATATGATTTTCAACCAAACAATCAAATTTAGTGCTACCGTTATATCTTCTATTGTCTTCTCTTTTGTTGTGGTTTACAATACCTAAGATAAAAGAAAATGGCCATGTCCTAAAATCATATTAAAAGCCATGCAACACCTATTATTATCGACACAGGATGTCCATTGTGCACACAGCTGATGCTTTTGGAAAGAACATTGTCTGTCATGAGCTGAGGACACAGCTGAAAAAGAGTGTTAAGGGAATATAAAGGAAAAATCCTTGTTTGGTACTTCTTTCTCACTTGAAAATAAGACCATGCTGGCTCCAGCACTGGTTCTATTCAAACCATAATAGTAAAGGATATATTTTTAATAAAGGCAGCACATAAATGTATGTAGATTGCTGCTTTCGCATTTGCTGCTTCCTTGATTCGGGTACCCATCAGATTGGTATCACATTTTACTAACCTGTAATACATCATCGTAAATCTTTGATTATAACTTTGGCCAATTATCTTATCCAAACATGACTCAAACATGTTATACCTTTTGAAATCTATTTGAATTTGTATTTAATGCACCTGTTAGCGAAGCGCAACCAGAAGATGTTGTAGGCGTAGAGACGCAGGGGCTCCACAGATCGCAACATGAGCATGTAGCGTATGTCAAACTTCACCATTCCTACCTCTTCTCGGTTGAACAGCACTGGATTTTCAATATATTTACAAACCACCTACAAAAGAAATTGCACGACTAGTTAGAGGGAACATAAAATAACCTGCCAATACTGAAACTCTGCTTTCTAGATACATGAGGCTAAATTAGAATGTGAATAAAATGAGATTTATTTCAATCCATATACCTTCAGTACAAAGATTGATATATTTTATGGGTTAATTTCTTTGAATTTTAAAGATTGTAACCTTTAGCCAATGGAACCCCAAAAAAACACTGTTATAGTTTCCAGCCACTGGGAAATGTCACAGCCTGTCTTACCTGTACTGAGGACAAACAGGACAGGACTTTTGCTTTGGTTCAAAGTTCTCTCATTCATGTTAAGTACATTTTACATTTCATTTGGCAAATCAATGTCATTTTGTGACAGTTGCGACTGTGATGTCACCCGGGCAGCCCGCCAAAAGCCAAAATCTTAAAGAAAACAAGGAAGAAGGTAAACATGGAAGGAGCTGAGGTGGTTGTAGCATTTCTGGTTTGTGTTTGTGAACATGCCGGTGGACGCTATACACAAGAGGAAAAGGTGCTTTGAAGAATTTGAGAGAGCTCCCAACAACGCAAAGTAAACTTCAAGCCCCACCCGGGAGTATTTTCCCTGGTGATCTAAGTATCTGTCCTGGAGCAGGGACTTGGTTAGGGCCTGTAAAAGTTCCTGTAAATTGTCCCCCAGGGGGTTCCTACAGTGGAAATGCCCTTATTAATTAATTATTTTTAAATACACTTTAAATTCAAGTGTAATCATAAAGGGTGTGAATACCTACGGAAATGCGACATTTAAGTGGTTGTAAAAGGTAATTTTCAAAAAAACAAAATTATGATAATACTGTATTGGTTATGACCTTTGGTATACTTTCTCTTTGTCTGATAATGTAATCCAGGTTGTTGGTAATGTGTGTATCCAGTCCACGGGCCAGATTCCAGGGCTTACAGATCCAGTGGTTATCTTCTCCACTGAAACATACAAAGAAAGACTGAGCCAGTTAACTAATCATCATGAATAACTGATTAACTACAAAGCATAAAACCTTTTAAAGGTCCAATATTAAGTAAAATGCACTGTCTCATGAATTTCACAACTAATCAATTATTATTTAATTGTGTCTGTAGAGATCTCCTCATAGGCCTCTTGAGTGAGGCACTAGTTTTGTGTGTTTCATGAGAGTGCGCAAGCCACAGTACCACAGTGGTAACGTGCTAAGTATTCAAATGAGGGCTGCACCGCCTCTGACTGCTGCCATGGTGCCGGGAGATGTGGCCTTCAGGAGGGCACACCAAAAGCAGCCGCTCATTTGCACTGAAGCTTCAGATGCCAAACCCCCTGGCTATTTCAGGGGCATGCTTTATCCCTACTCTGAGAGGAATCTTCTTGCACAAATGTAAAAAAAATGTTTTATGGGGGCTGGATAGAAAGATTATTTCTTGTAAAAATCTTGAATAATATGGGACCTCTAAGATGCAACATGAGTTTTCAATAACTAAAATAGTCCAACCATTTTTGTCTCTGTTGATAATTTTTGATGAACTGTGGCAGCTCTATTTGCAGGTTGAACGTTTCTGGTAGCCAAGCTGGTGACGGCCCCCCTGCAACTCTGCGGGCAACTGCAGCCAAGCAATCCTTCACAGTGACGAGGCTTTCACATGGAAATTGGTTCAGCATCACGTGAGGCTTTTTCTCACTTAGTGTCCTGTTAGAGAAATACATAATTATCGATGGGTGGATGGATGGATGGATGGATGGATGGATGGATGGATGGATGAGAGAGACAGAGACATAGTGAGACAGAGAGACAAACATATAGACAGACAGACAATTAGACAGACAGGCGGGTGGACAGGCAGGCAGATAGATAGACAGACAGACAGACAGTGATAGATAGAGAGGTACAGATGTATACAGATATAGAGGCCGATAGATAGTGAGAGAGAAAGATTGAGATAGAGTGAGTGAGTTTAGAGGTTTTCCTGTAACTTAAATGGCTCACAGTTCTTATCTTAAAGAACTCAAATAACCATGGTGCAAAGGGGTCTTCCATGTTGCCATCACTGACCTGTAGTCTTTGATATGATTGTATTTCCACAAGATATCAGCCTCTTCCTCTTCCTCTGTAATCTGGAATCCTGGGTGAGTCAGGTTGTTTGTTACTTGCAACATTTCAGAGTAAACCCTTTAAGAAAGGCAGACAAGGACGACACTGAAATGTTGTAGACAGTTGACTTTATAAAAGTATTATTAACATTATTATTAATATTACATTAAAACACTGTGTGACAATAAATTAGTCTTGTCAAAACAGACATTTTCTGTAGACAGAAATACAGTAGAGGACTAGATCATGGTTAAAAGATATTGGTGCATAATATGGAATTGTATCTTTACTTAAATTGTATTTATAAAACTATAGTATATATAACTACTATCATATTTTTATTTTATAAAATCTAATGGTGGATTGCTTTAGTATCCCAATTCCATAGGATAAGGGTGCTTATCTGTGTCCCAATCCCACTCCCACTCCCAAGCTTCTATTCGTTCAGAGGGTCTACAGGTTTTGATTTGTGAACAATGCCTGGCAACCAACTGGCTGATGGTGGCAAGTTGCTGACTTGCATATGAAGTGTGAGGTATAGAGGATGAACAGGAAATAAGCCAGAATTGTTCTCATGCAGCAGAGAAACCTGTCTGGGTCACATGACTGCACCCTCACACATATGTAGGGGATGTGTTGTCAAGGATTTCTGTGGACTGGGGGAGTCAAAACATTGAGTCTTTTCAGATCGTGGGATTTGCAGGTTACTTTGTGAATTGCCAAAAACTCACAGCACAGGTCTCTACTCTCAGCCAAGCCCTTCCGGACACTGTTTAATGCTTCACTAACGTTTAAAGAGAAACAACTGTTAAATAATCCATTTCAGCTGCTGTAAAAAAAAAACCTGTAAACTAAGTTGATGCTCCTGACAGCAAGATGTAGGAAGCTGTTCAAGAGTCTGGTGGTCCGGGCTGCCAGACAGGAGGTGTGTGAGAGATGGAAGGTGTCCTTAGCAATACTGATGGCTCTGCGGGTGGAGTAAATGTCCATGAGGGAGGGCAGAGGGGCACCAAGGAGTTTGCAGGCTGCATTTACTATGTGCTGCAGTGTCTTCCAGCAGGTGGTGCTGCCTCCACACCAGGTAATGATGTAGTTGCTGATGAATCTCTTCATGGTGCCCCTGTACCATGTATACAGTATACACGTAGTGGGAGGGAACTTGTGCTCCTCTTAGGTTGCAGAGAAAGTAGAAACTAGTCAAAGTTAAAAGAAGACAGGAGGAAGTGTGGGTCCTATCAAAGCACTGCTACTGTATGTCACATATGACATGAAATTCTGCTGCTTGACTGTTCCAAGGAGCAAAATAGTCAGTTAACTATCAAGCTGTTTCTAAAATAAAGCACAATTTAAAAAAACTAGAAGACACAAGAAAGGCCAAAACCCCTGTCTAGCAGGCCACTGCTGGGTGCCTGACCTTGGATATGGGCACTATCATGTCCATCCATCGTGACCATGGATGCTTATCTGGCTGTAAGTCACCATTTTAAAGATGGCGTACCATTTTATTACGATATTTCCCCTCATACACACAAAGAAAATTGGTTCTCCATCATTGTGGAGGAATGGGGAACTCCCACAAAGGTGACATCCTTTGTTCAGGAGCAGATGCAAGACCAAAACACAAATTGGAAGGAAGAAAGTGGAAAAAAGATGAAACAGTCTGTTTTAAAAGCTGCACAGGCTGATGGAGCTCAGGGATCTAGTCGGGGTGACTTTGGCGAGCTAGAAGACTGATCTGACCACGCTGACATGGGAGGAGGATTCAAAAGTTACTGGGTGCCTGGTCCTCCCGTTTCCCAATAAGGACACACTGTCACAAGAAAAAGGGTATCGGACTGGATGCTAATAGTGCAGGGTTAGGAGTGAGACGATGGTTCAAGATGGAACTTAGCAGTTACAGCTAAATGTGGTGCAAGCGTCTCCTCCTTTCTAGTAAATGATTAATGCTCTTGCACACTGTCCCACTGATATATTAAATCAAACAAACAATTACGAATGAAAACACATTTATTTTTGGATAACATTTAAAATGAAACCTCAATTCTGCCTTACATGCTTACCAAAGCAAATACTTTGTCTTAATAACAAAGGTCTTCATTGGTAAAATCAAAAGTAAATAACTGTTAAAGTAAGACACCTACTTTAAGATTTTGTTCTGAGGCACAGTGGAGGGTTTGATTTCCACAGGGAGTTGCTCCTTGTTCTCTGATATTACACTCTGGAATTGGAAGAAACAGGATTGAAAAAATAATTTTTGTGGAACTAACCCAATCATCTCATGGTTCCTTTCTACCTTTCTACCTGAAATATCATGAAATAATGCACCACACTGACATAATGAACATTTTTAACCTAATGAGATCAAGCTCATTCCACTACCTACTACAAATATGTCCAAACTGTCATTCATATAACCGTGAATTGCATTTCAGTTTATTTACTGACAGGCAAAGAAGGCCGTAAGTAGACAAGACACTACCCTCCAATGGCAGAGATATGATCTGCTCCCAACAAAACAGCTGCTGTTGGGCCCCATTTACAACTTCTGTCATGTTTTGGCTCTCTGCTTTTTGAAAACTGGTTGGAGTGTTAAGCGTTTCCATGGAAATGGGGAAAACGATAGTTTCAGAAAACGCACAACACAAATCCCACAGTACCACATAGTGGCCCTGCATGGCAACTACATCGTTTTCAGTTCTTCCATTATTCCAAAACAGACAGTGTCATGTAAACCCAACATAACAAAAATAATAACTTTGCATTTTCTGGTGAAATGTGCAAATACATGTTGTATGATGTAAATATTTAATTTTACATAGATTTTTGATAAGGAACAATAAATGTGACCATGTTCTGACCATACTTGACTATTTTTTGTTGCTCATGTTGGCTGAAAACTTCAAGTGGAAATTCTGCTTCCCTTTAAGAAAATTTACTGTAACCTAATTTCATGTTGCATTTTCCATATGAACACACATCATTTCTATCAGTGTGTTCTACTGTATTCTATTTTATTCTATTAAGCCCAGAAAAATGGGTTTGGTTTCACCTCATAGTATGCGTCGGGGGGTTCAGTGGTTACAATATTGACTTCCTCAAGATCGCCAGGTATCCACGGTAAAAGACGACATCGTTTCACAAGAGGGTTTGTTTCTCCATATGTATAATCTCGAGTTACTTCATCTGTGGAAATTACAGGGGAAAAAACATAAATTTGATTAGCATATCCCTCTAATCTTTATTTCCTTCCTTACTTTCATCTATTGGAGTGTGCATGACTAAGACACATATAATTATGTCTTTAGAAGATCTATTTAGGTTTACTGGCTGGAGTGTGGCGGCTAATTACCTTCCGACTTGTCTTTTGTTGTTGTCTTTTTGTCTTTAAAAGTCACTCTTGGATAGCCAGTAAAAAAAGCCAATTATCTAAAAGCTCTCTATAAGAATTCTAAGTATTATCTAACTTTTCTTACTTTAAGAATTTGGGTCTGAGAAAAATATATATGTTTTATTTATTCTACTAATAGAATCATGTCAAAGCCAGTGAATTAAAGTTACAGGAAAAAAATTAAATTCAGTAGAAAATATGTGACCAGGTATGAAAAAATATGAAAAAAACAAAAGAAAAAAATGTATGACCCACTTTGATATTAAAAGAAATAATGGAAATAAATGAAGAATTACATTTAAGAGTTTTATAATTTGTAATCACAAGGCCAACCGGGGAAAATGCAAACAGCCAGCCATTGCAAACAGCCAGTCACTGCGAACAGCCATCTGCTGTGACAAATGCAACAGAAAAACGCTGCAAAAGGAAAAAATCACAATTGCAATCACAGTAACAAAGCAAAAACATACAAAACGACAGAACAAATGTGAAAGAAAATTGCTGCAATATGAAAACAGACAAAACCCCAAGAGAGAGAAATTCACAATGGAAGTGCAAATTAATGTCTAAAATAACCATTTAAAAAACTAAGAAAGGCATCAAATTCTGTACAAATTTTAATACACCATTCGTTTTCCAGGTGCTTAAAGCTTTAGTGATGACATTGTTTTTGAATCTGTATGAAAATTTCAGTGTAATTGTATTATTGCAGTATCACAATTTTGTTATCATGACAACAGTTATATCTGAATTATGACAATGTGGTCTTGTGCTACAGCTTTTCAATGCCTTTCTATCCTTTACATGGATTTGAATTGTAGATAACATCGTTGCTGTGTGTGCATCCAGTATTCACCTCCTTTCTGCAGGTCCTGCAAAGGCCAGAGTAAGGAGTACGCCAGCTGACCCTGAATATAGAAGAAAGGCACCATGGCACAACTTGGGTGGTCTGAGTGCTGCACTTTGCAACCAAACTCATCCATGATGTACCACACAGGAACCTTCTCCTCTGCAGACTAAACACAAATGCACACATATTTCAGAAAGTCAGTTAAATGTGAATTTAATAGTGATTAAAATCAGGAATGAGTATTCAATCAAGTCAAACAAACCCCTTGATTAAGGTGATAGGTCTGGTTGTACTTCCACATGCGCTCCATCACCAACTCCACTGTGCCAACATCTGGGACTTCCCCATGGAAGTCCACCTCCATGAGGGCTGCCATTCTTGCCAGCAGGCCAGGTACCTGTTCCAACTGTTGTCGAGCATGGTCAACGCGGTATGTCCATGCATGATCAACCAGGAAAATGCTGCATTCCACACCGGACAAACACTGAACATTAAACTCAATGAAGCACAACACTCTTATCAAAAATAAGCGTAACAGGGCAACTAATCTGTGGTCATTGTTTCCTTTATGTTCTACTAATACATATATAGCAGGTAAAACAAGTACCAGTCTTCATCAATCAATATAATTCTAAGACGTACTTAAATAATCTTTTTGCCAGATATTGGTAACACCCACAACTTTGTACAAACAAAACAAATAAATTCAGAAGTGTATTTCATACTTGGTACAAAAGCCGTTGATGGTAACGATGACTTCAAAAAACCTCCTCTTCTATCTACTTGTTGCTAATAGATTTGCCATTGAATTCCAGTCAGATAATTGGCTGGTGCATACTGGCAGCTATAGTTTGTTTCTCTGAAAGCAATTAACGGTTTCTTGTCGTGTCCTTCCTACCTCCACACTAAACTGTTGCTATGGTGTTTGGGTAGTCATGTGCAGTGTCAGACTTGATGTTAATTATGGAGTCTCAGGAGTTTAGAACAGACTACTGTATGTTCTCTCAGTATTTCACAGGTCTATCCAAATTTTGTGATGCATCACTTGAACAAACTTTTTCTTCAGCAATGTTGTCTTGCCAGGTTAGTGTTCACACTTACGAGCGTATTACATATTTTCTTTAAAATAACTGTACCTAACAAATGCAGGTCATGCTAAAGCTCTATAGGTGTAGTACCGTATTTTCATGACTATAAGGTGCACCTAAAACACTGAGATTTTCTCAAAAATCGACGGTGCGCCTTATAATATGGTGCGCCTTGTGTGTGGACTGAGTTCCAAAAACTGCTGCGCGCCTTTGGTGGTTGCACTACGGTAAACGCTCCGCCAATCGATTAGTGGCACACCTACGTGTAAGGACCCCCTAAAATGGCGCCGGTCAAGCGAGACGCGTATGAATGAGGCTTACTTTAAACTGCAGGCCATCGAATATGCGACTGAAAATGGCAATCGAGCAATCTTAGTGTTTACGCTTTATAAGGCGGCGGCATCTCTCCATACGCGCAAGTACAACTGTTGCACCGCGGCTGCCAGCGGATTACCAGGAGAGGGTGGCCATCTTCCGCACCTACTGCCGCGACAAGATAACCGCGCCCAGCCACATCACCAACATGGATGAGATCCCTCTGACTTTTAACATCCCTTTGACCCACAAAGTGGAGAAAAAGGGACCAGCACGGTGGCGATACGCACAACGAGGCACGAGAAGTTGTCGTTCACCGTGGTTCTCGGCTGGCAGGGAAATGGACAGAGCGCTGGATGACGGAAGGCAAACACTCCTTCACAAAGACTATGAGGCAGCAGCGGGCAAGTTATGCCACCATATGCGGGTGGATTGTAGATGCATGGGCTATGATACCGTCTTCGTGTATTGTAAGAGCTTTCACAAAAGCCGGCATCAACGCTGAACCGGAACTGGTCGGTGAGTCTGATTCAGATGATTAAGAAGAGGAATTCGGAAAGTTGGACATTGAAATAGTGTAGCTGTTTGATTCAGATACAGAAGATGAAAACTTTGATGGTTTTGTGGCGGAAGAAAGGATATTTTGTTCAATAAATGTGTCGAAACTCACTGTTTTACTTCCGTTGTCATTTTTTACTGTATGTTTCAGCATGCGCCTAATAATACGGTGCGCCTTATGTATGTTTTAAATACAGAAATAGCACCCATAACTGAGACAGCACCTTTTAATACAGTGCGCCTTATGGTCGTGAAAATACGGTACTTGGCTCTTATTCAGATACTGTATATTCCGCACTTTAAGCCTCTACTTTTTTCCCATGCTTTGACCCCTACACCTTATAAAGCAATGCGGCTTATTTATGAATATTTATTACTTCCTCAAAGCCCCACCGGGATAAATACATTTTAGTAGTTCTAAAACTACTCAATTTATTTCCCTTTTATTAAATCCAATTAATTTCCCTTTTATTAAATTAATTGGATCTTTGTGGCTCACCTTGATGTATCAGAGGCTTGCAACCCACTGTCCCGTGTCACAACCACTTTACTGCAGATCACTGCTACAGTATTGGCCTTCTTTTCCTCATCATCCTCACTGTCTTTTTCTTGTGTCACATTCATGATTCCAAAAACTTCCCCAGCATCATAGATCTATAACATAATAAATAATGTGAGCCCAGTATCAGGCAGAAAAATACTTGAGTTGATAACAGAGAAATCAATGTTATTTACAGAAAACATTCATTTAAAACATTCATGCAATCAGAATCCAGTCAGCCAGCACTTGCAACAGGAGACAAACCATACTTGCTGTAACCAGTTAATACCAGCTAGATGAAACACATCTACTTGTGCAAGGTAGTTTTCAGTGTCAACTGGAATGTTTTTCTTCAATCAATAAATCAATCAATCTTTATTTATATAGCGTCTTATACAATCAAAATTGTTTCAAGGCGCTTGTTCAACTTCACTCATTCATTTCAAGATTCATACTTTTTTGTGAGATGTGAAACTTTAAAAAAATTATTACTCTAGTCTGCCAGCTATGTTACCGTACTCCCGCGATTATGCGCGCACTGAAAAAAGCAGAGCGGCTTATTTAACCAGAGAAAAATAAGGGGCAGCTCACTTTACCGCAATAGAAAAAGTGGTATGTGTGGTAATCCATGCGAACTGTCAGTAAGATTTCTGTCAAATAATAAAATTCTTATTTTTCTCTAATTCAGACAAAATGTTATTACAGCCAAAAGTTGAAGACGCTGTTGGTACTGTGAAAAGGTTTGGAAGAAAATAGACCTCGTTGTTGAGTTTATGATGCAAAGTCTTCCAATAGATCTGCGGTACTCCTGCTGCGTGCAGAGGTCCAGCGTGAAGGGACAAAAACCCCATGAACTCGTTGTCACCCTCTCCATTCATTGTGTTGACAGAAAGCATGATCAAAATGTGCCAAACACGATCAAAGCGAACAACGCGGAAGTAGACTTCTTCTTCTTCCGGTGGGAGGAGTGTGAGCGGAAAAGACCGATAGTGGTGGCTTGCTCCCGTGAAGCGGCGCAACAAGCGCAAAAATGTATAAATGTTTTCTCCAACAAACCAAGTACATGAAAGGCCTTGATCTGGAGAAATATTTCCCTGACAAGCTCCTTTTTATTCAATCGACGAGCCACTTAATCAAACACAGAGCGGCATCAGATCTCACCAACCCAGAGATTTTTAGACACAAGAAACACGAGGGTAAAGCGAGAAAACAGCTCAACTTATAAACAATGAGACTGCTTATTGTGTTTCCTTTTGTTTGTTTTACTGTCTTTGATTTTCATCATGAGTGTCTTTAGAGTGGGAACGTTAAATGTGAACGGAGCCAGCGATGTGGCGAAATGGGCACTAGTGTTCAACACAGAATCGAGAGAGCTTATTGATGTTTTTACGAGAGGTCCACAGTGGCAATGAAGTGGACTAGGAGAAAGCGTGTAAGGGACAAGTGATGCTGAGCCACAACACCTCCCTCAGTGGTGGAGTGGGCTTCCTCTTTTCTCGGGACTCCATCGTCCCTGGAGGTGGAGCATGTGGTGAGGGCAAGGTGTCTGCTGGTGAAGGTGTGCCTCCAGAAACACACCTTGGTTTTTATTAATATTTATGTACCCACCAACGGCACAGAGAGGCAGAGCTTTTTAGAAAAGGTTAAGTTACAAAAAAGTTAAAAAATTAAATAGTTGCCGGTCAGAAGAGTGAATATAGAATCTCTTTGGCCAGGCTCGACAGATGTTATTGCTTCAAACACCACTTCGGTGTTTTTAGGGGTTGTAAAATTATGCCAGTTGGTTTTATGGATAATTCTTTGGTTTTAAGTGAAGTCACTATTAAGAAAATCTTACCCAAGAGTGAGTACTAGTTTTACATGTGGAGGTCATTTCAGGTTTCTCCCTCTTGATCTTTTTGGCTGGTTTTCCACTTGTGCTGATTTTGGCTTGCGTAATTATCTCTACTGGCAGTATGAGGCAATTCCTTAACCCTACAGAAGTTGCACAGGTTGTCCAACTTCTCCAGGATGGCACATCCACACGTGCTGCAGCAAGAAGGTTTAATGTGTCTCCCAGCACAATCTCCAGAACATGGAGGAGATTTCAGGAGACTGGTGGTTATTCTCGGAGAGCTGGACAGGGCCGTAGAAGGTCCTCAACCCCTCAGCAGGACCGATACCTGCTCCTTTGTGCAAGGCGGAACAGGCTGAGCACTGCTCGTGCCCTACAGAATGACCTCCAGAGGGCCACTGGTGTGAATGTCTCTACCCAAACAATCAGGAACAGACCTCATGAAGGTGGCCTGAGGGCCCGATGTCCTGTAGTGGGCCCTATGCTCACTGCCCAGCACCGTGGAGCTCGACTGGCATTTGCTCAAGAACACCAGAATTGGCAAGTCCGCCACTGGCGCCCTGTACTTTTCACAGACGAGAGCAGGTTCACCCTGAGCACCTGTGATAGATGTGAAAGAGTCTGGAGAAGACAAGGAGAACGTTATGCTGCCTGCAACGTCGTTCAACATGACAGGTTTGGTGGTGGGTCAGTGATGGTCTGGGGAGGCATATCCATGGAGGGACGCACAGACCTCTATTGCCTAGGAAATGGTGCTCTGACTGCAATAAGGTATCGAGATGAAATCCTTGAACCCATTGTCAGACCCTACGCTGGTGCAGTAGGTCCTGGTTTCCTCCTAATGCATGACAATGCCCGGCCTCACGTGGCAAGAGTATGCAGGCAGTACCTGGAGGATGAAGGAATTGAAACAATTAAATGGCCTTCACGATCCCCTGACTTAAACCCAATAGAACATCTCTGGGACATTATGTTTCGGTCCATTAGGTGCCGCCAGGTTGCTCCTCAGACTGTACAACAGCTCAGGGATGCCCTTACACAGATCTGGGAGGAGATGCCACAAGACACCATCCGTCGTCTCATTAGGAGCATGCCGCGACGTTGTCAAGCATGCATACAAGCTCGTGGGGGCCACACAAGATACTGAAAAGCATTTTGAGTTGCAGAAATTAAGTTTTGGAAAAAATGGACTAGCCTGCCACATCTTCATTTCACTCTGATGTTATGGTGTCTACACAATTGAGCCCTCTGTAGGCTGAAAACTTTTATTTCCATTAAAAGACTTGGCATCCTTTTGTTCCTAAGACAATGCCCTGCCGTTATTTGTATAGATATCCAACTTCATATTGAGATCTGATGTATCTAATGTGTTTCTTTAAAGTGCTCCTTTAATTTTTGTGAGCAGTATAGATCAATTAAAGACCCGGAAACTGAGATAGTGGAACTAAAGGCAATTAGCAGTTCCACAGGAGAGCAAGGACACATTGAAGTCCTCAAGTCCAAAGAAATGGCCTTAGCCAGCCTGCTGGACGGTCAAGTACAGGGTGCACTGGTTGGTCCCGGATTCAAAACATCACTGATATGGACGCTCCCTCTAGCTTATTTTTGGGTTGGAAAAGAACCGTGGGCAGAACAGAGTAATCCACTCACTGTTTTCGGGCACAGGGCAGGAACTCGTAGAGGCGGGCAAGAAAAGGGAGTGTGCAGTGGAGAGAGAAATTACACAAGAAACAGAGAGCAGCCATGACCCGGCAGGGTGACAGAGGTCTTTCAGGTCATCATGTTTCTGGACCCCAGCAGCCTCGGGCCCATAGCAGCATAACTAAAATATTAACCTAATAATTAGACGACCCTCTAAGTATGATAATTTGTCTGTCTAGGACAGAGTTGCCCAAAGTCCGGTCCGGGGGCTAAATGTGGCCCGTGTTCAAATTTCATCCGGCCCAAAGCCTCTCTCATAAAATCAATAACGTTTAACCCGCACATAGACTTAATACATTGGGCAACAGTACTGTTACCAGCATATGAAGTAGCTTACACACTAAATGCTGTTCCTCATTTACCCACCAGACCCAACCCAATACTGCAAACTTCAGCGCTGCAAGAAATCATGGCCAGATTCCCTCAGAGCAATGTCAGTGCACAAACGAGGAGGTACACATCAGATATTTCATCTGGCTGAAGAGTTCAGACAATGCTTTCAGGATTTTGCAGCTATTAAGAAGGAGATCACTTTTTTTCTTCACCTTTCTCCATGGACACAGATGATGTTCCAGACCACTTGCAGCTGGAGCTCATTGAGGTACAGTGTGATGCAGAGAGCCGCAGTCGGCACCAGCAGCTTTCTCTCGCCAACTTTTACCGACAGCTGGATAAGAACAAGTTTCGAGAGATTTGAGCATTTGCTAAGAAAATGCTAAGCTTGTTTGGATCGACGTATTTGTGTGAGAAGACATTCTGAGATAAAAGGAAGGTTGGACAATGCCCGGCCTCACGTGGCAAGAGTATGCAGGCAGTACCTGGAGGATGAAGGAATTGAAACAATTAAATGGCCTTCACGATCCCCTGACTTAAACCCAATAGAACATATCTGGGACATTATGTTTCGGTCCATTAGGTGCCGCCAGGTTGCTCCTCAGACTGTACAACAGCTCAGGGATGCCCTTACACAGATCTGGGAGGAGATGCCACAAGACACCATCCGTCGTCTCATTAGGAGCATGCCACGACGTTGTCAAGCATGCATACAAGCTCGTGGGGGCCACACAAGATACTGAAAAGCATTTTGAGTTGCAGAAATTAAGTTTTGGAAAAAATGGACTAGCCTGCCACATCTTCATTTCACTCTGATGTTATGGTGTCTACACAATTGAGCCCTCTGTAGGCTGAAAACTTTTATTTCCATTAAAAGACTTGGCATCCTTTTGTTCCTAAGACAATGCCCTGCCGTTATTTGTATAGATATCCAACTTCATATTGAGATCTGATGTATCTAATGTGTTTCTTTAAAGTGCTCCTTTAATTTTTGTGAGCAGTATAGATCAATTAAAGACCCGGAAACTGAGATAGTGGAACTAAAGGCAATTAGCAGTTCCACAGGAGAGCAAGGACACATTGAAGTCCTCAAGTCCAAAGAAATGGCCTTAGCCAGCCTGCTGGACGGTCAAGTACAGGGTGCACTGGTTGGTCCCGGATTCAAAACATCACTGATATGGACGCTCCCTCTAGCTTATTTTTGGGTTGGAAAAGAACCGTGGGCAGAACAGAGTAATCCACTCACTGTTTTCGGGCACAGGGCAGGAACTCGTAGAGGCGGGCAAGAAAAGGGAGTGTGCAATGGAGAGAGAAATTACACAAGAAACAGAGAGCAGCCATGACCCGGCAGGGTGACAGAGGTCTTTCAGGTCATCATGTTTCTGGACCCCAGCAGCCTCGGGCCCATAGCAGCATAACTAAAATATTAACCTAATAATTAGACGACCCTCTAAGTATGATAATTTGTCTGTCTAGGACAGAGTTGCCCAAAGTCCGGTCCGGGGGCTAAATGTGGCCCGTGTTCAAATTTCATCCGGCCCAAAGCCTCTCTCATAAAATCAATAACGTTTAACCCGCACATAGACTTAATACATTGGGCAACAGTACTGTTACCAGCATATGAAGTAGCTTACACACTAAATGCTGTTCCTCATTTACCCACCAGACCCAACCCAATACTGCAAACTTCAGCGCTGCAAGAAATCATGGCCAGATTCCCTCAGAGCAATGTCAGTGCACAAACGAGGAGGTACACATCAGATATTTCATCTGGCTGAAGAGTTCAGACAATGCTTTCAGGATTTTGCAGCTATTAAGAAGGAGATCACTTTTTTTCTTCACCTTTCTCCATGGACACAGATGATGTTCCAGACCACTTGCAGCTGGAGCTCATTGAGGTACAGTGTGATGCAGAGAGCCGCAGTCGGCACCAGCAGCTTTCTCTCGCCAACTTTTACCGACAGCTGGATAAGAACAAGTTTCGAGAGATTTGAGCATTTGCTAAGAAAATGCTAAGCTTGTTTGGATCGACGTATTTGTGTGAGAAGACATTCTGAGATAAAAGGAAGGTTGGATATAGGCCTATAATTTGCTAGCACATCAGGATCCAGTGATGGTTTTTTTAAGCAACGGTTTAATTACTGCCACCTTGTTGGACTGGGGTACATAACCTGTCACAAGGTTGGAGGGCTCCAGGTGTCGATGGGCTCACCATAGAGTTTTACAGAGCCCTCTGGTACATTGTGACCCACAACATGCTGGAGGTGTTCAACGAAAGCCTGGCCATGGGTTTCCTGCCATTGTCCTGTCGGAGAGCAGTGGTCACTCTTCTGCCCAAAAAAGGGTGATTTGCAGGACATCAAAAATTGGTGCCCAGTGTCTCTGCTGTGCTTGGATTACAAAATTCTGTCCAAGGATGAGAGGTATGGGTTCAGCCCTGATTTCATAGCCATGATCCGTGTCCTGTACAGTGACAATGCAAGTGACACGGCAGTCTGTGTGCTTCCTTCAGGGTGCATAGAGGTGTCCGGCAAAGCTGCGCCCTGTCTGAAATGCTCCATGCTCTCTCCCTTGAACTCCTCCTCTCTAGGATTCGTGCAAACATTGATGGCCTGATTTTACCTTCTTTTAGCAAAAAAAATTATTTTATATGTCTATGCAGATGATAGTAATGGTGTGTAGTCAAAAGGATGTGGATGTTTTAGTTAATTTAACTGTTTTATTCAATCGCCTGTCTGCGGCAAAGGTTAATTGGTAGAAAAGCGAAGCCCTGGCCGTTGGCAGGTGGAACAGTGGTCTACCGGTGTTTCCCCAAAATCTGGTCTGGCGAGAGGATGGCTGAGGCAAGACTATAAAGGAATTGGCTTGGTACAATTGGAAAAAACTGAAGGCAAAATTCAACAATCTCCCCCGCACGTCGTACACAGGTAGAACTCTTGTCCTCAATAACCTGGTGGCCTCTGTGCTGTGGCACCAGCTTAATTGCCTGGAACCCCCCTCGGGGTTGTTGGCTCAAGTACAGACAAGAGTTCTAAACTTCTTCTGGAATGGTATCTATCTGGAATGGTCCAGCAGGGGGTGCTGTACCTGCCTCGAGAGGAAGGAGGGCAGGGTCTCATCCACCTGGCCAGCAGAACCGCCACTTTTAGAATTCAGTTTGTTCAGAGGTTTTTAACAGGGCCGGCAGATCTAACGTGGAGATATGTGGCCAGGTGTGTCTGGGGCTACCTCTATTTTATGAAAGTGTTGTTAAGGCATGGGCCCTTTTTAAATTTGAAACAAGGAAAAGCTCTGACTCTCTTTTCTGGTTGCTAAGGTAACCCGTAGTGCACGGAGACAGGCTGATGGCAGCACTCTGTCGGACCCGGACTGTGCTTCTGGAGCACATAGTGGCTGTGGCAGATCCAGACCTAATGGGCTCAGAGGCCATGGGCTCTGTATTAGGCATACACTCTGTTCAGGCAGTCGAGGATGTGCTGCAACGGTGGAGGAACAGGTTCAGCGCAAGGGAGAGGCCTCTTCTCATGGACTACGGCCGGGGGACCGAACCAGATGGCGACGATCCCTTTCCGGAGATCAAGCTGGCTGCCCATCTCAGGGATCTGGATGGTCCTCTCCTTAGGCCAACAAAGGCATTCTTCCTGCATGCAGTGAAGAAGAAGACCCTGCACCAGAACCGCGTGAAGGTTCTGAACAGGAGAGGACTGTCTAACAGCAGAAGATCTTGCATGGGGCCGTTGCTTTGAACAATTTTATCTTTAGGATGAATCCTGCTGCGTCGGACCAGTGCCCGTTCTGCTCTGTGCGAGAGATGGCGTTTCACACGTACAGTGAGTGTGAGAGCCTCAGTGTGGTTTTTAATGTTTTCAAAGGTGCTTTTAATGGTTTTAATTAAACATGTTCCATTTGAACCTTTGTTTACACCACCTTAAGCACTGTCAGCCCTCATTATACAAGCACACACCAGTGCACAAAAACACACACCCTTCCTTTATGTTCATTAATACTATATTAACAATAACTGTTTTTAACTGCGTATCCAGGTCCAATACCAAGAGTGCAGACACATTTATGAATAAACACAAAACACATTTGCAGAATAATGTGCCTGTAAGAGGAATAAGAACTGTAGATTAGAAAGAGAGCAAAGGGAAAACTGAAGATGAATTTTTACCACTACTGAAAACAAAAGCTTCTCACAATGTTTATATAGATATGCAGCAAATCTTCCACAGGAGGGATGGTATCTAACAAACAGTCTTTACAGATTGGTGGACCAATGTCCATGGCTAATAAAATCAAAGTAATACAAGCCATGAAAGAAACAAAACAAGATTGAATGTATTGCCTGCCCTAAAAAAAGGCGTGTATAGGATTAAAATTACAGAAACTTGTTGCTTCAACAGGCAGGGACTTGCATACCTTCCTGCTTGCTAAATAGCACGGTTAATTTTCAATTACTAATTAAACCTTTGAAAATATTTACTCAACAGACAATAGTTCAACAGACATTTCCATCTTGTTATGTCAAGCACGGTAACTGCAGGATATGTTAGGATTGATGTTACCATATCTGAACATCCAGGCTCTCTTCATTAGTTGGTGGCAGGGGAAAAAAAAGATAAAAATCCTCCTCTGGTCATGAGAGTATAGAATACTACAGGCGACCACACGTATGACATAGTTGCAGAATTTTCGGCATTATTTCAACACTTTATCATCCAAACTCAAGAATTCTTTTTTTCAGTTGTTGATTGCTTGTTAAATGTGTATTCCACCATTTTTGTACGCTTTTTAAGTGAACCATCCCTTTTAAAAAGGTAAATATCTGAATAATTACAGTAGGTTTTGATGTTTACACTTAAATATATAGGCCGTCTTCTAGGATGCTGGATCGTCCTCGAGATCCTCTGTGACTGCGTCTTCCCTCTTTGTCTCTCTCACCATCTCTGCTCTTCCTCTGCTCCACCTTCTCTTTATCCTGTGTGCTTCCAGAATGCTTCCTGATACTCCCATTCCCACCTCTCACTCTGGCCTCCATTGACTCTTCACGTGCCACTGCTGTCCTTGTGTGATGTCTCTTATACTCCTCTCTATGGTTTGTTGATTCGTGGTCAGGGTGATCTCGTCTCATTTGACTCAGATGTGACTTTTTTCTAAAGTCATCTTCCCTCTGTGTCCCACTGTTCTCCGTCTCTTCACTTTTCTTTGACATTTCAGCTCTTCCGTCCATTGCTCGTCTCTCTACCTTTCTCCCATGATCCACTTCTTTCTTTGTATGGCTTTCTCTTTCTGCATCTCTTCTGCTCTTACTCCTTTCACTTTCTCTCTTTAAATGTGCTCTTCCATGTTGTTCTTGTTTTGACTCATACTGTGCATATTTATCATGTTCTTTGGTCTTAATTTTCTCCTTTTCTTTGTTTGTGTCATTCCTGCTCCCCTGTTTTTTTTTTTCAGCAGTAACAGAGTTCTCTGTCTCTTTGTCTGTTTTGCTTTCTCTCGGAGATTTGTCTTTTACAACTTCGACTTTTGCCAAATTGACCTTTTCAATTTTCTGCTCATTTTTCTCATCTGTAATTTCAAATTTTGAGTCAAGCTTTTTTTCTTTATTGTGTTTTGTCTTCAAAGTTTCCTTATTTCCATCTTGGTCGTCCACTTTGTCTTTGTCCTCTCCAGTTTTTGTGCCCTTAGCAGTGTTTCCCTTATCTTTTTTCATCTCATTATACTTTTTCTCATCTTCCTCTGTCTTCTTGTTCAGTTTTTCCTCCAGGAGATCCAACTCTTGTTCCAATTCAGCCAGCTTCTTTGGGTCAGATGCTAAATCATCATCAACTTCCACCTCTACCTCATGGATCTCTTCATACTCCTCCACCTCAATGCCATCCATTGTTTTCTGCAGCTGTGTTTTCACTTTGTTCAATTCCAGAAGGCCATCTTGAAGCTCTTTACAAACATCCCTTATTTTGTTGGCAAACTTGGTTTTGGCACCCTTGCGGAGTTCATGGGAGTCCTTGGCAAGAAAGAAAACATCCAGAGCCAGGAATAACGCGGACATGACCCCTGTTGTGACACTAATGGCCTGCACAGCCTTTGCTGCTCCTCCAGCAGTGCCTAAAATCTGCACAGTGCTTATGAGTTTATCTGTGTTTATCATCAAAGCTTTTCCAGCACGGCCACCCTCCTTCATCACATGCTTGATGTTGTGGTTCAGAGCTTTTTTGGCAGCACTTTGGGAGTATTTATCAAAATCCCATTCCTGTAAGGTGTCCATTCCTGCCTGCAAGAGGCACAAAAGATTATATCTGAACACACACTCATTACATAAAATTATACATGTGAATGTACATGTATATATACATTATATGCCTTTACTTGATGTAACTTGAGGATAATTAACCAACTCCTACCTGCACAAACTCCAAACACTCTCGGATGACGTTGATCTCATCCTGGTAGTCCTGGATCATTTTTTCCAACTTCTTGCGGTCCATATTAGAGTGAACAGCATCCGTAATGTTGGCTGTTGCTGAAGTGATGCTGCCCGCAGTCGCAACACTGATCCCTACTGCGGTGACTATAATAGACGCCCCAAACGTAAAAGGCGCCAGAATGAGGCCTGTAATTGTTGCAATACTGCCTGCAACACTAGCAACACCTCCACCCACAGCAGCTGTAACAGTTTTCTTATGAAATTGATCTGCTGCATCTGCCAGGGCCAAAAGCTCCAGGATACGATGTTGCAGAGATGCTCCACGCTGGTTAAACAGGCGGACAAATAGACAGGCTGCCATGTAAACACGATCTGCGGCCTGCTCCAAAGCCCTACACAGTTGGGAAAATCATAGCCAAAACGTACAAATATTTGTCGCAATCTTTGAAATAATAGAGCTAAAAGTAAAACAAAATAAAATAACTTGAAATAAAATAAAATAAAAACAAATATACTTACATTTCCTCATTGTCAGGAAAATTATTGGTCTCATTCCATTCTGCCCAACCTGGATGTCAATAGAAAACAATCAAACCACTGTGTGGCACTTAAGATATAAAGAGTAAAAACAATCCAGGTTAATATTTAAATAAACACACATACAAACCTTTGACTGTGTTCCACCACTGCATCAACTCATCACCTTCCTAAAAGCAGAGGATTTGGTCAGCAAAAAGATTGTTTTTAGAAGTGCAATCACATTTGGCTAGTGTTCCAAATAAACAGCAGCATAAAACATACCTCCTCAGATTCCATTGGATTGTCCTCAGATGGATAGGATGCCATTTCAATAGGCTGGACCTCCACTGTACTCTCCTCAAGTACACAGTAACACAATCTTTACATCTGTTTAATATTCTCCTGTGTCTTCTTCTTTTTAGCTTCCACTTTAAAGTATACTCACTGTTTTAGATGTTGCTTGGGTCAGTTCCTGCAGCTCAACAGCCTCTTCAATAAGAGGTATCTTTTCTGAAATCTGAGGAGAGGAAAAACAGAAGCAAATCTCACCTAAAACAGTGCAACAAGTAAAAGAAACATGAATTTACTTTACACTCTGTGTTTAAATGTTAAACAATTCAATTGATAATTTCATTGGATTAACAAAAATAAATATTTAGCATAATACTAAAGCTACATAAGAAGAGGTGCATAAATGGGAATAAACAAAAAAGGCCTACCTGGTCAGCCTTGGGTACCCTATAAAGAGTTTTTTTTAGTCGGAATGAAACAACCTGAAAAAAGGTAAGCAAATACAGATTAGTGAGACCAAGCAAGTTACAACAGAAATATATTACTGTTTTATTTCCCTTCCAATGTAAAGAAAAACAACTCACTCGCTTTTTCTTCTTGATTGTTCTACTCCTACTCAGCCGGCCTTGTTCCAGTCTCTCTAAATTAACACTTTCCTGCAAACAAAGATGGACTTTTAATAAAACTGAGAATGACAAGCGACCATAAACCACAACACAAACACTCGACGTGCTGAAAAGCAAGTCCATGCATTTTTTACTTCCAGGCTGGACTATTGTAATTCTTTATGATCAGGGTGTCCAAACAACTCTTAAAGAAGCCTCCAGTTGATCCAAAATGCTGCAGCTAGAGTTCTGACAGGTATTGACTAAAGAGATCACATAACTCCTGTACTGGCGTCTCTTCATTGGCTGCCAATTAAATTTAGAATAATTTTTAAAACCCTTCTTCTGACCTGCAAGGTCCTCAGAGGCCTAGCTCCATCCTACCTGGAGGAGCTAGTGATGCCTTAGTGATGCAATAGACCGCTCCAATACTGGGTGGTTCCCACAGTCTCTAAAGGTAAAATGGGGGGCCGCGCATTTAGCTATCAGGCCCCCCTGCTATGGAACCAGCTCCCTGTCCAGGAACGGGAGGCTGACTCCAGCTCTACTCTCACACAACTCTGAATTTCATCACCTCTGCAGTTTCTGTAAGGCTGTCAGAGCTGGAGTGGACCTCCATCTCACTGAGAGGATCCTGGAAAGCAAGGAATTTTGCACCACTATAAAAGAGCTTTTACAGATGATTAAAATTACACACAAGGGCAAATCAAATGTGTTTCTTTGATCACCTTAGTAACTATTGTGCGAGGAGCTGGTTTAGGAGACTTTTTAAAATAACCTACAAGCCCTACAGTCTTCTCCTGACAAAAAAAACAAAATTATTCATTTGTAGTGAATAATTCATAGCATATCAGCGATGAAAACTGAAGTTAAATCACAATCAGTACCTTTAACACTGTTGCTTCTGACAAACTTTCACAACTGGCAGACATGCTCTTCTCCTTGCCTGTGTTTGATTCCTAAACAGGCAACAATCAATAAAATGAATGAAAATTTGAATAAACCAATAAATGAATAAATAAAAGGGGAAATGTTCAAGTTTTATATGAATGAGCAATTATGACACCTCATCTGATGTTGCCTCCTTTGATGGTTTATGAGACTTCTTAAACATACCACTAAAAACACTTTTCTCCTGAAAACAGAAAGAAACAGTTAATGAAAAAACAATATTTAGAGCACAGAACTCCGCCAAGCAAGTCATTTCCTTACACTCTTAGTATAGTTAGCATAGGTATATAGGCAGTATTAATACAAGGTTATATAACAGTGGAATCCAGAACGTCAGCAAAATGAGCTTAATGAGCTATTCCTTGGCCCATTATCAAAATTTCCTGAAGATTTCATTAAAAAGCCATTACAAATTGGGCAAATGGCCATCTTGGCAGAGGTCTGCACTCTCTACTTTGTTTCTAGTTTTATATGTATTGATATTTAAATTAACTGTATCTTGCCATTACAAATCTCATTTGACCTAACATTAACTATTGAATAACATTGACTGTTCATGTGAAACAAAACTATAAAAGCTTTTGGAAATATGTCAATGTGGTAATCTTTGTGTACACTAACCTCTTCCAACAGGTTGTCAATACTGGATGATCTTATGAAGATGCCAGCAAGGCCGCCTCTTTTTTCCTTAAAATGCATTTTTATCATTTTAAAATATAAGAAAAATATTTGAAATTGTTTGAAATGATTAAAAACAAAAGTTAAATGTATAGTTAAATGTGTTCCCATCTTGTGAACCTATAAAAGTGTACAATAAAGTAACTCCTTGATCTACACTTTGTCAGCAAGGTTTCTCTCATGCAAAGTAACATCTGGGCTGCAAGGTCCACGCTCGGGAGTTTTTGTGACCTTGACAGCCCACATCCTCTGGACTGACCCTCTGAGCCCATATCCAGGGCCTGTCTGGGCCAGACTTTTTTCTTTTCTACATGACGGAAAGTGTTGCAGGAATGAAGGTATTGATGTGTGTGTCTGTCTCTTGTGTGTAAACCCAGGTGTGCTTAATAAAAATGATTGTTGTACCTTTGGAGCATTGGCATCTGACAGCTTCTCATTGCTACCAGATAATTCATTTGCAGTCTTCACCTCCAGCTCCTCAATCCAACAAAACACATTTACCATTATTAAGATAATCACTTATTACAACTATACTAGTTCAAATTTAGCCAGTCACCTTTCCTGCGGCAGCATCCCATACTTGTTTCTGTGGCGTCTTAAACATGTTGCTAAAAATATTTTTATGCTGCAGGAAAAAAGTCAGTGAATGTCCCAACTGGAGACATTTGTATCCTAAATTTGCAGCATTCTGCTCCTCACCTTGGTGGTGTTTTCATCGCTGGCCATCAGGTCATCATTGCTTGCTGAGAGCACTCTCTGTCCCTCTCTCTCCTGAAGAAGAAAAAATATGTGTAGGCTGCTCTTTTTATATAAACACCATAAAATAAAATACACTGCACAGCAAAAGAAGACCAAATTACAGTAGAATTTGATGTCTCTTCAGATAGTTTGGAAGTCTTTTTCAAGAGTCCACTGAACAAACTTGATTTACAATCAAAGATAATTCTCCTGAATGCAGATACAGTGAATGTGCAAGAAGATGCAACCATCTGCCTGCTAATGGAAGAAGTTCATTTGTCTTTTTTGATAAAACTGTGATAGAAGTAGAAAATCGTATAGATCTATAATCTCTGGTCACATTCATACAAATGTTGCAAAACTGATGGACAGGGTTTTTGTGGCTTTGAGAGCCCACATTCCCTGCACCGACCATCTCAGCCCTACCCAGGGCCAGTTTGGACCAGTCTAATTCCTTTTCTCTATTTATCTCTTGCCAGTTTGGGTTGTTGGAATGGATGTTGGTGTGTATGCCTGTGAGTGTTTGTGTGTCCACGTGTCAACACGTGTGTGTGTGTGTGTGTGTGTGTGTGTGTGTGTGTGTGTGTGTGTGTGTGTGTGTGTGTGTGTGAGAGAGAGAGAGAGAGAAAGATTGTTGTACCTTTGAGACATTTGCATCCCACAGCTTCTCACTGCTACAAGATAACTCATTTTCAGTCTTCACTTCCAGCTCCTCAGTCCAACAAAACAGACAATAACTATCACTGCAACATCACTCAATAGAGCTACATTAGTTCAAATTTAGCCAGTCACCTTCCCTGCTGCAGAATCCAATGCTTTTTTCTGTGGTTTCTTAAAAATGTTGCTAAAAATATTTTTATCCTACAAACAAAACAAGAAAAGTCCGTGAATCCTGCAACTGAAGACATTTGTGTCCCGATTTTGCTGCATTCTGCCCCTCACCTTGGTGTTGCTTTTTTCTGACAAGTCATCATCGCTTGCAGTCAAGTCCTCATTGCTTGCTGAGAGCTCTCTCAGGGCCTCTCTGTTCTGAAATACAAAGAGAAAAGTCTCATGAAAAAGAGAATGGCACATTACACATGAAAAAACGCTCACTGCATAGCAAATAAGCATGAAATTACAGCAAAATCTGATGTTTTCTCAGATGGTTTGGGAGTCTTTTTCAAAAGACCGCTGAACAAACTTCCACCTTTCTCCTGACAAGACAGACAAAACAAATATTTTATAACAGGATAAAATGTCAATGTACAATCAAAGACAGTCCTCCTGAATATACATACAGTCACTGTGCAGCAAGGTGCAACCATCAGCCTGCTAATGGAAGAAGTTCATTTGTATTTATTGATAAGACTGATAGAAGTAGAAAATTGTAGCTCTATAATCTCTGGTCACATTCATACAAATGTTGCAAAACTGATGGAGTGAGCAGACAGGGTTTTTGTGGCCTTGAGAACCCAGATTCTCTGCACCAACCATCTCAGCCCTACCCACGGCCAGTTTGGACCAGTCTAATTCTTGGTCTCTTTGTACCACTTTCAGGATTGGGTTATGAGAATGGATGTAGGTGTGTATGCTTGTGAGTGTTTGTGTGTGGGTGTGAGAGAAAGATTGCTGTACCTTTGAGACAGTTGCATCCGACAGCTTCTCATTGCTACCAGACAACTCATTTTCAGACTTCACCTCCAGCTCCTCAATCCAGCAAAAAAGACAATAACTAACATTGTGTGCAACATCACTCAATAGAGCTACATTAGCTCAAATTTAGCCAGTCACCTTCCCTGCTGCAGCATCCAATGCTTTTTTCTGTGGTTTCTTAAAAATGTTGCTAAAAATATTTTTATCCTACAAACAAAACAAAAAAAGTCCGTGAATCCTGCAACTGAAGACATTTGTGTCCCGATTTTGCTGCATTCTGCCCCTCACCTTGGTGTTGCTTTTTTCTGACAAGTCATCATCGCTTGCAGTCAAGTCCTCATTGCTTGCTGAGAGCTCTCTCAGGGCCTCTCTGTTCTGAAATACAAAGAGAAAAGTCTCATGAAAAAGAGAATGGCACATTACACATGAAAAAACGCTCACTGCATAGCAAATAAGCATGAAATACAGCAAAATCTGATGTTTTCTCAGATGGTTTGGGAGTCTTTTTCAAAAGACCGCTGAACAAGCTTCCACCTTTCTCCTGACAAGACAGACAAAACAAATATTTTATAACAGGATAAAATGTCAATGTACAATCAAAGACAGTCCTCCTGAATATACATACAGTCACTGTGCAGCAAGGTGCAACCATCAGCCTGCTAATGGAAGAAGTTCATTTGTATTTATTGATAAGACTGATAGAAGTAGAAAATTGTAGCTCTATAATCTCTGGTCACATTCATACAAATGTTGCAAAACTGATGGAGTGAGCAGACAGGGCTTTTGTGGCCTTGAGAACCCAGATTCTCTGCACCAACCATCTCAGCCCTACCCACGGCCAGTGTGGACCAGTCTAATTCCTGGTCTCTCTGTACCACTTTCAGGATTGGGTTATGGGAATGGATGTAGGTGTGCATGCTTGTGAGTGTTTGTGTGTGGGTGTGAGAGAAAGATTGCTGTACCTTTGAGACAGTTGCATCCGACAGCTTCTCATTGCTACCAGACAACTCATTTTCAGACTTCACCTCCAGCTCCTCAATCCAGCAAAAAAGACAATAACTAACATTGTGTGCAACATCACTCAATAGAGCTACATTAGCTCAAATTTAGCTAGTCACCTTCCCTGCTGCAGCATCCAGTGTTTGTTTCTGTGGCTTCTTAAAAATGTTGCTAAAAATATTTTTATCCTACAAACAAAAAAATAGTCAGTGAATCCTGCAACTGATGACATTTGTATCTCGATTTTGTATTTTGATTTTCATTCTACCTCTCACCTTGGTGTTGCTTTTTTCTGACAAGTCATCATCACTTGCTGTCAAGTCATCATTGCTTGCTGAGAGCTCTCTGTTCTTAATTACAAATTGAAAAGTGATATAAAATCACATACAGTTCATCTGAATAAAAAATACAGTGAATGTGCAACAAGGTGCAACCATCTGCCTGCTAATGGAAGAAGTTCATTTGTCTTTGTGTATAAGACTGTGATAGAAGTATAAAATTGTATAGATCTACAGTATAGTCCCTGGACAAATTCATACAAATTGTTAGGTGTTCTCCCTAATCATCTCACCTGCCTTCCACTTTCAAAGACTGGTTCACACTTACATCATTAACAATTCCTTGTTCAACCCTCTGGTAAAATCTTGGCTAAAAACTCTTTTTGACTGGTTTGCTTGGTTAATCTTGTTCTGAAATTCTAGAGTCTGTACATCATTTGCAGTACTCCAACTTTGTCGCCTGATCCTGCCTGTCTCGCCCAGCTTGCTGCAAACGCCCTGTTGACTTATTCCATTTTTGCGAACTGTGGATTTCCATTGCCATATCTCAGTCAAAAATTTACACCTCATTCAGCTGTGTGTATCTGCCTTTGGGGTTTGGTTTGTGCCTACAGTTCGTTACAGAACAATTTGGCCAGTATGGACCCCGCAGAAACACAACGTGCCTCCTCCTCTTAGGAAACCTTACTTGGTCAACAAGGACAACTGTTACAGACCCTCATCAACCACAGTACTAATGTGGCTAAGGCAGTGATGATTTCCTGCTTCAATGCTAGTTAGTTTTCCAACAGAAGGCACATTCTTTTCCTAATGACTTTTTAAAGGTTTCCTATCTTCCTAACTTGGCCTGCTATGAGGCAAGGCACTGGCCTAGGCAGTTCCCACAACCGCCTTGAAGCGAAGCTTTACGTCGAGCTGTAACAAAGCCAGAAGGCAATTTTTGGTCACCCAGATCACTCTGGAGATGCCTCCACATGCTTGCTGATTCTCTGCCAGAGAAGAGTGCTCTTTGGCTGATTACTCTGTGGATTTTTGGACCCTAGCTGTGGATACTGGGTGGAACGAGGCAGCGCTTCAGGGGAGTTTTACCTGCAGGGGCCAAGTGATCAGCTGCGCAATGAAATCACTCTCCAGGTCAAATCCCTGGATCTAAATTCTCTCGTCGCTCTGGCTATTTTCATGGAGAATTGCCTGAGAGCAAGACGCCAGGAGCTAGCATCCTGCATGTCAGTATGTCGTCCAGCCCGGTCGAGGTCAAGATCCGAGCTGTGAGTATTTATACTGTAGCCGTTCCGAGCATTTAATTTCTGGTGGATGTATGTATGTACCAGTGGGGTACTGGCAGGCCAGGGTTCGCCTCCCCTTGGAACAACTTCTCTTGTCCACATCATTATGTGTTGGAAGTCCAGTTCTCCATCTCCAAGCCTTGGTTGATTCAGGGGACCAGGACAGTTTGTTGGATGAGGAATTGGGTGCACAGGCAGGCTGCTCCATGAATCCTTTACCGTATCCCTTCACCGTCACCATATCCCTTCACCCAGATCAACCGCAGGACTGTCCCAGTCACTCTCATCATGTCCGGAAACCATTCTGCACAACTATCATTCCTCGTCATTTCAGCACCCAAAAACGCCTTTGGTACTGAGTTACCCTTGGTTACACCACCACAATCCTTAAATTGACTGGGTACGGGGAAAAGTGGCAAGTTGGAGTTCCCATTGTCATTCATTATGTCTAAAATCCCCATTGACTCTTGGTGGGGGTTCAGTTGCCCCAGGCACCTCCCAATCTCTCCAATGTGCCTAAATAGTACCATGACTTGTTTGAGGTTTTCAGCAAGGAGAAGGCTTTCTTCTTGCCTCTGCATCAACCCTATGACTGTGCAAAAAAGTTGACAGGTGCTTCTCTTCTCCCCAGTTGGCTATTCCACTGTTTGCACACTGAGAGGGAGGCAATAAAGAAGTACATCGTGGAGTCCCTCGCTGCAGAGATTATCCGACTGTCCCCCTCACCTCTCGAAGCAGGTTTCTTTTTTGTGGAAAAGAAGAACTGAACCCTTCCTCCATGTATAGACTACAGCGTCTGAACAGCATAACAGTCAAAAACCGGTACCTATTACCATTAAAATCCTCTACTTTGGAGCCTCTCTAGGAAGAAAAGATTTTTACCAAGTTGGGTCTCCGAAATACCTACCACTTGATTAGGATCTGTAAGGGCGAAGAATGTAGCTGATCGGTACAGGCTGGCGAAGCGGCCTCGGCAGTCGCAGAGGCAAAAACTCGGGCGTGGGAGGAGTTTGGTGAGACTATGGAGGAAGACTTTCGGTCGGCACTGAGAAGATTCTGGCAAACTGTCCTGCGCCTTAGGGGCGGCAGGCGGCAACTCACTCACACTGCACTAGGTGTGGGTGGGGAGCAGCTGATATCTCCTGGGGCAAGTATCCGGCGGTGGAAGGAATAATTCCAGGAGCTCTTCAATCCTACCAACATGTATCAACAAATCAAATCAATCTTTATTTATATAGCGTCTTATACAATCCAAATTGTTTCAAGGCGCTTTCCAGATTACTGGGGCCTAACCCCCAACAAGCAACAGTGGCAAGGAAAAACTCCCCTTTAACAGGAAGAAACCTAGAGCAGGACCAGGCTCATGTAGGGGGACCCTCCTGCTGATGGCCGGCTGGGTAGAGAGAGAGGAGAGGGGGGAGGAGAGGTAGAGGATGGAATGGAGAGGAGAGGAGAGGAGAGAGGAGAGGAGAGAGGAGAGGAGAGGAGAGGAGAGGAGAGGAGAGGAGAGGAGAGGAGAGGCACAGAGGACAGAAACACATACAAAAATACACTATTTATGCAAGCCGCCAGCCGAGTGGGTCAGCGGGGCCGGAGGTCATCACACAGCTCCGAAGGCGGAGATACCTGTAAATGAATACAGAAGGGGGGGGGGGGGGGGGGGGGGGGGGGGGGGGGGGGCAGAAAAACTACACAAGAATCAACATAACTAGTCTACTTGAAGAGGAGGAGGAAGAGGAAGAGGAAGAGGAAGAGGAAGAGGAGAGGAGAGGAGAGGAGAGGAGAGGAGAGGAGAGAGGAGAGGAGAGGAGAGGAGAGGAAACCATGACCGGGGTGACAGAGGCCTGTCAGGTGATCATGTTTCTGGACCCCGGCAGCCTTGGCCTATAACAGCATAGCTAAGATGTTAAACTAATGATTAGACGACCCCCTAAGTATGACAGTTTGTCTGTCTATGATAGTAACTGGAACTGCAGAATTAGTAACAATAAGCTTTTTTAAAGAGGTAGGTTTTAAGTCTGATCTTAAAAGTAGAGATGGAGTCAGCCTCCCGTACCTGGACAGGGAGCTGGTTCCATAGCAGGAGGGCCTGGTAGCTCAATGCTCGGCCCCCATTCTACTCCTAGAGACTCTGGGAACCACAAGTGGACCAGCATTCTGAGAGCGGAGCGGTCTATTGGGCTGGTAAGGTGTCACTAGCTCCTCCAGGTAGGATGGAGCTAGGCCTCTGAGGACCTTGTAGGTCAAAAGAAGGGTTTTAAAAATTATTCTAAATTTAACGGGCAGCCAATGAAGAGATGCCAGTTATGTTATGTGATCTCTTGTCAATACCTTTCAGAACTCTGGCTGCAGCATTTTGGATCAACTGGAGGCTTCTTAAAGAGTTGTTTGGACACCCTGATAATAAAGAATTACAATAGTCCAGCCTGGAAGTAACAAATGCATGGACTAACTTTTCAGCATCATGCCGTGTCAGTAGTTTCCTGATCTTTGTGATGTTTCTCAGGTGAAAAAAGGCACTTCGAGAGACTAATTTAATGTGTGAGGTGAAGGAGAGATTTTGATCAAAAGTTACTCCAAGATTCCTCACAGAGAGACTAAATGCTAATGAGATACCATCTAGAGTGATCATGTGATCTAATCTATCCCTGAGAGGTTCAGGACCAAACACCATGACCTCAGTTTTTCCCGGGTTAAGGAGGAGGAAATTTGAAGACATCCAGGACTTTATGTCTTTAAGACAAGTCTGGAGTTTCACTAACTAAGAAAACCCTACGTCGGATTCATCAACGCGTTCGTAAGCCCCAGAATTGTTCGCAGCTGTGTTCTTAGATTGATGAATGCCATCTGTTCGTAAATTGAAAGCGCGTGCCAGGTGAGTCTAATTAACATACGATTAGCATAAGTCACCGCCCACTAATGCCCATAAAAGGAACTGCAGCAGGACCCTGTAGACAGAGCAAAAAGCAGCCAAATGCCCAAAGCGAAATGCCCAAAGCTTGCCTCTCCACGCCTGATTTCTGACGCCGTGTTGAACAATAAAGAAAGGATGGCTAACACGCTTGATAAAATTGCCTCAACCCTGATGACTATAGCCAACACGCTTAAAGAAATCAACGAGAATGTAAAAAAAAGAAGAATGTAAAAAAAAAATAAACGTGTAAAAGCTGTGCTCGGATTGTGACAATAATGCATTTTATTCACAAACGGGCAATTAATCGCGCTCGAACGTGAACCGCGTGCCTGCAGTCTGGCCCCATCATTGCGTCAGGACGCACATCCTCACGGGGTTGTGGCTCTGTGTCCAAACACATCCAGCGCCCCTTAACATGCCGATGGTGCGTTCAATGGTGGAGCGACTGCGCGCATGCATCTGATTGAATAAAACTCCTGTGGAGTCTGAGGGTTGGTCAGTGGTGTCAACAACCAGGGAGCCAGGGCATATCCTTGATCCCCTAATAAAATAAATCAAGATAAAATCAAATAAAAAGACAGTTTTGGCATGGTTTCCAATTTGGTTGATTAATGTTAAGTCATTGGCACATTTACGTAATTTTAAAATTCTCCGTAAATCACCAAAAATAGGAAATAAACAAATAAATAAATAAATATGACAGAATTATCATTGTAATATTGAATTTTATTGAACTGCACAAGAGAAGAAAACACAACCATGCCAACATGTCGGCACTGAAATGTGCGCAAGAGTACTCCTGAGTGTTCGTAGGATTTGTTCTTACCTACGAATAAATCCAGGATAAGAAGAAATTGGTGAATGCCACAATCTTCGTCAACTGTTCGTAAGTGGGACTTAAGAACAAATTTGTTCGTAAGAACGCTTCGTGAATCTGGCCCAGTGGTCCTGGGATTAGCACAGGGATTGCTTCCTTAAACTTAGCTACAGCATTATCTGAAAGACATCTGCTATAGTAAGACTGTGCTCTGAGGATAGAAGAATCCTTAATCATAAATGTAAAAGTGATCATAGAATGATCTTGTGTAATGTTTATGAGGAATTGGGTAATGTTTATGTTGTAATTTTATTTCTATTTTGTTCTATATTTATGTATATATGCTTATAATGCTTATAATATGTATATATTATATATATATATGCTTATAATATATGCTGTGTATATATGCTTATAACGTTCTAATCTTATCTGTATTTATTTATTCTGTTATACTTATATTTGTATAGGTTGCTACTACAATTCAATTTCCCAACCGGGGATGAATAAAGTACATCTTAATCTTAATCTTAATCTGACAGGAGTGGGTTCTGAGGGAACACTGACACGTGTTCTACCTCAACACCATAAGTCAGAACTAGATCTAAGGTGTGGTTGAAGCTATGAGTTGGTTGGTTTATCTGCTGGAGGAAACCAACTGACTCAAGTAAAGAAATGAAGCCATTTCTAAAGCTGTCATTTACAACGTCTACATGGATATTAAAGTCTCCAATAATAATGACTTTGTCCGTTCTAAGGACCAAATCAGATAAGAAATCAGAGAACTCAGAAAGGAACTCTGAATGTGGCTCAGCAGGGGGCCGATATACAACTACAAACAAAAGTGGCTTTTCTGTCTTCCACCTCAGATGGGTGATGCCAAGAGTCAGGCTTTCAAATGAACTGGAGTCATGTTTTGGTCTAGGATTAATTAATAACTTGGAGTGATAGATTGCTGCCACTCCCCCTCCTCGACCAGTAACACGAGGAATGTGATAATTAAGATGGGTAGGAGGAGTAGATTCATTTAAGCTAACATAATCCTCCTGAAGCCAGGTCTCAGTACAAGGTGGAACAGAGTCGGGAGACCAGGAGGTGGACCATCCAATTTCCAGAGCAGAAGTCCCTGTACCGAAGGAAGAGGAGCTTGGTCCGGATAGCCGGTTGTAAGTTGGACGCGTTCCCAGTGAGGGTTGGACTCCGCCAGGGCTGCCATTTGTCACCGGTTCTGTTCATAACTGTTATGGACAGAATTTCTAGGCGCAGCCGGGGAGTGGAGGGTGTCGAGTTCAGTGGGCGGGAGATCTCGTCGCTGCTTTTTACGGATAACGTAGTTCTTCTGGCACCATCGAGCAGGGACCTCCAACACATGCTGGGGAGGTTCACGACCGAGTGTGAAGCGGCAGCGATGTGGATCAGCACCTCCAAGTCAGAGTCCATGGTCCTCGCTTGGAAAAAGGTAGAGTGACTTCTCCGGGTCGGGGAAGAGGTCCTGCCTCAGGTGGAGGAGTTCCAGTATCTGGGGACCTTGTTTACGAGTGAGGGTAGGGTGGAACGGGAGATCGACAGGCGGATCGGAGCAGCGTCAGACGTGATGCGGCGCTTAACCGATCAGTCATGATGAGGAAGGAGCTGAGCCGGAAGGCCGAGCTCTCAATTTACCGGTCGATCTACGTCCCAATCCTCACCTATGGCCATCAACGTTGGGTGATGACCGAAAGAATGAGGTCGCGGTTACAAGCAGCCAAAATGAGTTTGCACCGCAAGGTGGCCAGGCTCAACCTTAGAGATAGGGTGAGAAGCTCAGACACCCGGGAGGAGCTCGGAGTGGAACCACTGCTTCTCCACATCGAGAGGAGTCAGTTGGGGTGGCTTGGGCATCTGGGCAGGATGAGTTCTGGACACCTCCCTTTAGAGGTGTTCCAGACATGTCCCCCCGGGAGGAGGCCTTGTGGCTGGCCCAGGACTAGGGGGAAGCATTACATCTCTCGCCTGGCTTGGGAGTGGCTGGGGGTCCCCCCGGAGGAACTGATGAAAGTGGCCGGGGAGAGGGCTGTCTGGGCATCCTTCCTGAAGCTGCTGCCCCCGCGACCCGGACTCTGATAAGCGGGAGAAAACGAAATGAAACGAAGGGCGATGAATGGAAAACGGCATTCAACACCCCCATTAGGCCACTGTGAGTATCTGGTCATGCCGTTTGGACTCACCATTCCCCCGGCAGTATTTCAGGTGCTAAGTAATGATGTTCTGTGAGATTTTCTGAACCGCTCTCTGATTTTCTTTTAGAGCATGAAGGAACATGTAGGCCATGTGCAACAGGTTTTAGCAAGATTACTGGAAAGCAAATTATTTGTTAAAGTGGAGAAATTAAGATTTTCATGCTAACTTTGTTCCCTTCCTTAACTGAATTATCCAGAGTGGTAGGATGATGACAGACCCAGAGAAGATCAGAGCAGTGGTAGAGTGGCCGATCCCGGCAAATTGGAAGGAGTTGTATTGTTTTCTTTACCAACTCCTACAGTAGGGTTCACCTCTCCTGAGACTCACTTTGACAGAAGTGAGTTTCTGCTAGTCTCCTAAGGAAGATGAAGCCTTTGAGAAGCTAAAGATTCTGTTCTCCACATCACTGGTCCTCATGCAACTTGACCCCAGGCCTCGGATGTTGGGACCATGTTGTCCCAGTACTCTGGTACCGATAAACATCTCCATCCATGTGCCTTTTTTTCCCTTGTAGGTTCACATCCACGGAGTGTAATTATGATGTGGGAAACTGTGAGCTACGGGCTATTAAGTTCGCATTGGAGGAGTGGTGACACCTGCTGGAAAGTGCAGAGCAACACTATGTGGCTTGGATGGACCACAAGAATCTTGTTTACATCCAGTCCACAAAGAGATTATCTTTGCACACCATGATCCAGTTTTCCCTGGATCCCTCAAAGACCGCACACGTCCTTGCTCTGCCTAAACTTCCCACCACCCAGCCTCCCTGTCTCTCCTTCCAGGAGTGAGAGATTGCGGTTCCATCCATGAAGCAGTTTATTGAGAGGGTTTGGAAGGCTTGGCAAGCTACAAGGTTGGCTCTGGAGCACACGCACAACTCCAACTTCCACCGCTCAGCCAACCACAACTGTCAACAAGCTCCATTCTACCAACCACGTCAGTAGGTCTGGTTGTCCACCCATAACATTCAGTTGGCCAACAAGTCCTGTAAAGTTTCTTCCCGCTTTATTGGTCCCGTCCCCATCAAAAAAAGTATAAACCCCTCTGCCATCCATTTGAGTCCATGAAGATCCACCCGAACTTCAACTTTTTCCAGTTAAAAGTTTAAAAGTTCCCAGTTTTCCACCAGTTCTCTGTCCCCTCCTTCCAAGTGTTTTCCCTCTGCCCCTCCCTTCTGTTTCTTGTCAACCTTTCCACTCTGTGTCTATTTTCAGGATGGACAGGGCTGCTTCCTGGATCATCCCTGTGTACCAATTACACACCTGCGACTCATCTCTGGTTAATCTTCTCACCTGCCTTCTGCTTCAAAAGACTGCCCGTCTTGCCCAGCCTACTGCAAACTCCCTGTTGACTTATACTTTTGTGAACTGTGAATTTCCATTGACAAATCTCACTAAAATACTTACACCTAATTCCGTCATGTGTGTGTAACTACCTTTGGGGTTCAGTGTGCATCTGCAGTTCACAACACAAGTTCTGAAAAACTGATGGAGTGAGCAGACAGGGTTTTTGTGGCCTTGAGAGCCCAGATTCTCTGCACCAACCATCTCAGCCCTACCCACGGCCAGTTTGGACCAGTCTAATTCCTGGTCTCTCTGTACCACTTTCAGGATTGGGTTATGGGAATGGATGTAGGTGTGTATGCTTGTGAGTGTTTGTGTGTCCACGTGTGGGTGTGAGAGAAAGATTGCTGTACCTCTGAGACATTTGCATCCGACAGCTTCTCACTGCTACCAGATAACTCATTTTCAGTCTTTACCTCCAGCTCCTCAATCCAACAAAACAGACAATAACTATCACTGCAACATCACTCAATAGAGCTACATTAGTTCAATTTTAGCCAGTCACCTTCCCTGCTGCAGAATCCAATGCTTTTTTCTGTGGTTTCTTAAAAATGTTGCTAAAAAATTTTTATCCTACAAACAAAACAAGAAAAGTCCGTGAATCCTGCAACTGAAGACATTTGTGTCCCGATTTTGCTGCATTCTGCCCCTCACCTTGGTGTTGCTTTTTTCTGACAAGTCATCTTCGCTTGCAGTCAAGTCCTCATTGCTTGCTGAGAGCTCTCTCAGGGCCTCTCTGTTCTGAAATACAAAGAGAAAAGTCTCATGAAAAAGAGAATAACACATTACACATGAAAAAACTCTCACTGCATAGCAAATAAGCATGAAATTACAGCAAAATCTGATGTTTTCTCAGATGGTTTGGGAGTCTTTTTCAAAAGTCCGCTGAACAAACTTCCACCTTTCTCCTGACAAGATAGACAGGACAAATATTTTATAATAGGGTAAAATGTCAATGTACAATCAAAGACAGTCCTCCTGAATATAGATACAGTGACTGTGCAGCAAGGTGCAACCATCAGCCTGCTAATGGAAGAAGTTCATTTGTATTTATTGATAAGACTGATAGAAGTAGAAATTTGTAGATCTATAATCTCTGGTAACATTCATACAAATGTTGCAAAACTGATGGAGTGAGCAGACAGGGTTTTTGTGCCCTTGAGAGCCCAGATTCTCTGCACCAACCATCTCAGCCCTACCCACGGCCAGTGTGGACCAGTCTAATTCTTGTTCTCTGTGTACCACTTTCAGGATTGGGTTATGGGAATGGATGTAGGTCAGGGGTGCTCCTTACGTCGATTGCGATCTACCGGTTGATCACGGAGGTAGTACTGGTCGATCGCAGCATGACATTAAAAAATATCAGCCTATCATTCATCCCGTCACTTGACTGATATACAGGGCAGCCAGTTAGATGACAACTGAATTTGACATTCAGGTGACCAATCAAGCGCAAACAACGGCACTAAGCTATTCAGCGAATTACCTCTGATTTTAAGCCAATTAGTTAATTGTTATGTGTGTTTTGCAATATTGGCTCATTCGGTTATGCAAGGTACATCAGCATACATTGTACATACAGAATCCTCAATACATTTGAAAATAATTAGATGTTTTGCATTTTTGGGGTGGGCAGATCATTTTGACTTGGTCATTTTGTAAGTAGCTCGCATGCTGAAAAAATGTTTTTTGACAAAAAACATTTTGCACAGATTTGTATTGAGCAATATGGATTCATGTAGTTATGTGAGGTACACCAACATATATGGATCATATAAAGAATTCTCAATATATTTATGAATAAATGTATGTTTTGCAAATTTATAGTTGGTAGATCTTCTTGACTTGGTCATTTGAAAAGTAGCTCGCATGCTGAAAAAGTGTGGCCACCCCTGATGTAGGTGATGCCTGTGAGTGTTTGTGTGTCTATGCGTGTAGAGGTGTGTGTGTGTATGTGTGTGTGAGTTTGTTGTACCTTTGAGACATTGGCATTTGACAGCGTTTCACTGCTACCAGTTAACTTATTTTCAGTCTTCACCTCCTGAACCAGCTCCTGAAAGTATTTTATTATTATTTTGTAATAAACCAGGACATACCAATTTATTCTCTTTTAAATTGTCAGTGCTTGATAAAAGCTTGTTTTCAGAATTTTTTCATAAAAAGGTCATCAGTGATTTACAATTGCTATATGAAACCTTTCACATTATTTATAATTTAAAATTGTTAATGCTTGCTCTGACATTTTGTGAACCCCAAACTAAAGTTGGCACTTCAGTCACATGTCACTTTTACATTTCCAATTTATTCCAATTATCCTTGCTTAGTTCAGATATGACTATGACCAATGATAAAACACAGTCATATTGTGCTAAATAATGTCATTACCTCATCAGAGGAAGTAGTTTCTGCAGGTTTGGGAGTCTTCTTCAACATCCCCCCAAATATACTTTTTTCCTGAAACATATATCAGATAATGAGTGCCCACTGAAAATAGAAAAATGCTGCACCTTTTTGTAAATATAAGTCACCTTTATGCTGTTTTTGGTCAGAGATTCACTGCTGATTTCATTATCTTCGTATTCCTTCCAAAAAAACAAAAGCAAATCACATGCAGCGACATAAAAAGCATTTTTCTGCTGTTTTCTACAACTGAAGATGTAACTAAGCAGTTCATGCCATCACTTAATGGTCAACTTGCAACACAATTTGACTAACTTTGACTCCGATTTGACTAACTTTATGACCGGGGCACAGTAGAGAAGTTAATGCTGCTCTTTAACCTGTTGCACAATGGCCTCATGACAGGCTTGCACTGTCGAAGCTCCATGAAGCACTGGGCACTAGACATTTGCACACCATGCAGAATTCGTTTCAGCATCTGATGTACAGTATTTTATGAGTGAGCCGCAAGTGATCACATCAAGCTGGCAGGAAGTCAAGTAAAAGAAAAAAAAGGTATGAATCTGGTCAATTTTCCTCAATCAATTTTCTGGTTAAAACACTGCAATGACATGGTCCGAGCTTGCCTCAGAGAGGCTAATTGCTTCTGGGATAAAGCCCTGAGTCACAGGGTGCCTGTCAATCATTTGGGCTGGATGTTGTGAACATGGTGGAACTAGCGCTCTCTAACAGACTGATGGTGAAGTCTTTCCATTGCTTCTCACCATCACCCCCCCACTGCGGATATCATCCTCCACAGATCCTGGGGAGCTGTCCAGGACTGCGGCGGCTCACTGGGTCTGGCTGTGGCAGATGAACGGTCATTACAGTGGAATATGCCCAGCTTCATCGACAGGGGGGAATACCATCAACGTTTGACCTGGTCCAACAGTGACACCTTGAAACAGATGAGTGGCCTCAGGAAGCAGGAAGGAGAGGCTTTCAACCTCTCCCTCCTCTACACACCCGCTTCTTGTCCACTGCACCTGCCTCGCCAGGTCTTTGCCAGAGCTCGCCTGCGCACTCAGCTTGTGTGGAAGATCCAGTGATGAGACATCCCTGGTCCAAACTGTCTTTGCTGTTAAAAAAAATATAAAAAACTTCTAATCCTTCTGAAAGGAAGAAGGGGTACTCCACCCACTGAATTGGCGGGTTTCAGCACCACAAGGTCATGGTCTCTGTTCAGCTTCCCCCTCGGATGACCCCCATCACCCCTCTCAAGACTCTCGAAGCACAAAACTCCAAGCTGTACCAAGAATTGCTGGCAAATCATTCCGGTTCGCATCTGGATTTCAGAATAAACTACACACCGAGTTGCCTGATCACGTCACAGCAAAGAATGTCTGGGCATCACGTTAGACTCCGTCTCTTTCAGAGCCACACTGACAGAAAGACGGAGAGAGAAGTTCTCCCTCTCAGTCCTATTTCTCCCCCTCTTGCAAGAGTAAGAGAACAGCATCTATCTATCTATCTATCTATCTATCTATCTATCTATCTATCTATCTATCTATCTATCTATCATCATGATAGTCCCCCATTGGCTGGTGTGATGGTCCCATCTGTGGTGTTTTGCGTCCTTTGTGTTTTCTTTGTTTTCCAGCGGACTGCAGTAATGGGCGGTGTTGTTCCATTACGAGACACCTACGCTTAGTGTCTCGCAACTTACAAAAGCCCCGTCTTCTTCCCCCAACACCCTCTCGCACCACTTTCAGCCTGTCAGAAGGCACTGCTGGAACTTTGATCCTCAGTCTGATTTTGGTTTTACATATGAATAAATTCTGGGATTATCTTCTATGTGTTTGTTTTTTGGGCATTTGTGTTGCCTTCCTCTGAACCAGAATCCAGCTGCTTGCTGCGAACCCCTGGCAACTATCTCCACGCAAAGATCTGATGTCAGAGGCTGAGCCTATGTTGGGATTACCTTATTTTCCGCACCATAAGGCGCACCGGGTTATAAGGTGGAGTCTCAATTATGGGGTTTATTTCTGCACTTAAGCCATACATAAGGCGCACCGTATTATTAGGCGCATGCTAAAACATACAGTAAAAAACGAAAACAGAAGTAAAACAGTGAGTTTTGACACATTTATTGAACAAAATATTCATTCTTCCACCACAAAACCATCAAAGTTTTCATCTTCTGTATCTGAATTAAACAGCTGCGCTATTTCAATTTCCAATATCCTGACTTCCTCTTCTTCATCATCTGAATCAGACTCACCTACCGGTTCCGCTTCAACGTTGATACCGGCTTTTGTGAAAGCTCTTACAAGCTCTTACATGAAGACGGTATCATAGCCCATGCGTCTACAATCCACCCGCATATGGTGGCATAACTTGCCCGCTGCTGCCTCATAGTCTTTGTGAAGGAGTGTTTGCCTTCCGTCATCCAGCGCTCCCACAGCAAGCAACGTGACTTTAAAAGCCCGGTTCCCACATAACTTCCCTCAGCCACTTTTTCATTTTCTTTCGTCCATCCAGCCCTTTTAATTTGCCTTGACCACAACTCTGGCAAGAAACGCTTCTTTCGGCAACGTCTTTCTCTTGAAAATCACCATTGATGGCAATTTCTGTCCGTTTCCATGGCAGCCGAGAACCACGGTGAACGACGACTTCTCATGGCCCATCTTGCGTATCACCACCATGCTGGTCCCTTTTTTCTCCACTGTGTGGGTCAAAGGGATGTCAAAAATCAGCGGGATCTCATCCATGTTGGTGATGTGGCTGGGCACGATGTTTTTGCCGGTTATCTTGGAGCGGCAGTAGGTGAGGAAGATGGCCACCCTCTCCTGGAAATCCGCGGGCAGCCGTTGCGCCACAGTTGTCCTCGCGCGTATAGAGAAATGCCGCCTCCTCATAAAGCGAAAACACCAAGACGGTCCTCCTTGGATGTGCTCAATGTCCATTTCTTCAGCAATCGTTTTGGCCTTTCGTCAAATGGTGACAGTAGCGACGCCCCTTCCGGTTGTTCGCTGTTCCACAACCCACTGTTCCACTCGGTTTTCCAGCTCGGGCCACCTTGCTTTGTTTGGAAACTCAGCTTCGTCTTCCTCACTTGGTGCACTTCACTTTCTTGATTTCTCCACTTCCTGACCATGGACTCATTCATATTAAAATGTCTTGCAGCTGCTCGATTGCCATTTTCAGCCGCATATTCGACGGCCTGCAGTTAAAAGTGAGCCTCATACGCGTGTTGCTTCACCGGTGTAATTTTACGGGGTCCTTACGCATAGGCGTGCCGCTAATCGATGTGCAGAGCATTTACCATAGTGCACCCACCAAAGGCACACAGCAGATTTTGGAACTCAGTCCACACACAAGGCGCACCATATTATAAGGCACACTGTCGATTTTTGAGAAAATCTCAGTGTTTTAAATGCACCTTATAGTGCGGAAAATACGGTATCTTAGTAACATATTATTCTGGTATTCTTATTTCAGTGATTTTGCTGTCAAAACACTCAGTCATTACTGTATTATTGATGTGTTTGCAGTGACGCTTTAACCTTGAATAGAGGTTAATTTATATTAGCTACTCAGATAGAAGCTAGGAATAGCTAATAGATAGCTAGAATTGTGCATAAATCTTTACCTGTACAGGTATTCCCTCTTTAGGAGTTTTTCGGAGCAAGCCACCAAAAAATAGTCCTTTTCCCTGTCAACATACACATTTCCATGATCAGTCTGCATGTTAACATGCACATTTTAGGTGGCACTATGCATCTTTTCAGCAGACACAATAACAATGCAGCACATTCTCTTGAGCTCACCTTTGAGTTTTCTGACAAGCTGTCACTACTGCCCGACATATTATCATGGAGAGAACGTTGATCCTAAAAGAGACAGTAAAAAAGGAACATACAAAAATGTATAATGCACACAGAATGCTGCCATTACATACCTCATTGGTTTGATTGTTTTCTGGTGGTTTTGGAGACTTCCTAAACATCCGTCCAAATAAGCCAACTTTATCCTGGAAGAAATATAAATACCTGCTCAGTTTCAGAAGATTTTATTTTCTTCAGTAAAAGAAATGTGATGAAAGACAATACCATCACAGGTGTAGAAACAAGCAAATTTAGTGGTTTCTAAGGGCCTTTGACTAGCCGATGACCTTCAATGACACAACTATACATTATACAACCTAGAATAAAACGACTCCAATGACAGCCATTCAACCGTTTGATCCAGTAGGAGCACCAAGCTACTCTAGAACCCACACCAAGAACTATAGAACCCGCTCAGATCAGAGGTGAAATGTCTTCCACTTTCTTCAACAGTTCAGTTACCTCTACACTAGTTCTTGATGAATTACTGTGAGGTGGATGAATGAACGCCTTCATGGACAACACTAACTATAACATTGAGCTACTCACCTGGTTATGTTCAGACAAACTGTCTTTGCTGGTGGACAGCTCACTTTTTACACTTAGTTTCTCCTAAAACAAGAAAAGTGAAAATTAACTTGTCATTCTACTTATTGACATCACTGAAAATAAAATACTAAAGCAATATTACTCTGCAGATATCTCACTGGCTAAATTAAAAAGGTAGTCTTGAATGGAAAGGCGACTGATTGTTACAGCAGTTATTATTGCATACATAAATCAAAATGGCATGAGTGCTACATTTTTGATTCTGCATTATTTTTCCTTCTTGTTGTTTGCGGGTACCTCTTCACTTTCCATTTCCCCCATCTTCGAATCTGGGCTCAGCTGTCTGTGAAGCTTGAGGGAGATACAACAATCCTTAAAGATACATGATTATCAGTGTACAAAAATAGCTTAAGTGAAATAAGGGTTAGTATGGCCCCCTTCCTGTGGACCTACAGTGTCATGTAATAAAATGGGGTCAGCCAACAGACTGGCTTTTCAAAAAAGAGAAAGCAGGAAACTCATACAGATTTGTTCATCTCATATGTAATAAATGTGTCACTTTATGTGCAGATAAGATGTGTGCTATCCCTTGTTGCCTACTCTTGCGACCGGAATATCTTTTATGTTTTGGTCATGCTCCAGCGCAGGGGTTGTGGAGCATGTGCACATGCATTGTCTAGTTTAACTCTGATTAAGGTGTACACTAGAGCAAATCTATTTCTTATCGCATTATCTGGCTGTCTTAGGATACGGCAAACTCCAATAGTAGTTAGAGTAATGAGTTCACATGCACGTCAATTGTCCAGTTAGTGTCGGATTAAGGCATTGATTCGTTTTTTTAGTGTTATGTATAAGTACAAAGTGACAACTGAACACTGACACCAATAACAATGCAGCACCTTCTCTTGAGCTCACCTTTGAGTTTTCCGACAAGCTGTCAGTACTGCCTGACATATTATCATGGAGAGAACATTGATCCTAAAAGAGACAATGAAAAGGGAACATACAAAAATGTACAATGCACACAGAATGCTGTCAATACATGCCTCGTTGGTTTGATTGTTTTCTGGTGGTTTTGGAGACTTCCTAAACATCCGACCAAATAAGCCAACTTTATCCTGGAAGAAATATAAATACCTGCTCAGTTTCAGAAGATTGTATTTTCTTCAGTAAGAGATGTGATGAAAGACAATACCATCACAGGTGTAGGAACAAGCAAATTTAGTGGTTTCTAAGGGTTAGGGTTAAGGTGAATGAACGCCTTCATGGACAACACTAACTATTACAGTGAGCAGCTCACCTGGTTATGTCCAGACAAACTGTCTTTGCTGGTGGACAGCTCACTCATTACACTCAGCTTCTCCTAAAACAAGAAAAAGGCAATTACCTTATAACAATGATAGTCACGCCACTTACAACATTAAAAACAAAATAGTGAACCAATATTACTCTGCAGATATCCAACTCATTTACATGAGTCCTAAATAAAAAATAAATAAATAGTTCTTTTGGTTCTGCATTATTTTCATTATTGGTTTTTGCCGTTGCCTTCCCACTTTCTATTTCCCACATCTTCGGTCTCTGTTCGGCTCTCTGCCAGCCTTGAGGAAGATACAACAATCTTTAAAAATGGATGATTATCCAGTAGAGAAATAGTAGAGATAACACAAAAAAGTGATTTGAACAATCATCCAAGTTCTTGATATTCCACCAATGTCATCAGTCCCTTGTGTAAAATGTTAGACCGCACAGCACTAAAGCCACTTCCTTCCTTCACATATACCAAACATACTTCACAGGTAAAAACCTGCGCCCAGATTAACAAAATTTTTTAAAGGCCTCTCAGGGTGCTCCTGACTTAGCCTAAAAATTCCTAGCAAGAAATCTTTACACAAGAGTGATTCAAGACATTTCTTGGAACAACTCTGGCAAAGGGGACAATAACTTTTATCTTAGTGAGGAGGTGTTATGAATGGACAGTGAAATCAGCAGATCACAGAACATTAAACTTTGTTATGAAAAGTGCAATAATGAAAATATTAACAATGCTATGATGATGAAACCCACAAAAATTTAATTGTTACACAGCTTCAAAACATTTAAATACACCTCAGTCACGTGCCAATTATTATTTTATTACTTATATCAAGAGTGGAAGCAGACTTAGCCATCAACAAAAATGATTGCTGCCGTCCTTGTAAAAGTATCTTGAACACCAGAGCAATAGATGCATGCGTGTATATACAAACAACAACGTATTTTGTATTTATGTATGTGTACCTACACACCAACAATTGAATCCCTCTGACAGCTGTTGAGCATACGTATAATTCTGTAGTCAGCATCATTATTCATCAGTGGTTGAAGTTAATGACGTGTTTTTGCTGCTCACAGTCTCTCCAACATGCCCCCATTTTTAAAGTCCTTAAGTCATCAAACATGCACATAAGGTGTTCAAATTACTTGATCAGCCTTACGTTTTGCCTGACCTACAACTGCATTACAACTGCACACACCAGTGTTTGTTGTGCGTCAAATTCTCAAATGGAAACTGATTTGATTCAGAATAAAACTTCCGCTTATTATTAATTCCAGAGGACAGCCTGCCAAAAAAGATTAATCTTTTCTGCCTTCACATCATTGGCGACTGTCTCCAACTCACAGTTGGTAAAGTTCCTCTTCTTGCTTTTGAGATCCAAGGCTCGTTTCAATTGTTTCGATTGTGCAGAGGCCTTGTTTATAGTAATTTGTACATTTATGAGGGCGTAGCCAGGGAGGAGACTGATAACACGTGCGAGGAGTTATACACTTTAGTGTGAAATTATGCTGTCTATTATATGTCTCAGGACACTTTTCACAGTGCTGTAAAGCCTGAATGAATAAAGTCGCTGCTCATTGTCATTCTGCAACCTGGAGAAATTAACCTTATAATAAACCTTACATATCAGCTGCGACTCTCAGTCAATTTCAATCGAAATGACTGTTACAATAGAAGGCACTCATAGCAGGTGTAGCACATGCCAGCACACCTGTTTACTGCTACCTCTTTTCCACCAAAAAGAACCTGATGCTAGTTTTGGTGCTGGTGCTTGAGCCAGTGCATAACTGGTTCCAGCCCGGTGCCTCTAAAGAACCGCTTTGCATTTCCATATGCCAGGAGCAAAGCAAAGCAAAGTCAGACCCATGTCATTACATCAGTGCAAAACAAGATCAAATGACTGTATGAGTTTTGCAACCTGCTGGTTGTAGTTTTAATAGCAGTTTATAGCTTTTGCCGTGTGTGGATTTAATCTGTATCCCTGCCCATGTAGCCTACTGCGTTAATGGTTCTTAGCTCTGGCCCCTGTCTTGCCGAGCTTGAAAATGGCGCTTGCCTGGAAGCTGTTTGGAACTAGGATGAAACTGGTTTGGATGGTGGAGAAAGAAAGAAACTGTGCTCAGTCAGGGATTGGCTCTGAACCAGCCCTGGAGACTCTTTGGTGGAAGTGGGGCATGCCAGGAGCCAGTTTGACAAGGCATTCACATTCACATAACTTTGATAATGGAGTACACAGATGTTCTTCAGTGACAAAAATGAAATGTATCCATTTTTTTATTTTTACAATATATCTGAACATTGTAAAACTAAAGAATTTATACACTACACTTTTATTTGCACTGTTTACACCTATCTTACAGATATAGTCATTTAGAGTTCTATAGATATTTTAAAGTCATTAACACTGAGTCCACGGTTTTATCCATCTCTTAGTGGATTTTTCTCACCTATATATTATAGTAAAGTTCCCATAGCATTTCAATACTAAGCCTGTTTTGACATTTAAATACAGTATAAGTATAACCATTATAGTGAACAACATCATTTTCTCCAACTGAAACATTCCCATTAGCAGTATATCACACAGTGCATTCTACAACACAACATAAGAAAAGAGAAAATGGCAGACATGTAAGAGTGGTGAGAAAAGTTCTGCACTGAGTCAGGAACTTCTAAATGCAATGTTTTCTCTGTTTTGATTTGGAACAGGAAGAAAGATCAACCTCAAATCCTAAAAAATAGGAAGAGAAAACAAAAGAAGAGATGTGTGTGCATGTACCTTTGAATTCTCAGCCTCAACACTTCTGCTTTCGCTGTATCTGGGTGATGCCTTCAGTTCCTGCATAGAAACAATAAAGAAACTAACAGAACTGCTGAAAACAAAAACCTTCTGCTGCTTTAGGACAACCTTTACTTACAGAAACAAACACATGGACATGACACATGGAGTACTCAATTACTGATCAAACAGTTGAATGAAAACGTGTTGAAATATTGATATTTTAATGATTTGCCCATTTTCTCTAAGTCTGGGTTGAGCCACTGGACGTTAAGATGATGACACTTTTCTCTTACATTGTTTTGAAACTACAATAACCTGTAAAGTGGCAAAAAAAGGTAAGAGTATTAAAAAATAATGTAATGTCTCACATTAAATCTTTAAATTTGCAAAACACTTTTTATTGTTAAAAGATATTTGTTCCTATTATTTTTTTTAACATTTTCTTCTTTATAACAGGTTAGAAGGGATGCTGACATATAAAACACCACAGTCAGCAGTCACAGACAGCTGACTTGCTGTTTCTATCTCAACCCTTTTTGTGCATGCTCTTGCCTCACTAATTAAATTCATGTCTTTTTCCCTACATCCATAAACCTCCACCTTCATCTTCCTCTTGGCCTCCTACCTGCAGTTCCAATTACAATATCCTTATTCCTATATTCACTGTTACTCTTCTGGACATGTCCGAACAATCTCAGTCTGCCCTTGCTGACTATCTCCAAACATCTAATATGTGCTGCGCTTCTGATATATTCATTCTTGAGCTTCTCCACCTTTGTAACTCACAAACATCTCAACATCTTCATCTCCGCCCCTTTCAGCTCTGCTACCTGTCTTCTCCTTGGTGTCTGTGTCTCTAAAATACGGCTCCTTTATCACACATCACCCCTAACATTCATCTCCACCTCAACGCCTCCCATGTCTCCCCAAAGTTTCACTCCTTAGTTGAATAACAGACTCTTCAGCTGCCTTCTCCAGTGGTTCTGTATTTCTTTACCACAGAGCCTCCTTATGTACTTTTTTCCACACAACAAGTTTTAGTACTGGCAGTAAGCATGGACACAGTGGCCGAGAGCTCCCTTAAATGTTGTTTGTTTTATTACATATATATTGTTCATGTTTAATTGCAAAGTTGGTCATGCAGATGGACAGAAAATAGTGTTTCTTTCTCCTTTCCAATCAGCAGGCTTCAGGCAGTTAGATTAGAAAACAAGGGAGCAGTCATAGAGAGCTCCAGAAGAGCTTCAGCAGGACCTTAGACTGCTAACATTCTGTCTCACTGTCTCTCTCTCACATACACACAAACACATGCAGCTGACACATACAGACACACACAGTGGAGCAGAACCACTGATTAAACTGGACATCTTCAATTTCTGGCTTCAAACTCATCACTCAATCTGACACTGTTTTCAACTCCAGAGCATTCCTAAGAAACTCCCTCATCAAGATGACTCGTGCTTTTTCCATTTCCTTCTACACCATGATAAAACCTCTTGAGCACTGCTCTTAAGCTTCGAACCTGGATTCCCAAACACAGAATACATATGTTCCTCCTTTGTACCATGTCTCTCAACTCTATAGCTTTTCCTGTCATGATCCCAACACTACACTCAGTTTAAGACTCCTGTCTTTCCCATTCTCTCTCCACCTTCCTGCTCTCTAACAGTAGCACAATTTTCAAATGTTAAATCAACAGCACTGCTCACAATAGCGAGTTTAGATAAAAGAAAAAAGACCTAATACCTCACTTCCCACTATAACTGTATCTGTTAATTGTTAATCCTGATGAGGATCTGTAGTGTTTTCCAGCGGGAACGTACAGTGTCAGCAGGTTGAAGAGGCTCCAAACATGCATCGAGCCCGGATTGCTTTTTTAAATCTAAAAATTAAGTCTTCTAAAGATGTCGACAATCACTATAACAAATGAGTACTTGCAAGAATATACAGTTGTGTTTTTATTTTAGTACCTTGACAGGCTTTGGAGGCGGTTTAGGCTGAGAAAAGTAAAAGACATAACACTGTGAGAAAGAAAGTGTGTTGCATTCATATTATCCACAATATTGCAATTGCATCATCATTTTTTAGACTGGCCATTTGTGGTATGTGTGTGTAACTTTTTGTCAGACGTAAATATTCTCACCAGCTGTCCTTTCTTTTTCACTTGTGGCTTCACTTGACATGCCTCCATTTTAGCTGGAAAGATATAGAATTATAGAAATTTGAGAAATACTAACAAGACCAAGAGTTTCCTGAAAAAAAAAACATATCCTGGGTTAATTATATTTTACATAGTATTAATTGTATTTCACCTTACCCAGGTGGTGCTGGACAGTGACAAAATACATTTTTAGAATTATACTGTTCTATAAAGTCCTTGAGATTCCAGTAACTGACATATGCAGCATCACAATATTCAGACATTTGTTCTGATTTTCCTTGATCTTGCATCCCATAAACCCCCGGCTCTTCTAAGGAAATGACCATCACAATTGTTGGATTGCAATACCGCTCATGTGTCACTGCCAATCCGCGTGTTCTTTGAATGAAGACTTCAAGAAGAATAATGCCAATTTCAAAATGTATTTAACAATAGAACCAATTCAAGATACAAATATTACACAGCCCTGGGCCAGTTCATAACCCTACAATAACAGAGTCCATTGCCAGGGCATGAAGTCTGACAACCTAACTATCCCTTGACCCAGTCTTTTATAGAAACACATATGTAAATTATTGATGTTAATTCAGTCCAATCCAGTCCTTCTTCTTGGATGACCTCGTCTTCTTCTTCCAGTCCCATTGGATGCTTACACAGTCCTTGTTCTCCGTTGTCTCCCAAATGGCCATTTCAAAGTTCACCTTCTTGCAGAGGAACCTATCAACACCAGTAAACTATTCTGTCACGTTTTACGATGGGGGTTTAACACTTTCCGTCTGACTGTCTCCTCCTGCCTCCAACTGTCTAAACAACATTCATGTCAAGGAAGGGTCAACTGACTGCTTATCTTTATTCCACTTACTAAACATTCTACCATTCCTAACTTCTAAAGTGCTTCTAACAGAAAACAGAAACATATGGTACAACACATGATAATAAAATAAAGACAATTCTCTTCACTATATTAAGATTCTATAAAATAAAATACAAGATCTTCCGGATATTATTCAAGCGTGGACTTTTGGAGGTAGTAATAAAACAAAAACACTAGATGTAATGATAAACATAATCCTTTTCTTTTAAATTGTATGTCACTTAGCTGTTCAATAGCCAGTAGGCAATATTAATTATTCAAATAATTAAAGAAAAAAAGCAGTACACGGTGCAGGTTCGGTATGATTGGAAACTGGTTCATGACAGATATCTGGTTGAACAGGAAAGCACATACCTTTGACTGTTTTGGGACCGTTTGCACCGCTAAATGTTCTTACACAAAATCATATCAGTAACTTTAAAATCTTTTTAAAAACTCATTGGTTACATAATCGTAATTAATTTTTTTTAAAAGCAGTGTTTTTTTTAAAAAAACAATATATTCCACAACATACTTTATACTAATAAATAAAAGTACAATTATATTATGTGTGTATTTTAGATATTGATTTACATTTAAATCAAAGTTATTTCGGGAAATAGCTTATATTTTTTAGTTTAGTTTGGTAAACAGTACAAGAACTAGGCAACACGCAAAAATGGATAACCCGAAAGAAGGAAGACTTGACTGCTGACCGATTGTTACTTTCCCACGCGATCATATATTATCGTGTATTCACGAACCTTTGGACACCACCCAACGTTAACGCTACAATTTCATCACCCGAACTCATGAAGAACTAAAATCCAGTCGATCATGTGATGACATTTTTTAAATCCAAAAAGAGATGAATATCTTACCTGGTTTCTGCGTTCAGAAGATACGATTCTCTCTCCTGCTGTTTGTGAAACTCACCTGGGAAAGGGGCGTGGCCTGTACCAGATCTACCTGTGGGAATGATCGTTTGGCGGAAACAAAGAGGGACACTGACTCATCATCTGCACAGAGTAGAAGAACACATCGGCTCTGTGATCTGAACTATTCTGTCTATGATCCCCTCTAAACTTTAAACTATGTTCAATTACGCAAATACACAGTGTATCATGTATCAGTAGTGAACTCAGTACAAACGTGAGGATTTATACTGGCCCATCATAATGCTTAGTCAGTTGTTATGGTTGCATGATTTTTTATTTTATTTTTTTACAGACAAAAGTTAAATATTGAGGCAAAGCAATGAACTTCAAACTTGGGAGGTCACCTGGGATGTTGTTCAAAGAAAGAAGGCAGAGATGACACATCTTCCAGTTTCTTTGACTCAAAATAATCTCACAATCCTCCCAAAAGCAAGCCTTTATTTACTTCAACTGTAGAACACATTTGTTTTTGTTCTGCATATTTTGACTCACCCTGCTAAATAAAGATGATCCTGGCTTTCCCAGCAGTACATGATGTATTTGGATGGAATGGAATTTTGTTTTCATGTTTAGACAAAATGGAGATGGCAGGAAAACATTTATTTTCTAAGGTCTCGAGAACTTAAATTTATTAAACTTGGAGAGCTAATAAACTGGCATTTTTCCATGGACGGAAGCCCTGAATTGTTGAATTTGATGAAGTTTGGAATGGAGGTTTCCAGTTTTTACTCATATTATTAAAAAAGGATCCATCCTGACAGGCATGTAAAAATTCTACTAGCAAAGGAACAGCAGAAGGTTGATGGTTTCTTTTCTGTGCTTTAACGCTGTTACAGAGATGATGGCCAGTTACACGCTGGACTGAGCTGTTTTTTGTGCTCCGTGGCCATCCTTTTTAATTTTGATTCCTCATTTGCCAACTGTGCCCAGGGATTTATTCATTCTTATCTTAACTGAAAAAAATACTAAAGGACATTTTACTGTACATGGAATTTTATGACTTATTGCACATATAAAGATAACATTGAATATTGACATTCAGACATAAATGACATCAGGACTGGCAAATTAATATTAAGTTCACTAAACATATTACAAATCTGAAAATTATTCAATTTCATGTTACCTTACTGCTACCTTAAAGGCAATTACAAATATTAATTACACTGAAAGTAGTATCATATTTAATCGTTTTATTTGATTGGTGAAAAAAAACCAACTCTTCCTTTAAGAATGCTACCTAGATTCAAGAGTTACACCCCTAAAATAAAGTTTCATTTGTGGGGATAAAACTATTTTATGTTTCTCAATTTTACAAACCCCATCCTAACTACTAACTATAGACAGTGATGCTGGAGTTATGAGCTCGAATGAAGCTTCACTAAATTTACAATTTTTCTGTCGTACATATTTTCAGTTTTCAACATTCTTTTTAATAGCTTTTTTAATGCGGTCAATCTCATCTTTGTCCGAATCACAATGGTCGTCCTCTCTGTTCTCGTCAGATGCATCACTTCCTACCTCTTTGCTCTCCGGGGAGCTGGACTGCAGCTCCTCTCGTATACTGTTGAGCTCTACCAGACCGTCATGCAGCTGTGTAGCCACCTCTCTGATTTTAGCGGCAAATTCCGACTTTACCCCTTTTTTGAGTTCTTTGGAATCTTTGGCCACAAAGTAGATGTCCATTCCCACAAATAGCCCGGTGAGTACACCAGTGGCCATACTGGCAATCTGAACTGCTCTAGCTGCTGTGCTACCTGCCACGTTTGCGATCTGCACAACGCGCATGATCTCATTTGCATTGATGAGGATAGCCTTTCCTGCCATGGCACCATCTTCATAAAAACTACTGCTGAGCACAGGAAAGTCACGGTTGTAAGCGTGATGTTTCATCTTAACCAAATCAAATTTCTTCAGGTTTTCAATACCCTGCTTGATGAATTTCAGGCACTTGTTGAGGTCAGCTATTTTGTCTTGATAATCCTGCACGATCTTCTCCACCTTCTTGCGGTCCATAGAATTGTTGACCTGGTTTGTGATCCCAGCACCCGCTGACGTCAGCCCTCCTGCTGTGGCAACACCTAATCCCACTGCGGTCACAATCAAAGATGTTCCCATGGTGACTGGTGCCAAAGCAAGTCCAGCAATAGTGGCCACACCTCCAATGGCACTGGTTGAGCCACCGGTGATTTGAGCAATCTTTGTGTTTTTGCTGAACTTGTCCAAGCCATCCGCAATGCTGTTGAGGTCGATGACGTGCTGCCAGAGGCTCTCGGCACGCTCGGAGAACAGTTTGTTGAAAACACGGATTCCCTTCTGTATTTTTTCTGCAGTTACAGCAAAGGCTCTTAAAAAAAGTAGAGTGAAGTAGAGAGTGAATCCAAAGAGCTGAAGCACTAATTCGCCAAAGAACAACAGTACCAACAACTTACTTAGCCTCCTCCTTTTCTGTCATGTCCTCAACTTCAGGTGTATCTTCCCATGCTGAAGCAATAAAAAAACAAACAAATCAAACCTTCTGCAGGGATTTTAGTGAACATGATGTGAACTTGTAAAATAGAAGAGGGGAATTACCACAAAATTACAACTTCATAACTAAGGAATTATAGAATTTGTCACTGAACGTATGCATGTGTGTGTATATTTTTTAAAGTGGCTGGAAAAATAATAGATGAAAGGGCGACAAAAGCCTCTTTAAATTTCGTTCTGTTCACAATTGTTCAGAACGTTGGTCATCATAAAATATTTTGATATCTGACTTACACTCCACTGTGTTCCACCAATCCATGAGATTATCCATATTCTGGAAAACATGATAATATAAGAATGGGTTTAAGTGGATATATACAGTTTATTACCATAGTGACTTATTTGCTATTGACACTTCAAACCTCTCTGTCTTCATTTGGTGATGGTTCAATGCGGAAGTCCTCCAGTTGATCAAACAGGGACCTGCTTCCTTCTTCATTCTCAAATAACAGAAATAATGCTCCAATAATATCTCAAATATGTTTGATAAGGTGTAAACAATAACATCACAGTGCTGTCTGTTATAACATAAACAGAGAAAGATTAAAAAATTAAATAGGAGATCCCCAATAAAAATAGTACACTGACGAGACTTTTTCAGAGGTAAAAGGATCATCTGTGAACACAAAGCAGCAGCAAAACAAGTCTGGGCACATTTCAGCCAAGTGATCCTTCCAGTTAAATATGTGGTCACACAAAAGACAGGTCTGGGTGTGGGGGAGGGTTCCCTCTTCAGAATAGAGAGGAAAAAAGCACAACAAACAACAACACACATTCATGCTTTCAAGGATAGTTAGTAAAACACACCTATGGTAAATGTGATCCTAATAAAACATCCTGCACTGCAACATTAAGACAAATACTGTAAGGTGATCACAAGTGAGTCAAGAAAGCCAAAAGTTAGGTACATATGGCATACCTCTGCTGTGTTTGCATGTCTCTGTAACATTTTCCCCTGTAAACATAGTAAAAACAAAAAAACACATTTTCTATAATTCCTATTATTATGATCATTGTTAATAGTTATAACAATCATAAAAAAAAATTTAAATAGTGTATGAGCAGCTGTTTGAAAAGATTGGCATTTGATTTAAGAAGAATCTAACTAACATGTTTTGTTTTGACCTCCACCAATTAGAACCCTGTGCTTTATCTATAATAATACATGCTTAGAACTGTGCACTGATTAACTTAATAAAACGACAAATAGGCAAATAACATACAAAGATATTCACAGTTGGAAAACCTGTGCACATTAAATTATTTTAAAAGAATTAACAGAAAAAAAGAATTTGATGTACAGTACACTAAACAACATGGCAGAGATGTAAAAATAAATCAGATAGTGATCACAGACAGAAAACAAAGACATTTAACTGTTACCTTGACCCGAGGCATAAAGGGATTGTGTTTCTTAGGTTTCTTCACTTTTGTCTTGAAATAGAAGGGAAGATATCAGTAGCATATATCTATTTACAGTGACGGAGAAATCAATTAACAAAGATAGAGCAAAAGAAATGGAATTGAAAGACCTGATCAGTCCTGTCTTTGCTCATCTCTTCACTTTCCTTTTCCTCTTGGTGTGCTGCATCTTCATTTCTGAGCTCTTCATCATCTGACAGGGCCTGATTCAACAGCAATAAAAGTATTAATAGGCAGTGATAAAATGCTATCACTTCAAAATCTAGAGTTTAATATTCAACCTTTACTTGAGAGACATTCAACAAGAATTTAACAAAGTGAAAAAAATTAAAAAAGAAAGACTGAGGTGTCCAGAGATTTACAGTTACAGCAAATCTGCCATGAAGAATGGCACAATTACATAAGAATAAATAGATTATGGTAATTATGTTTTTTTACTGTGTTAAAAAGATTTTCTACCGCACTGTACAATCAGCACAACTCCTTATTTCAAATAGAACACTTGAGGCAGCGAATACAGTATAATATTAGGATTAACTTAAGAACATACCAAAGTAGAAATATGTGAGCATTACCACTACGACTACTACTACTAATAATAACAACAAGAAAAAATCCAAAAAGTTGTTTTAAACTCCACTGATGGAAAACAAAGACATTTGAATGTTACCTTTACACGAGGCATAAAGGGATTGTGTCTCTTGGGTTTTCTCACTTTTGTCTAAAAATAAAAATGAAGAAATCAGTCTCAAATATTGACCATGGAGCAAAAGTTATGTAAATTAAAGACCTCGTCGGTCTTGTCTTTGCTCTCTCCACTTTTCTTTTCCTCTTGCTGTCCTAAATCTTCATCTCTGAGATTTTCATCATCTGACTGGGCCTGATTCAATGGCAATAAAAACATCTTTGTTAATGAGGCTCAGCAACTAAAACAGTAAACAAGCAGTGCTTCGGTAATAGGACACCGTGAAGGAAGCAACTGCTTACTGTGTATTAGAAAAAGCAGCTTGACACTCTATATGAGTATTGGCAAAATGTGGACTGATTAAACTAAGATTGAACACAGAAAATACTCAAACCAGTCCACAACAAAAGGGCCACAACAAACCAAAATATACCATTTGGCTTGGCCAATTTAGAGCAGTGAAACCTCTACAAGTAGAAACCTGTGAGCAGTGTGAGAGGAACAAATGTTCAGGATATCCACCATCAAATGCATTTCCTGGATATTCTCACCATGTTTCATGTGACGTCTTCACTGTTATCTTGGTCTGTTAAAACTATCGGTCATGTAAATAACCCTCTCTTAAAGCAACCCCCCCAATATATTTCAGTTAATAATTAATAATGTGCTTTTGTTTTTATTCTACATTTTATTATCTGAGAGTTAAAAAAAAACTGTTTAATAAAACATAATAAAAATAAAAAACAACAAAAAAAAAAATAAAAAAAATAAAACAACATCCAGCTTCCATGAGAAGCATGTGCCGGGCAAACCCTGCAATGGCCATGGAAGATCTGATAAGAATGGTGAGAGAAGTTCTGGAGGAATAACTTGAGTGTTTGCTTTCACCAGAATTTTGTGGCAAATACTGCTGATGCTCTCAGTTGTATGATCTGTGCGTAGCTTCAGGCTTGCAGAAGAGCAGATGTACACAAGAGCAGCAATGATCAGATACACAGTAGTCTGGCCTATATGTTAATATACAAGTAAGAAACTGACTTAATACTGTTAACACACATACCTACAATAGAGGATTTAATGACCTCCAATACTCTAATAGGCCCAGTTGAATTGTGCACTAATTTCACTGCTTTCCCAGTGAAATTAGTGCATCGATGCAGGACATTTTATCACGGGCCGTCCCGCCTTTGATTAGCATTCGGGCATTTAAACATTTCCAGTATTCACGGGTCTGACCTCCCGGTGTGAAAGGGGTGTGGCTTTATGTGCACCGGAACACTGTGAGGTAAACAATGGACAATGGATTTTGTCTAAAAACCTTTTTTAAAACAAATATTTGTTGGCAAAAAATGTGTCTGTGTTTTCTTAAATTCCTGCAGGAATATTAGCTTTTTGTTCATCCTAATGTTCTAAGTTTCACAAAGTATAAATAAACTTAGACTATATTGACATTGTTAGGCAACAGTGTTGTAATATTTTCAGTCAGTGGTTACAGCAGGACAGAAATGTGCTGGTGCTCATTGTGCATCATCAGTGGGGGTTGATATCAGTGGAGGATGTGGAGTGCAATGGTGGTGCAGCTACTGAGCTGGACACACTCGGGAGGTTTAGCGACTGTGGCCAACCAGCTATAAAGTTCATAATGAGGCCACTCAGTGCTGGCCAGGCTGGTAATATTGCCATAAATAACAGTGCCTGAATTCTGCTGCCAAATCTCTTCTCCACAGAAGCTTTGTTACATTACTACACAAGCCACAGGTATATAAATGAACCCTGATTGGTGGGATTTCTCGAGAACATACTTCACTTTTGTGTTTCACTTAAACACTGTGGAACATCACATTTGGTTGTTTGATTTAAAGAAAAAAAAAAAAAAACAGGGGGAAAAGGAGTCCAGTGACAAAATCAGAACGCAACAGGCAAGTACAGGTACAGTCCATCATCAGGTAACTTAGTGGGACGACGTGGGACACCTTTCACATTGCACCTGAGCCAAGCTGCTCAACTTCCCGGGACAAAATCCCCTGACGACCATTTTACACTGCAGACAAGATTTTTCATGCATCGTGAAAGGATCCCCACATTTTCAAGCCTTTGATTTATTCAAAATATTTTACCCATTCCTTATGTTTGACTGTCACTGACAGAAAAAACTTACAGTTTTACTTTCTGAGGAGATTATTCTGTCTTTGTCCCTTTCACCATTAGCTTTCTTACTGGATTGTACCTGCAGAACATTAAAAAAAAGTTTAATGATGGCATTTTAATGACATTTAAATGCACAAATCTTCACCATGTATGATTCTGTGGTTTCTGGAAATTGCTTTGACTCATAATGCCAAGACCATCCAACAATCCACATACACTACTCAAAAAAATTAGAACAAAAAAATAAAAAAAAATAAACACTTTTAATCAGAGTATAGCAACCTATCAGTCAAACTTCTGGGATATTGATCTGGTCAGTTAAGTAGCAGGGGGGGTTCTTAATCAGTTTCTGCTGCTTTTTTGTCAATTAAATCAACAACAGGTGCATCAGAGGGGAAACAATGAGACGGCCCCCAAAACAGGAATGGATTTCCAGGTTGAGGCCACTGATACTTTTTTCCCCTCCTCACCTCTTTTGACTTATTTTTTTACTGACTGACTTTCTACTGCTGTAGTTATTCATTTGGCTCAGATCAACATCTCTGTTGATAGGATGGTGCGGTACCTGGACACTACAGAGGTTGCCCAAGTAGTCTAACTCCTCCAGGATGGCACATCAATACGTGCCATTGCAAGAAGGTTTGCTGTGTCTCCCAGCACAGTCTCAAGAGCATGGAGGAGATTCCAGGAGACAGGTAGTTACTCCAGGAGAGCTGGACAAGGCCATAGAAGGCCTACAAAATGACCTCCAGCAGGCCACTGGTGTGAATGTTTCTGACCAAAAAATCAGAAACAGGCTCCATGAGGGTGGCCTGAGGGCCCAGCATTCTGTAGTGGGCCCTGTGCTTACTGCCTGGCACCGTAGAGCTCGATTGGCATTTGCCATAGACCACCAAAATTGGCAACTACGCCACTGGCACCCTGTGCTCTTCACCGATGAGAGCAGGTTCAACCTCAGCACATGCAACAGCATGACCGGTTTGGTGGTGGGTCAGTGATGGTCTGGGGAGGCATATCCCTGGAAGGATGCACAGACCTCTACAGGTTAGATAATGGCACCCTGACTGCTATTAGGTATCGGGATGAAATCCTTGGACCCATTGACAGAACCTACGCTGGTGCAGTGGGACCTGGGTTCCTCCTGGTCCACGACAATGCCCGACCTCATGTGGCTACAGTATGCAGGCAATTCCTGGAGGAGGAAGGAATTGATGCCATTGACTGGCGCCCACGTTCACCTGACCTAAACCCAATAAAACACCTCTGGGACATTATGTTTAGGTCCATCCGGCGCCGCCAGGTTGATCCTCAGCTCAGTGATGCCCTGGTCCAGATCTGGGAGGACATCCCGCAGGACACCATTCGTCGTCTCATTAGGAGCATGCCTCGACGTTGTCAGGCATATGTACAAGCACGTGGGGGCCACACAAACTACTGAGAATCATTTTGATTTGCTACAATGACATTTTGGCAAAATGGAGCAGTCTACTGCATCATTTTTTCACTTTCATTTTTGGGGTGTCTTTGATTTTCCCCCTCTATAGGGTGATCATTTTCATTTCTATCAAATTATGTGGCATTATTTTGTTACTAATACATCACCTACTTTTTTTTTTTTTTTTTTTTAATCAGGAATGATATTCAAGATAATTTTCCCCCCTTTAGATCTGATGTGTTTTCCAAGTGTTCCTCTAATTTTTTGAGCAGTGTATTTAAGAGTGACCTCTTTGGGTATATCTGTATGTGTGCCCATCTCCACACACACAAAATGTATGTATACGCATATAAATGAGATTTCCTTTTTTTTCTCCCAAGTAGCTCTTAGCTACTATTCTCATTCACATCAAATATTTTCTCTATTTTTAAAAGGATAATCACCAATACTTGACATCCAACAAGTAAAGTATCACATAGACCGGTTATCCTTGGTGTTTACATATATAATAAAATCCACATTTTTCTGTACTGTTCATATAAAGAAATGAAGACAATAACATATCACTAGTTTGCTTTCCTGTATGCCATCACCCCTTTCATCTCCTATGCATATATGATAACAGCAAAAATGTAAACTGCTTGCCAGCGTTGGAGTCAAAGCAGTGCCACACATGAGAGGTAGTTATTTCAATGTTTTCACACCTCATCAGATGGTCTGGGTGGGACTGGTGGTATTTTACTGCTTTCGTTTGTCTCCAGCTCAAATAAGTTACTTTTGACCTAACAAGGATACACACAATTTCAGTGTGAAACACAAGTTGGAAAGTATATAGATTTTGAAGTTAGCAGGGCAGAATTTCATGTTTTTAAAAAAAAAGTGTAGATCAGGATACGTTAAACAGAAGAAGATAAGAAAAAGAAGAAGAGAAGGAGTTATTAGTTGATTGGCGGCATTTGTGCCCACAGATGACAACAAACTTACCGCTCTGCAGTTTTCTTTCGGTTGACTCTCATTCTTGTGTGCGTGTTTGGTGTCTTTCTGAAGGAAAAGCATTCATATTAGTAAGTAAACTTTATCGTGTGAATGTAGTGGAATTGTAAGTTTAGGTACTTGTCCTATGAAAAAGGTACGAGTGGGGTAGAAACAAATCAAAACACATGTTTATTGCCTAAACTCATTGGTAGATCCTCATAACCTGACACTAACTGCTTAATCAAGATAAGGTGTTTCAAAAATAAGACTTTTTTTTTTACACTTTTATAGACATTGTGTTGCATTAAAAATAATTAAATAAGCAGACAAAAACAAATCTCTTACTCTGTTGGCACCTCGAAAAGGATTCATCTTTGCTATTCCTTCAGTAAATTTCCACTGAAAAGTAAAGAAAAGGTGAGGACATGAGAAATAATGCCAAGGACAAACTGAAATGTTGGTTAAAAACAGGCAATAACGAGAATACCGGTTTTTGGACAGGCTGCATTTCTCCATTGTCCAAAGCCTCCTCACTGTCAGAGCCTGAGTTCTTCTGTAAATATGTAAAAAAAAAAAATCTGAGCAAAGTAGATAATGGTAAGCATTTAAGCATCTATTGGGAATGTAATTAAAATGACCACTTGTGCCTCCATGTACCAATAAAATTACAACTCATTAAGTCAGACAGTGGTCCACACACAGTCCAGTGCTGGATCTATATGTGATCTATATGGCTTTCTGCAAACTGACCAGAGGTAAATTTAGAAATAAATAAAGACGGCATAATCTTTTTTTTACAAAATCCAAAAACAAGGACCGCACTGCAAATGTCTCTGTACCCCTATTATCCTGTCTGTACTGTGGTAGATTCACTTTCCTCCATGTTTCAGCTCCGTAGCTCTACTATATAGGAGCAAACACAGAACCCCAAACTGGAAAAAGTTTTACACATCACTATTAAATCAGCTAAAATTTAGTTTGAGCCAAAACATTGTTTGTCTCAGAGGGCTTTAATCATCAGCTATAGGACACAGTTGCGACTCTGACCTTAGACCCCCTCAAAATAGGTCAGGAAGAACTTAATGAAGCCCTCTTTGGTAAAAATAAGAAACTTAAAGGAGAGCCACAGACGAGGGTGTCGGCAGGAGCATTGTTGGTGTTCAGTTAATGAAGAACAGCTGCATGCATTTATTAGGGTGCAGCTCCTCTTTGGCTGCTGGCTCCACCACCTTATCTGAAAAAGCTACAAGTCCAGGACTGTAATCTGATATCTAATGGCAAATGAACAGAACTCAACAATGCACATATCAGTTAAATTGTGAAATTGCTGTTAAATTAAATGCTATAAGTTAAACTGGACCACAAATTTGTTGTGCAAATGCTTTAAGTCACTTTATTTTTTTCTGAAAAATTAATAAAACATATTCCGCCCTGATTCAATGTCACACAAGAGCTTCTCATAAAAGAGACGGACTGAGATTTGACTATTTTCTTCATAAACACACCTCTAAATTTCCTCCTTTCTCATCAAAATAAATATGTCAATGTTAAAATCAACATCACTTAAGGTTTATTTTGCTGGTAGTTAAACATGATTACAGAAACAAGAGTTCACCTCATCATTGTTGTTCTTGCTGAGATTATCACTGCTGCCAGAGAGCTCGCTGGCTGCGGATGAATCGTTCTGAAAGAAAGATATCTTCTCATTAATACAGTCATCCTTTCAAAATAACTGGAGGTTTGTTGAACAAACAAAAAGGCAGTAGCAACCTGGGCTCGTGTCCCTGCTCCATGAGACTTTTTCTTTTTAAACAACCCTGTGAACATCCCTCCAGCCTCCTGTAACATATGAAAGTTGTTGAAATGTGCTAATAGTGAAGGAAAGCTTCTCCAAAGCTCACCTTGTTATTCACCGCAAGGCTGTCAGCACTGCCGAGTACTAACAAGTCATTCTGAAGGTGAAAAATAAAGGTCAAATTGTCAGCACTGTATTTCCTTTTTATCTTGATGATATAACACATGTAAAAGATGACTCTTACCTCTGATTGTGTCTTTGCCTCGAGAAGTTTTGAGTTTTTTTTAAAAATTCCCAGAAACACACCTGTTGATTCCTTAAAAAAAAAAAATGTCATGGCATAAAACAAAAGATTGTGTACTTTGTGAAACAGACCGATATAAACTCAAACAATGACCAACATTCCTACTGAACTGTTGATGTCTGCAGGTTCTGCCAATGCTTCCAAACAGCCACAATAGCATCAACACACCTTTAAAATACACACCCTTCTCAACACATTGTGACCAATTATAGGTGACAAGTTATTATCTGAGGAGAGCGGTATGAATTTTTTTTAAGTTTTTTAAAGGCATTTTTACATTTTTGTTACCATATCAGCTTATTATGTGCAAGCATGTGCCCGGGTATATGTACGTGTTTGTGCCTGTTATTTCAATTGTGGAGAATGCGAGGAAGGAAGGATTGTTCTTTACTTTTAACTGTGTGCATTTTTTCATTATGCTGTGCTTTATCACTGTAAAATCCTTTAAGTTGCTGAAGTCTGAAAAGTGCTGTAAAAATTAATTTGAACGACATATATACGTTTATGGACTATTGTAACTTTTAATCCTCGGGCTGTGCTGAACAAGTGTGATTCTGCTGTTTCATGTGTTTTAAAGAGTAAAGAAGCCAAACAATCAGGTGTTATTGTTAAATACTCTAATGGAAGACTTGAGTAATGAGACTCACTTTAGCACTGCTGGTTTCAGACAAACTGTAATTGCTTGCTGTCAACTCATTTTCCAACAGATCCTGAAACATAATTTCAATTAATATTCATTGCACTGGATTACTAATTGTATTCTTTATATGACTTCTTTTTTCAAGTAAAAGGAGATTTTTGTAGCCCAGGAAGGTGGGGGTGTCATTGGGACACGCAATCCCCTCCACCACGATAAGGTGGTAGCCCAGGAGGGGTGGTGGAGGGGTTTGCGTGTCCCAGTGATCCTAGGAGTTCTGTTGTCTGGGCCTTTATGCCCCTGGTAGGGCCACCCATGGCAAACAGGTCCTAGGTGAGGGATCAGACAAAGCGTAGCCCATCACCCCCAAATGACGAGAAACAATATTGGTTCCAAGTTTCCCTTGCCCGGATGTGGGTCACCGGGGCCCCCTCCAAGAGCCAGGCCTGGGGGTGGGGCACGTTGGCGAGCGCCTGATGGCCGGACCATCTGCCCATGGAGTCCGGCCGGGCACAGCCCAAAGAGGCAACATGGGACCCCTTTCACGTGGGCTCACCACCTGCAGAAGGGGCCAAGGGGATCGGGTGCATTGTGTGTTGGGTAGCGGCCGAAGGCACGGACCTTGGCGGTCTGATCCGGCATAAACTTGCTCTAGGGACATGGAATGTCACCTCTCTGGTGGAAAAGGAGCCTGAGCTGGTGCGCAAGGTTGAGAAGTTCCGACTAGACACAGTTGGCCTCACCTCAACGCACAGCAAGGGCTCTGGAACCGGTCTTCTCGAGAGGGGTTGGACTCTCTACCCCTCTGGAGTCTCAGTGCCTGTATGTTGGAGTTTACCCCGGTGGATGAGAGGGTAGCCTCCCTTCGCCTTCGTGTGGGGGGACAGATCCTGACTGTTGTTTGTGCCTATGACCCAAACAGCAGTTCAGTGTATCCACCCTTTTTGGAGTCCTTAGAGGGAGTGCTGGAGAGTGCTCCTTCTGGGGGCTCCCTCGTCATCCTGGGTGACTTCAATGCTCACGGTGGCAAAGACAGTTTGACCTGGAGAGGTGTGATTGGGAAGAACGGCCCCCCTGATCTGAACCCGAATGGTGTTTTGTTATTGGACCTCTGTGCTTGTCTCACCAGCGGTGAGGGATGCCATTAGGCTGAAGAAGGAGTCATATCGGGCCTTACTGGCCAGTGGGACTCTTGAGGCAGCTGATAGGTACCGGCAGACCAAGCGAAGTGCAGCTACAGCGGTTGCTGAGGCAAAGACCCAGGCATGGGAAGAGTTCAGTGAGGCCATGGAGAATGACTTCCGGACGGCTTCAAAAAGGTTCTGGACCACCATCCGGCGTCTGAGGAAGGGGAAGCAGTGCACTGTAAACCCTGTGTATAGTGGCGATGGTGTGATGCTGACCTCAACTCCGGATATTGTGGATCGGTGGAATGAATATTTCGAAGACCTCCTTAATCCCACCAATGTGCCTCCCAGTGAGGAAGCAGGGCCTGGGGACCTGGAAACAGGCTCTCGTATCTCCGGGGCTGACGTTGCCGAGGTAGTCAAAAAACTCCTCGGTGGCAAGGCCCCGGGGGTGGATGAGATCCGCCCAGAGTTCCTTAAGGCTCTGGATGTTGTAGGGCTGTCGTGGTTGACTCGACTCTGCAACATGGCGTGGACATCGGGGAAGGTGCTGCCGGATTGGCAGACCGGGGTGGTAGTCCCTCTTTTTAAGAAGGGAAGCCGGAGGGTGTGTTCCAACTATAGGGGGATCACACTCCTCAGCCTCCCTGGTAAGGTCTATTCAGGAGAAGAGGGTCCGCCGGATAGTCGAACCTCGGATTCAGGAGGAGCAATGTGGTTTTCGTCCTGGGTGTGGAACGGTGGACCAGCTCTACACCCTCAGCAGGGTCTTTTAGGGTGCATGGGAGTTTGCCCAACCAGTCCGCATGTGTTTTGTGGATTTGGAGAAGGCATTCGACTGTGTCCCTCGGGGGGTCCTGTGGGGGGTCATCCGAGAGTATGGGGTGCCGGGCCCCGATACGGGCCGTCCGCTCCCTGTACAATCGGTATCAGAGTTTGGTCCGCATTACTGGCAGTAAGTCAAACTCGTTTCCAGTGAGGGTTGGTCTCCGCCAGGACTGCCCTTTGTCACCAATTCTGTTCATAACTTATGGATAGAATTTCTAGGTGCAGTCATGGTGTTGAGGGGGTCCGGCTTGGTGACCTCAGGATCGGGTCTCTGCTCTTTGCAGATGATGTGGTCCTGTTGGCGTCATCGGCCCGTGACCTCCAACGATCACTGGATCGGTTCGCCACCGAGTGTGAAGTGCCTGGGATGAAAATCAGCACCTCCAAATCCGATGCCATGGTTCTCAACCGGAAAAAGGTGGAGTGCCTTCTCCAGGTCAAGGAAGAGATCCTGCCCCAAGTGGAGGAGTTCAAGTACCTCGGGGTCTTGTTCAGGAGTGAGGGAAGAATGGAGCAGGAGATTGACAGGCGGATCGGTGCGGCATCCGCAGTAATGCGGACTCTGCACCAGTCCGTAGTGGTGAAGAGAGAGCTGAGCCAAAAGGCGAAGCTCTCGATTTACCACTCGATCTTCGTTCCTACCCTCACCTATGGTCATGAGCTTTGGGTAATGACCGAAAGAACAAGATCACGGGTACATGCGGCTGAAATGAGCTTCCTCCAAAGGGTGGCTGGGCTCTCCCTTAGAGATAGGGTGAGAAGCTCTGCTGTCCGGGAGGAGCTCGGAGTAGAGCCACTGCTCCTCCGCATTGAGAGGAGCCAGATGAGGTGGCTTGGGCATCTAGTCAGGATGCCCCCTGGACGCCTCCCTGGTGAGGTGTTCAGGACATACTCAGAAACACCTCATCGAGTTCACCTCGTTGTTGTTTTTGGTGAGATTATTGCTGCCAGAGAGCTCGCTGGCTGTGGCAGACAAAAGATATCTTCTCATTAATACAGTTATCTTTTCTGAATAACTAGAGGTTTATTGAACAAACAAGAATGCAGCAGCAACCTGGGCTTGTGTCCCCGCTCCATGAGTGTTTTTTTTTTTTTTTTTTTAAAACAACCCTGTGAACATCCCTTCAGCCTCCTGTAACACATGAGTTATTGAAATATGCTCATAGTGAAGGAAAGCTTCTCCAAATCTCACCTTTTTATTCACTGAAAGACTGTCAGCACTGCAGAGTGCTAACAAGTCATCCTGAAGGTGAAAAATAAAAGCAATTAATGTCAGGATTTCATTAAATTGATTATCTTAATGACATAACCCACAGTAAAAGATGGTTATTACCTCTGATTGTGTCTTTGCCTCAAGAAGCTTTGTGTTTTTTTTAAACATTCCTTTAAACCTTCCCATTGATTCCTTTAAAAAAAAAAAGTCATATTCACACATATATTTAGGAGCAAAAACATTATTATGTCATTGCAGTTTCCATATTCTAATGAAAGAATTGAGTGATGAAGCTCACTTTTGCACTGCTGGTTTCAGACAGACTGTCATTGCTTGCTGTCATCTCACTTTCCAACAGATCCTGAAACATAATTACTGACTGTATTCTGCAGATGACTTTTTTTTTTTTTTTTAAACTCACATAAAAGGAGATTTTGTCTCACCCGTGAAAGCCGTCGGACATTTCCTGGTTTAGGTGACCTTCTTAAAATCCCACCAAGAACACTTGTACTTGATTTTTCCTGCAGACACAAAAGGGCAGTTCAGGTTTCAAAAATCAGAATGGTTCCATTTCTAAGGAAAAGTTTCTCTGCAGCAGAAAAAACTCACTGTTGTTGATTTATTGCTAATTAAGCTGATGGAACTGGCAGACAGTTCAGGATCTTCTAAGTCCATGTTCTACTATGACAAAGATATAAACAAATCATTTTATTAGATTTTCAAGTTATATTACTCCGTATGTTATCTTTGATGCACCGAATCTGGCAAATTCCAGCGACAAGCAGAGGGGCCATTCTAGTTAAGAGTCCACATCTGATCTTTTGCATCAGATGGACACATATTCTCTAGTTTCAAGTCTACACACATATAAGATAAATCAGTGGCTGTGTTTCTGTTTCATTGTCCAATGACAGATGACGGATCAGGTACCTACAGTATGAACAGGATGGGACACTTGAATAGCCTACCTAATGTACAATAACTGAAGATCACTGATTACTACATGAGTGTACTTAAAGTTAATAAAATTATATTTTATTATATATCTGAAGTAAATGACATTATTAAAAAGTCCATAAGGTTAAAGAAAACTGTTACAAACCTGCGGTTGGTCTTGAACAGCTTTGGTTGTTTTCTTAAAAAGCCCTTTAAAAACACCCCTTTTGTCCTGAAATGTGTGGAAAATACTGATATTCAAACATAGTGACATTTGTCCCGCCCCTAAAACGTGATTGAGCAGACAGTCAAAATAAGAAAACAAAATAGATGTAAAACTTTGATGAACACCTTTTTGCTATATTCAGTCAGATTGTCTATATTTTGGTCCATGGTGTATTTGTGTTCTTAATGTAATTATTTATATTAGATGGCGGTCCATGAACTATCCAAGTCTCACATGACAATCTTCCTTTCACTGCTTTGTACCTGGGACATGTGCAATGACAATAAAGTTGGATCTAACAATAATGTGTATATTTATTTTCCTCAAATTCTTATAATACATACACCAAAACATCTACTGTATGTACCAATGACTAAAAATATCTGCATGGAACGCATGTTATGTATGAATATTTCTTCATATTTTTGTGGCACCTGTTTCTGTAAGGCAAACAGAGGAAATACTGATTGTAACAGATTAGATACAACAAGTAAGGGAGAAAAGAAAGGAACGGGAAAACCAAAAACCATGTCTAAATTTAGCTCTGAGAAGCGTTGACTTCTGACAACTTCTGCTTCTCTCAGCAGGCTTAAATTGAAACCATTTTAGCCGTTTGTCTCCCCGACTAATATAAAATGTTGTTTTAGCGGTTTTAGGGAGCAGCTAACAGACTGTCAACACAAGAAAACTTCCGTCCGCCAGCTAAAGTTCCATTTGGATATACTCACAGCTTCAGCTGTTTCTTCACACTCCAGATCCAAATCCAGGCTATCGTATCGATCCTGCCCAACAGTTACGTCATTAAACACGTCTCCTGTCCGCCCAATTTCATGTTTTCAATCAATGTTAGTCCGTTAACGCCGCAAACTCACCATTTGCTGCTCTGTGTCAGTTCTCAGAGTACTCAGAGAGATTCAAACTGTTTCTCGGCGATTCAACGCCGTTTTCCTGAAAGGGTTCTTGGTAAGTAGAAAATCAGATGTCCCTGAGACCTGACGCAGATCTTCCTTCGTCAGATACTAGTCTTACCTGTTTGTACCTGAAGAGAGGGAGTGGCTGTCGCACACCTGAGCGCTCGAGATTCGCATCACACCAGGGCGCACGCGCACATACACAATATGAATTTGAAGAAAATATAAAACATGGTGTAAATTAACAATTGGAGAGAAGTTATATATATATATATATAGATATATATAGATATATATATATATATATAGAGAGAGAGAGGATAGAGAGAGAGAGAGAGAGAGAGAGAGAGAGAAGAGAGAGAGAGGAGAGAGAGAGAGAGAGAGAGAGAGAGAGATTTTGGTCAAAAGTTACTCCTATATTCCTCACAGAGAGACTATATGTTAATGAGATACCATCTAGAGTGATCATGTGATCTAATCTATCCCTGAGAGGTTCAGGACCAAACACCATGACCTCAGTTTTTCCTGAGTTAAGGAGGAGGAAATTTGAAAACATCCAGGACTTTATGTCTTTAAGACAGGTCTGAAGCTTCACTAACTTCTCTGTCTTCTCTGGTTTCATGAATAAATAAAGCTGGATGTGATCAGCATAACAATGAAAATGTATCCCATGCTGCCGAATAATGTTCCCTAAGGGAAGCACGTACAAGGTGAAGAGGATTGGTCCAACTACAGAACCTTGTGGAACTCCATGGCTAACCCTACTGTATGAGGAGGGAACACCATGGACATGAGCAAACTGGTATCTATCAGATAAATATGATCTAAACCAGTCTAGTGCTGTCCCTTTAATCCCAATCACATGTTCCAGTCTGTGTAACAGGATGCTGTGATCAACTGTATCAAAAGCAGCACTGAGGTTCAGCAGAACCAGCATAGAGACCAGTCCATGATCTGAAGCGATAAGAAGATCATTAGTAACTTTAAGAAGTGCTGTTTCTGTACTGTGATGAGCTCTAAAGCCTGACTGAAACATCTCAAACAGGCTGTTTCTCTGCAGGTGCTCCAGTAACTGAGTGACCACCACCTTCTCAAGAATTTTAGAGATAAAAGGAAGGTTGGATATCGGCCTGTAATTTGCTAAGACATCAGGATCCAGTGATGTTTTTTTAAGCAACGGCTTAATCACTGCCACCTTGTAGGACCGGGGTACATAACCTGTCACTAAAGAACAATTGATCTGGTCCAGGATAGATCTGCCTATCAATGGTAAAACATCCTTCAACAGGTGTGTTGGGATGGGATCTAAGAGACACGTGGTGGACTTGGATTTCTGAATTAGCAAGGACGCCTCAGAAAAATATATAGGAGTGAAGGAGTTTAAGGGCCCGTTGGAGAACCTGTATGTTCCCACAGTCAGCACATCTGGTGATGGTCCAGTTGGGATGGCCTGGTTAGCTTTTTCTCTGATAGCTAGAACTTTATCAGTGAAGAAGCCCATGAAGTCTTCACCACTAAGGGAAGAAGGGATACGTGGATCTAAAACACTGTGACTTAATTTGGCCACAGTGCTGAAAAGAAACCTGGGGTTGTTCTTATTTTCCTCAATTAAAGAAGAAAAACAAGCTGTTCTAGCCTTACGGAGGGCCTTTTTGTAAACTAATAGACAGTCTTTCCAGGCTACATGATAGCTGTCTATTTTACAAGAATGCCACTTCCTTTCTAGTCTGCGCGCTTTCTGCTTGAGGGTCCTGATATGTGAATTATACCAGGGGGCACACCTCCTCTGATTTACTATTTTCTTTTTCAGGGGGGGAACAGAATCAAGCGTGATTCTCAGTGAGGTTGCTGCACCTTCAGCAATAGAGTCAACCTCAGCAGGGCTAAGATTATAATGATTGATCCCTGGGGAAACACAGTGATCCTGGGATCAACGCAGGGATTGCTTCCTTAAACTTAGCTACAGCATTATCTGAAAGACATCTGCTATAGTAAGACTGTGTTCTGAGGATAGAAGAATCCTTAATCATAAATATAAAAGTTATCAATGAATGATCTGACAGGAGTGGGTTCCGAGGGAACACTGACACATGTTCTACCTCAACACCATAAGTCACAACTAGATCTAAGGTGTGGTTGAAGCTATGAGTTGGTTGGTTTATCTGCTGGAGGAAACCAACTGACTCAAGTAATGAAATGAAGCCATGTCTAAAGCTGTCATTTACGTCTAGAAGGATATTAAAGTGTCCAATAATAATGACTTTGTTTGTTCTAAGGACCAAGTCAGATAAGAAATCAGAGAACTCAGAAAGGAACTCTGAATGTGACCCAGCAGGGGGCCGATATACAACTACAAACAAAAGTGGCTTTTCTGTCTTCCAGTTCAGATGGGTGATGCCAAGAGTCAGGCTTTCAAATGAACTGGAGCCATGTTTTGGTCTAGGATTAATTAATAACTTGGGAGTGATAGATGGATGATGGATAAACACCAGAAGACAGTGGTGGTGATAGATGTAGCAATCCCAAGTGATCGCAACATCAGGAAGAAGGAACACGAGAAGCTGGAGAGGTACCAAGGGCTGAAGGAGGAGATGGCGAGAATGTGGGACATGAAGGCAACAGTGGTCCCAGTAGTGATTGTTACGCTAAGGGCAGTAACCCCCAAGCTGTGTCGATGGCTCCAACAAATACCAGGAACCACATCAGAGATCTCTACCCAGAAGAGCGCAGTCCTAGGAACAGTTAAAATCCTGCGCAGAACCCTCAGACTCCCAGGCCTCAGGTAGAGGACCAGATTAGACAGACAGACAGACAGACAGACAGACAGACAGACAGACAGGCAGGCAGGCAGGCAGGCAGGCAGGCAGGCAGGCAGGCAGGCAGGCAGGCAGACAGACAGACAGACAGACAGACAGACAGACAGACAGACAGACAGATTTCTTACTGCCTAGTATAAAAAGCAGCAGGGCACACTTCATCATATACTCAAGTTTATTTGAAGTCAGCATCCTCTCCAAACAGAAGCGATACTTTTATATTAGGAGGTTTGAATATTTCATTTTCAATTTCTTTGGCCATTTTTATTATTTGCTGCATTGACCTCATGTCAGAAGAAAACCAAACAATTAAGTAGCGATTTTTCTTTAAATGTAATCCTTTCCCCTAAATCCCCTAAAGTTTAGTGTGTAAAATTATCAAGATTATTGTGTCCAGGTGAGGAAGTAAAGATTGCCCTGTCCATCACCGCAAACCAGTTCTGTTGGATTTGCGGGGTTCACCTCCAAATGTACAACAGGCCCTTCGCACATGAACATTCCCACCTGGGAGAAGAGACAAAAAGAGATGTAAAAACTTATCTATAGGTATAATGAAGCTGTGCAAGAAATGCGCTTGGTTTATATATTGAATAAGCTTGACAAGGGGACTATAGAGAGAAGTGAATTACTACAATTGCTAAAGTTTATTTACAATAAATGAACTACTAGGTTTTATAATCCATAGAATTTCAGAATGTTCTTTGATTTAAAAAACAATAAAAATTACACTAATTTACTTAGATTTTTTTTCATTATTTAATTATTGTAACACCAGTCAAATACTAATCAGATCTAATATTTATATTTCACCCATCAGCCTGCAAAATTTAATGCACAAAAACATAAATGTCTCCGTGTCCCTGGGTGTGTGCAGTATTTGTTCTATGATGTGCCGAACCTGCTTTTTGGTGTCTCTGTCCCACAGCTTCACTGTCCTGTCGTAAGAGGCTGAGATGATGGTTTGCTCGGTTACTCTCAGCACGCTGATCCTGTCATTATGAACCTGGGGGAATAAAAACAACATTACAAAATGTTCTACAAGATTATACTGTAACTGAGGTGTTGTGACTTTACATTTGTTGTATCAATAACCATCAATGATCTAGAAAATTACTGAACATGAGATTTTTCTCAAATTTAATTAAAAGCATTTTGACTCATTTTGCACGTCTCTTGGCACAACTTACAAGTTTTCTGTTACTTAATGAGAAAGGCTCTGTAGGTTGAATGAACCACATGTTGCCCCGAACGTCTCCACACACAACAAAATCTGAAAAAAAAAATCAAAAAAAAATCACACAATCAGAGAAAGAGATAGATCAATCAATCTTTGGTGTTCAGGCAGTTGATATCATATTTTCATTATTAGTAGTAGACATGATGTCATACCTTTGTTTACAGTTACTGCTGATATCAAGCTACTCTTTCCCTCATCTCCGGACTCCAGTTTCATTGAGCTAAAAGCTGAACGGAATGAATAATGGGGGCCCATGGCAAACTGAGGACAAGGACATCAGTTACTACATAAAAATATTTAGTACACTAACACTTGTAAAAGTATAAATGGCTGTTTCTGTACTATAAAGAAATTGACAGAAATCTAACTTTGAATTATTTTAATACATAAACATATGATTTTATTGTATGAAAATATATTGATCTTATCTCACACTTCCATGAAATAATTCATTGGAAAAGCACAATGATGTATATATAAGAAGCTCACAATGAATCCAATTAGAATTTCTCCTGCTTCCTCGCCAACCAACCACATGCTTTTCTCATCATTTGGAATCAACCCCAAAATTCTGGTTCTCTGCTCCCAACTGAAATGAGAATCAATTCAAATTTGAATGAATTAATCAATCAATCAATCCAATCATTGCATACATAAACCATAGGCAACAATAAACATGTCCTGTTGTAAACAAATCCTTAAATGCAGAGAGCACACAAGGCTTTTATTGCCTGGTAAATTATGGTTTCTGAAATGTTCAGATCAAAGATTTAAATTAATATCAAACATATAACCACACTAACATTCTGGACAGGGAATAAGCTAAATAGATTTACTCGCTGACTATGTGCATCCAATTTTCCTCTTCAGACGAGACATGAAATATCCTTCCAGACTCTGATACTCCAATGAGGACCGTGCAGTAGCTGAGGCGCACAGCTGCTTCTTTTAGTTTGTATGTGTTCACCTTCAGCAGGCTGACAGCTGGGACACTGGACAGAGTGAAAGGTTAGTGTGCACAATACAATCAATGTATGAAACTGTAGTTTTGCAACTTGGACTTTTGCCAAAGTTATCAGAATTGATTTTCCAACACTGATAGAATAATACTGAATACATATGTTAGAACCATTATATTAAAGTTATCTCTTATTTACTTTTACCTTGTTATATTCTTTATTCTTGTTATATTGATTCTCATTACTTAATGTTTCTTATTATTTGTTAATGCTTAATGTTCATGATGCTTGATGTGTGAACTCGAACTCCTCTGGTCAAGGATGACAGAAATGCAGTTGCTGTGGGGAAGTGACATTGACTGGAGATAGAGTTGCAGAGCATGACACAGGAGGTGTTCTTTTAATCTGTCTGAAATGGAAGAATGTGCTGTGTGCGAGCTAAGCTAATCAAATCAGTGAAGACCTATGTATAATCTCACCATTATGATTTACAGTCTTTTCTTTGTATGGGACCTGTTATCTTGTGTCCCCCCCCCCCCCCTTTAGGCACATTTGAATTCTGTCTAACTAGGGACCTCCTAATTTCAATAAAAGAAGGATGGCAGAAGTTGTGCGTCAGAACGTGTTGGAGATCTGTAACTGAGCACATCTCTCCGTTCTCCTTCCAAGTAAAATTCAAAACTGTTGTCTTTGCCTCATTTGTTTCTCTCACGTTTCAGGTCATTTGAACCTAAGATCATATCACAAAAGTTATCACAAAAGAAAGTTAATAAAGGGGCATAGTTATAGTTTAATCTATCTGAAGTGTACCAACTAATAGGAGAATTTGATGCAATATCAAAAGTTTTATTTGATGTGTAGTTGTCAATAAAAACTTTGAAATAACTGTCATGCATTTTTATTTTTGTAACATTTAAAACAAACAAATATTCGAGGTTTAGCTTGCATTTTCTTCACACATATTGCACAATTGCTGTAAAAAGTTCTCTTGTTATCCTCGGTTATGTCAATAAATTGAAATGAAATATTTTAATAAGTAATTCTGTTGACTGGAGTGGTGGCTTACTTATCTCTGGCTGTTGCTTACCTTGTAATGTTGCTTTTTTGATTCCATACCAGTTTCCAAATATCAATGGAAGGTTTTGTGTAGCTGACAGCAAACTGGTTATCAGGCATGACGGAGATTGCACTGATGCCACTTTTAAAAGTCTGTCAAATAAATACCAATAAATGTGTCTTATAGTTACACCAACATGCACCTGTTCAGCGTTCATCTCCTTTATGGTCTATGTCTTCACCTGCTTATAGCCGACCACAGTGGTGTGTTGCCATATCTCAATTAAACCCGATTCATAGCCAGCAAGAAGTAGATTATCTTTTGGAGACAAGCAAAGGGCTGTGACTGGTCCTGCCCGAGTGGAAGCAGTCTCTGAGAAGAAAGACACACAGATGAGCTAGGATTGCAAACATCCATCCATCCATCCATCCTCTACCGCTTATCCGGGGTCGGGTTGCGGGGGCAGCAGCCTAAGGAGAGAAGCCCAGACTTCCCTCTCCCCAGCTACCTCCTCCAGCTCATCCGGAGGGATCCCCAGGCGTTCCCAGACCAGTCGAGAGACATAGTCTCTCCAATGTGTCCTGGGTCTTCCCGGGGGTCTCCTACCGGAGAGACATGCCCTGAACACCTCACCAGGGAGGCGTCCTGGGGGCATCCTAACTAGATGCCCAAGCCACCTCATCTGGCTCCTCTCAACACGGAGGAGCAGCGACTCTACTCCGAGCTCCTCCCGGATGGCAGAGCTTCTCACCCTATCTCTAAGGGAGAGCCCAGCCACCCTATGAAGGAAGCTCATTTCGGCCGCTTGTACCCGTGATCTTGTTCTTTCGGTCATTACCCAAAGCTCATGACCATAGGTGAGGGTAGGAACGAAGATCGACCGGTAAATCGAGAGCTTCGCCTTTCAGCTCAGCTCTCTCTTCACCACTACGGACCGGTGCAGAGTCCGCATTACTGCGGATGCCGCACCGATCCGCCTGTCAATCTCTACTTGAACTTGAGGTACTTGAACTCCTCCACTTGGGGCAGGATCTCCTCCTTGACCCGGAGAAGGCACTCCACCTTTTTCCGGTTGAGAACCATGGCCTTGCAAACAATTAAAAATATAATAAATGTGAAAAATAAGGGGGAGCTGTAGGGTACAAGGCTGGGAGTCGGAGGGCTTCTGGTTTAAGTCTCAGCTATGGGCCAAAAACTAGGATGGTGGGAGCAGTAGAGGTGCTGGGACATTGTCAAAGCACTCCCCAGGTGCTCTTTAGCCAGGTATGCCAGGATGCTCAGAGCACCTGTATAGGGCAGCTTACTCACAACTTTCCCTTAGTGATTGCATTGTATGATCCTGCTGCCAGTGCATGGCAAAATATTTTAGAATAACAGCAATTCAAAAGTCAATATATTACTCACAGACATGGAAATTTCAGTGTCTTGCAAAATTACAATCTACGGTAATTAAAACGTACGATGGTGAAGGTCTGTGGTGTTACTTACACTCTACTTAGCTAATTATGGACTGTACTTTTTAAATTCAGTTACTAAAATAAATAAACTTTTCTTAAGATTTTCTATTTTTTATGATGTTCTCTCTTCGCGAGATGCGGTGGTACTGCATGGTGTCATTTCACCTTTGGGGTTAAAGTATTCTTTTCTTCTTGAAATATGAAGGTAAGATATAAATGTGGGGGCCTTCAATTAGCGTAAAGCAAAAACATTGCTATTGATAAGTTATAAAATGTCATGGTTTTTATTTATGGAGTTATAAGGTGTGCTAAACTAGCAAAAAAGTACTCCGATTCCAGACCTCGGCCAAGCAGGTCATTTCCCCACATATTTTGAATTACAGAGTATTACTAGAGTATAGTATACTATATAAAGGCAGTAATAATATAAGGTTATGTAATGCAGTAGGTATGATCACCTTGGCTTTGATCATAAACCAATCACACCGCTATCAACATTTCCAAACAGACAGACAGATGCAGCCTGTCACATAACCTCTTTGGTAGGGGTAATAAAATCACCACTAAAAATACCAAAGGTGTTGATTTTACATAGCCTTTATATTCTGTTTTAATTCCCACCAGTAATTGAATTCTATATTTTTGTTTAACTCTTACATACAGAACATAGAAAATCTGAGCTAAAAAGAAATGTATCTTTCTCTTCAGAATTAAAATCTACTTAATGGACCAGACAGTACTGTTTTAGCACAACACACAGTACAAGACAGATCATCAATTATTACCTTTCATTAGTGTCCAGCATCTCAAAGTGCAGTCTTGAGAAATAGAGAGGAATTCTGAAAGTCCTTTCTTGTCAACAACTCCACATACAGCAGCATTGTGACCCTGGAAGGTGCTGAAGTGCTGCACCTGTATAAAATATCAGGATGTTACATTCATGGAAAATCTACTCTGTCCTCATATTTAGACACTTGGACAGACCTGCAGTGGCTTCCAGAGCTGCACTGTACCATCCTCAGAAGCCGTAAAAACAGTTATTTCCTCAGGGCCATCATCTTTGGTCTCATCTGATTAAATAGCATCAGATCACATAACAACTAACAAAGGCATTTTCCTATATTCATTGTTAAGCTCTTTACTATGTTGCATGGTATTTACCCGTGTTTGGCAAAAGTGTGCAGTGATGGATGAGCTGTTTATGTGCAGAAATGTGGCAGATCTCTACACTTGATTCCCACATCCAAACGTGAAGCATTCCTTCTGAACAGCTGGCAATCACATACTGTCCCTGGGTGCAGAAATGTAATAGTTGAGTCAAAAGATTACTCTTTTCAATTCTCCAGATAGCTCACACTTTACAATACAGTTATATCCACAACTATCAAACCGTAGTCGGCAATGATGTCATTAAAATATATACTTTTATGTACTATCTTCATACACAGTTGAAAATGCTCCAATTGGTCCATACATTAATTGCATTTTATGTGTTACCCACTGCTTTGGTATCTCACACTATTTTTACACTTATTTGGCCATGATTTGGAAGTACACACTTCTGTCTATGGAAGGTCTACCTTACAATATCGGAGGAAAAATGACAAAGGCACGACATAGATCTGGGAAAAGCTACAAACAAATTCTGCTGGACTAAAGGTCCAAAAGAGCACAAAGGTCTTTGCCATTCAGAAATTAAAGAACTTTGGAACAGCCAAGATTTCGTTGAGACTGGTGGTGCAGTCAGCTTCGAGAAATCTAGGGTAGAAGGGTTTTAATTAATTTGTTTACATAGACAGATCCACATTATCTTCAGCCTACACTGCAATGTCTTTCTGGTCTCAAAAACAACTATAGACATTAATAATTATACCGACACAAAAAAATCTATGATGTTATCAAAATATCAAGAGTGTATACAAAGTTAAAATCTTCTTTTGAAATGAGCCTTTCCAATAATTCCATGAACATCAACTGAAGATCTTCCAGAGATAGAGATACAGCTGTACACAGAAGTATCAAAAGGTGAGGTTAAAGTTATTTGTCTGCTCCTTGCCCCTCACGTATAATATACTAGTAGGTGAAGAGCCCACTGGGTTGAAGAACCCACTGGCTGAGCTCCGGAGATCCTGTGTTCAGATGATAAGTTTCAGACAGTCAGCAGTCACTGCAGCAACTCCACCAATATAAGCGGGCCGCCCTGCCACAGCTAAAGGAATAAGAATATTTTCTGGGCTGATGGAACCAACATTGAAAGGTTTGTTGTTAAATCAAAACAGCAAAATTTCAGCCACTGTTTATCATGTGCGCAACACATCCCAGTGATGGTATCATACCAACAGTGAAGCAGGATGATGACAGTGTCCTGCTGTCAGCCAGGACAGAAAGATGGTTCAGCGCTAATTAAAAGCTAAAAAAAAAAAAATACCTTGTTAATTAGCTAGTGAATAAATAATCAAATCACCAAGCAGCAAACGGATGTTAGACGACTTTTCCAGGAGATTTCTTTGAGACATTGGCCTGATTGCAGATCCCATAAACAAAGTCTCCCATCATTTGAAGAACTTATCTAGAACAGAAAAGGGAGACAATTAAACTATATATAAAAACAATGTCTAAAAATGGAACTCCTGAGAAGACAGCTAATTACATTCACTCATGGCATACACTAAATAATTACCACACAATGCGGACTCCAAACACAGCTGGTAATCCAGTCTTTATGAGCGTGACTGAGTGACTTGGACAGAACAGCAGGGGATCCACTTACGTCCCACACGATCAGAGCCTGAAAAAAAGAGACCCTGTTACTACTCCAACACTCTTTTGATCACATACCCTAGCTCCGACGATCTTATATTTACTGCACTGCAAATTAGGCATTTATTTTTCACATTGTAACGATTGCTTAGGTATAAAAGGGTTTCTTCCTGCTGGTCTACTAGAACATGTTTTGCTAGGAAAAAGCATACAACACAATTAGCATTGTGCAAAAGAATAATAATATCCTTCTAGAACTCTTTACACTACAGAGCAGGATCTGTATTTAAATGTTTGATATAATAGTGTCATAATGTCTGTGTAGATTCTCAATCATCCAGGTCATAGTTATCCAAGGTAGTTTTCTGTGTCAACTGGACTGTTTTTTTTCTTTTTTGAAGACATTTTGCCTTCTATCCAGAAGGCTTCTTCAGTTCTGAACTCGCTGGGGACAGAACTTGAAAATATAACCCTTGTGGACCATTAGCATGCAAATGATCTGGGTGGTCACCTGAGAGTCGTTGGCAGGGTCGTTGGTAGGGTTGTTCCCCTAGTTTCAGTTGGAGTGTCATAATTTCATTGTGTCTTGACAGTTTAATAAAGCACAACTGTCATTCATTACAGAGGAAAAAATAACTCCAATACTGCTATTATAGTAAAGGAAAGGTATTTGCATTCTGATTACTGTATTACTGACCACAACCTTGCAACATCATATCCTGTATTGTGAGTTCAAACACCAAATGAATTTCACTTGTGTAAAATACTACCAATGCTTTGGATGACAAATGCATCTTTCCACGAGATGTATCTGCAATTCTGTAATAACACATGTACCAAAAATTTCATATAAGGGTTATTCATTAACATACCAGATCTTTTCCACCAGACAGCAGTTGACCACCATCAGGGCTAAAAGCCAGACAGGTGACACCTCCACTATGGCTGCTCAGCAGTGATTGAGGCTCTTGAGTGGCCATATCACAAAGATGACTCAGCAACCACAGAGCAATAGTGCAGTCATCTAAATCAACAGAAATTATGAAAAGTATAAACAAGAAAATCTGCTACTTCTGATGTTGTGTGTTTTCACTTTACCACTGACCTGAGGCGGTGGCCAAGTATGTGGCATTTTGCGCCAATGCCAAAATGTCGCCATGTTGAGTACCACACAATCCAATCACCTTCAGGGTGCCCAGCGTTCCATTTTCTCTTTTATTTCTTTTCAAAACTCCCACACATTTGTCACTTCTTCCAGCTACCAACAACTCTGGTTCACCCTCATCATGGTCCATATTGACCCACATCATGCACAAAATAGAGACATCAAGAACCTCTGGGGTCTTAGTCATTTCACCTGTGAGTGCAATGGGGAAACCTTCACATCAGTAAACTGCTTAAGTAAAAAACTATTAATTTTGTACATTACTAGCAGGTGGCCACACCTGTATCAAGACTGAAGAGCTTGATACCAGCTCCATGGTAACCCACAGCAACACAATCTCCATTCACAGCCACACACAGAGCAGCAGGGTCATGTGATACAAGCTTCTGCTTCTTCAGACATGGTTCTCCTTCACACTGAAAGATAAAATAAAAACATTTAATGACAGATATCACCCTGTATATTAAACAATGGATAACCCATCTATTCTGACAGAATGGCAAAAATTATCCTAACTTTCATTCACAAGTGAAGTGATTACCTCACTCTTTAATGCAGCCACTGAACGTCCAAGTCCTCCTGACCAGAGCTTGAGCTGTTTGACAGAATAAAAACAACACAAAGAAGGAAAATCAACTTTCTATTCAAAGTGGATGGCAAATTTAACTTTAACTTTAACGTTTCATGTGGCCAGAGACTCCCCACAAACAAAATTCTCAAAAACAGACATAGCAGCTTGGTTTATGCTATCCAGTGCTGTGACGAATGCACATCAGTGAGACCAACAGCCGTTGCAGAGGCAACGGACGATGGTCACTCACATACCCACTGTCATCCTCCTTTTCCCATAAATAATTTCATTTATTCAAGGAAATATTTTCCCTCTTTGTCAAAAAATGTAAGAGGGAAAAAAAATGGTTTTGTCACAATCTATATTTAAATGAATGATAAAAATGACAATGTTTTGGAAAAAAAAATACTACTATGCTACTCAAATATAATGGTGCTTCAAGCACCAAAACTTTTTCTATTCTATTACTTTGAATCAAAGAAATGTCACTGGATGTAAAGAACCAAATATGTGCAAAAAAATACATTTGCTGATCTCAGAATCCCTGTTCCTGGTTTTGAATGGACAGACTGGTACCGGTACCTTACCGTGTGATCAGAACTAGCACTAAGAAGCATGCGGCCTTCATCCAGAAAGGTGAGGACCTCGGTGGCTCCAGAGTGGGCCTGGAAACATCCCACGCAGGTGAAATTGGGTACCGACCAGACCCTGATCTCTCCAGACACAGAGCCAGAGCACATTGTGGATGAGGATGAGAAGGAGAGACTTCGCACTGATGACTTGTGACCACAGAAGGACTGAAAACAGCATTCATTCAGTTTTACAATATATTCTGGCAATTCATCTTTTTGTGTACAAAGCATCACTTAATTTATTCAAGAAAATATTTCTACTCTTTTTTCTAAAAAGAAGAGTCGGATAAATGTGAAAGTCGGATAAATGTGAATCATTGGACAATTATGATTTAAAAAAATTTCACGACACAACTGTTTTTTTTTAGGGAAGATTGGGGGATTTCTTAATGGTTATGTTCTAACTAAGTGCTTTTGAAGTCTGCCAATGAGAACTTACCACATCACTTTTATTCTGCAGCCAGTTCCACATAATCACATTGCCATTCCAGCAGCCTGCAGCTAGTAGGTGCTCCTCAGGGTGAAATGACACACAGTTCAATGGGCCAGGGCTGAGCCAGGCTGCTACCTCATATGCTTTAGTAGAAGACCACACCTGGCCACAAAAACAAATGAAATTACTCAAAATCACTAACAGAAAAATATATAGACCAACCTTCAGCATCGAGTCCAAAGACACTGTAGCCACGTGCTTCATATCTACAGTGACATCACTTGCTGTAATTGCATTCGTATGGGCTTCAATGAAAGCAGTCCTGAATGGGACACATGGAAATTCATTCAAACATCAAATCGATGACCAATAAAATAAGATTTAAGAAAAATGGTCCATAAAATCATCCTCTCACCTGCAGCCACTCCCAATGTCCCACATTTCCAGTTTTCCATTGAAGGAGGTAGTAGCAAGATGCCCATCTTTAAGAAAGACACAGCTTGAGATTCCATCACAGCTGCTTACCAGTGATTTCACTTCCTGTTTTGTAGATATTTGAAAGTAGGATATTTATTAAATATGAATAGACAACAATCCCGATAAAAACATTATCACTGGGTATAGGGTTAAAATGCAGACCAATTGAAATAAGCGACCAGTAAATCATTATAAAAAGAAAATGGGGACATACATTAACATTTAGTTATGCAAATTTACTGTAGATAAAAATCTGAATACATTTGATTATGGGAAGTACACACTAATTAGTTATGACATCATACAGGCAGCTGAAGTGAGTAACATTATTATCTAGCTACAGTTAGTCTACTGACAAACCTTTCTATAATAAACACATCCCAAGTAGTATAATATAACAAAATTCTATCTCCATGATACCAGTCCTCTCAGCAGGGCAGTAAGTGCTGCCATGCCACAAACAAACTGGGGTGAATTTTGACTCGTGGATATACAGTATATTGAGATCTCTGTGGGTTGACGTAATATATTAACACAGTCAGCAATAACAGCAATTATGTCAAATCTATCTGGCCTCTCTCTAATGTGGTAAGGCATTCTTCTTGTTGGAGGACCATCATATTCAGTGCAGTTGGACTGAAAAAAATGCTTTCTGGATTTCAAATTGACCTAACTGAAGGCCACACCCACAAGTTTATTAAATGATGATTATTATTCATTTCAACAGTCAGTATGTTGGGACCAACTAATGTGTCTTCATCTTCAAATCAGAAACCAAGAATATAAATACTGAATGTTATTCTATGCCAGTCATGGCTATTGAATGAGAAAAATATATATTTTCTATACCAGTCCGCTCTGTGTGTCGATGAAATGCAGCATTCCATGTCCAGTGCCAACCACCATCATCTGTCCATCTGAGCTCAAAACCATGCAAGTTGGCTTGGTGGAAAAAGTTGACACCAGCTTACTACATTAAGTAAATGAGCGTAAAAAGCAGTTAAAAAGACATACACACAGAAAGCAAAACTGTTCAAAAATTAGGATATGCACCAAAGTTGGAAACATTTGTAAGACCAGTGTCTTTGATGATAATCAGTGCAGTTATTTGCTGTCTACTTTACGATTGTATTTGTGTAAATAATTAATCTGGATTAACGTATTTTTACAGCCCTAAAAACAACACATTTTTGCTTACCTGGGATGTTTAAAATCCTGTTGGCTGTTGTTTAGCCACCTCATGACATGAAGCCCTCCTTTTTTCACAAGGCCTTGTGCCCAGGTGTGAGCAGAGGTATTAGGAGGTTCATTGAGGGCCTGCTGAATGAAAAGACTTGGCCAAGAGGAAAGCAGAAGGCTATGATGGTGCAAGAAATTCCTACAGTCTTCTAGACAAGCACTAGAACAAACTAAGATCAGAGAGAAACTTGCATGAAAAACTTTCACAATAATAGCAGAAATTTGAGAGGGTTCTGTATTTTTAGGTGCTTACATGATGCTTCAGAATTATTCATCTTATCTGCCAAAAAAAGGGGGGGAAAATCATGTACCTTGACACTAGAAAGATTGCATTGGTGTTGATCATGTGATGAAAATGCCAAGACAATGGGGAAACAAAGCATCTTAAAATAAATGGTATATTTGACACTGAAGCTTGGGAGCCTTGTTCACTGAAACCAACTGGTCTGAAACACTCCCAATTCCCTTATCAATTCTCCATGATCATGTGATTAAAGATGTTTGAGGCTTAAAATGTAACAATGAACCTTTGATGATACCTAATTAGGTCTGAGGAGACCTCACAGCAGAAACCTGTCATTTCCATCTAAAAGTTCGTGTTCAGTCATTGATTCTGAGAATGACAACACAGTTGCTTGACTGGCTTTTGTTTTGGAATTGGAATCAAAGATATGGAATTCATTTGGAAGCCTATGGCTCCTACAATTGCCACTGACCTCCAGATGTCATTCTTAGTTTGTCTTTGAAGCTTAAAATCTCTTTTTATGAACTGGAAAGAATGGTCAAAAGCTTCACAAGTCTTCCACCCCCATAAATCTTCAAATAAGCCAAAATATCTCACAGTGTTTTACCTGAAATTCTAGAATAAGCACTATGTATACTCACCATATGAAATGTAGGTGTCCAGAAGATGGTGTAAGAGGCCGTGATGAACATTAGCATACAGAAAGTAGTAACTGGAGAGCAGTTGATGAAGTGCCTCTGGTTGGCCACTTTGAATCTGAGCCATGTGTTAAATTTACAGTGATTAGAGTCATTTTATTTGTTTATTTTTTTGTTAATATCTTATTTCACATATCATGTTCAGTTTCAGATTCTGTCAAAGGAATGCAAAATAAAGTTTGAGGTATGCAGGGGTGTACTTAAAATATTTCCATTAAGAGAAACAATTAAAAAGAGTAGATGTTATTAGGATAAAGTGATATTTCATTTTGATGAGCTGAACCACCTTTTCTTGACTAGTGAGTTTACTAAAAATACATATAGATAGGGAATAGATTTTCTAATTTTACAGACAATTGTCACATCAAGCAACCAAGAATGTGTACTCAAGTCAATTACATTAAATTTTATGAGTGAGAATTTGAGGTGACAAACCAGTGAGGAAGGCAAATGCTGGATGTAATTGGCTTCACAGTTATGAAAGGTATCTGTGCCCTGCTGGTCAGCTGATGCCCATAGATGAGCTGTGTAATTATACAGTATGTAATAACACATAACATAGGTTAAATCCACCATTGCCTGTAGTTATACACATTGCAGTAACTTAAACTTTATTTACATTACCTGCCAGAACAAGGTGAGCTCTGGTTCTGTCACTTTCTGATGGGAGGAGAATGTTCTCAAAAGCTATTCTCACTTCAGGATTAGTTAAAATGAGCAGGTCGTTGGTGTTGTGGCAATGCGACATGCCGATCAAACTACAAACAAGGAACATCTTTGATTAGACACAGGCACAACTGTGCAAAAACAATACTTAACTGAAGCAGAAAATGAAAACATCTTAGGTTTGTTTGAAGGTCAACAATCAATGACAAAGTCACCAATAGCTTAGCTTGTTTTACAACGGGGCAATCAGGAAATTATCATCAAAGTAATCACCAAGATCGGGGTCACAAAAAGTTGACCCTTTCTCATTATTTTTCTCACTAAACAGGTGAGCATAAGTAAAAAAAATCAGCCCATCATCATCTTTTGTGCAATCTCCCAACTCATATAATCATTATTATATAATCATTAATATGAGTATGTTAATTACATAACAATATCTCAAATAACCCCAAACCTAATCTAAAACATAAATGTACTTTCATGGCTCCTGCATCATTTTTAAACCCCAAATACAATGGGTGGGAGATACACTGGATACAGTGTGTATTTATTATGGGAGAGGAAAGACCAAACTAAACCCTGTTGCTGTTCATTTGAGTAAGTCTTCCTTTTTATTACAAAGTAATCTTGCTATACACAGATATCCACAAACAGGCTTATATGGAATTTATACCTTTGTAAACTCAGGACTATATAGGTGAAGGTTGTCATGGGTATGTGCCCTTTGGCATTCCTGGACAGTTGCAGTAATTCCTGCCATGTCATTGGTCCATCCCGTGACGACAGTTCATTGCAAGTATTTAGTGTAGAGTACAACTCTCTCGCTCTCATGCCTGTCAAACAGGAAGAGACAATGTGCAAACACACTAGACAAGCCCACAAACTGAAACTTTTACAAACTGGCATTTCTGAACTATCCGTTTAGAAATTCTTACCAGTTGCACTGACAGTAAGTGCTGCCAAGGCCCAGCGGAGTCCAATCAAGTGTCTGTACTGTGAGCACAGTCTATCCAGGCCATACGCCACCAAATGCTCCAGGGACTGTGGCAAAGCCTGGACATTCTCTTTCAACTTTTACGAAAGTAATCATGGATAAGTTTATGCCTGTTCATATGTCATAAGTTAATGTGTATTTCCAGGACAGCATAATCGCATTGATTAGGATCAATTAAAATCAGATTTTTTCCCCCCAATAGTGTCTTTTATCTTTACTGTAAGGTTTCACTAATACAGTGGCATGATATGGTATACCCAGAGAAATCTGACGTGTCTGTAAAAGTGATATTTAACCTTGTCAAAAGAAGCAAAGTTCCTCAGGGTTTCACAGGCCAGATGTAGATAGAAAGGACTCACTGCCCCCTTTTTCATTGTCAGAATCTGGAGCTGGACAAGCAGAAAAATCATTGTGTTAGACGTTGAATCTTAGACTATTGCAAGTGTTCAGAAAAGGTGTTTATCATAGTTACCATTACCTGCAGACTGGATACTTAGCAACCACCCAGACTACCCAGGAAATCACAGGTATGAATTTAAGAAATAATATGTGGTTTCATTTTACAAACATTAAAAAATAACCTGGTTGTTGAAAGCTGAGTCACTGAGTTTCTTTCCAAAGGTGTCCAATTCTTCCATAACTATCTCCTTACGGTCTGACAATGTGAGCTGCCCCAGGACAAACTGAACAGCATTTCTTTTCTTGGCCAGTGTCTGCAACAGCACTGCGTTGGATGTGACGCTCATGACCAAACAAATACCCTGACAATGAAAAGATAATCAGAATCTAATCGCTTTAAAGAAATATTATAAAATGATCTCCTTTGTGCATCTTTAGAAACACATGCAAAAACAGAATTCCTCAAATTTTTTAATGTACCAAGCTGAAACAGTCAAGACAGAATTCTTGTTTCTGTAGGTTTATGTGCACGTCTCTGATAATATACTAACCTGTGGAAGCTGCTGTGGTATCCATTCGGAATTTGCCTGACCTGTGCCATCTTGAACAAGGTCTACTCCATCAACTAGAAATGCAACAGGTCTCTTCCTTTTGTTGCTCAAAGTAGATTGAAATTCTAACAGCAACTTTCTGCAGACAAATTTAGAGACGGACAATCAACAGCTAAATGTATATATAAAATAAAATCCCATTCAAAAACTATTCAAAGATCAGTTACTTGTAAGAGTTAGGAATAGGTGAGTCTTTTTCAGTACAGTCCATCTTTCTGAACCACCGAATAAGGTATCGAAGCAGGTTCTCCACAGAGCGTGCCGCTTGGCTTGCAGTGGTGGAGTAGGAGATGACATCACAGATGAGCTGTTCCTTTGCCTTTTCTCCAGTCCTGAGGGCAGCTGCTAGAGCAGCCTGTGTGGAGAAGGATACATAAATCCTATTACTTTAAGTTTACCATGAAACCATGGAGATTGGTATTATGGCTAGTCCTAATTAAAAGTCCTATTCTTTCAGTATGATAACTTTGATGATGCGGTAAAATAAATTCAAATGTCATTTCAGCTGTTCAACCTGTGCAATCGGGGGATAGTGATATTTATGCTATTTTTATTTTCAAACATGACTGATTCCATTATATATGATCCTAACTTTTAACATTAACATTAACCTCAGCATTCAATGCTGATTTGGGCAGTGCTTTTCATTCACACAACCAGGCAGCAGTTTTATTATTATTATTTGGCCAACCAAAAAAAATGTTACACCTGCTTGTCATATTTACTTATATAGAAACTTCCCTAAATCACATCATGTCTTCCCGACAACAGTTATTCAGGGTCAATGTTTTGCAAAAAGAATTTATAAAACAGGAGTTATTCACTGATTGATCAATATTTGTTACATACTAATCAGGATATTCGTGATTAAATCATCAGACATACCAAATTATGAGTCAGAAAAAATGTATTTGAGACATACTGTATTTTGCTTACATTTATACTACAGGGTTGAAACTATAAAATATATATTTTTTAAAAACCTAAACACAAAATTAGTAAATCAACTTTACCATGAAGACAGTTTTGCCCTCTCCCGGTCCTCCCTCCACGAACATCATCCCTCCTTTGTTCCAGACCTTTTCCACCATCTCAACAGCCTTAATTAGCAGCTTTGCTCTACCAAAGAACTGTCTCTGCAGCGCTCCCTGGTGCATCTCCTGCTCAGCATCATCAGATGTGGCCTCAAATTTGTCCTGGACCTGTCAAATGAAAAATCATGAGGTTCTTAATCTACTGACATGTATTATTATATACGGTAAGTAGGTTTGAAATTTAATTTTTGTATATAGATCGACATAATATGAGGTACGATTATTTTTTAAATTACAGTTCAGTACTGAATAATTTTACAATACACATTATAAAATATTAAAATATACACACAATATAAAAGTACACACAATATAAAATACACTGCTCAAAAAAATTAGAGGAACACTTCGAACACACATCAGATCTAAACGGTAGGGAAATGATCTTGAATATCTTTCCTGACAAAAAGTAGGTGATGTATTAGTAACAAAATGATGCCACATAATTTGATAGAAAGGAAAATGATCACCCTATAGAGGGGGGAAATCAAAGACACCCCAAAAATGAAAGTGAAAAAATTATGCAGCAGACTGGTCCATTTTGCCAAAATGTCATTGTAGCAACTCAAAATGATTCTCAGTAGTTTGTGTGGCCCCCACGTGCTTGTACGCATGCCTGACAACGTCAGGGCATGCTCCTAATGAGACGACGAATGGTGTCCTGGAGGATCTCCTCCCAGATCTGGACCAGGGCATCACTGAGCTCCTGAGCGGATGGACCTAAACATAATGTCCCAGAGTTGTTCTATTGGGTTTAGGTCAGGTGAACGTGGGTGCCAGTCAATGGTATCAATTCCCTCATCCTCCTGGAACTGCCTGCATACTCTAGCCACATGAGGTCGGGCATTGTCGTGGACCAGGAGGAACCCAGGTCCCACTGCACCAGAGTAGGTTCTGTCAGTGGGTCCAAGGATTTCATCCCGATACCTAATAGCAGTCAGGGTGCCATTATCTAACCTGTAGAGGTCTGTGCGTCCTTCCAGGGATATGCCTACCCAGACCATCACTGACCCACCACCAAACCGGTCATGCTGAATGATGTTGCAGGCAGCATAACGTTCTCCACGGCATCTCCAAACCCTTTCACGTCTGTTGCATGTGCTGAGGTTGAACCTGCTCTCATCGGTGAAGAGCACAGGGCGCCAGTGGCGTAGTTGCCAATTCTGGTGGTCTATGGCAAATGCCAATCGAGCTCTATGGTGCCAGGCAGTGAGCACAGGGCCCACTACAGAATGCCGGGCCTTCTCCTCACGGAGCCAGAAGTTTGACTGATAGGTTGCTATACTCTGATTAAAAAGTATTCCTTTAATTTTTTTGAGCAGTGTATGTATCATTCTAACTTAAAAGAAACAGAATGGGTTGTTTAAAGTCATAAATTAAACCAAAACCTTTAACTTTAACATTTTAACATTCACTGGATGTACAAACAAACTAACTTCCACAAACTGCTCCTCTACAGCCTTCCACAGGTCTTCAAGCACAGTTTTGCCAAACTGATCCAAGTTTTTCAGATATGGTTTTCCACTTACAACACCTCCCCATTCACATGGGTAACTGTTACAAAAATAAGCAAAGAAAATACACTTATAACTTTTCTTATATTTTTGGTTGTTGTTATATGCGAAGATGACACTGAAAGTAATAATAATACAAGTATAAACTTGCGTAAGTAAACTAGTGCTCTCTTTGTGGCAAACAATGTTAAAAGTAAAAATTTAGTGAAATAAAGAGATAACTACAATGACTCACTTTTCAGTGACTTTTATATCACTGAGCAGTAGCATTTTCTTCAGAGATGCCACTTTAGACTCTGCTTCCTTTGATTCTGCAACAAAGTCAGCTCTCCAAGCTACAGGAATTGATCTAAAAAATAAGTTAAAGAAAACACTTTAGTGAAAAATCAAACAGTCTTGCAGTAGTAAAATGTCCTGCATTAGAAATAATTGCAAATCTTTCAAAATGAGTCATTTAAATAAAAGCGTTCACGAAAAAGCAAACTGTGATTTTCAAATATGAGCATATTTAACATACTTAATGATATTTGGATCTCTGAAGTAGCAGAACATCCGCTGTGATGCTGTTTTAGGGCAAAAAGCTTCAAAATGACGGATTTCCATTTCTGTGATTGATAGGCCTGCAGGGGCAGATGCCAGCTGCAAATGAACAAGAAAATTATACTTATAAATAACCTGAAGAATTGCCTCACAATATTACACATTGAAACAGGTTGCCTATTAAATTAAAAATTCTCAACATGTTGAAATTAATTTACAGTAGATTTTTGACTTTTCCTGTTATTGCACTTGAACATTTTGTTTTTGGTTTGTTTTGCAGAGGTAATAAAGTTCCCATATCATGCATAAAGCATTTTTCCTTGAACTGTATGCAAGTTAATTATCAGTGGATGACGCTTCCTACCTTTACAGGTAAAAATAAGCCATCACAAAAGCTACTGCTGTCAGCCACATTGAACTCTTTCGTTGGCCTCAGATTGGTTGGGATTGGTACAGGGAAATTTGGCCATGAGGAGTTGCACAGAAAGCAGCAGCTGATTTGTGAAACTACAGACACTAAAACAGCCCGTCCTGAATACAGCTGAAACAGCAGATGATGGACATGCTGTACACCTAATCTGATCCTAATTTCTAGCACAAACTAAAATTACATGTTCAGGGGGCATCATAGAAATACTTCTTTCTCTGCAAAATATGGGACCTTTAACAAACTGCCACATACAACAAAAGTAAGGTTTGCATGCTACTATAGAAGAAAACGTAACATAGTAAAAGCAGGATTATTTTTTTCATTCAAATCAAAAAAGGTTTGGCACAAAAAAATTAATGACTAGCTTTAAAAGATGCCAGAAAAAGAAAAAAAAATCACAATATTTGATCAGACTTTTACAAATTTTTGAATGGCAACACTCAAGTAGCACAATTGGACCGAAATGATTGCAACCTCCAGCACCACAGAGAAGACTGTGGGTTTTTTTTTTAAGCAGGACCAGCTCTAAGCCACACAGAGGCCACTAAAGGAGGAGGATCAGAACATGGAAAAGCTATTTCAGGAGCAAGATGGGTGAAGCTGGTCCTGGTCTACGCCTGCTGGTGAGTTCATTTAAAGACCTGCAGCAGTTCACTTATCAACCAAGCATAAGTACCACCAGGATCATGTTTTTGTCATCTTGTCATTTCTCAACACCCTGTTGGGGGCAAGCTGTAGATAACAGGGGTGATTCACCACCAACCTCATCCACTACAATGTTGACTTTGTCCACTTCAACCTGCAGTCTTCAGATGTTCTGATGACTCAGCAGTTTTTGGCCACAGGGAATAGTTTTCTGAGCCAGCAGCAAAATAGCTCTGTTCTTGGTTGCCGTCTGGACTCAGTAGATGATGGGAGACAGGAGAATGATGACAAGGATGTCCCTGCTGATCATGTCCAACCTCTTACAGGACACTCTTACAGCAGTGAACAGCTCCTTCAGTGATTTGTGAATGAACAGTACCGCAGGTCTTTACTGCCCACAGCCATCAGACTATTTAACAGACTCAACCCATGCCAGTCACCAGTACTATATATGGCATCCATATATTTACATGAGCTATGTGTATTACTGTCTTTTTAGGACTGTGTTTTTAGGATTGGTACGTATCGTGCCTTCATAACATCAGATGTAAAACTTATTGCCTCGGGAAAATAAATAAAAAGTTGTTAAGAATGTGATCTCTTACCCAGCTGTATTGTGGCAGGTCAGGAAGAACTGGTTTAGGGGGAACCAATCCATATCTCTCTCCCAGGATTCCCACCATCATCTGACTACGGGAAACCTCCGAAAGACACAGCTCAGTGGCTCGAAGTGACTCTTCCTCTGTAACACCCCAGCGCAGCTCAACCTCCTGCATGTGGAGACAATGTGCTGCAGCACGACGACGCAGCTCTGGGAACACACTTTGTACTAAGATGTCACGCTCAGCATGCATGTCTCTGAATGTGGAGGAAATAAACACACGTACACTTCGCCACCTGAAATCAGAGGGTTGAGATTGTGGTAAAAGGTTTTGAAAAAGGAAGGGAGATGCATGAAATAAATATATTTTTACCTTAACTGTGGCGTTACTGGTATTTGTACAACTGTATTTATGGTCTCAGGGACCTTGGCTCCACCTGGCGGTGGGATATTGTATAACCTGTCTATATGCTCCACATGATCAAGTAGTCTGGATGATCCTCGCTCTGCCACAAACCTAGTTACATATTAACACCAGGATGAAATGTTTTCTTGGTTAAAATCAGATGGAACAAACATTGATTTGAACTGTTAACATAAAACAAAGTCAAAGAGAGATATTATGTTCTGTACTTGGGCAAATTATAAATCTCCTGATCTTAAGGTAAAATGTACCTAATCCCTACAAACCCAGAAGTACTTACTAAACATGCTGTGCTCATAATTTTTTGATTGCTAGGTGAATACTTCTTGTATATAATGTAAACTTGTCTTTAAAAAAAAAAATCAAAGCAGAAATTTTACCTGAGGATTTGGTCACTGAACCCTGTCAAGTTCACACAGTTCTTGTCAGAATTGTACTCTGCACTAAAAAAAAAATAGAAGGAAAAGCGACTGGTCAGACTTGACTACCGTACTTGCTCATGATGAGAGTTTGAATTAAAAATCCGTAGCTCATTTGAAGGTGCAGTTTAACCAATGATGACAAAATAACTGTATGAAAGCAGACATAGTAGCAGACTCAAACATTACCTTTCTGATGACATGAATATTTTTACCACAAGGGCCTTATCATTTACATCCTTCCTGTAGTTGCTGATACTCCAATCAATATAATCACTGAGCCAGAATTCTGTCAAAATAATGATGTTGTCCACCTGACAGTAAAAGAGTATTATGAGGTCAGATATGTCCCATAGACAGATAAAGAAGGCACCACAAAGAAATAATAGAGTGGTAACATGTAATAAGCCTTATCTGCAGATTTTGAAGAAGAAAAGCTTACTTGAAATGGGGCAACTGTTCCTGCGGTTACTATACATACACCGGTACTTATTTGTCCCATTTTAGTATACAAGGATTTTTTTGTCTTTGCGTACCCTTTTCCTTGTCTTTAATGGGAGCATCTCCTCCATAAAAACCTTTTTAACTCACCAACTTTAATAAACACCAAAGCATACAGCTTTTCTAAAATAAGTCAATCAATGAAAGTACCGGTAATTAGGCTACAGGTAAATCCACCATGATGTTAAGTGTAATTTGTACTTCTGTTCAAGCAATTTAACTCTGATTATAACAAGAAAACACAATGTTTAATACAAACCTTTTGGCCTTTTAGCAAAGTAAAGAGAGAATCACCCTCTTCATTAGACTCGGCAGAATTCTACAAAAGACAGGCATACAATATTTAAAAAAAACAAAGTACTATTGCTTTCTTGTTTACTTTACTTCTATTAAATCACATTGTGTAAATGCTATAGAAAAAAAATCTTTGAAAAATAAAAAAAAGAAGCAGAAATACTGACCTTAAGTTGTTTTATTACACCTTTGACATTATCCAACAGAACATCAGATTCGATCTTGATTTCCTTTAAGCCTCTCCAAAAACTTAGGTAGAGCTTAAAGTCTTCAGCACTGCTCCCAATCATGAGGGAGAGCAGTACTGCCACTTCCAAGACCTGAGACAGGAAGGTAGAGATGAGGAACACAAGTGAAACTAATCAACAACACACAAAGCAAAGACTGGCATCTTACAGAAGGATTCAACTTGTCATCTTCCTGTCTGATTCTCTCTCTTCTTCTCGAATGCTGTCCCTCCTCCTCTTTGTCATCTTTCTGCTCTGGGTCTGGTGGAAGGCAGAAGTCCTGTTTCAGGCGGCTGTTGTTGTTGTTTATGCAGTCAGAGAGCAGAATAATGGTCCTTCCAGGGAGGGGGGGCACGTTGTAATGACAGGAGATCTGAACTGCTGTTTCCAGAGCAATAAGGTAACGGTCCAACAGCGCAACACTGAAATGCTTCTGACTGGATCAACAGAAATGCAGAAATCTTAGGACATATGATAATACATGTAGAAATTATTTTTTATTTTGACCATAAATGCTGACCGTCAGGTGGTTTCCCCTTCTACAGGAGGGTCAAATGTGCAATAAACACAACAAACTGCTATTACAAAATCTCTTACACTGCCTTTTGAAATCCTGCTCTCTTTTGCTGGTATTGTCGATACACAAATGGCACTCCAAGTGTGACCTTGATCCTGCTCCTTGAAGTTGTGTCCCAGTCCTTAGATCTGAAATGTCTACTCTTAGGGATCTTCTTCAGGATCCCCTTTAGGATGTCTTGACTGGGAGTTATAGTTTGCTTTGATGCTGCAGTTAAATGTACAAGAAAGGCAAAGAATAAGAATGAGCTGAATATGTCAGACATGCAACACTGCTGACACAATTTAAAATGTGTGATGGTTGCAGATTTCGTCGAAAGTGCTTTAATCAGACCATTTCAGTAATTCAAAGACATCCCCATATCACCATATCACCATATCACCAATGGAAGGTTTTATTTAACGAATATATAAATAATACATATAATTTCCAGGAAAACCTAAATGAATAAAATAATCAGGATTACCATTGTAGTAATTGCCATTGTTACTGTTATTATCATTTACGTAATGTCATCTTTACTGTTGCTATGATCATAATGTTCTTTCATTTTACAAATATCAGTGCTTGTTCACCTAAATTGCGAAGCTCCAAGATGATTTTGTAGGCAGCCAGAAATCTGAAGGGGAACTGTCGACTCTGTATAACAGCTTTCTATAAACGTGGCAGAAACAAAGTTCAGAGAAAGCGACTGACAAGCCATCTCATGGCAATCAAGCAAATTCATGTCACCTTATTGGTCAATCTGCTAAGAATCTTTTTATGATGGGCCTCACTGATTCCCTTAGTAATCATGTTCCTCAGGTTCCTCAGCATTGCCATGAATGGAAGAGACTTATTGTCTACACAGAAAGAGGACAATGTAATGTTTTTACCATTCAGTGTGTGGATTTTAAAATCAATAGCTGCCTTATACAGATTTTTTTTTCTTGACTGCTTTATCCCTTTTGGGCTCACGAGGTGCTGGAGCCTATCCCAGCTGCATATGGGCAAAGATTTATACATCCCTGAATAAGGATATATACAATATATTAATATAGATTTCTAAAACTAAAATACTGATATAAAAATGAAAAGTCTCATAGGTAACTTATATCAATCATAGGCACTCACACTTTTAAAAAAGCTTGTCAGTTAAACCTGATTTTTCTTTGTTTTTTCAATTAATGAAAAGAAACTGCATGTGAACCTATAAGCTTCTCCCAGGTGGAGGAATTGTTGCCTTTCAGACTGAGCAGCCGCTCCCATGTCTCTGGCTGTCTAAGCTTCATTCTCTGCCCTGCTTTTTCTCTCTCCCACACACCCTTCATTCCACTATGGGTGAACACCTTTATGTCAGCTGGATACCTAGGAGAAACACATAGTTTTACATGTGTGTTTTGATAAGAAGAAATAAATATGATGTCGAACTCAAGAATGTAATTTAATGTTCAGAGTTTCTTACTTTTTTCCAAGGATGGCCATAACATGTTCAGCTGGTTCTTTAATATGAAGCCTTTTGATCATCTTTTTTAAGCTGAACTCACTCTGCTTTTTATCAACAACTGTTTTGCTTTCCGTTATCTGCAGCTGTTGGGAGATAAATGAGTTTTACAGAAAAAAGCAAAAAGGTGGTCTTGAAATTAAGCATGAACATGTAATAAAATCTACACAACTGCTAACCCAGACACATTGCTGGGATCAATACAAATGTAAAATAAAACATAAAAACTAAGTTTGTAATCAAATAAGCAGTGAACTTTAACTTACAAACTTGGACAGAATAGATGAATCTGATCTGACCAAGTTCGCCCACTGCTTCAGCTGCTGATGACTCGGTTTCTGAAAATCAAAGATAACACACACAACAAACAAATGTTTTATTTTATATGGAAACTATTTTACATCTTCACTGTCTGTTCCCTCTAAGGCATGGGTGCCTAAAACCAGTCCTCAAAGGCTGTAGTTCTGCCTTCTGTACTAGCAGATAAACAACAATTTTTACCCATGCCGTATTAGAAGCCCCTATACCCTATATAGTGCACTCGGGAGTGTGCATATTTTTTGGTGCGTCAGAATAAAATAATACTGGCATAATAATAAAGCAACAATACAAATGACCAGTGAGTGTTTTCTGTTAATTAATCAGGAGACAAATTTAATTATTTCACTGGCGATAACATCAATTTGATATGTGTTTATTATTCGATCCATTTGAAGCACCATGACTGAGTGTCCGAAAATGGAATTTAAGCTTATCGGTGAGTGCATTAAGGAGTTCACTGAAGCTAAGTCCCTATTTAGTGAGTAATGAATACAAAACAAGTGTGTGATTTCAGAACGCTGGAACATGTTTCTTCCCGGTAGGACAGAAGACCTGGCCAGCCTGTAACCCTCGAGGACTGGATTTGGGCATTGGATTAAGCTATTAAGATAACAATATGACTTTTCTTAACCACGGTGAATTTTAAAAAAAGGTAAGCCATGACAGACAGTAATATATTGCTCAACTATAGCAATGCTTCCGTACCTTGGATTTTCCCTTGTTGTGGTTGTGTTTACAACGATGTTTACGTGTGTTGTATTTGGCTAACTGATATTCACTGAACTCCTTGAATTTGTCCACCAATGCTTTTTTCAAGCACATTGGCAGAGAGCTACTGAAACACTGGAGACAAACATACTAGTTAAAACCAAAAGAATGTAACAAAGCTGATAAAACTAAGAACCAACAGGTATTTACTGTACTATAGATCCTGACAACTTCCAGCCAGTCTGATGGCAACTGCACAGCAGCACTGAAGTATCTGCGAACATGGGGCTTGGTGGAGGGCTGACTGGCTGCCAATGCCAATAAGAAGTTAGCAGTGATGCGAATGTTTAGCTGCTGGCGGGTGTAAACAGCCACCTAAATGGTGGATGGAAAAAAAAACAAGCACACAATTACATGAAAGGTTCTATACCTCTTCTATACTGTTCATCATCAGTGGTTGCTTTGGACCAATATAAAAATAGATTTCTCTTATTTGCTAATCTTAATTTATTAGTTTAGATTAAAGGAAGAGGTAAATGATCAAAATAAAGACACCTTCAGACACATGCACAGACTAACCTTAAGAAGAAATTGTGGGTCAGATACAGAAATGTCTCTGGCAATGTTTTTAATCACGGTCCAAACACTTTTTTCAGTGTCCCAGTCCTTCTGACCTGGAGGTATGCTCTTATTGACCAAGGAACAACAAACTGCATTCAGCAAGAGACACTGAAGAAGAGATGGAAAGACAACATTGATAAACTATCAGAAAAACATAAAACATAAAAAAATTACTAGATAACAAAAACATAATTTAAAAAATATACAATTAAAAGATTTGTTACTTTTTTATCTTTAAGCTCCATTTCAGTCATATCTTCTCTTCTATCAATTTCCACAAAATCTTTGTGCCTGATGACCACAGACTCTCGCTGGCTGCCCTCTGTTTCTGGGACACCTAATTCCATGGAGATCACTGAAGCTTCTCTTTCCTCATGATCTCCTTCATCCAAAAGTTCAGCTTCTTCTGAAATTATTTGTTGCTGTATTTAAGGTTAAAAAAAACAAACATGTATTAGGAAAGCTTCAAATTTGAGAACTTTTCTTGAGATGGTGAAAAACTGAACATTTACTCCCTACAGGCCGTTTGCCCATAGTCATTTAAAAAAGAAGTTATCCACGTAGCTGCCAGATGGATAGATGACTTCTCTTATGCAGGAAATGAAAAATGTGGATTCAGTGTCCTTTTCTGTCAGGTACCCACATTGTCACGACCTCCTGATGGCAAAGGCAGTAAAGCTTTCTTTCTTTGAACGCAGTTCAATTGTTGAGCTGCATCAGCAAGGCCTCTCGCAGAGCGCTATTCCTGCTTAGGTTGGATGCAGTAAAACAGTCGTTTTAAAATTTTTAAAAGATATTAACGGTCATAGGGGAAAAAGGCAAGTGGTAGAGCCAAAACAAATTCACCTGCCCTAAGCCTGACGATCCAATTGGCTGTCTGTCAATACATGGGACAATACATTGGTCCAAATTAAGCTCAAAGATGTTGTCTCCCTCCTTCAATGGCACAAAATTGTCCATTTGGAGTTTGCACAAGAGGACCAAACATGGGACACTGAAAGGTGGAAGAAAGTTTTATTCTCCAATGAGGAAAAAAATTAACCTTGGCAGTCCTGATGGCTTCTAACGTTACTGGCATGACAAGGAGATCCCACCTGTGAGATTTTCTCAGGCCTTTATGATGTAACTCAACAATCCATCTGCGTTCAGAGAAAAAGCTTTTGTGCCATTGCCATCAGGAGGTCATAACAGTAATCTTAAACTTTTGATCATCTGATGAACAGTCTATTTCAGTTTAATGGTTGTTTGCAATAAATTGTTTACTCCCATTTCTTGTTTTTGCATTTTTATACAATCCTTAGAACCTTCTTAAGATCCAACAGTGCAAAGTATGAATTCTTAAAATTTTGTTCAGGAGTGTATAACATAGATTGTGTAGGCTTATGTTGACTTGTTCTAGTTTTTAGTATTAAATAACATAAATAGTATAAGTGTATTTATTAAACTGAATCAAACACCATTATTAACAATATAATAGTAAAAGATGACCATAAAGAATGTTTTATTTACCAAACCTGTTTCTTCCAAACACAATGGCTTTACTTCACTGCTTTCTTCTCCATCTTCAGCAGGCACAAACTGATTAAGGAATGAAGTGTTGGAGAGGGAGGTGGAGACTAAATATTCATTAGCCACAGATGTAAGGCAGGAAGAAGTTGTGAGAACAGAGTGGCTGGACAGAAGCATGTTTTCTGTGCTAAGGAGAGGCGATGTAAGTGAGGATGAACATGAAGAGGTGCAAAGGAGGGAAGAGGATGTGGAAGACAGGCTGGAGGGCTTGAGAGCAGGAGAAGATGAAGGCTGTGCTGCATGGTTTAACAAAAGAGAGCAGGCTTGTGGAATCACTGTGGATGTCTGAGCTAAGAATTTGTTCTCCAAATTCAGAGGTTCATAGTTAGAAGACAAACTTCCCCCACATGCTGAGGGCTGTTGCTCCCTCTTGGTCACGTTTTTCTGCTGCAAATTAACTGCCTTCATCTGTGTAGAGAAACATCAATAAGGAGGTCAAAGACTGAGGTTCTCCTCTAGTCTGAATTACACTACTTGATAACATTAGGACATGTAGTTCAGCAACATTGTTGAATGACTGTTTGAGAAATCTCTCTAGCACTGCAGTTATGGGTGTTGCTCTGGTCCAAAGTCTTCACAAGATAATAAACTACATCGTTTTGGAGTCAGTGAGCTCATGAAGAAATAAGCTAGGACAATAAGCAACTCTTAATTAACATGGATTAATTAACAAATTAAAATAAACTTAGCAGTTGGGTTTGGTTGAGACTGAAATTTGATATATATTAAAAGTGAAAACGAAAAAAACACTAGGGTTTTAGTTTAGATTCAATTTAGGAATGGACCTTTATAGTGAGTCATGCTCAAGAGTCTGTAGTTGCGGCGTTTAACTCTTTACAACATTTATAATGAGTATGAAACCTACCACGCAGACAGATTTCACTTGTAGGAACAACGATAAACGCTGGTTTAAGAAGGTACGTCTTCGTGAATACAGCACAAACAGCAACTTAGTTCAGCAAAAGTAGGTAATGGTTTGGACTGACTGGAGCATTTCCTGATACGCCGACTCGCTTGCGAAACTCGGTTGAGAGCGGTGATTGGCCAGTATTATTATCGTACACTTTTACCGTAATACTCTCTATATAACTACTTACTCCTCACAAATATCAAAAGGAAATAAAGACAGCAATCCGTAGAGGGTTAAATTAAAAACGACTCACATGAAGACACAAAACCGTGATACATTCTTTATTAAGTGCCTGAATATTCAACTCCCTGGTCGGCGCAGTCATATTACCGTAACGAGAGAGGAAGTGTGTATACCCCATTTCCGCTGCAGTGGGGAGACAGGCCGTTAAAAAGAAAAGAAAATGTGGGGAATTCAAAAAAATGAAAACAGAAGAAGAAGAATTACATACATCTAGTGTTTCCACTAAATTTGGTTGTTAATCGTAATTGGAGTAGCCAGCCAGAAGACGAAACCTTAAGGTACGGTTTTTGACTCTCAAGAGCCCCTTGTTTAGTTGTAGTTCGTTTTGAGGAAGCAGTGCGGCTAGATATCTAATTTAGCCTGGTAGCACACCAGAGATGGGGACGAGAGCCAGTCGCATACAGGAAGAATCACTTTCCCCTGCTTTCGAAAAAGATGGCTCAAAGCGAGATTCCTATCGCCGGCCGCAATGTGACAGACCCACCAGCCTCATGGTCGACTTCTCTGGCAGCTTCGAGGACACCGAGACAAACGGAAGCCGATCGGAAGAAGGCAGCGACTTGGACCACGGACATCGTGTGGCGAGTATGGATGGCAGCCCCGCTGACCACCGCAGCATCCCATCTGCCCCCGATCAAACGTCACCCGCTAGTGACAACAGCGAGGGGAGACCCGAGGAAGGCGGAACCATAAGCCCCGACCCTCCGGTCGCATCAGAACATCAACCGAGAGAAGAAACAGATCGTACACCCCAGCGCACTTTTTCTGAGCGATTGCCTGGGAATCGACATTCATCCTCTCGCAGCACCGGCGCAAGATCCTCCAGGGTACGAGGCATCCACCAGAGGCCGGTGTCAGAAGCCTGGATTGGCCTGTATCGCGTCAACAATCGGCATGGCAGTACGTTCTGATTTACACAACCTGATTTCATACTATGCCTGAACAGGGTGGTAAACTTCATTTATTGATTAAGGTCCAGAAAGAGAGAGAGGAATTCATTTTAGCTATGTATCATCCATTGAATTTAATAGTCAAAACCCTGGTGCAGCTCTCAAAGGTGTCCCCTCCAAGCTGACATTTCAGTGTATTATTTAGAAAGGCAAATTTAAAAAAAAAAAGATATTCTCTTCTCTGGCGCTTGCTTGCTGACTAGAATAACGATGGAACCATTTGTATGAATTAAACCTGGTGTGAAAGTGGAGATATTGTACAGAATCTGTGGCCTAATCCTGCTGCTTGCTACTTTAACATTAAATTTACCTATATGGTTGTGCAAGATGCTGCAATACATGAAGGCAGTTTTGAGGAGGAAGTGAAATGTTTCCTAACAGCAGGGACAGTCATCTAGCATATGTAGTGATGCGTGTCACAGTTTAACTGCCTATTCATGGAGGATGGCAACATAGACAGTCTGGTACCATTATAACCAATGTGTTCCATCCACACATGGTCATAGCATGCCATCGGCACTACTGGGTGTCTAACTAAACTTTTATTGATAAGAACATCCCCACTTTTAAAGAGAGCAATTTTACAGTAAAATGCAGAAAAGCCAGTGGTTAAGTCCAGCTTTCACTTCACCAAGCCATTCTGTGTTCTAGTAGTCCAAACACTTCCCCTGTTGTCAGTCTCATGTGAACAATTATAAATAATTTCTCTCTGAGATGTAAACCTTTAAATCTCTCTCGTGCCTTTTCTCTGAGCAGATATCCGCTGCCCTTTCTGTTCAAAGCCCTTCCCAGGGGGTCGGATTGAGGATCACTTGTTGAGCTGCCTCACATCTCCACCCCTACCTTACAATAGTAAGTGTCCTGTCATTGAACTAAGCCAGATGGCATGTATTTTTAAAAGGCTGGAAAAACTTATGGTTGCTGGGTGTGTGTTTGTCTGCAGCCGACGTGCTCAGTAAAGACAGCGGAGAGTGTTCCATTTGTTTGGAGGATCTTTTACAGGGAGAAACCATTGCCAGGCTGGCTTGTCTCTGTGTCTACCATAAGAGGTAATAAAATTCAGTGGGTGCATTTGTATTACAGCAAAATGCAGACTGACATTATTCAAGAAGCTGAAACCTGGCATTACATACCAGTAACTTAACACATATGGAGTTTGTTAAGGAAGGAAAATCTCTTCACATGTGTTGTCAAAACACCAGTTTGTGTTTCTTTCCACTAAGAAGTAAATTGTGAAAAGAAAAAATATCTACTTTCCGCTCTTAAGGAAGGCTTTCTGCATCATACCAGTTTATTATTACAAGACGGTACTGGTGAATATGGTGCTGCTATAACATGAACAATTTACAAGTCATTCTAGACATCCAGTCAAAATGTTACGATAGGTAGTATAAGCTTATCAAAATTTATATTAAAAATGCAAACTAGAGCTTACTAATCAAATCAGCCTGCTTTAACCTTACCATTTCATTTTGTTGTACTGAAACTAAAGGCTTTTACAAAGGCTTTGGGAACTTTCAATATTTTTGTTTAATCACTGCATTAATAAATATTAGCGGTCATGAAAATGCATTTGTATATATTGTTTAAACAAGCTGTGAATGACACAGTAGCACCTCAGTCTTAAAAACGTTTAGAATACTAATAGGTATGAACTTAGTTGCGACTGAATTTTGAGATCTTTGACCCAAAACATGAGAACTACTTCATTTTGAGAGAGAAAAATCTTATCTTATATTGTAAAATGCCATAGACTTTCATTGAACACCACTATTTACCAACAGCAAATCATCAAAATGATGGCAACAGCAGTAAAACACATCAAACAAGGAAAAAACATATAATTTTTATATAATTTATAAAAGAGTTTAGCCACACATGAGACATGCTGATAGAAATGCATGTAGACTAAATGTTTCAATAAATCACCACCTAAATGTATATTTGGAAGGGTTTTATCCACCAGTCTGCAAGAGCATATGTTGGTGAAATATCAAATTAATATTGCAAAACATCTCTTTATCTGCCAGGACTGGCCTTAAGATATGGTAGATTTGCTGACCAAAAGAGAGCGTGTGAGAGAGTTTAGGCAATCTTTAAACATTGCTGTATACAATGTCTGAGCAGCAAACTGAAACTTTATCTTCTGCCCTAATGACCCTTCACCTGACCCTCCACAATCTCATTTGCTTCTTAGCTGAAGTATATTGGTGCAAAAACACTATTTCTTGTTTCCCTTTTCCCTCCATCTTTTTTATTTTTTCCTTTCTTCCTGCAGCTGCATTGATTCCTGGTCCAAGGTAAAACCCTGCTGCCCTGAACATCCCTTTGATTGATTCACGGGCCACATTAGTTCTTCATAATGATCAATATGACTCAGGTATGTGTTCATTTGACTTTAAAACCTTTAGTTGTTTCCAGCATGTGGTCCGCCAATTTACCTGCTGATGGCTCGGAAATAAATCAGCCGATGCGACATTATGAACAAGTATTCAAATTTCATCAGCAGTACAGCATAATCTACTCACATCGATGTGATAAGTCACTGAACATGGAAATTTATAGTCGCCACATCTACATAAACAAATTACGCAATAATACTAAAAGGGAAAACTATGCACTGTATATGTATGTACAGTATATTCAAATCGGTATTGGGGAAAAAAGCTAACCAGTCTGGCTTGATATATTTGTCCCAATATTTGGCCTTTGCTGGTTTCTTTTAGGTCTGTTTCTAAAGAGTTGCGTTAAGGCTCTAAACTAACTTCAGTTTAGAATATTTCAGGTGTTGATGACACTTAAAAGCAATGCATTTATAGGTTTCAACCATATTGCATGGGGTTATTTAGAGAATGTATTTAATGGGAATCAGTTTTTTTGTTTTTTTTTAAATGTCTTAAGTCCACTCTTGTGTTTTTATTTTTTTTACAGGAGACTACACTGAATCCCAGTTAAAAATGTATATACACAAAAAACAAGGTTGCACTGTCTATTTTAATTAGTGGACCAATATTTTAGGCAAGAACAAAAGATTTTTGGGAGATGCTTCAGTTAAGGACCACTTAGTGCTCTTCATTCAGACATGTCCAATGTTGGTCCCTTCTAGCCAGTAAACAGCTGCTTACACATCTGGAAGAGGTCCTTGTCAAGTGGATTAGGTTAAGCACCTGAATGTGCAGAACATTAAAAAAATAGAAGTCCATGATCCCCAAATATCCCTGAATTTTGTTCACAAGGATTCTGAATTTTGGGAGTATTAAAAAAAAAAAAAACTGTTAAACTGTGACAATGAATCTTCTCCTGTGTATTTTATCTCTCTCCAAATGTATCTAAGTATTTGGGGTGGATGTTTTTTTTTTTCCTCGGCTAACCCCAACTGAGCAAGCCTTTAGTTCCCACCTGCTGGAGGTTTGGGGCTGTTTTTGCTGACTAGGGTCATGCCTTTTGTTTTGTTTTTTCTTCTTAACCTGGAAACATTCCAGGGCAATTTAGGGGATTCTTTGTTTTTATAGTTTCCTCGGTTTTCATTCAGTTTTGAGCTTAATGTGGCGCTACATTTTAGAAAGGTTTTAGGTATTTCGCAGGGCCACGATGACGCAAGTGTTAGCACCAAATTGAGCACTTTTGTGTTTGTGTGTGTGTGTGTGTTATTATGATGACCATGGACAGGAAATGTCCTACTCAGAACTGAAAGTATGTGGCTGTCTGTGTTATTCACTCAGAAGTCTGCATAGACAAGCATACTGCTCTTTTTAAAATGTAATGTTGGATTTGAGCTCTGGAGACCATCCTGTACTGTGGCAGTGGTTCATAACATGGTCGTCCATGTGATCCTAATGTACGTCTGAAATTGGTTTTGATTTTGTCCTATCATTCCCTTATTGTTGCCTGTTTGCAAATAATGGGCTATAGTCATGATTTAGGGGACAAACCAGAAAAACAGTTTGGCCAAACACCTGATTGAAGGGAAAAGGAAAAGCCAGGTCCACCATGAGGTTTTTCTGCCTCTCTTTCCAAGACTGGAGGCTATTGACACCTGCCACCTGACTATAACTGAACTATTACCACACCTGGTTTGCTTTTTGTTCTGATTTCAAATATACCATGAAATGATGGTGATTTTTTGATAAATGTGTTAAAATGAACTTTTGTGTGTGTTTTAAAAAGGCTTTTCCTGGTAAAGGGGTTCTTGTGCGAGTAGTTTTTTGTTTTTTTTTGTCTTGTCTCTCAAGGCTGCTCAACAAATGTGGCCTAATGCAGATAGTACTTGGGTTTGGGGGTAAGAGTAAAAGCAGCTTTCTATTGCTCTCTGTTTGAAAGTCAAGTTTATTCCATGTGTTCAAACATCTCCTTCTGAGTTTACCCTGCTCTACAGCAGTTGGCAGTGTTATGACTTACTTTGCTATAAGAGGGGAATAAGTGCATGTGTCATGGTTGTGCACTGGTAATTTTAAAAATGATGCCAAATTTCTCAAAGCAAAAATAGTGGGCTGCATTCATCATTGCGTTACATTAGTTGCGTTGATAAATCCTGATGTTGTTTACCTGAACACAGAGGGAGGAGATATTAATGTTTGTGTTTGAGCAGGGTGGGATTCAAGATGGTGGTTGGTTGTTGATTTAAGGCAGTGAAATCTGCACATTACATTTATTTGGTTTCATATTCCATGTAAAATATGTGGTGCAATAACTCAGTTTTAAACAATGTTAACTGAATAATCTACACCCAATGATGGTGTTTACTAAATGGCACAGGGCGCTGATCTTATGCGCATACCCTATTTAGGCCGGGGTACCGAATGTTTTTCAAAGAGTTGCCATACTGAGCTGCATCCCCAGGATATGGACAATCTGTATTGTCTGGTATTAATAAATTGAATTTTATTTATTAAATTGTAAATATGTAATGCATTTCAAGAAAACAATGGCTTGTCCCATGTCTGTTCACTATACTGTTTCTAAGCTACAATCTTTTGTATGTCTCAGACATTGTTTTTATATGTATTTTTTACAATAAATGTGTGTGAGAGATGTCTTTTGTGATTTTCTTTTACCTATAACCAAGTCAGGGGTCGGCAAACCGCGGCTCTAGAGCCGCATACCCGCTCTCCTTTGGGGTAAGTGGACTGCTGAGTCCTGACCTATGTTCTTTATTGTTTATTATTTATGGTAATTTAATCAATGCAACGAAACATACATATGAAAAATACATTAATATTATAATGGAAGTTAAACTGATTTTTTTATGAATTACTTACTAATTATGGTTTATGAATTACTACTTTCAGTTAATAAAGCATTTATTATAGAAAGAATGATCTCTTTACACCGCATTGTTTAGCTATTAGAATTGTTGCAGTTGTGAATTGTGATAGTACTTAAATTTACTTTACATCAGCGAAAGTTTCTTGAGCCTTTAACTGGTTGGTCAATCTGGTTCAGTTGTCTACACCAAGGGTTTTCAACCAGCACTGCCCGACAGCAGCATTGCTAGCCTATTTCTTCAGATTTTTCTTTAAAAACAAGAAACTGTCTATTTCTGAACTAGCTAGCTACATGCTAGTTTGAGGATCAAAGCAGCTGACATCAACAATGTTTTGACAGAAAGGCATTTATAGACATAAGCATGGCTAATATCCAAGGTAGTTTTCTTTGTCAACTGGACTGTATTTCTTCTCTTTGAAGACATTTCACCTTCTATCGAGTTCTGAACTCGCTGGGGACAGAGCTTGAAAATATTGCCCTTGTGGACCATTGGCATGCTAATGATCTGGGTGGTAACCTGAGAGTCGTTGGTAGGGTCGTTCACCTAGTTTCTGTTGAGGTGTCTCCCCTTTGTCTGCTGGCTCACATGGTGGTGCGTCACCAGGTTTCCTGAAATGGTGTGAATGTTTGGTTTGTTGTTGGAAGGAGCGGAGAACTGCATTGTATGTGGGTGATAGGAAGTGCCTTAGCCCACCACCTCTGTTTAAGGATGGTTTTTCCAATTTGGCCTGGCTGGCTTCCTTGACATTCCTCTCAAACCAGCGGTCTTCTCTGGCCAGTACCCGTACTTGGCTGTCCTCAAAGGAATGCCCACTCTCCTTTAAGTGTAAGTGGACTGCTGAGTCCTGACCTGAAAAGGTGGCACATCTGTGTTGTGCCATTCTTCTGTGAAGAGGTTGTTTGGTTTCACCAATGTACAGTTCCTTGCATCCCTCCTGGCACTGTACAGCATAAACAACATTGTCCTTCAGGTATACCAGCCTCTGTCTGAGAGTGTTGCTTGGTTTAAACTGAACCGGTATGTCATGTTTCTGAAGGATCCTCCTTAACTTCTCAGAGACCCCGGACAGATAGGGTCTCGAAACACTGTAGCATTTGTTTCTCTCCTCCTCTTCTTTGCTGGGGTCTCATTTTTTTGAGGTCTTGGTGAAGGCCCAGTCTGGGTAACCACATGTTATGAGAGCTGTCTTAATGTGGTCCTGCTCCTTCTTCCATCCTTAGGATGTGGTGGGTATTTCTTTGGCACAGTGTTGGAGGATTTTGATCACTCCCAACTTGTGTTCCAGTGGGTGGTGAGAGTCAAACTAGAGGTACTGGTCGGTATGTGTAAGTTTTCTGTAGACTTTTGGTGAGGTGAGGTTTCTGTCCTCAGTGATCTTGACTGCACAGTCCAGAAAGGCCAGACTGTTTCCTTTTACATCTTCCCGGGTGAATTTTACATGCTCGTCTGTTTTGTTAATCAATCAATCTCAATCTTTATTTATATAGCGTCTTTTACAATCAAAATTGTTTCAAGGCGCTTTCCAGAATCCCCGGGCCGAACCCCAGACAAGCAACAGTGGCAAGGAAAAACTCCCCTTTAACAGGAAGAAACCTTTTGCAGGACCAGGCTCATGTAGGGGGACCCTCCTGCTGGTAGAGAGAGAGGAGAGGGAGAGGGAGAGGGAGCGGAGAGGAAAGGAGAGAGGACGGGCACAGAGCACCGAAACACATACAAAAATACACTATTTATACAGCGGGAAAGTGGGGCCGGAGGTCATCATGCAGCTCCGAAGGCGGCGATACCTGTAAATGGATACAGAAGGGATGTGGGGGAGATAAGCAGAAAAACTACACAAGAATCAGCATAACTAGTCTGCTTGATGAGGAGGAGGAAAGGAGAGGAGAGGAAACCATGACCCAGTGGGGTGACAGAGGCCTGTCAGGTGATCATGTTTCCGGACCCCGGCAGCCTTGGCCTATAACAGCACAGCTAAGATGTTAGCCTAATGATTAGACAACCCCCTAAGTATGCTAATTTGTCTGTCTATAATAGTAACTGGAACTACAGAATCAGTAACAATAAGCTTTTTCAAAGAGGTAGGTTTTAAGCCTAATATTAAAAGTAGCAATGGAGTCAGCCTCCCGTACCTGGACAGGGAGCTGGTTCCATAGCAGGGGGGCCTGGTAGCTAAATGCTCGGACCCCCATTCTACTCCTAAACTCTGGGAACCACAAGTAGACCAGCATTCTGAGAGCGGAGCGGTCTATTGGGCTGGTAAGGTATCACTAGCTCCTCCAGGTAGGATGGAGCTAAGCCTCTGAGGACCTTGTAGGTCAAAAGAAGGGTTTTAAAAATTATTCTAAATTTAACGGGCAGCCAATGAAGAGACGCCAGTACAGGAGTAATGGGATCTCTTTTGTCAATACCTGTCAGAACTCTGGCTGCAGCATTTTGGATCAGCTGGAGGCTTCTTAAAGAGTTGTTTGGACACCCTGATAATAAAGAATTACAATAGTCCAGCCTGGAAGTAACAAATGCATGGACTAACTTTTCAGCATCATGCCGCATCAGGAGCTTCCTGATCTTTGTGATGTTTGTCAAATGGCGCCCAGAGCGGTCGCCTTGGTGTCTTGCTGCGTTCTTGTTTGTCTATTTTTGTTTGTTAACTGTGTGTCTGCCTGCTCTTACACCCGTGAAGAGCTACTAAACATCAGGACTCTCACCCCCACGGACTTACTTCCAGTTTTTCTGGCTCCTGCAGCCGACCTGGTTTACTTTTTGGCCCAAAAGGTGAGACGGCGGAGGAGAGGAAGACGGGCCGGTGCCCTGGCGAGACTACGCAGGAGAGGCTCGCGCACGGCGCTGCCTGGGATCTTTCTGTCCAACGCCAACTCACTTTGCAACAAAATGGACGAGCTGAAGTTGCTGATGCGGATTAAAGACTTCTCCACCTCGTGTGTTCTCTGCTTCACTGAAACCTGGTTCAGGAAAGAGACACCGGACAGCGCGCTCCTCCTCGAGGGATTCCAGCTGTTCCGTGCCGACCGCGACCTGGCGCTCTCTGGCAAGAGAGCAGGCGGTGGAGTCTGCTTCTACATCAACAGCGACTGGTGCACTGATGTGACTGTGATCTCTCAGCACTGTTCTCCTGCTTTGGAATACCTCTTCATCAACTGCAGACCCTTCTATTCTCCGCGTGAGTTCGCTTCATTCATTCTGGCCTCTGTTTACATCTCGCCAGACGCGGACGTGCGCGAGGCTCAGCGCACGCTCGCGGACTGTATTCAACAAGTGGAGCGGACCCATCCCGACGCTCTGGTTATCGTGCTTGGTGACTTTAATCAGAGCAACCTGAGTTACGAGCTCCCCAGGTACAAACAGTTCATCAAATGCCCCACCAGAGCAGAGAACACGCTGGATCACTGCTACACCACAGTGAAGGACGCGTATCGGGCCATCCCCCGTGCTGCGCTAGGACTGTCTGATCACGTGATGGTCCACCTGATCCCCACATACAGACAGAAACTTAAACTAACAAAACCATCCGTGAGCACCACGAAGAGATGGACCAGTGAGGCTGTGGAGGAGCTGCGCACGTGCCTGGATACAACTGACTGGGACATGTTTAAAGGGGCCACACATGATCTGGATGAGTACACGGACACTGTGACCTCATATATCCACTTTTGTGAGGAGCGCATTCTACCAACGCGCACTAGGGTGAGTTATTCCAATGACAAGCCCTGGTTCACACCGAGACTCAGACAGATCAGGAAAGAAAAGGAAGCAGCGCTGAAAAGTGGAGACAGAGACTGCTACAGAGAGGCCAAATACCGGTTTAGCAAGGAACTGAGGAGAGCTAAATCTGTGTATTCGGAGAAACTTCAGCAGCAGTTTACTGCTAACGACTCTGCTTCTGTGTGGAGAGGCCTGAGGCAGATCACCGACTACAGGCCTCAGGCTTCAAAGGGTCAGGACGACAAAGCCCTTTGTCAGAGTCTGTCCCTCCACTATGCCCGCTTTGACACCTCGTCAGCCATGCCCAACACCTCCCCTCCCCCCAGTGCCACTGCCCCCATGGACCTCACTCCATCAAAGGCAGTCCCCTCCTCCCCCCCCCCCCTCCACTCACCATCAGTCCCCCCCCCCCCATCACTTACCACCAGTTCCCCCCTCCTCCCCCCCTTCATTCACCATCAGTGAACAGGATGTGCGCAGGCAGTTCGCCAGGTTGAACCCGCGCAAGGCCCCTGGCCCGGACGGCGTGTCTCCCTCCACCCTGAGGCACTGCGCAGAGGAGCTGACTCCTGTCTTCACAGACATCTTCAACTCCTCCCTGGAGTCGTGCCAGGTGCCAGCCTGCCTCAAAACCTCAACCATCGTCCCTGTCCCCAAGAAGCCACGGATCACCGGGCTTAACGACTACAGACCTGTGGCACTCACCTCTGTAGTCATGAAGTCCTTAGAGCGCCTGATCCTGCCACACCTCAAGTCCATCACCACCCCCCTCCTGGATCCACTGCAGTTCGCCTACAGAGCCAACAGATCTGTGGACGACGCGGTCAACCTGGCCCTTCACTCCATCCTGCAGCATCTGGACTCCCCGGGAACCTACGCGAGGATCCTGTTCGTGGACTTCAGCTCTGCATTCAACACCATCCGCCCCGCTCTGCTACAGGACAAGCTGTCCCAGCTTAGTGTGCCTGACTCCCTCTGCAGGTGGATCACTCACTTCCTGACGGATCGGAGGCAGTATGTGCGGCTGGGGAAGACTGTCTCGGACTCCGTCACCATCAGCACCGGATCACCCCAGGGCTGTGTACTTTCCCCCCTCCTCTTCTCCCTGCACACTAACTGCTGCACCTCAAGCCACCAGTCTGTCAAGCTGATCAGGTTTGTGGATGACACCACCCTCATCGGGCTCATCTCCAATGGCGATGAGACCGCCTACAGGAGGGAGGTGGCTCGACTGGTGTCCTGGTGCGGACACAACAACCTGCAGCTGAACGCTCAGAAGACAGTGGAGATGACTGTGGACTTCAGGAAAGTCACAGCCCCTTTGCCCCCCCTTGCCCTCATGGACGCCCCCATCACCATCGCGGACTCCTTCCGCTTCCTGGGCACCACCATCACCCGGGACCTTAAGTGGGAGCCAACCATCAGCTCCCTCATCAAGAAGGCCCAGCAAAGGATGTTCTTTCTACGGCAGCTGAGGAAGCTCAAACTGCCTCCCAGGATGTTGGCGCAGTTTTATACGGCCATCATCGAATCCATCCTCACCTCCTCCATCACCGTGTGGTTTGCTGGTGCCACTGTCAGGGACAGACTGAGGCTGCAGCGCGTCGTGCGCGCTGCCGAGAAGGTGATCGGCTGCAGGCTTCCATCCATCCAGGACCTGTATATCTCCAGGACCCGGAGGTGTGCAGGTCGGATCACGGCCGACCCTTCCCACCCTGGTCACGGACTGTTTTCCCCCCTCCCCTCAGGCAGGAGACTACGGTCCATTCGGACCAAAACCTCCCGCTACATGAACAGCTTCTTCCCCTCTGCCATCAGGCTGCTGAACACCAAGTGACTTATCACTTAAGCACCATGTACAGCAGCCAGTCGGACTCACGAACAATACATCACATCCTGCATTGACCTGCACTATTTCTTACCACTTACCTCTTACCACTTACTATTTATGTATATACTGTATATATGTCTTATTTTTATTTTATTTATCTTATTCTAGTGTGGTCTTCTTTATGTTGAATGTCGCAGCGTCTCACCAAGACAAATTCAAAAGACAAAGTTTGTGTAATACTGTGTATTACATGAACAATGGCAATAAATCTGATTCTGATTCTGATGTTTCTCAAGTGAAAAAACGCACTTCTAGAGACTGTTTTAATGTGTGATCACAGCATCCTTTTACAGAGACTGGAACATGTGGTTGGCATTAAAGGGACAGCACTAGACTGGTTTAGATCATATTTATCAGATAGATACCAGTTTACTCACGTCCATGGCTTTTCCTCTCCATACAGTAGGGTTAGCCATGGAGTTCCACAAGGTTCTGTACTTGGACCAATCCTTTTCACCTTGTACATGCTTCCCTTAGGAAACATTATTCGGCAGCATGGGATAAATTTTCATTGTTATGTTGATGACACTTGTGAGGGTGATGTTTTGGTCACCCGCGCTGTTCGTTCACCAGACTCAGATCAACCACGCAAACAACAGGAGTTCCTTGCAAGGGAGAGCTGAGCAGCAGTTCAAGCTTCCTCTCTCAACTCCGTTCGTCTGCTGCTTGCTCACCTCTTTTATTTGGTGCACACAAGATCATGTCAACCTGACCTCACGATTCCTTCTCTTCCTATCTTTACAACTTCCTCGTGTCCTTGAACACGGTACCTCCAGGTGCTGGGTACACAACAGCTTCAATACTTGATTCAAACACTCATACATTCCTTTTCTTAAACATTCCTTAAACACTCTAAATCTACTCACTATAGCATTTAAACGATAACAACAATAATTCTTCTCACACACTCAGCTATATTTATCCATGAAACCAGAGGAGACAGAGCAGTTAGTGAAGCTTCAGACCTGTCTTAAAGACATTAAGTCTTGGATGTCTTCAAATTTCCTTCTCCTTAATTCAGGAAAAACTGAGGTCATGGTGTCTGGTCCTGAACCTCTCAGGATCACATTATCACTCTAGATCAGGGGTGGGGAACCCCCGGCCTCCGGGCCGTATACGGCCTACGAGACCATTTCTACCGGCCCGCAACGCAATAAGATTTTTATATTTTATATGTGCACTTATACAGTGGGACCGTTCGCTAAACTCCGCGAGCTGCGAGTAGCAGCGGTAGCGTATTTTTGCCTTTCGTATCCTCAAATTTCTTTCGTAACAAGAGGAAATATTTTCCCGTTTTCTGAGATAAAACAGACGGTTATGTTATGTCCGAGTCAAGGTCAGGGTCAGTGAACACAGCATGTGATGTACGTAGTGGGCTGAACTGATTGACACGGACGAAAAATGCTTAGCGAAACACGCTAAACTCGACGAGTTGAAAGGACAGATGAGTTTGGATAAAATTAACGCTCTTCGTCGGAGTTTGGAGGTTCAACAAGCAGCTTTCACACGACCATGTACCGACAGAGAGAATATTACGCGTGCAAGTTTTGTGATGAGTGAATTAATAGCCACGAAGCTGAAACCTCACGTGAACGTGCCTCGTAGCCGCCGCTGAGGCGCTCGCGCCGGACAACGTAAAATTGTTTCAAAGTGTGAATTTTTTTTCGTGAATAACTACTTAACTAAGACATATATTGTTATGATTCCAGTGGCTAACGGTATGTTTTTATGGTCAAGGAATCTAAATATGTAGTCAAAGTATATGTGGGACTAATATTTATGGTGGAAATCACAATATGCCAGGAATTGTTGCGCTTGGCGGAGGTCTGCGCTCTCCGAGTGCTTTCTAGTTGTTATTATTATTGTCTTTATCTTTCTTTCTTTTAATTTATTTTCTTGATTATCTTGTTGTATTGCAGTTTTTGTGAATAGAGGCCTCGAACAGGCCCGTACGGGTCTCTTGCCTCAACTCTGCACCTCTTTTTTTTATTGTTTTGTATGATCATGAAAACATATTTTACTTGTTTGTCATTTTATTCTATTTTTTTGGTGATTTTATATGCATGTGTGCTAAATAAATAATTCAAACTCAAATGCAGCAATCATGAGACTTAGTAACACAGTGGTTATAGACTTTTTTTTGTCTTTTTTTTGCATCCCTAGGTATGTGTTCGTAATAGTATGGCCCTCGGAGGACTTTATAAAAATTGAAATGGCCCTCGATATGAAAAAGGTTCCCCACCCCTGCTCTAGATGATATCTCCCTAGCATCTAGTCTCTCTGTGAAGAATCTTGGATTAACATTTGATCAAAATTTGTCCTTTAACTCACACATCAAAATAGTCTCTAGAATTGCCTATTTTCACCTGAGGAACATCACAAAGATCAGGAAACTACATATCCAGTATGATGCTGAAAAGTTAGTCCATGCATTTGTTACTTCCAGGCTGGACTATTGTAATTCTTTATTATCAGGGTGTCCAAACAGCTCTTTAAGAAGCCTCCAGGTGATCCAAAATGCTGCAGCTAGAGTTCTGACAGGTATTGACAAAAGAGATCACATTACTCCTGTACTGGCATCTCTTCATTGGCTGCCTGTTAAATTTAGAATATTTTTTCAATTCTTCTTCTGACCTACAAGGTCCTCAGAGACCTAGCTCCATCATACATGGAGGAGCTAGTGACACCTTACCAGCCCAATAGATAGCTCCGCTCTCAGAATTCTGGTCTACTTGTGGTCCCCAGAGTCTCTAGAGGTAGAATGGGGGGCCGAGCATTTAGCTACCAGGCCCCCCTGCTGTGGAACCAGCTCCCTGTCCAGCTGACTCTATCTCTACTTTTAAGATTAGGCTTAAAACCTACCTCTTTGAAAAAGCTTATTGTCAATAATTCTGTAGTCCCAGCTACTATCATAGACAGACAAATTAGCATACTTAGGGGGTCGTCTAATCATTAGGTTAACATCTTAGTTATGCTGCTATAGGCCAAGGCTGCTGGGGTCCAGAAACATGATCACCTGACAGGCCTCTGTCACTCCACTGAGAAATGGTCTCCTCTCCTCTCCTTCTCACCAAGTAGACTAGTGATGTTATTTCTTGTGTCGCTTTTCTGCCCCCACCCCCTTCTGTATTCATCTACAGGTATCGCCGCCTTCAGAGCTGCATACTGACCTCCGACCCTGCTGACCCAACTCAACTTGACTACCGGCAGCTTACTTTACTTAATATAAAGTATTTCTGTATGTATTTTCTATGATCTATGCCTATTCTCTCCTCTCCCTCTCCTCCCCCTTCTCCTCTCTCTCTACCCAGCCGGCCATCAGCAAGAGGGTCCCCCTACATGAGCCTGGTCCTGCTCAAGGTTTCTTCCTGTTAAAGGGAAGTTTTTCCTTGCCACTATTGCTTGTTTGGAGTCAGGCCCTGAGATTCTGTAAAGCACCTAGAAACAATTTTGATTGTAAAAGATGCTATATAAATAAAGAAAGAAGAAGAAAATGATTCTATTTGGATTTTTTTTTTTTAAATTCAATTTTCTGAAGCCGACAACACAATCATAGGCGAGACTGCTGCCTGGACAGTTGTCCAGGAGATGATCGCTGACATACTGCACAAAGAGGGGAAGACACAAAAAGACATTGAGCTGGCTGCCCTGAGTTCTGCATCCAAGAACAATCAATAAAAAGTTAAATGGAAGGAAAAAATGAGGCAAAAGGTGAAAAAGCAACAGGGATATCTGCAACTTTGAGAGGATTGTGAGACAAAGCCCATTCAAGAACATGGAGGAGATTCACAGGGAGTGGACTGGAGCTGGAGTCAGAGCGTCAAGAGGCATCACACAGATGAATCAGGACTATAATGATCACAGAGCTGGCTGAGGACAAAAAGGTCTAGAGTGTTTGCTCATTTGTCCAAAGTCCCCTTTTCAGATGAAAGTAAATGTTGCATTTCATTTGCAAGATGCAGCCCAAAATTTCTGTCTTAAAAATCAAATTTTTTTCTAATACCTGCGACACTGATTTAAAGGTTTTCATCAGCTGGAAGCCATAAACATTAAAATATTTTCCGAAATAAATCAAATTTTTAAAAATATTTAGAATTATGCAGATCCAAAACTATGTACACAAACACATTTACAGTCTCCAAACAATACCATACCAATCAGCTCTATGGTATGTATATGTACACACTATAAAAATAAACACATTCCCCATTAAGCTTATCTTTTGTAACACGTTTATTTTCCTTTGCCTTTTTAGCTACATAACTTTATCAAACATAGACATTAGGTTTCTGAATTTTTACTTTTGTATAGCATTTTAGGTTATTAATGAAACAGTGGATACAGTGTTCATAGGTTTTGCTGCACATAACGAAGCAAAACTGGAGGCTGTGAATTTTACAACACAAAATAAAAGTCAAACGGTCTGTTTGACTTATTGTTGGAAAAAATACTAACCCTACAGATCCTTTATTTTTGTACCTCCTGAAATTAGTTATGTTGATAATTCAAGTACATAAGTTGAGTAGATTGAAAATTAAAAGTCAACCTTTCCAAAAAAGCTCTAGATTTTACAGCTACCGGTTTTCCTGGCCTCACCACAACGAGGAGTAGTTGAAGTTGATCCGCAGCAGGTACCTCATTCGAATTTGGGCAGGATTGTAAACGACAAACTCGTTGTAAAGGAGCGAGTAAGTTTTGTGTTTACCCACCCCCGTCTTTATTCCAGGACCCATGGGAACGTTCACATCCGCTCTGAGAACAAGAGAGAGAATAACATCGATCAAACCTCATTGAAGGACAACTGAGATGCCCTAACTCCTAAAATCTGAAGGTCCCATTCTAATTTCATATGAACACTGCTCAAAGAAATTAGAGGAACACTTCGAAAACACATCAGATCTAAACGGGGGGAAAAATGATCTTGAATGTCTTTCCTGATAAAAAGTAGGTGATGTATTAGTAACAAAATTATGCCACATAATTTGATAGAAATGAAAATGATCACCCTATAGAGGGGGTAAATCAAAGACACCCCAAAAATGAAAGTGAAAAAATGATGCAGCAGACTGGTCCATTTTGCCAAAATGTCATTGTAGCAACTCAAAATGATTCTCAGTAGTTTGTGTGGCCCCCACGTGCTTGTACGCATCCCTGACAACGTCGGGGCATGCTCCTAATGAGACGACGAATGGTGTCCTGGGGGATCTTCTCCCAGATCTGGATCAGGGCATCACTGAGCTCCTGGACAATCTGAGGATCAACCTGGCGGCACGGGATGGACCTAAACATAATGTCCCAGAGTTGTTCCATTGGGTTTAGGTCAGGTGAACGTGGGCGCCAGTCAATGGTATCAATTCCTTCATCCTCCAGGAACTGCCTGCATACTCTAGCCACATGAGGTCGAGCAGTGTCGTGGACCAGGAGGAACCCAGGTCCCACTGCACCAGCGTAGGTTCTGACAATGGGTCCAAGGATTTCATCCCGATACCTAATAGCAGTCAGGGTGCCATTATCTAACCTGTAGAGGTCTGTGTGTCCTTCCAGGGATATGTCTCCCCAGACCATCTTGACCCACCACCAAACCGGTCATGCTGAATGATGTTGCAGGCAGCATAACGTTCTCCACGGCATCTCCAGACCCTTTCACATCTGCTGAATGTGCTGAGGTTGAACCTGCTCTCATCGGTGAAGAGCACAGGGTGCCAGTGGCGTAGTTGCCAATTCTGGTGGTCTATGGCAAATGCCAATCGAGCTCTACGGTGCCGGGCTGTGAGCACAGGGCCCACTACAGGACGTCGGGAGCCCCTCATGGAGCCCGTTTCTGATTGTTTGGTCAGAAGCATTCACACCAGTGGCCTGCTGGAGGTCATTTTGTAGGGCTCTGGCAGTGCTCATCCTGTTCCTCCTTGCACAAAGGAGCAGATACCGATCCTGCTGAGGGTTTAAGGACCTTCTATGGCCCTGTCCAGCGCTCCTGGAGTAACTACCGGTTTCCTGGAATCTCTTCCATGCTCTTGAGACTGTGCTGGGAGACAAAGCAAACCTTGCAACGGCATGTATTGATGTGCTATCCTGGAGGAGTTGGACTACTTGTGCAACCTCTGTAGCATACAGGTACCGCACCATGCTATCAACAGAGATGTTGATCCAAGCCAAATGAATAATGACAGCAGTAGAAAGTCAGTCAGTAAAAAAAATCAGCCAAAAGAGATGAGGAGGAAAAAAGGTATCAGTGGCCTCAACCTGGAAAGCCATTCCTGTTTTGGGGGCCGTCTCATTGTTGCCCCTCTGATGCACCTTTTGTTCATTTCATTAACAACAAAGCAGCAGAAACGGATTAACAACTCCCTCTGCTACTTAACTGACCAGATCAATATCCCAGAACTTTGAATGATAGGTTGCTATACTCTGATTAAAAAGTGTTCCTCTAATTTTTTTAAGCAGTGTATGTTTTCGTCGTGTAAATAGTCTTAATGTGACAACATCAACAAACATCCCTGTCTAGATATTTCTTTAGCCGTAATAGTGAGCATGATTGAATCTACTAACAGAATTAGAGAGTTTTTGGGGTCAGGTCCGGTCTGTCCGAGGCCCTTGGTACTGTGTTTTCCATCAGGCAGTTTGCTGGCCTCAAAGTCTGCATCCAATAACTCGTTACTGTCACCCAAGGCAACCTAGAATCACATATAGAAACACAGTATGGATAAGGAGATAGTTCTACATCAAATCAAACGAAGTCAAAAAGAAATATTTATGTTTTTATTACCTCTGCCAAATCTAAGCTTATATTTGTATTGATATGATATGTATTGTATTGATAATGTATTGATATGATATGATATGATAGTCTCACAGACTACCTCAATTTCTGTGTAGATGTGGTTGTCCCCACCAAGACTGTAGAGTGTTATCCTAACAATAAGCCATGGGTAACACAGGAAGTCAAGGATGTCCTCAATAAGAAGAAAAAGGCCTTCAGAAATAAAGACAGGGAGGAGATGAAAGAAGCGCAGAGGGAGGTGAAACGCTGCCTGAAGGAGGCAAAGAACACCTACAGGAAGAAGGTGGAGAAGAAGCTGGCTGATAACAACATGCGGGACGTCTGGGAAGGTGTCAGGACCATCACTGGTCACAAAGCCAAGACCAGCACGGAAGGGGGAGGAGTGGAGAGGGCAAACGACCTGAACCAATTCTTCAACAGGTTCAGTCAGCCCACTCCACTCCAATCCTCTGCCCCCCACCTCAGCAGCCCAGCTCCCCTCCACCCCCCCCCCCCCCACTCCCCCCCAGCAGCCGAGCCCCCCTCTACCCCCCCCTCCCTCCAACCCGCCACCCACCACAACTTCCCCCAACCCCGCCTCCCCTCCTCCCTCCTCCACCTCCCCTCCTCCCTCCACTCACATCTGGACAAGGGGAGTGGCACAGCGAGAATCCTCTTTTTGGATTTCTTGAGTGCCTTCAACACGATCCAGCCCCTTGTCCTACAGGACAAGCTTCTACAGATGCGAGTGGGCCCCTGCCTGGTTGCTTGGATCTCCAGCTACCTCACCGACAGGCCGCAGTTCGTCAGGATGAAGGACATCACGTCTGACACTGTGGTCAGCAGCATCGGTGCTCCACAGGGGACTGTGCTGTCCCCCATCCTCTTCACTCTGTACACCTCGGACTTCTGTTACAACTCTGAAATGTGTCACATTCAGAAGTTCGCTGATGACACAGCCATCGTTGGATGTATCAGAGACGACGAAGAGGAGGAGTACCGGTGCCTGGTGAGGGACTTTGTTGCCTGGTGCCACAACAACGGCCTGCAGCTCAACACCTCCAAAACTAAAGAACTAGTCATTGACTTTGGGAGGGACCGACCGAGACCTAGACCAGTTCAGATAGGAACGGAGGAGGTGGAGGGCGTGCAGACCTACAAATATCTTGGGCTGTGGCTGGACAATAGGCTGGACTGGACAAGCAACACAAGGCAGCTGTACAAGAAGACCCAGAGCAGGATGTACTTCCTGAGGAGACTCAGATCTTTCAACATCTGCAGGAAACTCCTCTGGATGTTCTACCAGTCTGTGGTCGCCAGCGTCCTGTCCTACGCTGTGGTGTGCTGGGGGGGGAGTGTGACAAAAGCAGACCTCTCCAGGCTGGAGAAGCTGATCAGGCGGGCCAGCTCGGTGGTTGGGATGAAACTGAAACCTCTGGTGACAGTGGCAGAGAGGAGAACTATTGACAAGCTGCAGAGCATCATGGACAATGTCCGCCACCCTCTGCACACTGTCATCCACACCCAGAGAAGCCTGATCAGCCAGAGGCTGCGCCTCCCCAAATTCAGAACAAACAGACTGGGGAACTCATTCATCCCCCGAGCCATCAGACTGTTCAACTCCTCACTGGGGGGGAGGAGGGCCAACAGAAGGACTGGAACAACACTGCAATAACATAATACTGGGACATCCATTCATTCCGTTCATTCATTCATTCAGTTCATTTATTTAGATTTCTATAGTTTGATATTTTATATTTATATTCTATTTTTAATTTATTCTATTTTATTTCTTATTTTATTCTATTTTTATTTTTTATTATTTTTAATATTTTTAATATTTTAAACAGTGCTGTACCTTTCTTTGGGGAGATGCTAATTTCCCTAATGGACACCCCCTAAAGGGATCAATAAAGTACTCTGATTCTGATTCTTATTCTATATCAGTTTCACTATTTCTACTGCCGTCATCAATCAGTTTGAGATCTGGACATGGTGGATTCTCTCTCCTGCACCTTTGTTGGGACCTGGACCTGTGGGTGAGCAGTGGAGGCTACCCAAGCATAACCAAGATGACTGCATGTCTTTCTTTGTCTTGGAGACAAAGAAAAGCACTATAACTTCAAATGTCCCACAATCCTCCAGGTGTGAAAACCTGATCTAGTAGTTACCACTGGCTGACTGTGGCATGTGGCTTGACTTAGTTCTCTCTTACTTTTGCTCTCCTCGCTTCACTGCCATTTCTCACAGCAACGAGATGGGACAAGTGCCATAAGACACCCAACACAAGGTTGGCAAGCTAAACATCTCAGCAACAGGAGCCATCCAGCCAGTTAGCATTGAGCTGCTAACAAGCTACCTCAAAGTAGCTACCAGTTTTCTGCAACCACCAGGAATGCACAAGCTTTCAAATTGGATCTAGAATCTTTTCCCAGGTTGGCTCCTCCACATGGATCACCATCTCAGTAGAGCAACACACTGGAGTAAGTATCTCTCCCTCCAGGACCGGTAACACAAACTAGGCCCAGTCAAGCAAGTTGTATTTGTGTTATAGCGAGTTGTTGTGATCAGGAGGTGCCCCAAGGTGATTTAATGTACTTGGATCAAATAATTTAATAATAATTACGTCTAACTATTACTCAATAGCCAAATAATTTAACAATCTTAGCAGGCAGGAAAAAAAATGTGAAATAAGCATGTGATATCGTCATACATGGGGTTCTCCTGTAAACAATAGTGGCACCACTTTGCTTGACTCCATGCAGGTTCTATCACTTTTCAATTGAGGACACAATCCCGACTTGGATGCGCCCACTCACATCTTTCATCAGCTCTAAACAGACAAAAAACTTCTGTATATACAAAAACAATAAGCCATGGGTTATAAAAAAAATCATGACCAAGGAGGCCTGCAAATGGTAGGGGGCCTGTACAGGCACACCAGAAAAAAACTGAACAAGAGAATCAGAGAAGCTAAGAGGAGATGATCTGGTTTACAGAAGCACCACCACCATCACTGCTGCTGATGGATCAGCTTAATGGTCGGGCAGAACAGTTGGTCTTCTGGTACAGTCAGAATAAACTGGAGCTGAACCCCCTTCCCAAAAATGCAATGTCTACTGTGGACCTCCCACATAAACAGTCACCAAAAAGGCCCTGCAGAGGATGTACCGTATTTTCTGGACTATATGTCGCATTAGCCAAACAATGCATAATAAAGAAGAAAAATAGATATATAAGTCGCACTGGACTATAAGTCGCATTTGGGGAAAAATTTATTTGATAAAATCCGAGACCAAGAACATACATTTCATCTTGAAAGGCAATTCGCATGGATTAGCAATAGGGTTACGGTATGCTAACATAACAAATTCAGCTACATGACCCACAACGAACTGAGTATGTGTCTGCTTTGTTAACGTAACATATTAACAGTTATTCAGATAACTATAGCATAAAGAACATCCGAGCAAGTTTACCAAACAATCAAGTCTAACTCCATAGATGAAGCACCGCTTCTTCTGCGTCACTAAAGGAACTCATTCCTCAGGTACACACGCCTAGAGCGCTCTTGTGGTTGTCAGTGTGAAAATAATGAACATGTGAAATTCCGTAATAATGTAATAATTTAAATCGGTCCGGAGTACAAGTCGCACCCCCTGACAAACTATGAAAAAAAGTGCGACTTACAGTCCGGAAAATACGGTACTGCCTGAGGGTTCTCTGGAAGTTCAACTTGCTTCCTGGAACCCACTTCAACAGTTCAGTCTGTCCTGTGCACTTCCATCACATCTCGTTTGACTCTGCCACCAAATTGGATAAGAGCTGTAAAGGACAATTGGAGCTGCAGAGAAAATCATCAGGACCGATCTTCCCTCTATCCAGGACTCATAGTCCAGCGCCAGGAGGAGGACCCGTGACATCGCTGCAGACCCTGGACACAAACTGTAAAGCCTCCACCCAACAGCATCCATTTTCATTAAACCACATCCAGTCCTTTCCTTTCAACCCAACCTGACCGCTGTGGTCCTTGATGGTCTGGTAATTGCATGAGAAACCATCAGCTCAGAGTCCTCCTGGTAACCCCCTTATCTTAGATCGCTCTGTATTCGGAAGCTCTCTCAGGCTTCTGTACAGAAGACTGCACCTCGTCGGTGTACATAGCCATTATCATTTTGTTCAAAGAGGTAATGAAAAAGCTTGTTCGCCATTGCCAGATTTTTAAAGTGACACGTTTAAGTCAAGTGACTGAGTGACTGTCACGACCCATCTTTCCCTGGCCAATCACTGGCCTGCATTACCAATTTCAGCTCAAACCCAGGCTCAGCACACTTAGAACCCTGACCAAGTAGGTGCTAAAAAGTATCTCGTAATGGAAAACCCTGAAGCTTTGAGCTGACCTGAGCAGGTACTAGTGGAAAAGCACTATTGTAGTGCCAGAAAGTCGGAGATTACCAGAGTGTTTTTCAATCGAACAGCAAAGAATACAGATCTTAAATTAAAGAAGATACAACACAGAACCATCAAGAAAATAAGTGAACGTACCTCACACAGTAGTAGCAGTCCAATGTGGTTACTCTGATTGGCGAAACAGTAGTTAGCACTTTTTGATGACATGTCAGCAAAGTAGATACCCTTTCCAAACTGCAACAAAGAGTAGCAGGTTTCATTTCCAATAATTTACTCCCATGTTTGCCTGACACAATATGTATTGTATAATATACTTATACTGTGAGACAAGATTCAGTATAGCTAAAAACAAATAAAGCAGATGGTAGAATATCAGAAGTTAGGTGTTACCATGTATCCAGTGACTGGAGCCTCAGGTGGAGCTACTCTGAGCCCCTGACTCAGGATGCTAACCCAGTTAGAAAGACGGGAACCATGCCACAACAAAGTCCTTGTTAGACAGATAAAGATAATAAGAGGGAGGGGACACAATCTTTTTATTTATGGACCACTGACTGCAAAGCACATTTCGCAACAGCACAACATTTGAACATGAGTGATAATAAGCTGGACTAATTTTGGCTATCCGTGTATTACCTGTTGTGAAAGTGTGACAGGAAATTGTTACTCTCTCCTTCTCTGTCAACGGTGAAAATGTCAATGACGGTCATGGTGTAGTCTGAATGGGTGGGAGCATGAGTAGACTGGAGATACTTTTCAATTACCTTCACACAGAGCAACAGAGCAACCGCATTACACAGTAGAATGGACTTTAAAGCACAACAACATTCCAAAACGTGCAATTGATGTTTCAAGTTCATCTCTCTGGTCACCACAGCGGTTGGAGTATTTCTGGGTGATTGATTTTTAAAGCTGTCAGCTTCGCTCTTTGCATTACCGGTACTACTAGTGTCTTCACATACTAGTATTTGTTGAGCTATAGTCTGAAAAATGCTGAGGGGGTGGGTGGCAAAACATAGCTAAAAATACATGTTCACGCTACATAAACAACCCTTTTAGGAACAGATTTCACCTTGATATAACATACGCAGTTAGTGCTGAAGCAAAATGGGAAATTCCCCTAATGTGTTCTTAATGCATTTTGGGAAATGTTAAAAAAAAACAAAAAAATAAAAAACAGCTGGCCTTTTTTCCCCACATCATTTTTATAAGTGAAAGATGTCCATTTAAATTTACATCAATCTTATGTAAAAAGAATGGCCAGAGACAGGAATTTTTCTTTACTGAAATGCATGTTCAAATCTATTATTGCATAATGGTTTATTCAGTGAATACTCAATAACATTTGATCTACTGCTCTTAGTATATTAAAGAGCTACATAGCAAGTGGAAACAGTGACAGCTTCACTTCAGCCAAAGCATAGGTCATTATTCCTGAGTCAGGTAAATACAGGTATAGTTTTTCATAAATTTGAATTACACACACACAATGCTGTTATTGTGTAAATACTGAACAGGGAATGCATATCATGACTAGGTTTTAAAAAAAAAAAGAGCCCCAATGATTGTCTTTTCTTTATATCTGAAAGGACCCCCAGAATGTCACACTCTGCTCCAGCCCATGGACTCAGTACTTTTCCACTGCCCTGCTCACACCACACCCTCTGATCACCACACCCACTCTCAGTCACTGATCACACACCTGCTCTCACTCATCAATCAGCTCACCTACCAGTATATATTCTCCAGCCGCACACTCACTCGGTGCCAGATTGTTCTCTGCAATGCAAGACTTTCCAGCATTTACCTGCCTGTCTTCCCGGTATCGACCCTGCCTGTGTACGACCTGCCTGTTCTGCCTGACCCCCGGTAAATTCCCTCTGTCTTCTGTTTTGACCACGAGCTCAGCCAGTCTCCCTCTGGACTGTTTGCCTGATTCTGCCTGCCTCCCGGTTACTGAACTTTTGCCTGCCTCGACCAAGTCCACTGCCCCACCCTCAAACTAATTTTGTGTGCCAGATTTCAGTTAATACACCTATTAACTGATCATCAGTTCATTGCCTGTTTTGTACTGCACTTGGGTCCATACCATACACGTCACACAGAAAGCCAGATAAATATATTTGATATCCATAACCTTGTGTGGAGCAGTGGTTGCTCAGTTAGGAACTAGGCTGAGATGTAGAGGGTTCCTGGTTCAAGCCCCAGTACAGACAAAACATGCAAGGTGTTCTGGTAGTAGGGGAAGGTGCCAGAACAACTTCAGAGCACCGACAAGGTACTCTTGAGCAAGGTACCTAAGCCACAAATGTTCACATAGGGCCCTGCCGACTTATCCAGGCGTGGACCTGCCTTTACCCATTGTGAAGCCATTGTGTACGCTCCCCCATTACCCCGAAAGAAGTAAAGCAGTTAAGAAGACAAGATGAGATAACTTTGTGTCTTTTCATTGTTAGAACAGTGAGTGGTTACTACAGACCCTGTACTCATGGGAGCTGGAGTCCAGAGGCTGCAAGCTGCAATGGAGGGAGCGATACTGCCTGTCTAGTGGATTTTCATCACCGTCTTCATTAGATTTAACCATTTTCACAGCAATCTGAATATCACTCAGTGCCTTCAAAAAAGACAGAAATAAATAAATGAGAGCACCAACCAGAGATTTTACAGGAGACATTAACTGTGTGATTGATAAGTGCATTGTACACAGCCCTATTGTCACTGGAGGGGTGAAGGTCTCAACATATTTGTTGAGATTATTTCTTTAACATTACAGTTTCTGAAACTTTGCTGGTACAGAGAATAAGTAAAGGAGTTGGAAAAGACTAAATAGATGAAATTTGGTACAAGCAGTGTAATAAACAGCACCATCTCCTGCAAACCCCCCCCCAGCACCCACCTTCTGGTGCCCTGTCTACATTTGATGACCTGTTTACCTCTAAAAGTGCAATCTTTTCCTTTAGCTCTTGTTCTGTATGAATGATTGGAGGAGTTTTCAACCTGGAGAAAAGCAGATTTATTTTACAGCTAATACTTATCCAATCATTGAGACATTAGTGCATGGTCCCTACCCAAAGTTGTGAGGGATGCGAGTGTAGAACTGGTTGCATGCTTCCAACAGCTCATTGCGGCTGCTCTTCTTTTTCAAACAGTCCTCAATTTTCCTTAGAGCCACATAGCCTGCACGGATCTGTTCTGAGGTCAATTTACCTGCAGGACAAATTTTGACCGCGAACATGTTAAGCAAAAGCTTTCATTCACATTAATACCTTTCTGCTATGTCGCACTGACCAAGTGGAGCTTTTTGGGTATCAAACTTCATCTCCAGCACACATTCCTCCATGGCTTTAAGATCACAGATTAGCTCCAATAGTTCCTGGATTTTCACATCCAGCATGGAGGCCTGTTTTTTGGTATCTACCATGGCGTTTTTCTTCTCCTAAAATGGGTTAAAATGTTCATGCAGAATGAACAAAACCTTATGAAGAAGTGAACAAATTAAGGATTTATTACCTTTGATTTTTTACCTTTTCATCTGCGCTGTAGTCCATAAGCACAATGTCATATTTTCCTGCTACTTTCATAAAGTTTTCTCTGTCCTCCCACTCATTTTTAGTCTTGTCAAGGAACCTGTGGAAAACAAAGGAACCATATCCAACTTATTCTAGTTTGATTAAAAAAAATCATTTTCATTTGCATCATTTTACTTCTTCTTGAAGATATCTTTGGCTTGGTTCAGGTCTGCACCACATTCGATCAGATTGTTTTGACCCACTTTTCCCACTGAACAAGAACCAGAGAAACAAACAAACCAACATTAATTCAGTTTATCTAAAAGATACATAGGAAGGAATGGTCATACACTCACCTCTTCCCCACCTAAACCACACACTGTAAAATTTGGATTTATCATCCTCCAACAGCTGCATCAGGTAGTATTTGTTATTATTAAACTGAAGATTTGTCTAGAAAATCAATCAGAATGGGAATCAAATTCAGCTGAATGATCTTTGTAAATTCATTTTAGATCATCCAGATAAATTAAAAGTGTACCTGATTTAACATGACATCATAAACATTATTTCCTTCAGTGTAAACATGAGCCTGAGAGAAGAAATTAACAGTTAGCAATGTAATATTTGATTAATTATAAAAAGTCTATTGATATAATTCAAAACTCTTTGTGACTCAAAACAGCTTTTAAAATAAAGCCCAGTTTACAGAGTATTTTGATAACTCTAAATCAATATTTTAAAGTCTTTTAAGGATGTACCGTATATGAAATCTTGTACCTTTCTGAGCTTTGCTTTACACTCAGAGTCCACTGGAGCTTTTCCTTTCAGGACCACCATCTTTACCACCTCTTTTCAACATGCAAATACAAACTTTTATTGAGAGATAACACCAAGTTCATATAAAGTAATATGTTAAAAACCTACATAAACAGGCATTTGGCTGAGCAACTGCATTTGTCATCCCATTTCACACTGGTTGTATGCATTACAAAGACAACAAAAGTGGCCAATAAATCCAAGTTACCTTCAATTTTTGGATTCTCTTTGGGACTTCCTTCATAGTTAGTTTGTCCTCTCATCCTCTTAGTAGCAGGCTGCTTGTTTGTATCTTCTTCCTCCTCTTCCTCTTTAATTTGAACTCGAGTACTGCTCTGTTGGCTTTCCTCAATAGCATTGGCCATGGTTTCTGTAAGAGATAGACTTTGTCATCAATTTAATGTCAGTCTATCATATTAAGTATCCCAATATTTGTATAGCTTTAAACTATGTAATTGGTTTTGCTATTAGATGTTGTATTTTTTTATGTTACACAAACCACATTGTAGTAAAGACTGATTTCTTTTTCTATTTTAAAAAAAACACAAGTCTTTAGTTGGGTCCATATAATGCATTACCATTACTGGAATTTATGTACCTGGTTTTACTGTCTGACAACGAATCTTCCTCTTGTACTTGGTCACAGGGTTAATCTGAAGCATTTTCTTCAGGTCAACTTCATAGGATTGCCCAGAGTCCAAAGAGAGATGGACAGAGTTCCCAGACGCAACTGCTGAGTTCAGTAAGGTGCAGACAGAGGGCGAGTATGGTTCCCACTGTCCTTCGTCTCCCTGCCACTGCCACACTGATTCACACATAGAGAAATACTGTACACTACTATGACACTGTAACAATTCAAAACAATCTGTAGCAATTTGAAAATATAGTAAGAAAAGAATATTTTGCTAGTTAAAATTAAAAGGTTTTTGAACTAAATGAAAATTAAATAAATGTAAAAAATTGCCTAAATTATGCAAATTTCTTACAAAAAATAAGATCTGCTAGATTATCGTGCTTGTTTTTTAAAGGATCACTAATATAACAATAAGGACTTACAACAATAATAATATTAATAATATATTAACAACAATATTAATAATCTATTTCTGAACAGTGTTTTGTACGGGACAGGAGAGGGATAATAAGAAAGGTGTAAATTAGCTAACATATCGAGGTGGCTCTCTTTGACAACGAAGTCTTTCTTTTAATACTTTCAAATAGTTTTGATAATATCTACAAGCCTCAACATGAGATAACCCTTAAATACACGAGCTCGAGTTTCCACTTCGATACCACAACATGTTTTAACAGTGACAGTTACAGCAGCTAACTGTGTTAGCAAGCGAACTGACAGTACAAGACTAGGCACTGACCTGTGTCGGAACTCGGACTTTCTTCGACAGCTTGATTTTTATTTCTTGCGCTTCTTTGGCGCCTCATGATTTTTAACGAGGTATAAAACCTCATTCAGCTGGGTTATCTTAAAGCACTTTAACGTGCACTGAGACGTCAACAAAGGACTCAAAAGTTTGGCCGCGCCGTCACCCGCTCTGCTCTGCTAAAGATCATTTTAAGAATTAAGATGTCTCACACTGCCACATACATTGGCTACTTCTTTAAACAAGCGCAAAGTTAATGAAATTGCAACTGGCTCTCGGCACCCTATATATTTGCATTTTATTTCTGGGCGAAAGCAATTCACGGGAAAATAATGAATTAGACCAAAAAGACCGTGCCCCTGCATTATTAGCAAAGTGAATGCCCTGGCGTATGTACTAACAAGGTGGAACAAAACTTCGGGACCGATGGTTCCTCATTAGGTGATGATCGGATTTTTTTCCGTTGAAGGACTAAGGGTACGAAAATGCTTACGCTATTGTCGCCGAGGAGTGGGTATTAGTAAAACCTAAAATTAAAGAAAATAAGCCTCAGCACATACGCCAAAGACATGGCTGCAGTGAGTTATGTCGCCAGTGTCGTTTGTCGTAAGGCTGCTGTTGTGAGGACGACATGTAAAGTGAGTGTAATTTCTTTGCTAAATAGGTCGAAAATGTGGAAAACACATTTCCACAGCTGAGAAATGGAAAATAAAATACAGATTTTGCTTTAATTGCAATTTTCAGAATTAGTATTAGTTGCTCTTGATTGCATTGTATTTTTTTCTACTCGTAGTAAAAAGTAAAAATGCTCATGTTATTGGAGTATATCTATATAATTTTTTTAAAAACTTAAATTTTCTTAAATGTCTTAGAATAAAAACTGTTGACTGCAAATGGAGTGCTAAATTGAGCAGAAATTCAATGCAGTCTCTTCAATATATGCAATATTCGTATAATAGTGATTTATATACAGTATATTTTCTAGAATTGTTTGTCTAATTGGGGTAAAATAGACCGTAAAGTCGTTACATGTTTTTTAATTAATAGGGAATCAGTACAGCTGCACAGCCTCATATAGATTTCCTAAAAGGAGAAGTGCACCGGAAGCACCCAGGTGTGTCTAAGTTGAAAACCTTGCGTCTTCCTGAAACGCTACAGACACACGCATGCCAAATTCTTCACAGTAAGTCATTTTGAATTCTAATGCAGCTTTTGCTGGTCCTGACATTTTGTTAATGCAGTATATTTTCAATCTTTTAGAAGCTCAGGTGGCTCGACTAACTGACCGTGCCAATCTCCTCAAAAACTTCCTCTGGAGCAGAAAGCGAGCATTTGAGAATGTGACCTTGCAGAAAAAAGCTATGAGCTTAGAGAAAGAGCTGAGGGAGAGAGCAATTAAAAAGGGATATGGTGAGTGGATTTACAAGTCAAAAAGTAACAGCAGCTGTAAAATTACATGATATACCTGCGATTATAGAGCTTGTTTATTATTTTTGCAGGTTTAGATGAACAATTGCTTGAAGAGCAAATCAGGAAAAAAGTGTTGTTTGAGCTAAGAAGAACCACATATCGTTGGACTCCCCTGAAGTATGACTTTTATCTCCCATGTCACAGTATATATCAGGAATACAAGCCTGTTATTTTATTTTATTTTTTTAAATAAACGCTGTTTATGCCCAGTTAACACATCTCCCAACCATTTCTTTAGTTGCACATCATTTGTTACCATTAGCATCTGTTACACTGCCATGCAAAAATTTGAGCACTTAAAATGTTCTCCAAAAGACATAAAGTTACAGATGACACATTCTCTTTATAACTTACACAGAATAACAGGCCAACTAAGGTATGATGACTTGGTCAAAGTTATTAGAGAGCCCAAATCTCAGGAGGTTCCCATTTTCTTGGCAGGGGGCTGCTTTCTCCTTTTTGTGTTTAACTTAATGCTTTTTGGAGATTATTTTATCTTCAAATTTCTCAACTGTTCACATTAATGGAATTTTTCATGGTAATGGATTCATCATAATGTTCAGCTTGGGATGTAAAATGGGGGGTCTGCTTCATTATAAGATACTGATTATTTTGTGCTCTCTGTGTATCAGGTATGATGAAGAGCTGGGTCTGGTGTACATGGCAGCTCGGCTTGCTGGTTGTTACGCAGCAGTTAGGAGAGCTGTAAATGAGGTGCCTGCAACAAAAAAATCATTAATATTCGTAGTTTCACTCACACAACAGCACCTCATTTGAAGAGTCTAAGAGCTTCTTTATTTAAATTTATATACTCACTATAACAAACCTTTTCCTTTTCTATCTTAGATAAAGAAAAGGGACCCTTTGTTTGCTCCCCAGACTCTCCTAGATTTTGGTTCTGGTCTGGGAACAGTTGTCTGGTGAGTCAAACATTATACATCTGGTTAGTGTGTAGACTTTGCTGGTACTATCCCTACTACTCTCCTACAGGGCTGCACACTCATGCTGGAGTGAGTCTTTAAAGGAGATGGTGTGTGTGGACAGCTCTGGGCCAATGAACATCCTAGCAGAGAAACTTCTGAAAGGTACTGTTACAGGCATTTCTAAAACAACTTAATACTTCCAAAAACTTTTTTGAAGTCCATTCCTGATCTTTTGTGTCTTGATGAAAAGGAATTGAAGAAAGAGGGGAGCCATGCATAAAGCAAGTCTATTTCAGACAGTTCCTCCCTGTCTCTCCTAAGGTAAAGCATGATTTTAATGTAATTTGATAAGAAAAAAAAATGTTGTTCTTCATTTTTCTTTATCTTGGACCTCATGCCTTTGAAACCACACTGGGTGGGCATCAGCTAGTATGCCAAAAATAACAGCAGAACCCAAAAGTAGACAAGAATCGGTCAGGCAAATCGAAAAAAACAGAGCAGTCTGTGGTCTCCAAATGTCAAACCATTCTTAATTTTAGCAACCTGATTTTTTTTTTTTTACATTTGACTTTATGTTCCTGCAGGTGCAGTTTGACTTGGTGACTGCTGCCTTCACCCTGTCAGAACTTCCTGGTGTGAAGGATCGTGAGGATGCTGTGCTGACTCTGTGGAGGAAGACAAACTCATACCTTGTGTGTGTGTGTGTGTGTGTGTGTGTGTGTGTGTGTGTGTGTGTGTGTGTGGTGTGTGTGTGTGTGTGTGGTGTGTGTGTGTGTGTGTGCTTGGAGATATTAATTGGTTTGTAATCTCTCCTACTATCTGAAGCTTCTATATTAGTATTTCATGTTTTCTGAATTTAGGTGTTGGTGGAAAATGGCACCAAAGAAGGCCATCAAATACTAATGGAAGCCAGAGAAACTTTATTAAAGGTATAAACAATTGATGAAGAGCGATCTAGCAAAAATATATTAAAAATATATAATATTTAGAAAAGAGCATAATCATTCATTCAACTTTATTAACTTTCAATATGTGTGTGTAAATGATGTGATGCAATTATTAAAAGCAGTTGTTTGTCTTTAGACACAGGACAAGATTGTTTATGACATCAGGCCAGCATCAGTGTTTGCTCCAGTAGGTGGAACCTCCTGATTTTCGTCCTGTGTGCCAAAGCTCTAGTAATTTTCTCATGTTTATACTTTTACAGTGTCCTCATGAAATAATGTGCCCTAAACTAGTACTGGGGTCTGTTATGCCCTGCAACTTCCAGCAGATGCACCATCCTCTTGCTCTGGCTGGTGTAAGACCAAACTCTGCAACATTGTCTGTGAAACCCTCAGCAGCTCAAGCCCTGACATACTCTTTCCTTTCCAGCACAATATGCCCCAGACGGAGAAGTTCAGCTACCTGATTCTGACTCGAAAAGAGCCAACAGATGTTGATACAGAAGGTGTAAGCTGGTCCCGGTTGGTGGCACCAGTACAGCGCAGAGCAAGACATGTTCACTGTCGACTGTGCAGCCCAGATGGACACTTGCAGCACATTGTGCTGACAGCAAAAAAACACGGCAGGTAAAGTCTTCATTGTGACATGCCAAGTTCTAAAATGTTGGTTTTTGTGCTGTAGACATACAGTATACAAGCCTTTGGCTTGCCTAAACGTAACCCTGACCCTATTTCTGCCAGATTTAGTGTAGGCTAACTACATTTGTTGCTTTACAGACTTGATTGTAGGTTATAGATAAGGTACAACTCCTATTACCGAATGTTGAGACTGACTGGGTTTGCTGCTGTTTGGGGATGTTCTGCCACCTAAATGCACCTTATAGCTTTTCACTGGTTTACTTTTACAATTTAGAGGCTATTCTCCTAATTTTATTTACTTTCTTTGAAAAAACACCCACATCATAATACCTCAACCTTCCGGGTTTGACTGTAGCCAGTGTTCTTGATTCTAAAAACTCCCTCTTGACGCGACACCACTTATAAGGGGAAATGACCCGGATTTTTTTTTTTCATCTGACCACAGAACCTTCGACATCAAACCAATCATGATCCATTTTCCATTTTCTCTTAACAGCAAACGACTTGGTCTTTGAACTATTGCTATTGCTTTAAAATACCTTCCCCTTCTTGTTTAAACCATTGATGTTTTAAGGTCAATAATATTGGATTTAAATAGTTCACTTTTAGTCCTGAGACTGATGGATCAACCAGGCTTTATTTACTGGAACTTACTGGTGATATACAGTATATGATCAATAGACAAGACCAATAATTCCAAAAGATCACAGTGACATCCAGATATTTAATTGAAAAGGAAATACTGAAACCTAGGAAACACTTTCAGACAACAGTGCCATGTTGTACCCAAACTTTAGTTTGTCTTTTTTCATGCAAAACCGTCAATAAATGAGCCTGCTGAACACTCAGCATGTTGCGGGCTTGTCATGACGCGTTAATTATTTGCATTATAAGATGTGACTTTGTGTTTGCTTTTTCAAATCCTGACTGGATGTCATTTTTGTTCTTTCTCATTTCAGAGATGTGTACCGATGTGCACGCAGCAGTGACTGGGGAGACCGGGTGCCAATCATTCCAAAAGACGACAGTGACATCCAGACAGATTCAGAGTGATACATTTAAAAGAAGGCTGAAAACAAGAACGTACTTTAAAATTATGGGCACTTTTAAAGTGCCTGTATTATTGAAAATGTGACTGCTGGATACTGGAAATTTAATAAAAGATTTCTTGTAATCAAACTTATATGATTGCAGTCACTACATGGTTGACTACTACTATCATAATATGAACTACCGTACTTTTACTGGGTACATTTAATTACCATTATATTAATTTTTCTAAATATTTGAAATTTCTAATCAAAACATAAGTACATAACATAACACTCCTCAGCCTCCCTGGTAAGTTCTATTCAGGGGTACTGGAGAGGAGGGTCCGCCGGATAGTCGAACCTCGGATTCAGGAGGAGCAATGTGGTTTTCGTCCTGGGCGTGAACAGTGGACCAGCTCTACACCCTCAGCAGGGTCTTCGAGGGTGCATGGGAGTTAGCCCAACCAGTCCACATGTGTTTTGTGGACTTGGAGAAGGCATTCGACCGTGTCCCTCGGGGGGTCCTGTGGGGGGTCCTCTGAGAGTATGGGGTGTCGGGCCCACTGATACGGGCCGTCCGTTCCCTGTACGATCGGTGTCACAGTTTGGTCCACATTGCTGGCGTTAAGTCAAACTCGTTTCTGGTGAGGAACACCTGGGGATCCCCCCGAATGAGCTGAAGAAGTAGCTGGGGAGAGGGAAGTCTGGGCTTCTCTTCTTCCCGTGATCTGACCCCGGATAAGCGGTAGAGGATGGATGGATGGAAAACATAAGTAGTCCAGTTATTCAGAGAAAGTGGAATTTAAAACATAGTATTGCAGCATATAGTTGTTTAAGTCTATTTCAATAAAGTCAAACAGTGCTGTTGATAATTTGGCAGTATTACCATATGGTCAAGATTGCTTGTGCGTTCCAAATCAACAAGGTGCATGTTGGGCCATCAGTTCATTTGCATTGTTCGTTCAGGTATCTCACCTCTTCCTCGTCACCACCAGAGATTCTCTACTTACTTGAGCCTCTGGAACCTTGATTTCCAAATGAAATGCAAAATATACTTTCATGTGAAAAAAGGACTTTGGACCACTGAGCAACAGTCCAGTACCTTTTGTCCTCATCCAGGTAAAAAACACCTAATGTTGTCTCTTCTGACTTCAGCTGTAGTCCTGTGAATCTCTTTCATGTTCTTAAATTGGGCTTTGTCTCACTATTATCTTGACAAGTGTCCAGGCAGCAGTCTCTCTCGTCATTGTTTTGCCAACCGAACGAGACTGAGAGACTGTTTCAAGGCTCAGGAAAGCTTTGCGTGTGTTTTTGGGTTAATTAGCTGGTTGGAGGATAGCAATTGAAATGGAATTTTATTGTGAAATGTAAATTGAGTGCAAAAGGAGAAAATTGAAATGGAATTTTATTGTGAAATGTAAATTGAGTGCAAAAGGAAGGGTTGAAATGGAAATTTAGGAGAGCAGATGAAGTCCGTTTGCCACCTCATGCATTTGTAAGAAACAAAGGTTCAAAGGAGACCGGCGTCAAACAACTGAGGGGGGGACATTCTCAGTCATTCAACTTCTTGCGCCAGCCGGAACACATGCTGTGAAGGCACCAAACACCTGTGGTGCATGCAGCGTGCACCTACTGTGTTGACGTCCTGTGTCCTGTGCATGCAGCACACACATGCTGTGAAGACGTCCTGTGTCCGCGCCTCAGAGGCGGGCCTTCGGCTATATAAGATCAGAACTGTAAACACTTAATAGAGATCTCTCCGCATGCTTCTGTGTGTGTATCCTGACCGACTGACTGGAATAAAACCATCTCCTACGCAGTTACTTAGATTCATTGTTTACTTCTCAAAACGGCTAAAAATTCCACGACACACCCCACTCTCCCTCTCCTCTCCCTTCCTCTCCTCTTTCCCCTCCTCCTCCTTCTCCTCTCCTCTACCTCCCCTTCACTCTACTTCTCCTCTCCTCTACCCCTCTCCTTTCCTCTCCTCTCCTCTACCCCTCTCCTTTCCTCTCCTCTCCTACCTATTCTATCCTCTACCTGTCCTCCCCCTTCTCCTCTCTCTTTACCCAGCCGGCCATCAGCAGGAGGGTCCCCCTACATGAGCCTGGTCCTGCTCAAGGTTTCTTCCTGTTAAAGGGGAGTTTTTCCTTGCCACTGTTGCTTGTCTGGGGTCAGGCCCTGGGATTCTGGAAAGCGCCTTGAAACAATTTTGATTGTATAAGACACTATATAAATAAAGATTGATTTGATTTGATTCAAAAGGCAGGATTTTTATAATACTCTTATTATAATCTGTCCTTTTAAAAGACAGAGTGCCTTAGATTTTTTTGTAACTATTAATCAATTTCAGCCTGAAATTCTTTCTTAAAACTTGTGAAAAGAAACTTCTGCATTAAATATTAATTTGGGCAAAGTAAAGAACAAAATAATAGTCAGCTAAACACTAAGTGCAAAAAAAATCAAGTTCTGATTTTTGATACATTTTCCATTTGAGTCAACTGCATTACGATTCTGTGTATGTTTCAAAGTGGTTGAAGATTTTTTTTAAAAACACATTCTCCTAGAGCACTGGTACTGGTGGGCTTGACATTCGAGTACAGTACTACATGACAGTAAAATTAAATATCTGTTAATCCCCTACAATTTCGATAAGGGCTGAGGTCAAGTCTGGGTATTTGTAGTGATATCCGGACTCTTGTGTCCTCTTTGGTATGACTTTCTGGCCCTGTGTGAGGACCATGGCCCGCTCAGAGCCCATTAGAGCTTTAACAAAGAAGCCAGGCACAGGGAGAATGGTTGGTCTCCTCATTATTCTGCCCAGCTCTTTGGTGAACTCATAATTGGTGTTCAGTACAGGCGCTACTCCATTAAAAACTTGTGGAGAGGAGGAGGCAACGTCTCCAGGGTGTTCAAGGGCGTGGGCAATAATTCCTGCTAGATCTGAGATGTGGATCCAGGGAAATGGTTGGCGTCCTGAGCCCAAAGTTCCACCAAGGCCAAGCCAGAAAGGCAGCAGCATTTGCTTCATGGCACCACCATCACGGCCGAGAACTACACCTGGTGGCAAGAAATTTAGCATATTTAGCAGCCAGAGTCAAGGTTATTACATATTCCGCTCTGTGGCCTGTGAGAACGTTATTTTATTCCTTTCAGCCTTGGATATTTCTTGCAGTTTCTAAAAAATTAATCCAAATCACAAAAAAGAGCGTGCAAAATAGGGTAAAATCATGTAAACAAACTAAAGTAAATAAAAATAACACACATAACCGATTTAAGTGCATATGAATATTGCAAATTACAATTGGGGCGGAGCTCAAGCTTTTTTCAACTTGCGGAGGAACCTGAGGTGAACTTGAGGTGTTGGCTTTCTTGGCCAGTGATGTGGAGTTAATGAGCAAGGTGAGTGATTCTGTGATGCTGTCAACCTTGTGGAACTCCTGTTGTCATATTATCTGTGTTTTCCTGATTGCAAAAGGCAGGGTTCAGCCCCAGCTGAATGATCTTTAGAATGAGCCAGAGGGGCATGATTCGATTGAATGATGAAACTGAAATCTATAAACAGCATTCGCGCACTGTGTTCAGATGTGTTTTCTTCTTAAAGAAGTTCTGCCAATGTTGATCCAAACTTACAACTGTGTGTATGCTTCAAGAGAGGTAGGTACAAGGATGTACAAAAACTGTGTATGCCAATTCATCTTTTCAGCTTGTGAAATTAAAGCTATTTACAAGATTTACAAATAAAAATCTGGGTGACTTAGTATGACATTGTTTTACACAGACAACTTTTTCACATTTCTTAAAATATCAAATTCTTTGATACACAACATCTCCTTTTCTGACTTAACTGGTAATGTTTGTTCAATGTACCATAAAATCCATTGTTTGGACATACCAGGTCTGATGATGAACTGTCTGGTGGTTTTTGCCATATTCTCTTGAAGAAGTGCAGAAGCCTCCCACTCTTTCACAAGTTTTGAGAGAAGATCAAATGGTGTCCATTTGCTGTCTTCTGAATACTCAGCTGTCAGACTGGGCTTGTAACAAGCTGATCCACAATAACACAGAGAGGTCTCACTTTATCATCTTTAAGTTTGTGTTATTTGATGCTGCAGCTACAGTTACAGCTACATCAGAGAGCCTGTGTTATTATTATGCGTAACTACTACATACCTACACCTGTTACCAGGACCCAGGAGCAAGGTGGACTGGGAGACCCTGCAATAGCTTGAGCCAGACTTTTTGTAGTATTGATGCGACTGGAAAATAAATCCTTTTTGTAGCCTTCATTCCACCTAAGACCAAAAATAAGACGAGAAATCGGTTCTTTAATATATTTGATAGTTCTGCATCTTCACTTTTGTTGTATTCAGAATTTGTTATTTGGGCAATAAAATGTCAGAAAATGGAAAGATGTCAAAAATGACATCCTCAAATAGCTAGTTTAATCCACAAGCCAAAAATATTCCCCAAGAGAGCCAAATGGTGTTTTAATTTACACACAGCCTCTCCAAACAAGTTTCTAATCAGTTACTTAATAGGGATCAGTGAAAATCTTAAAAATCAGGCAGGACTTTCTAGTGTTATTTAAAGTAGTTGCAACTATCTAATGGACTTAGACAAAGGCTTTATTTAACACTTGCCATCTCAGTGGGTTCATCAGATTTTCTCCTGCCAAGTTGATGACCCCCTCACAATGTGGAAGGCCGTTCAACTCCAACTCATCCTAAACAGAGAAGTTGTTGAAAAAGGTTTAGGTATTCATAAATTGCTCATTATTTGGAGGAAAAGCAAAGAAAAAGTGATTCCGGAATTATAATAACAATAAATGTAATGAAATAAATGAAGAGGTCTCACTGTGAATGAATTAAAAATTCCCAAAGCTGAGGAATCAACCTCTTCATCATACCCATGTTATTTTCCCTGGACCAGGCTGTCGAGATATCACAGTCACCTCATGGCCTTTGTTTTTCAGTAAGCACATCAGCTCTCTGCCTACAAATCCTGATCCCCCTCCTGTAAGTAAGAAAAACACCAGACACAAATGTACACAAAAACAGCAGAATTACATATTGCATATTACATATTGAGTGTGACAGCTACCCGTACAAACAAGACAAGTGCAAAACATATTTTGCCCATATTTCACAAGATTAAATTAAGTGTAAAGACAAATAAGACTGCCGGACTAAATTGGAGGCAAAAACACAAATATCACAATGGCCTTGATTTGGTTAGAGTGGTTAACTCTCACTAAAGGCCTCTCATTTCTAAATTAAAGTTTTGTAATTTAGTACATGCTCCCGAATTATTTTTCTTAACAATGACTAAAAGTGGTCTTTAAACTGGAATATGCCCTTTGAGCTGTTCCTACTAAAGAAAAAAAAATAAAAAATTAAAGATTTACTTTATTCGATCCCACTGAGGGAAAATTGGACGTTTGCAGCAGCTCAAAAGCTTAAACATAGGATTTAAGTTTTTAATTCATATGAACAATCACGTTGAAGGGGAAAAAAAATCAGAATTTGCCTGTCGCCTGTCAGCTTAATCTATGTGGGTCACATGCTTACAAAACGAAGGTGCGTTACTTTTGCAAACATCGCTGTGCCACAACAATTATAGAAATGCTTTGAGCATTAACAAAGCTATCCCGCTTTAAACGCAGTTTTCTGGAAGAAACTTTCAAACGTTTACTGATTCAACTAATTACGAATTCACATGCTATAGCTATTGCAGTTGATATATATTTCTGGTTAACATTTATGAACAAATTGGATTGCATAACTCAAAATACCTATTAAAAACCTCATCGTGTCTTGTTAGTATCGAGCCTTAGATTAGTCTGTCACAACAATATCGTCGTTCTAGCAGCGCCGCGACGAGTCTAGTTAACCCCTGAAGTGACAGGCAGCCATTTAACCGAGCAACCAGGGCTGCTGTAATTATTGTTCCGTAGGACGACCTTGTCGACTTCTTCTTCTGGCGTTAACAGTTAACTTCTTCCTTCCTATTATTTATGGCGGGTGGCACTCTAAGTGAAATACCGCCCCCGTCTAGACTGGAGTGCGGAACAAAATATTCTACGTACTAAAATCTACTAGGTTTGTTTGGTTTTTTAAATTACACACTAAACTAAAGAACAAAATGAAATAAAGAAAAAAATCAATTGTGACTGATTTTATTTAGAAGGTTAAATGACGGTTAATGTCTAACTATTGTCTCATCATATAGTTGATCATCATACTAGCAATCTGTTTTTTTTTAAAATGTGCTAAATACACTGAAATTGCTGGGGTTTCTTTAAATTTACTTTTTTGTAAGGCTCTATTATCTATGGCCCTATTATAGCCAATACAATTGTCAGCAATTTTCTTTTTCTGGGTTTTCCTTTCAAAGTAAAAACAGTTACATAATATTGCATAATTCACATTTTGTGCTAATTCACAATATTGTGAGATGACGAAAAAACAGTTGTATTTAAATAATTATTTTTGGGTTTTATACCGCATACATAGTTTTTTAGGACTGACAAACAACCCGGAAACCACACGATTGGTGGGTGACGAAAGCAGTGATCACGTGGTTTTAGAAATAAATTAAGCTTCGTTCTCTTCAATTTCCCTTCTTCCTGACTGTGATGGTGTGTTAAATGGTGGTGCACTGAGTTATACACACCAGCGTTCGAACTGATTGTTTGAAGGTATAACCTCGAGTTCTGGGTAAGTAGATAATGTCCATGGTTCACATTAATATGCATGTACTTTCTTCTTCTGGTTGTTTTCTTAACCCTTCTTTGTTAGCTTGTTAATGCCCATCTTGTCGACCTCGTGGTCAGTGGACATGCCCAAAATTATAAAGAGCCGGAGAGCTTTTATTTTTTATTTTTTTTATTTTTTATAAAGGTTGTCTTAATTACTAAACCTAATCAATCGGCGAACCTCGCAAGTTTTATTAGGCAATATTTTTAATCACCTTTAACTTTCGTATATTTCGTGTGGTTTTACATATTTTTGTAATTATACGATTTGACGCCAGAATTCAGTAAGTACTCTAAAAATTGTATCTTTGAAGCTACTATACAATAAAGTGCTGCATCCCCATAGATCATTTGAATTGAAGCTGTGGGTGCACTCTTGGTGGTAATGATGAAACTATATTGGGATTGTTTTTCAGCCAGTGTCAAACCTTAATGATGAGTTGCATGTGTCCGTGTTTCACCTGAAACTCGTGATTATAACTTCACTGCACTGATGGGGTTTGACAAGACACAATTATGAAGAACCTATTATAATGCAATTTACACTAAACAGTGTGCTCCCTTTTAGGAATGGAGAACCTGACAGCATAGAGGCATTGGATTTTGAGGTGTGTATCACTTAACATGGGGACTGACATTGGTTTCATAGCAGTGCTCAATATCGTTTTAGTTTTGTCATTGATGAACTAAATTCCAAATCTTGCGTGTTATCTTTTGTTCTTACAGGTAGCCTATGGATCACAAAGTGGGTTTCAAGCGTATTCACAAAATAAAGCTGCTGGATTTGCAAACTTGACAAGATTTTTAAAATATACACTGTTAAAATGTGTTTCACATGTTTGGTTTTTTTTGTCTGAATATATTAAAGTATTCAGTTTTCATTGTATGGAGTCTTGATTTCACAACTTTTAAATCATAACTGAAAATGAGGGTGCTTAATGGTAAGACACTGAAGTTTTTCATATTGGAATATATATATGTTTTGTATGATCAACATACAATATTGTATTTTATTTATATATATTTATGTATGTGTGTGTGTGTGTGTGTGTATACATACATACACACATATGTGTGTGTGTGTGTATGTGTATATATATATGTGTGTGTGTGTGTGTGTATGTATATATATGTATATGTATATATGTATATATATATATATATGTGTGTGTGTGTGTGTATGAGTATTTGGCCCCCTTGAACCTTGCAACCTTTTGCCACATTTCAGGCTTCAAACATAAAGATATAAAATTTAAATTTTTTGTCAAGAAACAAGTGGGACACAATCGTTAAGTGGAACGAAATTTATTGAATAATTTAAACTTTTTTAACAAATAAACTGAAAAGTGGGGCGTGCAATATTATTCGGCCCCTTTACTTTCAGTGCAGCAAACTCACTCCAGAAGTTCAGTGAGGATCTCTGAATGATCCAATGTTGTCCTAAATGACTGATGATAAATAGAATCCACCTGCTCTGTGATAGTCTCAGGGTATCTGTTAAGCGCAGAGAGCATCATGAAGACCAAGGAACACACCAGGCAGGTCCGAGATACTGTTCTGGAGAAGTTTAAAGCCAGATTTGGATACAAAAAGATTTCCCAAGCTTTAAACATCTCAAGGAGCACTGTGCAAGCAATCATATTGAAATGGAAGGAGTATCAGACCACTGCAAATCTACCAAGACCCGGCCGTCCCTCCAAACTTTCATCTCGAACAAGGAGAAAACTGATCAGAGATGCAGCCAAGAGGCCCATGATCACTCTGGATGAACTGCAGCGATCTACAGCTGAGGTGGGAGAGTCTGTCCATAGGACAACAATCAGTCGTCCTTCAACAATCACTGCACAAATCTGGCCTTTATGGAAGAGTGGCAAGAAGAAAGCCATTTCTCAAAGATATCCATAAAAAGTCTCGTTTAAAGTTTGCCACAAGCCACCTGGGAGACACACCAAACATGTGGAAGAAGGTGCTCTGGTCAGATGAAACCAAAATCGAGCTTTTTGGCCACAATGCAAAACGATATGTTTGGCGTAAAAGCAACACAGCTCATCACCCTGAACTCACCATCCCCACTGTCAAACATGGTGGTGGCAGCATCATGGTTTGGGCCTGCTTTTCTTCAGCAGGGACAGGGAAGATGGTTAAAATTGATTGGAAGATGGATGGAGCCAAATACAGGACCATTCTGGAAGAAAACCTGTTGGAGTCTGCACAAGACCTGAGACTGGGACGGAGATTTATCTTCCAACAGGACAATTATCCAAAACATAAAGCCAAATCTACAATGGAATGGTTCACAAATAAACGTATCCAGGTGTTAGAATGGCCAAGTCAAATTCCAGACCTGAATCCAATTGAGAATCTGTGGAAAGAGCTGAAGACTGCTGTTCACAAATGCTCTCCATCCAACCTCACTGAGCTCGAGCTGTTTTGCAAGGAAGAATGGGCAAGAATTTCAGTCTCTCGATGTGCAAAACTGATAGAAACATACCCCAAGCGACTTGCAGCTGTAATTGGAGCAAAAGGTGGCGCTACAAAGTTTTAACGCAAGGGGGCCAAATAATATTGCACGCCCCACTTTTCAGTTTTTTATTTGTTAAAAAAGTTTAAATTATTCAATAAATTTCGTTCCACTTCACGATTGTGTCCCACTTGTTGTTGTTTCTTGACAAAAAATTTAAATTTTATATCTTTATGTTTGAAGCCTGAAATGTGGCGAAAGGTTGCAAGGTTCAAGGGGGCCGAATACTTTCGCAAGGCACTGTATATATACAGTATATATATGTGTGTGTGTTTGTGTGTGTATATATATATATATGTGTATGTCATACAACCTCCATGTTTTAGTTCATCTTAACAAATATTTAAGATGAATGGAACCATGAGCAGTTCAGTTGCAGATGTTGCCTTGAGAGGCAATATACTGTAGTTAGTCAGAATACTCAGATTAAGTCCAACTATATCTTGATATCAGTGGTGCAAAGTTGCTACCCTTTTTTACATATTCAAACAAAGCAATAATTATTAGAGTCAGGAATGGTGTATGAAGGTGTCACACAAACTGATATGTTATAAGAGTTGTTGAATCAATATGAGCAAAAGACGTGGTTCCCAAAGGACCAAATGAAGAATTTCTCAATGCTCGAATGCTACTGACAGTTATAGAATATAAACAATTCAGTTCGACCACTCTTCAGCTACAGTGCACTTACACTGCTGACCTTCAGGCCAGCTTCAACACTATTTACACTACTGACATCCCTTAAGTGGTACTTTTTAAAAAGTTCACTCATAATTCTTGGAAAACATAATTTACAATTACATTTTAATTCACAGATCAACTCCTTTGAGTGAAACAGGAATTGTTGAGCAATTTGACGAGTGAATACTGTTTCCTATATTGTCTTTTCTCATGAGCCGACTCATTTTGTTTCCTGTTTGGTCCAATGACGTTCCCTCAAAGAGTCGAGCCATAAATGCAACGCCGTTCTGTTTGATGTAAGACTTTCCAGCAAAGGTGTACAGGACTGGATTGGCACAGCTACTGGTGAAAGCAAAAGCCGAGGTGACCGCACGGCTGGATTTTGAGATAAGATCCAGTCTGCCAAAACAAAACCAGCATTTTTAATTTTTAACAGATGTCAAAATTTCTGATTATGATGTTCTAAAATGATGGAGAAAAATTACTTCTTCTGATATGAAGTGATTAAAACATATGACTAATTTCACCATCAGAAAAAAGTAAACATGGTAAAATCCTCAGTGTTGAAGATTGTCTTGTGATTTTTGAATGAGAAGGTATTGCAACCCTTTCTTACATTTCTCTTGTGGGTGAATCCTCTGGGTACCACTCAGCTGCCACCTTTCCCCCCCCCCAAAAAAAAAGAAAATGGAATTAATAAACATCTTTCAAAATTTCTTTTTTGTGTGAAAGCAGAATTGGAGATTTCAGAGAAACAAGCCTAGAACAACCCCGTACATACCTGTAACATATTGATAACATGGTATGGTAGCCAGAAAATGCCAAATGTCACCACTATGGCCAAGATGAGTTTCTCACTGTGGACCTTTCTTTGGAACTTGGTCTGCCTCAGGCGTCTCAGGATGAGCACATAGCACATTATAATGACAGCATAAGGAATAATGAATCCTGATACTGTCTCAAAGGTGTACTGAAACCTCACCTGCACAAAGATACAAAACAGGTCCTTTCAAATGCCATAAGAGAAGTATCGCCTGTAATGTTATCACTTTTTCGACTATACAGCACCACCACAGCATATGTGACATGAAAAAAATGAATAGTCAGAGTTTCTCTCTGATTGCCAGTTCACTACAGCAGCTTCAGTTTCTGATTGTTTGCTTTGTAGTTAGTAACTTGCTGTGTTGATGAAAGAGCTTTTGATTGACCTGGACATTACTGGACAATTTATTCATTTTCTGTATTTAAAAATAACAAAAAGTTGTTTTAATTTGTTTCATACAAAGTTAGAAAACAGTTCATTTTATGTTAATATAGAATTTGTCGTATGAGAAACCCACAACAGATGTTCCATGACATGAGTAAAAAGTTTTACTAATGCCACCATCAGTTGCTGCTTGGGTGCTTTCGACTGGGCTACATCCATTTGTAAAAATTCACTTAAGAGGCTATTTTAGTTCTATCTGACTGGTAGAGAGTTATATACTTCTAAGGAAAAAACAATGGTAGGTGGGACTAAGAGTTGAAGATATCATGCATGAGTCCCTGGAACTGCTATGGGGCCATTGTCAATAGTACCTTCTTTTCATCTTAAAAGTTCTCAGAATTGAAGAATCCTCTTGGATAAGAGGCAAAACATCTTCAAATAACTTTGAGGAATTCAAGTTGATATATTTCAAGATGACCCGAATGAAAGAAAACATTTTCCAGCATGTTCTTGACTTGTGGGTCATCTGGGCCGTGCTGACAGGTGTAAATGGCATTGGGAAATCTGGGTTTTGTAGGCCTAAGTTCTTAGTGCCTTAAAATCTTGTGCTTTCCCAGTCTGTCAAGAATGCTTTCTTTGGTTCTTTTAAACCACCGGCCTGCTCTGGTGAAGCTCTGACTACTCGTTTCTTTCAAAGATTGGCCCGTGACCTTGAGGTGTCCCTCTACTGCTGAGTCCTGGCCTGAAGAGTTCCCCAAATCGATCCCATATACTGGTACTGTGCAATCTTTACCACACCTGACTGAATAGACCACATTGCTCTTCTTGTGTTTTGTCTTTTGGGAGGACTCTTTTCTGCCTTAACCTGTTCCTATATTTAAAGTGAACAAGTGGTGTTTGTTGAAAAGTAATGAAATGTAGAGGATGAAAAATTTTGCTCTGTCCAGGTTTTTCTACACAGATTTTATTTCTTTTGCTGGATTTAATTAAAACCCCAGTTTGGATATCCACACATTTTCACAGCATCCCTAGTGTGTTTCTGCTCCGTTAATTGTCCCTCTGTATTTGTGGGTATATCCTGTGCTTGGTGTTTACCCCTATCCTTTAAAGTGGGTGGTGTGGAACAGAGTGGGTGTTTAACTCCGTGTGGGGTTTATGCAAATTTTCAGGTTGAGAGATTGGATTCAGTGTGGACTGCAAAGTCTTAAACTGTTTTCAGTTTGACCTCTTCATGGGAAACTTGCTGTTATGGTCCCCCTGTGATATGATCAGTGAAGGCCCCCATTTCCCTGGTTTTGGTTTTGACCTACCTGTCCCAGGTGAATGTTCAGATTTTGGCCAGAAATTAAGTCATCTTTGTCAGGCAAGAAAAATAGTTTCTAAACAGAGGAGGTGGCATAAGGCTCAAACTCTGCCACACAGTTCTCAGTGCCCCAACACACATCCATACCTGGCTCCATGTGACCTAGATGACTAACTATCCCAATGACTCGCGTATTAAACCTTCAACTCTTAACAATGCCCATACACACACACAACTCTACCAGTCAGAGGGAATTGAAGAAGCCCCTTGGATGATGGGTATTATTAAATATGTACTTCTGAATAAGAAATAAATATAATAAGAAATATGATGAATTAGAAAATAGTGGCCTACTTACATGTTGTGGCAGTGTGTGATTGGGAGCACAGACAAGTCTTATTTTATTTCTGTCATCAATATCCTCTCTTACTTCTCGAAAGGCAGCGGATGGGATAGAAATCATCATCACCAGCACCCACATGCATATGATGGTCCTCTTCATGAATTTACTGGTGACAATAGAAGATATTTTCCTGGGCAACACCAAGACCACCATCCTGTGCATGCTCATCAGTGTGATCAAGAAGATAGAAGCATACATGTTGGAGTTGCACAGATAGAAGAGACCTTTGCACATGATGTCACCAAATAACCATGTCTGGTTGGCTAGATAGACAATGAAGAAGATGGTCAGGGCCATTAAGAGTCCATCAGCACACGCCAAGTTGAGGATGAGAAGGGTGGTTACTGAGCGTTGGCGGATACGTGCCAGGATGCTCCAGACAATGAAAAGGTTGCCAGGGACACCCAGAAGGAAGACCAAGCTGAGGATGAGGGCACCTAAGGTTGTGGAGAAGTCATTGCTCACAACACTCTCTTCCTCAATGTTTGTCTCATTTAAAAGTAAATGAGAAATTTTCAAGTTGTCCGTGCTAGCAGAATGGTTGATCCTGAGGATGACATGGAAATGTTAAAGAATTAAGGCGTCTTAGGTATCTTATTGTCAGACTAAGAATGTTACTAACCTGATTGAAAGAAACACATTAAAAAACTGTATACTTTTACGGTATTATCTATAATGCAATTTTATTTTGTATAATGGATCAAGTTTGTAAAATATCTGCAGTAACACTGCAGCAGAGACTTCATTGGCTTTGAACACGATGACAGTATTTATTTATTTATTACATTAACAATGTTACTAACCAGACTGAAGAACTATTTGGAACTACTCTATACCTTAAAATATTCACAATCTCACAGACATTTGTAAATAATATTCAGCTGGACTCTAGTGAACAATCTTTAATTTATTGTTTTCTTCTGGTTTGATTTCCTGTTTACATTTGTCAAGCCTCTCTATTCTGACATGAAAACAACACACAGCAGTTCATTCATTGAGACTATACTAATATTATGAGCATTTTACTATAAGTGAGAGAGACAAAATTCAATTGATTCAGAGACTTGATGTTTGAGAAACTACATTTTCTATTAAGTATGCATTTCCTGATAAGCCCAAATGGAGCCCTAATATTTGTATTGTGGTCAAACTTGAGTGCTTTATTTTCCCCTGATGGCTATATAATCAAGTGACCCTGTAAACAATGTGGCCAGATTTACTTCACTACAGAAGCAACATGTCATGTCTAAGAAAGATATTGATGCTGTCATGGTCAATCATGGACAATTTTTCTCATGGGTGATTTCTAAAATCGAAAGTCAAATACTTCTTTTTTCCCATTTAAACACTTAAAAAATCTTCTAAGAAAATGATATTTTCAGTTACTGTTATATGGTTTAGTCCAAACTTTAGCAAGATGTAATTTGTCATTAACAATTTCAACCAGAAAAACAACAAAACACAGTATGAGTTAAAAATGCAGTCTCACTAACAACTGTACTAACATGGGCTGAAGTCAAGATATCTGATGTTTATGATGAACAAGATATAATTCTGTAATGTTTTATCTTTAAACTTTAAGAACTTTAAGACTTAAAGACTAAATTCCATTACGTACTGCAGCACATGGAAAATAACAAATTTCCATAGCACACCCTGATCATTAATAGAACCATAAAGGCATCAGTGTACAAAAGTAATGATAAAACATTTTGTAAAATAGATTTGTCACTTGGAGAGAAGCATAAAAATAGGAATTAGAATTGTGTGCTTGCTGCTCAACATAGATGTCATATTTAATATACTGGTAACTTTACTACAGCAGGAATTTAAACTTACATTATAAGATTTAACAATGGCTGGCAATCATAACGAAGGCTTAAGATAAATATTAGGACTTTATGAATAGCTCAAAAAAAGAAAATTTACCTTTTCAGGATGTGATGTTTCTCCATGGCGTGTGTCATATTCATTTTTCTTGCTGCCGTCTCACTCTCACTCTACAGACCATAATAAACCGAGGAACATTCTGTCACACAGGCTCTAACATGCTGTGCTTAAGAGGGTGTGTCCTGCAATCCCCCCCATTCCCAAAACAGAGTCTATTAATGTTAAACAAAGTACCCTGTTAAGTTGGGATCTATTCAAATTGTGCAGTTTGACATACGACACAATACAACACTATTTGCAACCATATATTTTTATTAGACGAATGTATTATTCCCTACCAATGTAAGCGTCACACCGAAAAATTCCATTTTATATATCCTGGGGCCCTTGTTACAGCATACGTCAATTGTTGAGTAATTTCAAGGAACGGTAGATGACTAGGTGATTCAAATTCTTGCACAAGCTCCATGTAAAGGATGAAGAGTGTACAAGCGGCAACTTGCAGAACGCACTCATACACACTCACACACCTAGCACCATACCGATTACAATTGCATGCCTAAATCAAAGTTACAGCAACCTTTTGCTCCAGCATATGTGATATGTTTGTTTGGAAATTTAGGATAATGATCTCAAATATTAATATTGCACACTGGAAATACTGATTAGCCTGACAATATTAATATTGGTCTCCAAATTCACAAGAGTACTGAAAAGTGTGAATTGGGTTTCACATAGGACAAAGTCCATTATCATCATTCCGCATGATGTGGTTCTGTGCTAGGAACATTGCTGATTGATGAATTTAACTCCTGTTGGAAGGAACAACCTCTAATACATGATAATGACATGTGGAAACATCACATTTTAGGTGCTGCAGCCACTGAAGTGTTTTGGTCATCAACACCTCTGTTTGTAGTCTTCTCTAAGTGGAAAAAACACTGCTTTTCACACATTTTAGTGATCCAAACACATCCTCTGCACTGCAGTTTTTGGCTTTCTCTGAGAGCGAAAAACACTGTTTTATCATAAATTCTGAGATATGAACACAATTATTTGATTTCAGGGGCAAATCAGATAACTTTAACCATGGCAAAAAATGCTGACAAACTAAACCCATTGTGTCATCTAATTAATGTATTTCCATAATTTATGTCTATTCTCTTCTACCTGTCCCCCCCTTCACCTCCATCTCTGCCCAGTAGGCCATCAGCAGGAAGGTCCCCCTACATGAGCCTGGTCCTGCTCAAGGTTTCTTTCTGTTAAAGGGTAGTTTTTCCTACCATTGTTGCTTGTTGGGGGTCAGGCCCTGGGATTCCCCAGAGACAATTTTGATCGTAACAGTTGCTATATAAATAAAAATGAACTGAATTGAATTGCCAGACATTCCTGTCTCATGGTCCTCTTAAGGAGCAATACCCTGGCCTTGAGCACCTACAGTAGGTCTGGCAACAATGTGCCTCCTTAAGCACCGCTTATTGGCATTGCTGGGCTTGGGATTCCTCTTCTGTCTGGTGGGGCGTGTCCTCCAACTCCACCTGCATCCTATCCAGAGAGGCATCACCCCAATAACCCTAAACTCCCTCTCATCTTTTAAAATTAAGATTAAAATTGCTTGCTTGTTTGTTTGTTTGTTTGTCATCAGGGTCCCCTGTTATGAGACTGTTCCTGCTCAAGGTCTCCTCCTGTTCAAATCAATCTTTATTTATATAGCGTCTTTTACAATCAAAATTGTTTCAAGACACTTTCCAGAGTCCCAGGGCCTAACCCCGGACAAGCAACAGTGGCAAGGAAAAACTCCCCTTTAACAGGAAGAAACCTTGAGCAGGACCAGGCTCATGTAGGGGGACCCTCCTGCTGATGGCCGGCTGGGTAGAGAGAGAGGAGAGGTGAGGAGAGGAGAGGAGAGGAGAGGAGAGGAGAGGAGAGGAGAGGAGAGGAGAGGGAGAAGGAGAGGGAGAAGGAGAAGGAAAAGGAGAGGGAGAGGGAGAGGAGAGGAGAGGAGAGGAGAGGAGAGGAGAGGAGAGGAGAGGAGAGGATGGGCACAGAGCACAGAAACACATACAAAAATACACTATTTATACAGTGGGTCAGCGGGGCCGGAGGTCATCATGCAGCTACCTGTCAATGAATACAGAAGGGGGGGGGATGGAGAAGCAGAAAAACTACACAAGAATTAGGATAACTAGTCTGCTTGATGGGGCGGCACGGTGGTGTGGTGGTTAGCACTGTTGCCTCACAGCAAGAAGGCCCCGGGTTCGATCCCCGGTTGGCACTGAGGCTGGGGACTTTCTGTGTGGAGTTTGCATGTTCTCCCTGTGCCTGCGTGGGTTCTCTCCGGGTACTCCGGCTTCCTCCCACAGTCCAAAGACATGCATGATTGGGGATTAGGCTTATTGGAAACTCTAAATTGCCCGTAGGTGTGAGTGTGAGAGTGAATGGTTGTCTGTCTATATGTGTTAGCCCTGCGATTGACTGGCGTCCAGTCCAGGGTGTACCCTGCCTCCGCCCATTGTGCTGGGATAGGCTCCAGCCCCCCCGCGACCCTCAGTGGAGGAACAAGCGGTAGAAAATGAGTGAGTGAGAGAGTGAGTGAGTCTGCTTGATGAGGAGGAGGAAAGGAGAGGAGAGGAGAGGAAACCATGACCCAATGGGGTGACAAAGGCCTGTCAGGTGATCATGTTTCCGGACCCCGGCAGCCTTGGCCTATCACAACATAACTAAGATGTTAACCTAATGATTAGACGACCACATAAGTATGATAATTTGTCTGTCTATAATAGTAACTGGAACTACAGAATTAGTAACAATAAGCTTTTTCAAAGAGGTAGGTTTTAAGCCTAATCTTAAAAGTAGTGATGTAGTAATGTGATCTCTTTTGTCAATACCTGTCAGAACTCTGGCTGCAGCATTTTGGATCAGCTGGAGGCTTCTTAAAAGGTTGTTTGAACACCCTGATAATAAAGAATTACAATAGTCCCGCCTGGAAGTAACAAATGCATGGACTAACTTTTCAGCATCATGTCGCGTCAGTAGCTTCCTGATCTTTGTGATGTTTCTCAAGTGAAAAAAGGCACTTCTAGAGACTGTTTTAATGTGTGAGTTGAAGGAGAGGTTTTGATCAAAAGTTACTCCAAGATTCCTCACACAGAGACTAGATGTTAATGAGATACCATCTAGAGTGATCATATGATCTAATCTATCCCTGAGAGGTTCAGGACCAAACACCATGACCTCAGTTTATCCTGAGTTAAGGAGGAGGAAATTTGAAGACATCCAGGACTTTATGTCTTTAAGACAGGTCTGAAGCTTCACTAACTTCTCTGTCTCCTCTGGTTTCATGGATAAATAAAGCTGAGTGTCATCAGCATAACAATGAAAATTTATCCCATGCTGCCGAATAATGTTCCCTAAGGGAAGCATGTACAATGTGAAGAGGATTGGTCCAAGTACAGAACATTGAGGAACTCCATGGCTAACCCTACTGTATGAGGAGGGAACACCATGGACATGAGCAAACTGGTATCTATCAGATAAATATGATCTAAACCAGTCTAGTGCTGTCCCTTTAATCCCAATCACATGTTCCAGTCTATGTAACAGGATGCTGTGATCAACTGTATCAAAAGCAGCACTGAGGTCCAGCAGAACCAGCATAGAGACCAGTCCATGATCTGAAGCTATAAGAAGATCATTAGTAACTTTAAGAAGTGCTGTTTTTTTGCTGTGATGAGCTCTAAAGCCTGACTGAAAAATCTCAAACAGGCTGTTTCTCTGCAGGTGCTACAGTAACTGAGTCACCACAACCTTCTCAAGAATTTTAGAGATAAAAGGAAGGTTGGATATCGGCCTGTAATTTGCTAACACATCGGGATCCAGTGATGGTTTTTTAAGCAACGGCTTAATCACTGCCACCTTGTAGGACCGGGGTACATACCCTGTCACTAAAGAACAATTGATCTGGTCCAGGACAGATCTGCCTATCACTGGTAAAACATCCTTCAACAGGTGTGTTGGGATGGGATCTAAAAGACACTTGGTGGTCATGGATTTCTGAATTAGCGAAGACGCCTCAGAAAAATATATAGGGGTGAAGGAGTTTAAGGGCTCGTTGGAGAACCTGTATGTACCCACTATGTACTATGGTGATGGTCCAGTTGTTGGGATGGCCTGGTTAGCTTTTTCTCTAATGGCTAGAACTTTATCAGTGAAGAAGCTCATGAAGTCTTCACCACTAAGGGAAGAAGGGATACGTGGATCTAAAACACTGTGACTCTTGGTTAATTTGGCCAGTGCTGAAAAGAAACCTGGGGTTGTTCTTATTATCCTCAATTAAAGAAGAAAAATAAGCTGTTCTAGCCTTGAGGGGGGCCTTTTTGTAAACTAATAGACAGTCTTTCCAGGCTACAGGATAGCTGTCTATTTTACAAGAATGCCACTTCCTTTCTAGTCTGCGCACTTTCTGCTTGAGGGTCCTGATATGTGAATTATACCAGGGGGCACACCTCCTCTGATTGACTATTTTCTTTTTCAGGGGGGCAACAGAATCAAGCGTGATTCTCAGTGAGGTTGCTGCACCTTCAGCAATAGAGTCAACCTCAGTAGGGCTAAAATTATAATGATTGATCCCTGGGGAAACACACAGTGGTCCTGGGATTAGCAGAGGGATCGCTTCCTTAAACTTAGCTACAGCATTATCTGAAAGACATCTGCTATAGTAAGACTGTGCTCTGAGCATAGAAGAATTCTTAATCAAAAATGTAAAAGTGATCAAAGAATGGTCTGACTGGAGTGGGTTCTGAGGGAACACTGACACATGTTCTACCTCAACACCATAAGTCACAACTAGATCTAGGGTGTGGTTGAAGTTATGAGTTGGTTGGTTTATCTGCTGGAGGAAACCAACTGACTCAAGTAATGAAATGAAGCCATGTCTAAAGCTGTCATTTACGTCTAGATGGATATTAAAGTCTCCAATAATAATGACTTTGTTTGTTCTAAGGACCAAGTCAGATAAGAAATCAGAGAACTCAGACAGGAACGCTGAATGTGGCCCAGCAGGGGGCCGATATACAACTACAAACAGAAGTGGCTTTTCTGTCTTCCAGCTCAGATGGGTGATGCCGAGAGTCAGGCTTTCAAATGAACTGGAGCCATGTTTTGCTCTAGGATTAACTTATACCTTGGAGTGATAGATTGCTGCCACTCCCCCTCCTCGACCAGTAACACGAGGAATATGATAAGATGGGTAGGAGGAGTAGATTCATTTAAGCTAACATACTCCTCCTCCTGAAGCCAGGTCTCAGTAAGACAAAATAAATCAATGTGATGATCTGCTATCAGGTCGTGCACTAACAGGGATTTACACAAAAGAGATCTAATATTTACCAGTCCACACTTAATTGTGATATTAGTTTCTCCAACTTGTGCTTTAGTATTAATTTTAATAAGATTATGGTGATTGACCGCTCCCCTGCTCTGTGCTTGGTGAACTTTTAACCGTGGAACAGAGACTACCTCTATCGTGTTAAATATGTTATTGTTGGTGGATGAGGGTTCTATGGAAGCAGCAGAGAGGTGTGTAAGACTACAACTCTGCATCCTGGTCTGGACCCTGGATTGTCAGGTCACTTTGGGTCTAATAAAATTAGCCAAATTACTAGAAATGAGAGAGGCACCATCTCTCCTAATCAGACCAGGTTTTCCCCAAAAAGTGCTCCAATTGTCTATAAAGGCCACCTGGTTTTCGAGGCACCACCATGACAGCCAGTGAGGAAGCGACGACATGCGACTAAACATTTCATCGTTGGCCAGATTGGGGAGGGAACCAGAGAATGCTTTGGACTCCGACATCGTTTTTGTGTAGTTGCACAACGACTCTATGTTAATTTTGGTGACCTCCGACTGACGAAGCCGGATGTCGTTGGCTCCGACGTGAATAATAACTTACGTTTACGTCTCGCTAGAAGCCATAAATTTGCTTCTATCCCGCTATGGCCCCCGGAATGCACTTGACTATGGTCGCTGGAGTCGTCTTCACGTAGCACAAAACAGAATCCCCAATTGCGAGGGTCGGTTTCTCAGCGGGTGTGTCGCCGAGTGGGGAAAAACGGTTAGCCAGGGGAAGCGGTTGGTGGTTCACCGTGGGCCTTTGGTTTGGGCTACGCTTCCTGCGAACCGTCACCCAGCCGTCCTGGCTAGCCGGCTGCTGCCGGGGGACCGCTAGCTGAAGCTACACTATTTCTTCACTGTCTCTAAATCCATACTGAGTTGCTCCACTAGGACTAGTGCAAATATCACTGGACTGATGAGGGCCTATCACAACAAACATAACACGCTTCATTTTGGTCTCATCTCTAATTTTTTTGTTTTCTTAGATCCACATCTTCATTACATTTTGTAAAACAGAGCTGACTTTGGAGGGAAATGAATGTGTTTTGGTTTTTACCACTGGGTGGCAGCATATTCATATGAGATTACCTCATCTCACTCTCCCAGACTGGATTTTTATGAGTTCACTTTTATTTTGAAGTATTGCCGCTACAGAAGATTACCAACCTTGCATGCATATAAATGTGGCTTTTCTTTGAAGCACAGCCTGACCAAATGTGTTCAGATTTGTAAATCACATGGAAAATGAAGCTGTCTTTTGCCTGTATCAGGACTTAGTGTGGTAATAAAAAACCAAGTTTTTCTTTTTAGCTACCCTATAAACTACAGTTTCAGCAAATACGCCTCATGCAGTGGTGGCTCAGTTTATAACATTAAACTTCTTGTATCTACTATAACTGGTATATGTGTGGTATATGTGTACAGGAGTCTTCAAGGTATGCTTCACATTCTAAACACACATGATATTTGTGGCTGCTTGCTACTGCTTCATGAATGTTACAGAAAATCTGAATATGTCAACTAAAACAAAGGGGGTCAAACTGAGAAGAAGAAATACTTTTAAATAGCTGTAACTAACCCCATAGTTCTAAACACAATATAGTTGTTAAATATTGGTTATCAGATCAGGTTGTATCAGGTTGACTTTTATCTTCAGTCAGTATACAGATCTTTGTTCTCTCCCCAACCACACTGCAGCATTTTGTGATCAAACCGGGGTTTGACTATTGATCTCAAGACGGTAAAGGGGACAGTTAGAGAACTGCCTTGCCCTGTCAGTAAATTCCACTGTGAGAATAAAAGTAGGATGAAGGAGTAAGGTAGAAAGAGCAAGGGAGGCTGTGCGACATGGTGCTTGACCAGGATAAAGACTGCCAGAGAGTGTATGTTTATTGAAGTTTTTCATCTCCTGACTCAGACAGAGAGCAGACTACAGAGGATAATGAGAAACAGATCTGTGGTTGAGAGGAAGGGGAGGGAAACAAGATTGAAGAGAAGGTAGAACATTGAGGAGTTGGTCAGGAGAAAAGAGGAAGGAGGATTGGGGTTATAAAACATGGAAAATGGGAGGAGAGGAAAAAGTGACTTCCAAAAAAGGGGGGCTGTTAAGTACATCGCCACAGGAAATGGGCCCTCTTATGTTTCCAATGTGAATGTCACAGACCTGCTGGTCTACAATGGCAGACTTAGATGACGAGAAACTAGTTCCCATAACTTTGTGCTTCTGAATGAATTAAAAACACGTGTGATTGACTTCTAAAATGTTATAAGTAATCAATGCAAAAAAAAAGTTATGAAGATGAACTAACTCCCCGTCAAGAACAGATAAAGAATAAGCAACTGATGAACAGATAATACAAATAAAACGCGAGACGGAGAGAGATTGGAGCGATTCATGGAGAAACCGCAAGAGGGGAAGAGGGGAGAGGAAGCAGGCTGGGAGTGGGGGGACTTCATGACTGACAGCCAAAAGGTCCTATGGAGAAAGAGTAACGGACCAACTGGAGCTAGGAACCCACCCAAAGGCAATTAAGGGTAAAGGACAAGAAAAAAATATTTGAATATTTAAACTTACCCCCTTCTCTCCGTCTTGACCGGGCATGATGAAGGAGCTGTGCAGACGGCGGAAAAGTCAGAGGGAAGTCAACGATTCTCGACCTACTGGAACCGAAAAGACAGATATGACTTCTCCTGTAAAGCCTGAAAGTTGAAAAAGTTGGAATTATTCGAGCAAGAGCCAGCCGTCGTCGTGTGAAAACAGCGTAGAATCTTTACTGGAATTTCATCCGAGATCGGCTATTCCGGGAATGACTCGCATTTAGGATCACATATAGGAGAAAGCAGCTCCAGGAAACCTTGGAGGCATACCGAGAACTCAATTGAACGCGGTTGCATTCATCTAGCTGTATCCTGTCCTTATCTGGTGGTGGGCGATGGGGGCCGCGCCAGGCGCGGGCTGGGATGAGGGCGAGTTCGAATTTAAGTTGGTCTTTGAAGAAGAGAGCCAGGGGCCATCGCCAGTGCGCACATCCGAACCGGACAACTCTGGAAACCCAGAGAAGAATGAGGATACCCTGCTGGACTATCCCGACACCAGGAACCTGGGTTAGAGTCATTTCTCTGATGATTGCATGTTAAAATTAAAGGGCCATGCTGTTGCACGGAAAATTATTTGCACAAGCGCGATAGCAGCCTTTATCTACGCGGTCAGTTCATGTGGATTTGTTTGGTCTGGATTGCGCTGCTTGCGTGCCTGTGTCTGTAAGCATGCCACCGTGTATATTAGTATGCTTTTGCTTTGCGTGAACATGTGCGCGCGTTTAAACTTTTTCTGACTTGCCTTTGCGCGTAATTCTAATAGCGCACGCCTGCGTGCAAACCCAGACTCAATGTGTTTCTAATCACATTTAATCAGCTGTGCGTGTGAGTACTGTATAGTTAACAACTGCCATATGGGAAGGAACCTCATATACACAGTCTCAGACTAACTTTACTCACTTAGATAATCTCTGTGTTTAAAGATATTTATGAATTTTGCTTTTAAGCTGGTCATTGAAGCTTCAGTGATTAGTTCGGCAGCATGGCCTTTTTAAATAACTGAAATCAAACGTGACAAAATTTGGAACATATTCATACAGTACCGTATTTTCACGACCATAAGGCGCACTGTAATAAAAGGTCTCAGTTACGGGTGCTATATCTGTATTTAAAACATACATAAGGCGCACTGTATTATTAGGCGCATGCTAAAACATACAGTAAAAAATGACAATGGAAGTAAAACAGTGAGTTTCGACACAGTTAACAAAATATTCATTCTTCCGCCACAAAACCATCAAAGTTTTCATCTCCTGTATCTGAATTAAACAGCTGCGCTATTTCGATGTCCAACATCCCGAATTCCTCTTCTTCATCATCTGAATCAGACTCACCAACCGGTTCCGCTTCAGCGTTGATGCCGACTTTTGTGAAAGCTATTACAATACATGAAGATGGTATCATAGCCCAGGACCTACTCTACTGTTGGAGTTTAAATGAGGTTTCTTTAAAGAACAAGATATTTTGTTCCCTAAATACAAGTGCTCTGTAGAAGAAAAAAGCTATTTGGAAGTATGACAAGAGCTAACTCTGACTCAAACTTGATTGTATTTAACATTTAACTCTCCATTTCTCTTGAAGGTTTAACTCAGGAATAAGAATAAAATGTGTTTTATCCTGTAAATTTGAAATTAGCTTCATTGTCTTAAATAGGTCATTTTCTGTACACAAGCTTACAAATCACAGTTTGCTTGTTTGCTGTGCTACCAGCGAAACAGTTGCCTCAGCATTACACATTTAATTACTTGGAAATATTTATGTTGCCAGGAAACAATTGAAGCCATTTTCACACAGACCTCATTTCTTGGCACTTGCAGATGTACATTGATCTTTACCAAAACGGACTTCACAATCTGTGGCGAGTGCTGCTGCCACTTTCCAGGGTTTGTGTCATCTGATTGTTTGGGCCCAAATCTCCGACAAGGTCTTTGAACATACATTGAAAAAGACACGGACTGTTTTGAATCAAATTTTTAAATGTCTTTATTATGAATGAATGTTCTTAAAATCAGCACATTTTCAAGCTCAGGTCACAGGCAAAAGCCTCTAAAACATAGGTGTCAAACTCTAAAATTTGGTCCGCAGTGTAATTATATTTGGCCCGCGAAGCCATACCAATTGACTATTAGAGCTGGCCCACCGGCATTATTGCTTAAAGATAACTACCCCTCTGAAAAATTATTAAAGGGCAGTAAATGAAGCATTTTTTTAAAAAAGAAGAAAGCAACAACAAAGAAAGTTGGAGAAGGGAACACTGTCATCATTTAATAGCATCTCAATGTTGTTCTTTGTAGGTGATTATAGCGTAACTGAAGAAAAGCTCCACTCTAAACTTCATCCTACTTCAGTGCCACAGATTTTGGTGTTTACGTACATTCGGTGTTTGAATTTATCCATTTCTCAGTTGCAGATAATCACCTAGCTACATCTCATGATGAACACTTGATCATCATCCCCAGTCCACCTCCCTTAGTCAGTCAGCAAGCTGGGATGAATTCCCCTCCACCACGACGTGCCGCCATCAGAGAGTTCATCGGGACCTATGAGAGCCTGCCGGCACGTTCTGTCCAGGTAAATCTGAACACAAACTATAACACAACTATAACTATAATAACTACAAATATAACTATAATAACTAGTAATTATTGTTTTGTTTTTTACATGTTTTACTTTGAAAAAAAATATATATTAAGACTGGATGTTGTCAAACATAAATACAGTGTAATCATTTGTATATTTAAGTATTTAATTGAACTTGGCACAATGACAACATACACATGTTGAAACACTCAAATGCAACATGAACTGTGGACATTACCGTTTCTTCACTTCAGGACAACACTAAATATTTTTTGATTTTTTCAGGAGTTATGGTTTCCTGCTGCCTTGGGTAACAAGCAGGGTGGTACCTCATGATTTGATTCCCTAGAGATCACCTCGAATAGATATTTAAAAAGTGCACAAAGATATCTCTCTACATTTTGATACAAAGATCTTCTAACTTTCCCTCCAGGTTTCAGAGTCTCGTGTGGTTGAGTGCCCAAGTATTCAGATAACTACAATCTCCCCAGAAGATGACCCACCTTCCACTGTTTCAAGGTACTGGGATATGGGTGATGGTGGTGGTGGTGGTTGCTGGGACAGGGAGCGTCTCTACCTTCCACTGCTGGATCCTTTTACTTACCGTGACAGATGCCCCAGCTCCCCAAGTCCTAGCCCTGCCTCCAGCCCCTCTTCCCGAGGATGGCTCAGCCCCGCTTCAAGCTGTGATTCCCTCTTGGTGGAGGAGGAAGACGTGAACGATGCCACAATGAACTTTATGCACTCTCCATCCTCAAGGCCCACATCCCCTGGGGGTAAAAAGCGTAGGAACACACCTTTTGCCTCCCCCGACACAAGGAGAAGCAGTTATTCAGAAGACCTGCATGGCTGCGACCTCGAGGGTGGAGACTCCATCAACCTGACTCAGGCACAGCCAATCAGTTGTGAGCTCAGCATCCCACAGAAAACCAGGAAGACATCACTGGGGCAGGTGAAGATTGGTGGCTTCATAGTCATTAAAATAAATACATTTTAGTCATTGTAGCAAACCTTTGCGTCCTCTAGTTGTCTCCCAGGGAGGTAGACCAGGAGCAGTCTCCAGGCCCCAGCTCACCCTGCCTGCTCTCAGAGACCCAGAAGACCAGGAGAGAGCCTCCATCACTGGGCATGGACTACCTCTCTGTACCTCCTGCCCTTGCCTGGGGCAGAGCCCGAGTCAATACCCACAGCCCTTTGTTCAGGCAAGGATACACGTCACCATATCATATAATAATGTTTTTTGTCCTGCACGGAATGAATTGATTTCAGTCTCAGTTGTACTCTGAGTCGGTGAAGGTAAACATGCATAGCTCTTAATTTTCATGAAATAAACTATAACGAAAGTTGTCATTTTCCAGAGTTGTATGAATGCGAAAATATTGAACAAAGATAGTTGTAATTTAGGCACAATTTTAGCTTCATGAATGTTAATGTTTAATAGAATGGTGTTACAATACAACAGTCTGCTGTTTAAGTGCACAGAATATAGATTTTTGCTAATCTATGTACATTTTTAAATAGCTAAATAGCTCTGTTTTGTTTTGTTTACCCACTCATAATTTGAAGCTTGTTTGATGGTGATTTGCTTTATGTAATCACAGATATCACAGTGAATATGTGGCATGCTGATTGTGTATTGATTAAATATGGTGGTAGGTCTAATGCGCTGCCACCACTTGACTGGCCACTGCCTTCCCAGTTTGACCAGTATGAGCTACGTATTGAGGTGCAGCCTCGTCCTCACCATAGAGCCCACTATGAAACGGAAGGGAGCAGAGGAGCTGTGAAGGCTACACCGACAGGACATCCTGTCGTCAAGGTGAAATACAAATCTGCAGCTACAGGTGGTTGTAGATACAGAAACAGAATAGTTTCAAAACATTGGAACAAGATCTTGGGAGATGTGATGTTTTTACTGTTTTATTCTGTCCGCAGCTATGTGGATTCACTGAGAGGAAGCCACTCTCCTTGCAGGTTTTTGTCGGAACAGCCGATGACCGATCAATCCGGCCACATCCCTTCTATCAGATACACAGGTGGAAACAAACGCCAATCAATTATTAGCAATTTATGATTTATTTCACCCTTCTGTCATTTTCTGTTCATCAAGACTGCTCATCATTCATCAAAATGTCACTCTAACCAACTTAGAACTGAACCCCTGACCCTCTGTTGTTCCTGTCAGCAGTTATAATTGAAAATGTAAAAACAGTATAAACATAACTGTGAAGATAATGTAATCTATGCTTACATAGATCCTTGGTATCAGCATGCTAAAAACAAACAAACTTTTCAAACTTTTCTCAATAAAGTTTACAAAGATATAATGTGTCATTACAATTAATAACATATCATAATTATTTATGACATTTATTTATTTATATTATTATAATTATAGGAATTGTATGTATGGACATGGATCATTATGCAATGTTTTCATCCAGAAGTAACAAAATCAAAATCAATTTAGCAAAACCACTTTTCATAAACCGTAAAAGATCCTTCATTTTTGGAATTTGTAAATAACTTAACCCTATAAAGCCTGACACATCAAAAAATAGCCAGAAAATTCTAATTTTTTGGAAATGAGATGTTTATTGAACCTTTTAACAAAATCCCAATTTTTTTTAAATTTTGTTTATGACATTTTTTTTGTATCAAATATGATACATTAGGCGATTTCGGCAACTTTTAGCTCACGACTATGTTAACTTTAGACACAAAAACAAAGTTTGCCCATAACATTTTGACAATATAGAACATGAACAACATTTTTCTCTTTGTTTTTTTTGCATAGCACTTTTTAGCACAAGAGGCACACTGCAGCCTCTTTTACGGGGTGGTGTTGGAGTTGTTTCTGGAGAGGACAGTGGTCTGCCACACTTGATTTTGGTTTAGAAAAAAGAGACGTCTCAGAATCTCGCGTATCAAATATGATACAAACGGCTTTAAAGGGTTAAACTTAGCACATATCATCTTCCCCCACCCCACCCTTCGGCATCTTTCCTCATTGCAATTCCATGAATTTGGTGGATAGGAGAATTGGTAGATTAGTAGACTGACTTGTCAGTGTAGGATCAGAGGTGGGTTTGAGGTGCAATAAATGCTGTTTTCTCTTTTGACAGGGTGACAGGAAAGATGGTGGGCACTGCCAGTCATGAGAGTGTCCAGGCAGGAACCAAACTTTTGGACATCCCCCTCACGCCCGAGAACAACATGACAGTGCTGTGAGTGGTGCAGACAGGAAAGCTCAAGGCGTTCACCCTTTATTTTGAACTAAAAATGTTCAGTTTTTCTTATGGATGTATGGGTTTTCTTATAGTTTACCTAGAAAACTTTGATTAAATGATTTATCATGGATCTTTGGGGAAGCAACCCAGGTAATAATTATTAGAAGATCCATTTTGTAACTTTTTCCAAGAAAACAAAACCCTTCTCTATAGGAAGGTTATCATGTTATCATGTGATGTATTGTAAATTGGGTAAACTAGTAACCAGTAAACTGATAAATTGCTTAATGCCATAGTAAGTAATGGAGTAATAGCTTTTATTGGATTCAGCACTGATTGAGCTGCACTGACACATCTCCCTACAGTCCAAGAAGTTTTCTTTAACTTGCAGTTTTTGTAGATCTGTCCCAGAATGTTATCTGCATTTAAATAATCATTAAATCCAGCAGGCATTTTCATGTAGATGGTGGTAAGTTATCAAAAGTAACAATGACATGAATGTAAACGAGTCTCTGTGTTGTAGCATTGACTGTGCCGGGATTCTAAAGCTGAGGAACTCAGACATTGAGCTAAGGAAAGGAGAAACAGATGTTGGAAGGAAGAACACACGTGTCCGTTTAGTATTTCGTGTCCATCTTCCTCTTGCGCCCCCTGTCGCTCCTTCTGGGCGAGTCTTGGCTCTACAGGTTGCCTCATTGCCCATTGAATGCTGTGAGTAAAGTTTTATTTTCAAGCAGATTGACACATAGTTGGAGATATCAGAATGTTTCCAATTCTTATTAAATTGGGTGCATTTAGTGCAGCTGAGATTTCACTTTTTTTTCTCTCTCATTCTTTGCTACCTCAGCCCAGCGTTCAGCTCAGGAGCTTCCCGTTATTGAGTCCATCAGTCTTACTTCTTGCTCAGTTGAGGGAGGGGAAGAACTCATGTTGAGTGGTTCAAACTTCTTGCCAGTCTCAAGAGTCCTGTTTACAGAAAGAGGGACAGGTAAAAGTCCCTACATCATTTTTTCATATTGTTGATGATGTTTATTTCTGTTGCATCTTCTGTGTTCTCAAAATCAGAGTTCTACAGTGCAAAAGAGCCAAAATGGGACATGGGAAAAAAAACTACATTAAACATATTATTTGCAGTGTTTTTCCACCTAGATTATACTTCATTTAAGTTGTGCTCTTTTAGATGGTAAATTCCAGTGGGAGGAGGAGGCCCATGTTGACCGCGACAACAGCAATGAGGTAAATGATAAAATCAGGAAAATGTGGTAAGAGTCAGCTAAGCTAACTGTTCTTATTTCAGTGTTTGCTGTGTGTGAGGATCCCCACCTACAGCGACCTCTCCATCGCTCGCCCAGTGTCCGTTAATCTTTATGTCTCCAATGGGAAAAGGAAAAGGAGCAGCACTCATTGCTTCAAGTATCTTCCCAGTGAGTCTTTTTTTAAAAAGAGATTTCAATAACAACAAAAATTATTATTTTGAAATTTCCCTTACATTTACAGCATGCCTTTGAAAACATTATACACAACTTTAACTTTGTAACTATCTACCAACTTAAAAAATAACTATTCCCAAGAGAGATAATTTTTACCACCTTGTGGTAGAATTTTCTTAATGATTGAAATGTGAAAAACTACAAAATTATATGATATGATTGAAAAGATGTTATTATTTGTCAATGTTGTTTCTTCTTTCTCCTAACAGTCATGTTTAAAGAAGAGGACCCCTTACTGTCCTCCCTTCAGCCCTCAGCCCAGCACCTGGATAGGGGGACTGTGTGTCAATTGGCTGGTCAGCGTAGCATAGACAGGGGTTTCCACATGAGAAGTGATCCCATGAATAAAGACAGAGGCCTGGGCTTCCACTTTTCTCCCTACCCTTCCACTTACTCCCCTCCCTGTCCAACTATGTCTTGCCCTGATGATTACATCTCCAAACCTGACGTGGTATTGGAGGAGCCCAGGGCAATTCTGTCAGAGCGTCACCCCAGCTTTGAAAACCTGGAGCTGGGCTTCACTGAGCTCCTCCCCCCTCTGTATTCCCGTGGGCCACAGGCCCATTCCCCTTCCCCATGGCTGGACTCACCTTACTTGTCCTCTTCACCTTCACCGTCGCACTCTTCCTCTTTTAGCCCATTTCCTGCCAGTAGTCCAATCTCCACCTCCCCTCTCCCTCCCATCCCCACCTCCCCTTACCTGCAGTGCTCTCCATATCCTCAAGAGGTGTGCTCCTCCCCTCCTTCCAGACCCAGCCCTTATCAGAACATCAGCTCAACACCATACTCTCAATATGATAGCTGGGAGATGCAAGGAGGAGCAGTGGAAACTGAATATGTCAGAGAGAGGGCTGAAAAAATTCAGGAGTGCCCACTAGAGTTTAACAGCTCTGCGTCTATGCACCATATTACATTTGATGAAGGTGAGCTACATGTGTTTTTCTTTCCATGCAATAACAATGATAATGATTTCATTCATGTGCATATATGTGTTCATCTGCAGATATATGCACATAGGTAAATATATACACTGTATGTCTGTATGTTATTCATTGATTGATAATAAGCTTTCAAGCTCTTCATTTAGTCAAATAAAAGTTAAAATATTCAGTCTATACATGCTGCGCTATGTGTTAGGACTCAGGTGTGGTCACATTACTATCCTGATAAGATATATTAGTACATTAACAACGTGATTTTATCAACCGCAAATTATAGATACAACAAATAATACTTGAAATCAAACTATTTCACTGTATTTATGAAATACAATTTCACTCTGTTTACCAGAACTATAACACCCAGCAAAAAAAAAGGCATTATGAAGTAGCGAATAGTGTTAATTTTTGACACAAGTAGACAGAGTATAGAATAAAAGGACTTCCTCCCTGGGCGGTGGGAAAGTATACCAGCTGCAAAAGAGTGAGCAGATGTCTCCTGATGCTACCTCTGATATTTGAGCCCAATTAAACTAAATAATAGTAACTTTAAGACTGAAACATGTTCTCATCAGGGCTAAACAAGCACAAAGTGATTATTCCCTTGATTCTGTCTTTATAATGTGAGTTAACATTCTCAGAAACCTAGGAAATGTGGATATGAAATGGTGCGATGAACAGCATTGTGACTTTCTCTTTTTCCTCCATAGTAACACAATTAATTGGGGAGGATATCCACTCTTACCAGTCGCAGATGAACAACTAGCCAAACTGAGCTGACACTTGTGCCTTTTATTCTTCACCATCATTTTAAAAAAAATTCTATGCTGCTGGTATTAAGATGCTAGTTACAATGAATTCTGTCATTTTGACCACAGGAAATTGCTGTTGTTTTATAAAGGAAATATAATGTTTTAACATCCTATCAACATAAATTATATAAGGGCGTGTCTGGGTTCAGTGTGCTTTTTTCTGTTTTTCTTGCAAAAGCAAAACTGATTCAAATTCAAAATAAATGAATGAATTACAAAAAGGGGTGGTGGTCTCTCAGTCTCCATGGGAGATGTGATGAGTTCTCAGTTTAAGCTCTGGTGCAGACGAATCTTGGGAGGTGCTCGGCTAGCAGGGAAAGGTGCCAGGACACCATCAGAGTACTGCCGAGGTACCCTTATGCAAGGTACCAAACCCCGCAATGCTCTGCAATAAGCTGGTGACACAGAGGTGTACCCTGCCTTCACGCAGATGCAGCTGGGACGGACTCAGCACCCTCCCTGAGACCCCAAAAAGGATGAAGCAGTCAAGAAAAAGAAGAAAATACAAGAAAGGAAATTACAACATTCAACTACACTCATATTTCCCCTTAATCACAATCATAAGACACAAGTAATAAAACAGCTTAGCTTTTCCTGCTGTAAAAAAGCACATTTCATCAGAGTCAAGTGGTAAATAAGCTCAGTAGGTCTGGTAGAGAAAATGGCTACATCTGGCTGTTGTTAATGGATGGCTCAGGCAGTGCGTAGAGACCTTGTAAAAAATGCACCAATCTCATCAAATGATGCTCAAGTGGTGTATATATATTTTCATGCCAGGTTTATGTGTGGAAATGGATCTGCACAACCATAAAAGGCCATGTCAGGAACTTGAGACTGAATAAGTGTTAAGGCAACAGGATAGAGCTTTGAAAAGCTTTTAGCAATAATGTAAGTGCATTATCTCAAACAATATTTTATCTGTGACACAATTAATGTCCATTTCCTTCTTTCTTCCAAGCAGTAGTTTAAGAATGTTTACGATAGGTAAATAATTCGATATTAATAATTAATAATTTGATATTAGCTTTATCACAGTTTCCTTACAGATTTTTAACATCCTACAAAGAAATTGTTTGGATTCCTTTTTCTAAAAAAAACCCAACCTTTTATTTAAAGCACCAGAGACAGAAGTTTTAAGTATACTGTCCACAGCAAAATATTTATATCCTATGCACTTAGCCAACTCGGGAACATGATCTGATGTTCAGCCACTGGCAGAGATGTGCACTAATCTCAGTGTCATTCAGTCTGACTGACATGCACAGGTTCATGGAAATATTGATCCTTAATGGAAATGCCAACAATCAGCAGTGAATGCAGGTGATAACAGAGTGATTATTTTGTCTGAACATGGGTCATTCAAGTTTGGACAAGCCAAACATCAAACTAAGTATGAGAACACAAAGGTTTGTGGGAGTAGTAAAGCCATCTGGCTACATCTGACAGCTGTTCATGTGAGATGTACTGAAAAGAATGCAGATTTTTAAACACACTGTGTCTCTACCATTACTGATTTTGTATTAGAGTAGCTCAGTCTGTAGGGGGCTGAAAAATGGAGGGTTCTCAGTTTGGAGAAAACTTGAAACATTTTCTGGTAGTAGGGGGAGATGCCTTCAGAGTACTCCTGAGGTTCCCTTGAGCAAGTTATCAAACCCCCAAATGCTTGCATAGGGTCCTGGATGAACTGGTGATTCATTCAGTGGTGCGTCCTGCCTTCACCCATATGCACCCAATGACTAGACTACTCCTAAATATAGGACTTAAATGTCTTCACAATATTATGGTGTTATGTACTTCATTTATTAACCAATTTTGAACACTGTTGCCTTGATTTCCCATGTTAAGTAAAACATTGGCAGAGATCTAGCTCACTTGGAATAAATACTGTAAATCAAAGTAGCAAATTGCCAGGCTACATCAAAGAAGTGCAGGTAAAACAATAAAATAAATAAAAACACAAAAACCTATTGTGTCATAATAGTAAATAATACACTAGAGCATTAAAATGTCCTTGTATTTTCTCCATACAGAACAGGAAGAAACAAATTACACAAAGTAGAAGAAGAACACAAATTAACAGACATTAGAATAAAAAAAACATTTAATCAGTCCAGCAGAAGAAGAAGAAAATGAAAAAGAAGCAGAAATTAAACCTGGCTCAGATTTGGAGAAAATTAAATCCACACTTTTGTTCAAGTGTTGTGGTTGTTTCACATTTGACTCTTTATCTTGGTGGGAACAAAGCATCCGCTTAAAGAGTGGGAAACAGATACAGAGCTCTTTCTCTGCCCAGCTTCATTCGAGATTGTATCAAGTCATTGTAGCACTGATGAATTTCACTCTTTGTTTTTTTTTTTTGTGAATCAGAATAAGAATAAATACAACAATAGCAAAATGAGGGATTTTTTGTTTACCATATAGTTCATCCGCCTACCTTGTGATGTACACAAGCCCCACAATGGAACAGTGGAATGCAGTGACGGTTACAGAGGAACCCCAGTCTTTGTCACTTTTAAGGAATCTTAAAATGAAATAACACAACCACACGTGCTTTTCCATGTGTTTTTTATTGAAACACTGAATTAATTTTTGCAACACTGACATGGTTTCCACGCAAATAATGTGAATAAAGGAATAGTAAAATGATCTTAGACAATATGACAGGAACATGATTGAGAGAGGCTTTTGGTCTCCATTGCCAACAACAGTATAATCATCAGACCCAAAATGAAAGATAAATGAATTTGCTGATACAACCTTATCACAAATTAATACAGAAGAAATGAATCCACATGAAAAAAAATTAAGTTCACTGTTCAGATAACATATTTGTTATTTAATTCTCAAACGTGCATATTATTTTTTCATGAAGATATTGTTGCATTTTATTGTGGCTTGCCAATATGATTACCCATACCCAAAGTATATTATAATAAGAGCAAAAAGCTAGCTTAGCACTCATCTTACCATCATGGAAGCTATGGTGCAACACTAAAAGTCTTTAACACTTGAAGCCATTAGAAATTTACAAATCATTTCTAGATACTCTGCACATAGGAAAACATTTTATAAAATCATCATAGAACCAGAAAGGCCTTGTTTTCAAGAATCTCTGAATTCAAAATATAATATAAATTTGCACTGATAGCTGCTATCTTAATTTCTTCTACAATCTATCCTTTGAGGTTGCAAACCAAATAAATTGGCAGTGTTTTTGGCATCAAACTAAAAACAGTTATAAGAAAAAAAACATATTTTTCCATCGCTGTCACCACATACTATGTTTACATGAACAATGAATTGCAGGAGTCACATGATCTCCCATAGCTTTCTGATCTAATTTTTACATGTATTTTCAAATTACAATCAAAGTGAGGTTATATCAGCACCGTAAATCACATTGGTCTTTCTCAATCAAAACACTGTCAAGTCGGACACTGAAAGCTAAAGCTTGATATAGTTGCACATAAAGAAGAACTGAAGACAATACCGTTTTACATGTAAACATATCTCTTGACATTTCTTCTCATAAAGCTTATGGTGACATTATACTTTATGCGAAATTAAATTTGGCAGGATTGCAGGGATAGAGACATGTAACCATAACTGTGTTTGGCGCCATAGAACCACAATATTGTGGTTTGAGTAACCAGATTAGATAGATGAACCTTTGCTTGGCATCTTGTTTTTCTCATGTGCTGCTTTTCCTTGCAGCACTATAGTGAAATGATATCCTTTAATTTAAACATAATTGAATTGTTCTAGTTTAACATCCTACACTCAGTTACACCAATTGTTCCTGCCCCAAAAAGCATTTTCGATTGTGTAGACGTCACCAAACAAAGTGACAAATTCAATTTTCTGCAGTATACTTCTGCCCTAACAAGCTTGCTCTTCCTTCAAGCATTGACAAACACCAATCGGGTGGAGTAGATCAGGTCGGCCAGGTAAAGGACAAAGTTAACACCACTTAGCACAGCCACGGCCATACACTTATCCCAAATACACAACCCTGCACCGCCACAGGTGGAAGGCCTTTGTTTTATTCCCCTGTGTTTGGGGTCAAACTTGAATATGGGCCAGATAATGGTAGCAGACAAATAGAGGACCACGGCCAGAAGTGCATAGGCAGACAGGAAACGGGCGAAAGGGAAGGGAAGACAGCCAGTGCACTCACCGATACAGAGCATGATGATGGCTGCCGATAGGATGAAGCAAATGCAGTAGACAGCCATGCAGTACTTCAGAGCATCATGATTGTCATACAGTATGGGATCGCTGATGAAGACAAAGATGATGCAGGCCACAAAGGTCTCACACACCTTCAGCAGACCAGGGGCTGTAGCCATGTAACCTGCAACTTCACCAGGCCGTGCCTTGCTGATGCTCACCTCGGTCATGTAGGCAATAGTGGCTAGACAGGAAAAGACAGTTGACACGATACGGTACTTTTGGACTTCAGATGAACCACTGGAACCTTTGAGGAAGTAGAGGGGGAAGATTATGGAGGCGGACAGGCAGAGGAGGGCAGCGTAGCAGGCGAAGGTGATTGGGAAGTTCTTCCAAGAAACAGGGGCTCTGGTCTGAAGGCCAAAGAGCTCCACCAGAATAACGACCAGGGTACCAGCAAAACTGAAGGCCCAGCAGAAGATGCACCAGTCTCCAGTTCCATGATTAAGGCCACCACCGTGTACCGCCACAGAAAAGGCCACGCAGGAGAAGATCAGGGCTGCTAACCGGGCCCACAGGAGGGGGCTGGAGTGCAAAACGATGGCCATGAGGTTAGATTTCTACAGCCACTCAGATCAGGCAATGGAACTATAGGAAGAAAAGATATGTGAGGTTTATGACAACATAGGTTTAGACATCATTTTCCTAATCTTTATTTTTGTTTTACTTTACGAGAATAGTCAAAGCACCGAGAATAAAGCAGCAATGGTAACAGATTGGCGTTGACTGCACTCATCTGGCAATCATCTTTTTTCCTGGATGATCTTAACATCCAGAATAGTCAATGAAGAAGAGATTGGGCAGATTGTTTGACTCAAGCATTCATCCAGGCGTATATCTTTGGTATCAGGTGTGGCCAACCTCCCTCAACTCTACAGACTGTTTGTCATGTTCCAAACATGTCGTTCTTCATTTATTCCACTCTCATGACCACATCTGCTCCAAATACACTCCAAACCAAAAATGCTAATTTTTCCCCGTCAGAAATGTTTATTTGTAGCTAATATTTAAATTACAAAAGAGATACAGTACTAGAAAGAAAAATGTGTGTCGATAGATTCTCAACTCATGATGTCACATCATCATGAGTTGGGGCTTGGGGTAAGGTAGGTAATTCTCACCTCTAAACACAATGTCAGTTCTAAGGAAAAAGTATGGAGAGGCGCTGCTTTCTAACCCCTAATGTGGTTTTGCCTGCAGAGGTAAAGCATGATATATCATTGGTGCACAGTGCAAAACATTTTTTTTTTCCTAGATTAGAAAAAAGTAAGAAAAAATCATTAGGTCAAGATATTCAAAAACCTGTTGATCCAGAGATTCACTTGAATTGAGGCGTTTTCCACCAACTCAGACTACAACCTCGTGTTCACTTTCTGCAGTTGCGTTGCAACATTCTGCTGTCATTTTCTTCTGTTTCCTGTTGCTAAAAATAATCATCACTAATAGGTCCACTCAAATCATTAGCATGCTCATGGTCCACACGCTTCAAGCTCTGGCTCCAGCTATTTCTGACCTAAAGAAGCCTTTTGGAGAAGAGGCGAAACATCTTAAACCTTAAACAAGTCCAGTAACTTGCTGAGATCAGCCTTGGACACTAAAACCATTGAAAGCTGAGTAAAGTCACATCTAAAAAAAGAAAGAGAGAGGAATATGGGCGGGAAAAAATCAGGCTGAAAAAGGAAGGGTAGGGAGGGGCACTAGGGAAGCCCTATGGCCACAAAAGGACACATAGTTTTAATATGGTGGTGGAGCAGAATAGCAGGAATGAGTCACCACTGGGCCCCACTCTTTTCATCCCACCCCCCTCATTTCTTGTAAGATTTTCCAACTTGTTGATGGGTTCCAGATGTGCTGCACCAAAACTATTGCCGTTGCTGTGAACAACTGCTAACTTTATCATATTTGCCAAGTTATTTATTTTATTGCCTCCCTTTTAGATCTTCCTTGGTGACGTCTTCAATTTTCCATGAATTCTCCTTTCCCCATCCTACCCTCCCAGCTCAGAGCTCCTTGTCTTATTTTTAAATCCGAGTACCAAATATGTCAAATATGAATACCCAATTGGAAAAATCAGGTCTGCCACACTTTGCTTCATGGAAATAAATTATGGAAGAAAATGTGAGAAGAAAATGGCAGAAAGGTAATCAAAAAAAGCAACTAAAGTGTAAGAAAATGTCTTTCCAGAGCGTGGTGTTGAATGCAGAATTTAGGGTGCTTCTCCAAATAGAAAAGCTGGTGACAATAGGTTTCGGGCTTGCAGCAGACCAGCAAACAGGCTGTGACATTGTTATTGTGCATATCCATACAGCATTAAGCACACACACACACACACACACACACACACACACACACACACACACACACACACACACACACACACACACAGCAAAAAAAAAATCATGTGGGCTGCTGTGTGGTTGTCATGACTCAAGACTAACTCGAGTTTTCCAATTTAATCAATTTAAACTATATCCATGGGTTGAAGCACAAGACAACCTGGCAAAACATCCCATAGGCTATAAGTGTGTGTGTGAGTGGTGTGGTGTATTTATGTATGTTTGTGTGAGAGGAAGACAGAGAGAGAAAGAGAGAGAGAGAGGGACTGTGTGTGACAAGTGAGAGAGAAAGAGGGAAAGTGACACTATTAAATCTAACTGCATTCTTAAAGGTTAAAACACATAATTTTAATTGTAATTATAACTATCCTTTTTATAATTTTATCATTTTGAAGAAAACAGCTTTTCAATGCCGACCCTGACCACCACACCTAAAAGGAAGCTTACATAAAGGGGGTCATAAAGGACAGACTCGATTTTTTTATGTGTACTTTAGGAAAGGAAGGGTTAAAGTCACCATAAAAACATGTGTTGACTAAGTTTTAGGCTCCAGAAGAGATTCATTCATTGGTGGCGATGGTGGGTGTGCTGTGTGCCACACCCAGCTTCTGCCACACAAACCACACTATATCACAACACAAACTTGACACAAAACATGCATGAGAAAACTGTGTGTTCACTATTGCATTTATGGAAGTTTGGAATTTATCAACCACAAACCAATACAAAAGATTTTATAAAATAGTAATAAAGTTGCTTTAGCATCACCAATCAACCACTTTAGCTTTTTCTTACGCATATATTTTATTAGTAGCAAAATCTAACACATAAAAAAAAAATCAATGAAAATGATCAGTGTTTAAGACATGCAGATAAGCAAGAGGCAACAAGTCACTGCGGCGCAAAGCCTTCTAAAAGTGATCCAGTCAGAATCTGTGGCTTCTTACCAGACTTATTTACCTTTGTCGATGTTGCTTGCAGACAGGCTCTGTTCGTAGGGACTTCCAGGGAGAGAAAAACGTAGTTTTCAGTGTTCAGCAGCCTGCAGTACTCCGCCCAACAGACCAAGTTAGGCATCAAATGTCTGCACCGTTACTCACGTCGGCCTGCCGATCTCTCCTCCTCCTGCTCCTCCTTTTTGTCCTGCTCTAGACACACCCTTTTGTCATGCTCTGAGTCCAGACTCTAGACACACCGATACACCCAGAAACCTTCATTTTAAATGTTAAAGCGGATCCCTTCGTTCGTTCAAGTTGTTTTCTGCATTTGTATGTGCAACTTATGAGTTAAATAAGATTTAATATGTCGGAATATTTTTCGGCTTGAGCGCACTGGAGTTTGTTAAACAAGAATCAGAGTGCATTCTAAGGCATAAATGTCTAGCAAAGAGCTCTTAAGCTCGCTCTGTTGTCATGAGGAACTCACTTCTATCGCTATGGCCGAAATCATCATCGCAATTTTCGCCCTAATTTTCCAAAGGCACAGTGTGTTTCGGCATATTGTGTGAGGGTTTGTTTTGATTTACGAAGGCAACAGTAACTATGGTAACGACATATTTACCAATACAATATGCGGGGTTTTGCAAAGGTGTTGCATACTGTCGCCTGCATGTTAGTCATTACTGGAACAGCTGTGTGTTTTGTTTTCAATTTAGTACAGGAACAGATGCCGAACAGATTTTTTTTTTCATTTTTGCGTAAACCAGCAACGCCAAAATGTTATATTTTGTAATGAAATTTAAATAAACAATATAAATTCTGTCTAATTTATTTACTATAAATTTACGTATGAGCAAGCTATGTACTTATTTGCAAAATGGAACAGATTTACCATCTTCGGAAACTATTTTTGTCAGGAACTTTGCTGATATCAATCAGCGTGTCAGTCCACGACAGTTTCTCCATTAGTGTCACTAGATGGCGCTAGCTACACTTCCGGTGCCAGGATATGACGCACTTGACAAGCGACATCTTCGCAATAGAAACCTCTGTCCCTGTGGACCGAGGGTGTTTGGAGAGGATAACGTCATGGCGTCTGGGACAGGACAGACTTCCAGTGGACACGATGCAGAATTGGACGAATTGTTGGACAGTCAGTGTTTACATAGAATCTTTGGACCTGGTCACTTTTGGAACAAAACGACCTTTGTCATTTCGAGTCAATATTGTCAATGGCGTTGACAATCGAATAGTTAGACTTTGTAGTGGCAGAAACAATTAAAATGTGGCCTATCTATAACCCGCTAGCTTTGTGATAAAAACGCGTTGATGCTAATGTTAAGGTATTTGACTGTGACCCAGATCAACGGTGCTTATTTTTGGTATTTGTATATTATGGAGATTGACAATATTCTACACTGAACATACAGTGAATGCGCAGTTAGTAAAGATTGTTATGTACTTTGAAAGTAGTTGAATAATAGTTTTGACACTTTCAGAAACTTGTTTCCATCTTTCACCTAAAATGCAACCCCTGTCCCACAGGTGCATTAAATGACTTTGAGACTACATCAACTATTAGGTCTACAGGTGCTTCCCCCTCAGACCACAACAATGTAGGGAAGGTGGGTTTATTACCTTTGAAGGGGTGATAAAGTTATTCCCTTCAGCTAAAGGTTATTTAATATGGATATACAAAATTCACGCTTGATACATTTTAACACTCATTCTTTTTCAGCAAGATCTTCTAAGGACTCAAACATTTTCTTGTATACTTCAATATAGCCTCCCTTGCTTGAAGACTGCAAATTCTTTGAGACACTTTTTGAAGGTGAAATGGCTGCACAAGCTAAGGATGACTGGGATAAAGCTATGAGTGAGCTGGCCCACGAAGAGCCAGAACTACTGCAACACTTTCAGAGGCTGTCAGAGGCTGCAGGCAAAGTTGGTAAGGCCTGTAGATATAACCACCGCTATCTGAGTTTTGATCTTGACTTTTAAACAGCTGACTATATTTTATTCAGTTTAACCAAACTTAAAATTTTAGTTGTTTTTATATCGACTTGAAACTTATCAAACTTGACCATGTCATCAGGATCTGACAAGGACCCCTTTGTCATAACCAGATATCTCCCGTGTGGAAATGTCTATTGTTGCCTTTTCAGTAGCGGACTGTTTTGGTTCTGCAAGGTTTGGCCCAGCATGGTTAAGAGAAATGCTTTTTCTTCACACCTGAACTGCCCCCTTGAGGGCAGCTCATAAATGCTGGTGCAGGGTCCAGCAGCAGTTATGGCATATGTTAACTGGTTGTGCAATTCTTGTCATTTGCATGTTTTAAAATGTATTTGTAAATGTGTCTTTAAATATGGGTCAATGGTTAGTGAGCAGATATTAAAAGGTTTTTCTCTACATAAAACGGTAGAGGTGTATTTTAAAAGTCAACAGAAAATTTGATGCCTAATTTTTCTCCTTATTAAACAGTTCCCACACATTTTCGGCCTTTGTGTGAAGCTGAGGCTGCACAGGGTGGAGTTTTACTCCCTCAGAGCTAGATTACAGCTATTTGACTTCACAGTGACCTGCTTTGGGTGGAGCCAGCACACCTTAGTGGCAGAAAAGAAAATCGGCACAGCATGGTCTTGCTTATCACAGGGAAAATGCCTAGTGGCAAAGGGGCATATGAGCCTCAGTTGTGATTGGTTCTTTTTTCACTCTTGTGAAAGAAGGTACCCAAATCTGTTTCTAAAGAACCACAGTTGAGCTGTGTTTTCTGTCTACCAGTCAGAAAATGCTTCCTCTGAGGAACATGGGATCCATATATCCATTAAAAGAGCTGGTGGATCCTTCATTTATTCCTATGAAAGTTGTTCAGTGGTAAAGCAAAAAATGATCAACTTCTGGGTCTGAGAAATATGCTACGGCGTGTGATCTGTAGCCCCATATGGGCTGAGATAGCCCTGTAGTGTTTGTGAAAAGCAGGCAAAACTAGGCTGTCCCAGCTTAGTCAACAGTTTCCATGGTCATAGCTGTGCGTTCATTAGCCTGCTAGTAGGCTGTGGCTGAGCCGCTGCACACAGTGACTGTAAAGAGGAGGCAGCATTTAAGTAGATTATAATATATAATAACTCAATCACAAACAAACACAAGAACTAATATCAACCAGCGATCTGTTTCTGCTCTGAGGTGTTAATCTGAGACATAGTTATGATAATTAATTTAAAACCAGGTTCTTGTTGATTGTATACTTTGCGAAGATTAAGATAAGGGCTTACTTTTTAAAAATTAATGTTTCTGTGTTGCGTTATTGAGTCATTACCAGTGAATCTGTAAATATGTTTCTAACTTAATTCAATTCTGAACAGTGACTTTATTAACTTAGCCGTTACATATTGCTGATATTCATTAATCTGATAGAATTAAATGTTCATAAATAGGCTTCTAATTCCACGAAATGAATGTGCAGTTAAGTTGACTATTTTGGATGTGTCACACATGAACATGCAAGCAGGCTCAATTTTGTTGCTCTGATGCGTGTTGAACCACATATACACCTTAATTAAATGTAAACTCAGTTCAGCTTATCTGACACTAAATTAAAAACAATAATGTGCTTCAAATTTAAATGTTATTGCTGCTAACTGCACAGGTACTGACACGGCATCCCAGCAAGAGTTTACTTCTTGTCTGAAAGACACCCTCCGTGGCCTGGCCAAAAATACAGATGGCCTTCAAGTGGGTAAAATGAAACTCAGTCTGTTACTATAAAACTCCTTTTATAAAAACAAGTGATTGAAAAGTTTTAACCATAGAGTCCCCCAACAGACTTCTGGACTAGCTGGAGATGACCTAGTCAAGGCTCTAGAAGACCTGGGATTGGGGGAGGGAGGTGATGGAGGTGGTGATGACAGTAATATCCTGCCCATCATGCAGTCCATCATGCAGAACCTTCTTTCTAAAGAAGTGCTTTACCCATCTCTGAAAGACATCACTGCTAAGGTTTGCATCTGTTTTACTCACTCCTCTGTAATTTCACTATCGGGTGTCCTTTGTGAACATCACTCATCCTCACAGTATCCGAAATGGTTGGAAGCCAACAAGACCAGCCTTAGTTCAGAAGATTACCTACGCTATGAACAGCAAGCTCAAATAATGACAGAAATATGTGGGCACTTTGAGAGGGGAAAGCAAGAATCGGAAAAAGAAAGCACTTTTGAGAATATCATGGACCTCATGCAAAAGGTATGGTAGAACGATTCTGCACTGAACTTTACAGTCTCTGAATAATTCAGAAATTGATAACTTCAACTTTGATTTTCTGATATCCACTGAAATTTCATGTATTTAAAGGCAATGTGTCTTTTATTACCTAATCTGTTATGTAGTATATGAGCAGAATTGAATTGTCTTAATGAGGAAACTCACTGCGTTTTCGTGTCCTGATTCACAGCTTCAAGAACTTGGTCAGCCACCCAGAGAACTAGCAGGGGATGCTGTAAGTCGAGTTTAAAATATGATTAACACTGGGGAAAAAATGCACAACATAATCACATAGTGTGCTTACTATTCTGTACATATAAATAAATGCCAGGATGAACAAAATATTGTGCGCGAGTTGAAAGTATACTGGAATTAAATCATTGAATTGATGACTAATGTCTTTTTTCAAGGCTGTCATGATAAGTAAGTAGGTATGTAGAATAATAACCAGTATTTTGGCTTTGTTTTTCCCGTCAAATGTAGAGCAGCCTGAGATGGATATTTGCACAACTTTATTCTAAATCCAAAATAGTGTGCAAAATAACTATTTGCAATATTAGATCGACGAGTATGTGTATTTTCTGCTGCATTTTGTCTCCTAATACTGCAGTTAAAAAGTTAATCTGATAACTTTTTATTGTCACTTTACATTGCAATTTAACATGTCACGCGTTAAGGGAGCATCAACGTGCTCATCTTTCCCTAGAAAGCATTTTTCTAATTCTTCTTTCTCCTTTAGCCTCCAGGTTTTAATTTTAACCCAGATTCCCTTAATCTGCCAGGAGGTCCTGAGAAAGGGGAAGCAGAGCAGTGCTCTATCATGTGATGTGAGGTGAAGATGGGGGCCATTCGAAGCTCTGAAAACGAGTTACTCAGTGTGCATCAGTGACAGGCAGCAATAAAAGAACCTCATATGGGAGAAGGCCATAAATGCATTTTTCTATGAAATCAGAAAGGTGTAGCTGCTGAGATAACAATAGGAGGTTCCAGATAGAGACCAACAAGGACCGGCCACATGCCAAATACCTGCATTCACTGAACATACGATTGAGAACATTTTAACATTCCCACCTTCAACTGATTCTATAATCTCCTCACAATTTAATTGTTGAAATTAAAAAGGCATGTTTACCCTGCTGTTTATCCTCACGGTTAACTCAAATTCTCACTACACTGCTACTATTGTTGCCTTTATAAAAAAATAAAATAAAATCAGGTCTTCCCGTATAAGAAATTGCTTTTAGTGCAACTAATTTCCCATGATAAATTGCTCCGTGTGAGTCCATTTTTCCTAGCTGCTGATTTGGATTTTAAGTGATTGTGATGTTGATTTTTGGATCCCTTTACTGTGGTTACAGTGATCATTATACTATAGCTACTGTGCATATTGTCCCTTGTAATTCCCAGGGTTTTTTGTAAAGGCTACTGTCTATGATTTGGAGTCCCCTTTATGAAAGAAATATCTGTAATTAAACATGAACATAGTAAATCTTCTAGATTTTTCTGTGATTCTTGATTCATTAATTATAAATTGTTATTTGTAGCAATTATGAAGTGCAAAATGACTAACTCCATATGAGACAAGAAAAGGGGTGCTGTCATGTATAACATCAACAGTTTGCTGTTATTTTGATTTTATTTATTTTTTTGTTGTGGTTGCTTTGTTGCCATAGTGAAAATTCTGCAAATGACATGAGTGCATAAAGAAAGTCAGTTTACTGTATCATCCCTGGTTTTTCAGTTGAGGTGGGAGCATAATCCTTATTGACTTGGCTGATGCAAATGTCCCCAGCAAATGGTTTTAAAAATGAAAAGGTGTATAACACAATTGTTTTGTAAACATCTGAAATTAAATATTGTACAACAATGTTTGTTGCATTGACCTTATTTCTCTTTTTCCACATTGCGTTGTATTTGAAGATATCTGTACATTTTATATTTCATGCATTTATGTAAGAAAATGGTTACAATAATATTTTGTTAATGCCTAGCAATAAGGTGTATACATTTCAAAATTGTTATTGTTGATCTTAGCCAGACTGCTCTTCCATCTGCAGCTGGTCCAAAATGTGTCTGCACATCTTTTAATTTGTGTGATTTAGTCTCACTTCATTGGCTTCCTGTTTGCTTTTGAATTGATTTTAAAATTATTTTGCTTTTAAATGTCTTCATGGTTTTAACCCCATTTGTGTGTTTTTGCTTTTATTTCTCTTTGTTTTTACTTGTGTTTTTGGCACAATGTGTAGTAAAGTGTTTAATATAGTTACTTGAGCTGTGTGAATTGTGAGTTGAGGAGAGTGATTACCATCTTATTTGAAATTATTGAAAATTAACATGGAAAAATCAACTAAACACATTGCAGTATTTAATGTCCAAATTGTATTGAGGCGTGAAGAAATAATACAAACCCAAGTTTCAAATTTCGGGAGAAACGGGAATGGTCAGAGATAATTAGTATCTTGTTTCTTTGGTTTGTTCTTCTACCTATTCTGACCCTCACACCGACACAGTAGGTAGCGGTAATGCTCCTTCTACCATTAGACGCCACCCAATAATAAACACAAAGAAGAAAAACTTCCGCGGTCGTGGAGCTTCCTGCGTCAAATATTGTTCATGACCGGAAGATGGAACGATCGACGTGTCAGCTTCAGTAAGCTAAATCAGCGAAGTCGATTTAGGTTATCCGAATTTTCCTGTTTGAATATTGTTTGTACAGTTGCGTGGGTTAAACTTATAGCGCAGCTAAAGTTACAACCTGCTTTCCTCTCAAGAAAAGATGTTGACAAAATTTGAAACCAAGTCCGCTCGTGTTAAAGGTAAGATCTCGCTAGCGGCAGGTAACACTGGAGCTATCGTTAGCGAATCTACTACAAAGCTAAAATATATATTTTGCACCTTATAATTATTATTATTTCAGTAAAAGACATATTCAAATGTCTTTTTCAATAACTGATGTCGTACCAGTCGCACATTTGCAACAAAGACATGTTTTGCTTTTTAATAGGTAGTGCATATAGCTAACGGCTACAGTGAAAGCATATAGCTAACGCAAGTTTTTTTTGTTTTTAATTGGATCTTTTTATTTGTTAATAACAACACGGCAGAATATCTGTTCGTTGTATTACAAGTTAATACGTTTGTATTATGTTGTAAATGAATAAGTATCTAATTTTCAGGCCTTAGTTTCCATCCCAAGAGACCATGGGTTCTTGCAAGTTTGCACAACGGCGTCATCCAGCTGTGGGACTATCGGATGTGTACGCTGATTGACAAATTTGACGAACATGATGGTAATCTATAGATAGGACCAATCCATTATAATAGTTATATTCTGTTAAAAAAATTGATGTATTAATGTAACTTGCATGTCTTTCCTTACAGGGCCCGTTCGAGGAATTGATTTCCACAAACAGCAGCCTCTGTTTGTGTCTGGAGGAGATGACTATAAAATTAAGGTGATTATTTTCCAATGCTCATTAAAACCTGGTACCTGCCCCTAAATTATTGTACGTACATTTGTTCATCATATCTTCATGTACATATACTTCATCAGATTTGTAGTTTGTATAAAAACAGTAATTTTCCCATTGGAGATTAGTATTAGATATTATTCGATGCTTACTTCGAGTAGGTATGGAACTACAAGCTGAGGCGCTGCCTCTTCACTCTTCTTGGGCATCTGGACTATATCAGAACCACCTTCTTCCATCATGTGAGTTGTTTTGAGCCTATCCTGTAAACTACACTAGACATAACCTTGAAATTCATGACATTATTTTATGCTCTCTGTAGGAGTATCCCTGGATTCTGAGTGCCTCAGATGACCAGACAATTCGCATTTGGAACTGGCAGTCCAGGACCTGTGTCTGGTATATTACAATGAAATTTGTAGTAGGAAAATGCAGTTTTAAAACTACAGTTAGATTAAGATATTTTGTATCAGTTTTTTTGTTTGCAACAAACCTTACGTGTGTCTGTGTGTGTGTGTGTGTGTGCGCGCGCGTGCGTGCATGTGCACATTTCTTAAAAGTGCGTTGTCTTGTATTTTTTAATATATTTTTTTCTCTTTGGTAACCAGTGTGCTGACGGGCCATAATCACTATGTGATGTGTGCCCAGTTCCACCCATCTGAAGACCTGGTTGTGTCTGCCAGTCTGGACCAGACCGTGCGAGTGTGGGATATTTCCGGTGAGAGCCTGGGATTGATGGATACAAGGACAATGGGCTGGGTTGTGGAAGAGTTAAAAGCAATGGGTGGATGGTGAGGAAGAAGCAGTAAAATGACTGGTCCTGCATTGCTTCTTCCTCACTTATGTATTAAGGACAAATCTGTGTGGGCTGTTTGCTGACACACCTTTCCTATAACACTTTTTATAGTGTGGTATTAGCTGGTGTGATACTGCACTGTAAACTGATGTCTCGAGGATTTAGAAGGGGTGTTTCTGTGCCTGTGCATGACCTTTCTTCAACTTTTTTGAACTTTATTCAACTTTTTATTGGTGTGTGTGTGTGTGTGTGTGTGTGTGTGCGCGTGTGTGTGTGTGTGTGTGTGTGTGAGAGAAAGAGAGATTATCATGGCTTAACATGATTTAGAACCTTTCAATTTTACATTCACATTTAGCATGTGGGAAGGCTTTCATGACAAGGGGACTTTATTTTATAATTTTGTTTCGATAACTTGCACCAAAGAAAAGCAACCCTAACTACTAACTGGCATGAAATGGCACCTCTTACAAACATGCTTTTTTTTAAAAAAAAAAAAAGGTTTTATAATTAGACTGGCATGGCATTAGTACATCTGTCTCTGCAATTGCAAATTAACCTGAAATGCAGAAAAGTATGTTGGTGACAGTTAAAATTCTTACATTATTACTCTAATGTGTAGGCCTAGGTATAAGCTTTGATGCATCATCTTTTAATTTGCATGTTAATTTCTCAGATAAAACATGCAAATATCAACAATCTGTTATTTCTAACTTTTTAACAACCCATCAGAATATGTCTTAAACACCAACCATCCCATGAGATTGTTCCACACACTGCTCCACATCTTCCTGAAACCCATACTCTCAATGGAAACATCCACATCTGCACAAAAGTTCCTAGTGCCATTTCTGTCTTCCTTCAGCTTTCCTTATCGTGCAACTGTCTGTTCACCACATTATGTTATGGACAAGACAACATGAATACAAGCTGTGTTTTCCAAAAACATAGATTTGTCTAGAATAACATAGCATAGCTTGTGTTGATGTTTCTTGTTCCTGTGTGTGTTCAGCAGTTCTCCCCATGAATAATTTTACTGTGTTGCCTCCCCTTATAATGATCCTGATCTGTATTCTATTTTAAGTGTCTGTTTTTCCTCTCCAATTTGTGGTTGGGGGTCTTTCTATGAATGCATTACCCTGAATATTGGTTCCAGGTCTGAGGAAGAAGAATCTGTCTCCTGGTGCAGTGGAGACTGAGGTGCGAGGGATCTCTGGTGTAGACTTGTTTGGTGTCTCTGATGCTGTTGTCAAGCATGTTCTTGAGGTAATACTCTTAATCTTTATAATTTGGGTTCTGTTGGGCTAAATAAATATATAAACTGTGGTCGTGCCATGATGTGTTGAATGTCATTGGCAATGGCAGTTAAAAGATTGATTGATCAATCCTAAAAATAACAAATATGGTTATTTTCAGTAATTTGTTGCTATTAATCTGTGCTCACTAAGAAGGGCATAATGTATGCTCTACTTTTTAATGCTGTTGTTTCTACATTTGTAGGTATTTAATGTTTAAGCCTTATTTTCTTCAAATAACTAAACAAATGAAAAGTGTGGCACTAGATGTTTTTTTTATTGGTTTAACACAAAGCAGGGATGTTTCTGGTTAAAGTATGATGATTTCAGTTACTTTTCTGTAGTTGATCTGTATGAAACGTGTTCATTTTGTCATAGATGGGCTCTCATGTTTTTCTATTTAGGGACACGATAGGGGTGTTAACTGGGCTGCCTTTCATCCCAGCATGCCCCTTATTGTATCTGGAGCTGATGACAGGCAGGTCAAGATCTGGAGAATGAATGGTAAATGACCTGCACATGCATACAACAGGCTATTTCACAGTGGTTGTTACAGCTGACACCCTGTAGATGTGTTACATCAGATTGAAAGTTAAAACAAAAGCTTATGTTGTAAGAACTTCAGTTTCCCTTTGCCACATTCCAGAATCCAAAGCTTGGGAGCTCGACACATGTCGTGGTCACTACAACAATGTGTCCTGTGCTGTGTTCCATCCACGGCAAGAGCTCATCCTATCCAATTCCGAGGATAAGAGCATCCGAGTGTGGGATATGTCCAAAAGGACTGGAGTGCAGACCTTTCGAAGGGACCATGATCGTTTCTGGGTTCTCGGAGCTCACCCAAACCTCAACCTATTTGCTGCTGGTTGGTTTTTCGTTTGATCTGTATTTAGCAATGTACTCACGTTATTTTTTGATCAATCCTCATCGACAAATCCATCAAAGTTCTCATCTTCTGTATCCAAAATGAATGAAATGATTCTGAAATTGCTTTTGCGAAAACCGGCAAGCCAAAAAGCATTTACAGATTTTGGAACTCGGTGCACACATTAGGCTCACCGCATTATAAGGCACCCCGTCCATTTTGGAGAAAATTTATGTTACTTTTAAGTGTGCCTTATAGTCGCGAAAATACGGTACTTATAAAAGACTAAGATTCTTAATATGTGGTTCATCATTTTAGTGTAAAAAATAATAAAACTACACATTTATTGCCTCAAAATACATACAGTTGCATCACTTGTTAGATGGTTCGCTATTAAAATGTTTTTGTATGTTTCACAGTTATATAACTTGTTTGTATACCATTTCTCCTTTAGGGCATGACAGTGGTATGATTGTGTTCAAGCTGGAGCGTGAACGCCCGGCGTATGCTGTGCACGGCAACATGTTATACTATGTCAAGGACCGCTTCCTCCGCCAGCTAGACTTCAACAGCAGCAAAGACACTGCTGTCATGCAGTTACGCAGGTAGGTCACATTCCTCAGAAACAGAGTGCAAATAACTCAGTATTTTAGAATAATATTCTCTTTTTTTAATCACCCTAGTGGGTCTAAGTTCCCTGTGTTCAGCATGTCTTACAACCCTGCAGAGAATGCTGTACTCCTCTGTACTGTAAGTATGTTTTAAATGAAACAATTGTTTCAATAATATTTAGCAATGCAGAGAGATGCTTAAGTATGTTATTTGTGGTGTTGAATGTCAATCTATCTTCCTTCTACAGAGAGCGACCAACCTCGAGAACAGCACCTATGACTTGTACTCTATTCCTAAAGAAAGTGATTCTCAGAACCCTGATGGTAATAAAGTCATTAAGCTTGACTCCTCTTCTGTATACTCTCTTGATTTGTAAAGCCTTAAGAAATTATCAACAAAGCATACCTCTGTGCATTTACTGCATTGACTGTGTTTTTTTTTTAAAAATCTCAGCACCTGAAGGAAAGAGGTCTTCTGGTTTGACTGCCGTCTGGGTAGCCAGGAACAGATTTGCCGTCTTGGATCGAATGCACTCTGTAAGTGTATTTGGCCATTTTAAAGTCATAATGTGTTGTTGTTCATTGTTTAATATTCACAATGTGTGTTCCTTTTTTCCCACATTTCTTTTTTGTAGCTGTTGATTAAGAACCTGAAAAATGAAATTGTTAAGAAAGTTCAAGTCCCAAACTGTGAGGAGATCTTTTATGCTGGGACAGGATCATTACTTCTGCGTGATGCTGATGGTGTCACACTGTTTGATGTTCAGCAAAAGCGGTCTCTGGCCACTGTCAAGGTGGCCAAGGTCAAGTATGTAGTGTGGAGTGCTGACACAAGCCATGTGGCTCTGCTCGCTAAACACGGTGAGTAAATAAGAATAGGAACTGTATTATCTTCCTTTTTTTCCAAATGTAATTTTGGTTTCCTGAGTTGAGGCTTTAATGCATTAGTTAGACTTGGGAGTCAAGTTTGCATTAAAGGGAACAAAGTGATGTTTATATATTTATACTGTATTGCTTAAAAAAGGACATACTCAGCTCATGGCTTTATTTTATGTAAGGTGTGTTTAAAACCCATAGTTAATAACTGTAACTATATTTAAATAATCTACTGCACTATATCTTAGAAATGTAATATGGCTGTGTATTGTGTTTGTTTAGAATTGCATTATCAGCAGAGTTGAAGTAAACGTGGTAACTATGCGGCACGATTGAATTATTTTACCAAAGCCAACTCTGATATTAATTGCATTACAAGAATCCACACAATTATGCACAACAACCTGCTTCTTGACAGTTGCTTTAATTTTACTTATTTGGTTTTTATCCCTGAACAATAGCGATCATGATCTGTAACCGTAAGTTGGAGAGTCTGTGCAACATTCATGAAAACATCAGAGTGAAGAGCGGAGCCTGGGATGAGAGTGGGGTTTTCATCTACACCACTTCTAACCACATTAAATATGCTCTTACCTCTGGGTAGGTGCTTCTTTTAAAGGTTTAAAGAGCATATTGCAGTTTAAAATTTTTGGAAAATATCTGACATGTAACTTGTCAAAAAATAAATAAAAATTACCATTTGAAACTTTCAGTGAGGCTTAAAAATGTTTTTCAAGACATGAGGGCACAAATTTAACAGAAAAAGTGACTTTTTTTGAAACCAAAACCCAACCCATTACCATGATTTTTGGTAATTAACAGCTGAAGCAGGACTAAATATCTTATTTAATTTGTGCATTAACTTCTGTTTTATTTTGCCATAGCGATCATGGCATCATCCGGACACTTGATCTGCCCATCTATGTTACCCGTGTAAGAGGAAACAGCGTGTACTGTTTGGACAGAGAGTGCAGGCCACGGGTTCTCACCATTGACCCAACAGAATACCGCTTTAAACTTGCCCTGGTGAACCGCAAATATGATGAGGTGAGTCTGTGGATTTAGCCATTTGTAGCATTCAATAGCCATAAGCATTATACCCAACATGTCTAAGTATTTTCAGTATGTGCAGCTTTGAAGGAATTCTCTTATACAGTCCCTAAAATCTGTATACACATTATCCTTCCAGGTGCTTCACATGGTTCGCAATGCCAAGTTGGTGGGCCAGTCTATCATTGCCTACCTGCAGAAGAAGGGCTATCCTGAGGTGGCTCTACACTTTGTCAAAGATGAGAAGACACGCTTTAGTTTGGCTCTGGAATGTGGAAACATTGAGGTGAAGCAATTCTTTCTTGCACAATGATAATGTTGAATGTATTTTAAAACTTAGATCAGTTTTTGCCCTACCCAAAAATGTTGTTGAACCTCTTGTCGATGCACTTGTAGGTAGCTCTGGAAGCTGCAAAGGCTCTGGATGACCGGAGCTGCTGGGAACGCCTTGGTGAAGCTGCCCTGCTGCAGGGCCACCACCAAGTTGTGGAAATGTGCTACCAGAGGACAAAGAACTTTGACAAACTTACATTCCTTTACCTCATCACTGGAAATTTGTCAAAGCTGCGCAAGATGATGAAGATTGGTGAGCAGAGATGATGAGGATATTTGGTTGGTTATATGTTGATGAAGTAATATTAATGCCATCTCAAAATTATAGCTGAGATCAGGAAGGACATGAGTGGCCAATACCAGGCAGCACTTTATTTGGGAGATGCCATTGAGAGGGTCCGCATCTTGAAGAACTGTGGACAGAGTGAGTACATTGTTTTTCTCGTAATAATCATCATGTGTACACAACACTTTACATGGTCTGTCTGTGTTTTCAGAGTCTTTGGCGTACTTGACTGCTGCCACACATGGCCTGGATGAAGAAGCTGAGGCACTTAAGGAGACCTTTGACCCAGAAAAAGAGATGGTATGGAAAACATAATTCCGAAACAGCGTTTATGCAAGTTTGGCCACTAAAATCTTGCATTTGTTGATGAAAACCAAAATGACAAAACAAATCTTTAAAATAATAGTGACTCTTGTGTCTTTTAGTTGCCAGACATTGATCCCAATGCACAACTGCTGCAGCCACCTCCACCCATCAATCCTCTTGACACCAATTGGCCTCTGCTCACTGTGTCAAAGGGTTTCTTTGAAGGAGTCATTGCAGGAAAGGGTAAGTAAAAAAAAAAAAAAAAAAATTATATATACATATATATACATACATATATATATAAAATACATATCTATATATGTATTTTATGCATATATATATATATATAAAATACAGGGAAGACGGGTCAGATGGCTGCTGACCTGGACATGGATGTCTCTGGGGCTGAAGGCTGGGGAGATGATGCTGAGCTCCAGCTGGATGAGGGTAAATCCATCTTAACTAAATGACACTATTTATACTATAAGACAATTCAAGATTTTCCTTGAGTGGGTGACACATCATAATTACTTCTTGTATATAAATTGCCTTGGCTAATCTTTTGTCAGATGGCTACATGGATGCCCAGGAAGGATTTAGTGATGAAGGAATGGGAAAAGAGGAGGGAGGAGGCTGGGAAGTGGAGGAAGACTTGGACCTTCCGCCAGAGCTGGTGACAAAAGAAAAGGATTAATGGCTTGGCCACTTACAGATTCAAGAACAGCTATAAGAAATGCCCATTAGCTTTTTCACCTCTCCATTTTAATTCTGTATTTGAATATCTTTCAAACACCAGGATGTGCCAGCTGGTGGAGCTGGAAGAGCCGAAGATGGCTTCTTTGTCCCCCCAACCAAGGGTATAAGTCCCACACAGATGTGGTGCAACAACTCCCAGCTGCCAGTGGACCACATCTTGGCTGGTTCTTTTGAAACTGCTATGAGAGTATGTGCACAACCTATTATTTCTTTGCTTTTTAAAATGCAGCTTTCAGAAAAGCTTAAATTAACTATCCCTCTGCACTACAGTTGCTCCATGATCAGGTGGGAGTTGTCAATTTTGGCCCCTATAAGACACTGTTCATGCAGACATTGTCCAGGGGCCGGACATGTTACCTGGGTCTGCCCTCACTACCTTGCCTTCGTGGTCATCCCCAGAGAAACTGGAAGGTACAGATGTTAATTTTATTTACTGGAAATAAAAAGGGTGTTTGTCAACAACAGTCTTTACACAGTTCATCTTTGACAACTATTATCTTCTAAATCTGTGTCCTTTCTTTCTTTTATTTTTAGGACTGTGGAGCAAAGCAAGGCCTCCCCGCTGTGGGCTTGCGTCTCTCTGACCTCATCACTCGTCTTCAGCAGTGTTACCAGTTAACCACTGCTGGTCGGTTTGAGGAGGCTGTGGAACGCTTCAGATCCATTCTATTGTCAGTGCCTCTACTGGTAGTTGACAACAAACAGGAAATTGCAGAGGTGAGCAACACTGTGGATTGTGTCCTACATATCCCTTCTTAAATATTCAGTTTTCACTAGTTTTGTACTTGCTCTCTGTATTCCAGGCCCAGCAACTGATCACAATTTGCAGAGAATATATAGTGGGTCTGACCATGGAGATAGAGAGAAAGAAGTTACCTAAAGACACATTAGAGGACCAGAAGAGGCTGTGTGAGGTAAAAATTGGGTTTGATTAACAGCAAAATTTCTTGTGTTCCGGCGAGGTGTTGATTTGCCACATATTTAATTCACACGATTTTCTGTTTCATCCACCCCGTGTATAGATGGCTGCTTATTTTACCCATTGCAATCTCCAGCCAGTCCACATGGTTCTAGTGTTGCGCACAGCTCTGAACTTATTCTTCAAACTTCGGAACTTCAAAACAGCTGCTGGGTTTGCTTGCCGCCTACTCGAGCTGGGACCTAATCCAAATGTTGCGCAACAGGTTGGTTTTTGACAAATCAGTGGTTACATTTAGCATACTGTTTTCCCATATATTAACTCAGTATCTGAGTGAGCAAAACATACGCACCTGGCACTTCATTCTAGATAACATTATTTTTCAACTTTAGTATTAGCTGATATTTTAATAGTTGTTCATATTTGGGTGATTTTTGATCCGTCAAAAACCGCTGACTGGAAATCTGTACTAGCAGCAAATCTAGCATATTTTTCTTATTGAGTAAAAATTTTCTCATTGACACGCATTCAAACCATTATCATTGATCCATTTGCCGTGAGGGCATAGATCATGAATTGTTTGATGTTGGGCTTTCCTTTGAGAGCTGAGCCCTTACATTTTCACCCAGACATATTTTTCATTCAGTAACATCAATCTTGCAATATACGGAAGAGGAGAAGTAAACTAATTCAGTGTTTAGTATTTTTGTTCATGGCTTGAGTTGAAGAAATACAAAAAAAAACAAAATTGCAAATATGAATTTCCGCATACGTATGTGCATATTATACACTTTTGGTTAGGAAGGACCTCAATGGGAAAAACACTGAAGAGTTTACTTGATGAATGTTTGTTTTGTTTTCAAACTTAGACACGCAAGATATTGGCTGCCTGTGAGAAGACCCCAACCGATGCCCATCAGTTGAACTATGACCCCCATAATCCGTTTGATTTGTGCGCTGCCTCTTTTATTCCTCTGTACCGTGGACGTCCTGTTGAGAAGTGCCCGCTGTCTGGTGCTTGCTACTGTCCCACATACAAAGGCCAGCTCTGCAGGGTCACACAGGTATGCTGAGAAGATAAGGATAAAGCCAAAAGCCAGAATTTAAAAAAAAATCCCAGAAATGTAAAAAAACCCATTAATTACTGTCTTAAGGAAGTAAGCTTTTTGTTTTGTTTTGTTTGATAAAAAGCACAATGATAAGAGAAAGATGCATAGGGTGGTTTCTTTAATGATTAATTTTACCTTACTTTTTAGGTGACTGAGATTGGCAAAGATGTCATTGGACTACGCGTGAGCCCACTACAGTTCCGTTAGATGAGGTTGGAAAAATAAGATGAAGAGACCAGGCAAAGTACCACATCCACTCTAGGATTAATGACGGTAGCCATGAAAAAATAAAAATGAGAATCTCTTTCCTTTATGATTAACCTTCTGTATAACTTTACATGTAGTCCTGTGCATAATCTTAAAAACGACTTGTCTACTTTAAGAGAGTGTTATGTCAGTGATGAACAATTCTCTATCTGGGTAAAAAATAAAGATGTATAATAAGTATTACAGTGTCTCTGATTTTTTTCTTCTTCATTTGTTTGCAATAATATGGGAAGATTTGTTTTATGTATGTAAGGGTTCAGTATTGATAAAGGTACTTGAGTCTGGAGTCATGTCATGTGGTAGCTACCATTTTATTTGAACACATGGTTGAGACCGGAATGAAACAGCGGAGCGGAACCCGGACGTTATTTGTATTAACACTTTGTGGGGTATTTTACTTTCTCAACCAGGAAGATGGGTGTGTGGTCGAATAAATGGGCCATTATTTTGGTAGTTGGATGCTTATCCATTGGTAAGTTATAGCCTAGTTATCTTTTGTTTATTTGTCTACGATTTTGTAAATCAGCATGGTGTGCTGTGATTCAGATTTTATCTCAACGGGTTTCTTTTTATTCGGTGCTAGCGCAATGCTAATTGCTATTATGCTAGCTAGGCTTGGCTAAAGATATCCGCACTTTGTCTTAATCTTAACTACCTGTTTTTTGACTCTATTATTTAAGGGTTTATATTTGATATATTATCGAGTTTTTTTGAAAATATATATTTGGGTTTAGAAATGGTCTATTCATTTAATAATTTTTTTTAGGTTTTCTGCATCGGTTCCTGAATCGGTCTAAACCAACGATTCAAGAGCGTGACTGCTCGTGATTTCACATCTGATTTTCGCAATGAATAGATTAACTGCTGGAAATGATCCTTTGTAGTTTAATGTTGTTTCAGTGTAACTTAACCAGAAGTGATGCATTTATCGGCCCTTCAAACGGAAACAATCTTTTCAATTCGGCACACACCTGACCCATCAAAACATCAATAGATTTAACTCACCGTTGCTGCATTAGAGTCGCATATTAGCTGGCCTTGCTAGGGTACGTTCCTATCTGTAACTGTAAGGAATATAACGAGCTTTATGCTGCACAATGTATAGTTAAGTACATTATATTATCATTTTGATATGACTAGCAGCTGCTGAGATAAAGCAGTGCACATTACATTATACTAGCTGAAGTCTCAAGCATTAGTGTTAGTTAGCGAGGATTTAAACAATTCATACTTTATTCTGAATGTGTTCTCTGTAATCGATTTATAATGCTGACAATATTTTTCCTTCCAGGAATCAGCTCTAATTCAGTGGAAAAGAAGATTTATGTGAATCTTAATTACACTATCCCCTGTGTGCGGCTGCTCAATGCAACCCATCAAATAGGCTGCCAGTGTGAGTGTTGTAAACTAATGCTCCATGAATTCAAAATACATAGACCAATTATGTGAAATAAATATTTTCTTTTGTTGTGAGAAACTTTGGTGCAGTAGGCCCCAATGAGTTTTCATGTCACTGTGTAAAAAATGTATATAGCTAAAGTGCGGATAAAGAGAAAACTTGTTTTCAATAGAAGTTAGCCCATATTTAAAACTGGAATAAATTTAGGGGGAAATTTAGTCTTACACGTTGTAGGCCATGATTCAATTTTTTTCCCCTGATTTCAGCCTCTTTGTCAGGAAATGTTGGCGTGCTCCATGTGCTGGACTCAGAGGATAATCTTGAATGGGTTCTGAATTCTGGTCCCAATCCTCCTTACCTGGTTATCCTGGATTACCTACTCTTTACCAGGTAATGTGTGAGTCTGCAGTAGATTTACAGTGGAATGCTTCAAAATTTGTTTTGTCACCTACACAGATGTTTAAACAAAAAATTCTGTTTGCCTCAATTTAACAGTAATATCAATTGGTAATATCTATTAGTAAAGGAAGTAATACTAGATCATTAAGTTTTTTTTTCACATGAATGTATTGTAGAGTAACATTTACAGTAATAGAAACCGTCTAGTATGAGCACAGAGCCACAATATAAATTACCATTGATAGAACTCAAGCGCAGTAAATTTGACTGATTGGATCTGTCGACTGCCATGATCTGGCTAACAGAGCTGTCATGATGAAGTTGAAGAATGGCTCGAGCAGAGTGGCAGGTGTAGCAGTTGTGGCACCAACTATAAATCCATCCACGGGCTTCTCCCCGCACACGACCTGTCCCAATGAGAACACGGGTATGTACAAGTATACCTTTCAAATCTTGCACTGTACAGTGTGATGACAACATCACCACTTTTAATCTGAAAGGATATAATGGTTCTCTGACATTATGTTTTTCTTGTGACAGGCATGAAATGTGTTATGCCATCTGTAGTTGGTCTAAACTGTCATATTTGGTTATTTAAAATTGGTTGTCTTGACTGTTTGGATAATTGCTTGCATAATTCTGTTTTTAAAATGACTATCCTAAGCAAATAAATAATTAACGAATGACGGCTTACTTTCAGGAAATCACATTTACTTCTGTTTGATGGATTACTTTAAATACTACAATAATGACTGGCTTCAGTCCTGAATATAAAAACAGATTTTGATGGGGATTTTCAGATTTTTGACTGTTTTCACAGTAGCAATAACAAGTAAATAATTCTAAACTATTTTATTTGTTGTTAAAATGCAGTATGTGAATTATTATCTTATCCCATTTTTGAGATTGAAATATTGGATCAAATGGTCAGGTGGATAAAGTTTTTAGCCCTACTAAGTTGAGTTCAGACATTTTGTGCTGTGGCTGTTGACATTTGCCCATTATTTCCCCTTTAGGTGTGTATGTAGAGGACTATGATCCAGCTTTTGCCCATTGTAATGTAACAGTTTGGAACCCTTTGGGAAATGGTTTGTCCTATGAGCAATTTAACTTCCCGATCTTTTCTCTGAAGGATGACAATGAAACCCAGTTGATACGACAGGTAACGGGAATCCATGACATTTACCTCACAAATTGACATTATTAGCTTTTAATTCGACTTATTAAATTAGTCACAAAAATATGCCTATTCATTGCATTCTACTGCTCCTGTGTTTGATGAATACAAATCAGTTTAATTGTCTCTGTCATGAATCTGATTTGAACTTGAACTGATTTGAACAAAAAAGTGAACTTCTTTGTGTGTTTTTTTTAAAAATCTGCAGTGTTACATCAATCATAATCTTGCAGTAAATAACAATGCACCACAGTACCCGCTGTGTGCTATGCAGATGTACTCCCACATGTCTGCTGTCACTGACACCAGCACCTGCATGAGGAGAAGTGATAAAAACAGCTTCAGCATCAGCCCAGGTATTTATATCACCCAAATGGAGACTTTTCATCTTTATTCAGGATGTTTAGTAGTTATAAAAAAATATCTGCCAATAGAATATTGAATTTAATTCTGGAAAGCATGGCTATCATTGTTTTTATTATAAATAGTACTTTTGTCTTTCTTTAGAGATGGTTTGTGATCCACTGGGTGACTTTAATGTTTGGGCCGCCACCAGGCCTCTCAATGTCACATCCAAGGGCCACAAGATGTGGGAGAGTGTGGTCATAGCAGCCGCCAGGGTAAGCTCCAAGAAAAGATGCTTTAGAAATTAGTGAAAAATGAAAATATTCAGGAATCAACTAAATATCATGTAATTTTGAGATAATATGGTTTTTAAAAAAGTTGTTCTTCAAATGGCGTCTGAAGTTAGGTGGGCCTTACCATAAAATCAAATATTTGGGCCTTTTGATAGCTTTTTAAAGCAAGTGGTGTGAGCAATAGCAAAACATTTCCTGTTAATTTGGACAACAAACACCCTGAGCATCTTAACTGCTGGCCACAGTTAAGTTAACACAGCTCACCAACTAATGTAATATTCGGTAGTTTGGGTACATAGGGTGGCTATACTCTCTTGAGTAAAATCTATACTTTGGATACATTATCGCTTAGGCGTAGAATGTCCGACACTGGTTGGAAAATTGCGAAAACAATGAAACCAAAAGCGATGGTACTCCAAGCATGAAAATGTTGGAGGTCTTTAGGAAACGCACAAAAATGTATTTCCGGTCCTGATACTTGTGGCCTGAGAGTGGAGCCTGTTAAAATACTTGCACTCAATGTTTTTTACACTTTAACCCATTGTAAGCAGTGCACTAATAAAAAAGAAAAAAAGAAAATCGGTAATACTTCAGCTCACTTTCCTTTCCTCAGTTGGACAGCAGGTCGTTTTTTTTCGATATTGCTCCTGGAGGAGAGAGCGGAGTTTCTGGTTTTGTTACCCTGTTGGCGGCTGCTCATGCCCTGAGAAACATCACTCAGGAGAACCACCCCAACCGTACCATCCTCTACACATTGTTTCAAGGGGTCAGTAATGTCAACACTGTTATGGCCATTGCTCCAAATGCTGCTCTTCTCCAAGCTGTTTTCCCCGTTTCTTCATGGGTTGTTTTTTTATTTTATTTTTTAGGAAACCTTTGACTACATTGGCAGTTCAAGAATGGTGTATGATATGCAGAACGATGAATTTGCTGTGGATTTGGATAATGTTCATTCAGTTCTGGAGATTGGACAGGTATTATTTTCAGACACTTTATAAAGTACGCAGATTTTTGTTGAGTAACCAAAATCTGATTAAATTGGTATGAAAGATTTAAAAACTACTTAAAAAATTACTCTAATTGTTAAACCAATCTGAAGTTATGTATTATAACTGTATTTTTATTTTTTGTCAAATAGGAATCTGAAATCATGTTGTTAAGATAATTGCTGTTAATTATTTTAGTGTTGTAATACTTGTGTAACGTGAGGTTAACCAGAATGTTAAAACTGTTCACAGGTAGGATTTTGGTCTGACTCCAAGTTGTGGCTTCATTCGGACCCGGTGTCTCGGAAGAATGGCAGCATCAATGATGAGGTATATATCTGCATTTATATTTCCAATCATTACCAGTGCCCCATCACGCTGAACATAATCTGTTTTTCATAAGGTTTACAATTATGTTCATCTGTTTGTACTTAACACATTGGTTAAATGACAAATTTTGTAAAATGTTGTGTTGAATAAATAGTAAACACTAAATATAGTTTTCAGAGGTGTTACATATAAAATTGAATGGAAACATATGATATAAATTAACACTATAGCTTAATAAAACATAATTTGTAAGAAAATAATGAAGTGCTTATTAAAGTAAGGTGATGAGGATGTGAAGTGTTTTATTATTACAACTATCTTTAATGTTTTATTTCAGGTGAGGAAGCTGATTAACAATGTGGAGTTGGCTGCGAATCAATCGGCAATCCCCGTTGAGGAGCCCGGTTTCTCTCAGCCTCTCCCACCTTCATCCTTCCAGCGTTTCCTGCGAGCTCACCCCATCCCCGGTGTTGTTATTGAGGATCATCGATCTGCGTTCACCAACAGGTGATGATTGGCTGTTTGAAAACCACAAATTAGAGGTAATTGTGTTTTTCTAGATGGAATTTTTGTGTTCTGTGTTCAGGTTCTATGAGAGCATGTATGACAACGCAGAGTACCTGAAAGTTTCTTACCCATCAAACATGACGCAAGAGGAACAGCTCGACTTTCTCACAGACACTGCGAAGGTATCATTATGCATGTTTCCACTGCAGGAATTTTTGGGGTAAATGCATGTCCGGCCAATTCCATGTCTTCACTGCAGAATGTCAAGGATTTTCTTCAGTTACCACAAAGTCAGAATGCTGCTTTTAAGAGTTTAATAATCAGAACACATGCAACAACAGCATGCAGAGAGATCTCTGCCCAATGTAACAAACATGTCCCTTTTACAATGCTTAGCAACTACGCCTTTCTCAGTACTTTTCCATCTACTTACTTCATCGTCACAAGGTTAGCATGATAAACTGTAGCATTTTGAAGGTTGCTGACTTGCACATCTTCATTATTTTCTAAGGAGTCTTTGTTCTACAACTCGTGACACCTCGTACACCTGCACAAGCATCATCAAATGAACTTGCTTGACCATACTCCCAAATGATCTATGCTAAACAAAAATAATTTCTTTTACAAGAACCTCCTTCGAAGTGTCATTTACAGGAACTCAGGGCCTTGTGGCAGCCTTGTAAAAACCCCGAAAACCTCCTGAGTGGGGCTTGAGTTTTACTTGGCAATAATTGGCTAAACCTAGCATTAGCTTCACAGGCACGGCTTCTCCTTTTGTTCATAGCATCAACTGCCATGTACACAAAACACAAATGTGGAACCTGCCCCTGCCTGTCTTGGTTTGAATTTTATAAATATTGCAACATGTGCTGGTTACTTAATATTTATTAACACTAATGTTTACACAGTTCCGAAAGATCAGAACTAAAAAAGTTATGTTGGCTGGTTAACTGAAATCATCTTCTCTTAAAATATCACACTGCCTTAGCTCATTTAGGCTTTACTCTCTTGCTTGTTTTCTTTATGATTTTTGCTTTTGGCGGCTCACCTGGCTGATGTCACTGTCACAATTACATGGCGATCAAAACTCAAAGAACCGCTAAGGGGTTATATCACAGAGTGGAGATATAACCCTCAAGAGGGCCAAATGAGAGGAACAGTTCCTGGAAAGTTCCTGCTCCGTGTATTTACCAGGAACTTGCACAGTGGAAATGCGGCTGTTGTTTCGTTTCGTTTTCTCCCGCTTATCCGGATCCGGGTTGCAGGGGCAGAATCTTCAGGAGGGATGCCCAGACAGCCCTCTCCCCGGCCACTTCCATTAGCTCCTCCGGTGGGACCCCCAGCCGCTCCCAAGCCAGGCAAGAGATGTAATCTGTCCACCTAGTCCTGGGCCGGCCATGAGGCCTCCTCCCGGTGGGACATGTCCGGAACACCTCTAAAGGGAGGCATCCGGAAGGCATCCTAGCCAGATGCCCGAGCAACCCCAGCTGACTCCTTTCGATGCGGAGAAACAGCGGTTCTACTCCGAGCTCCTCCCGGGTGTCCGAGCTTCTCACCCTATCTCTAAGGTTGAGCCCGGCCACCCTGCGGAGGAAACTCATTTAAATCATTAAAATGCATTCTCCCTGGTGGCATTTCATATTTGTCTTTTTAGTTAGTAATGTAAAAATTGTTTTAACCGTGTAAGTCTCTGAAGTGTTTTTTTTTTTAGTAAACTGACAATTGTTTCCATTTCTGTTTATATTTCTTTCAGTCTCTGACAGAGGTGGCCACCATGGTGGCTCGGACTCTGTACTTACAGGCTGGAGGAGCAGAAACACAGCTGGGCAACATTAATGCAGACCCTCAAATAGTATGCTTTATTTTATGGATTTAAAGAAATTACACCTCTCTCTGCAAGATGATGCCTTTTTTGATAACTGAGTAATGAAAACAATTCTTACTTCTCTGGCATTTTTCCACTTTTATTTTGTGATCTTTAAATGCACCTAATAAGCGCATGGCACACTTATATGTAAATCAAATTCACCAGATGCTGAAACTCATCAATTTTTATTTTTCATATTTCTCTTTAAATCATTTTATTCTATCCAAGGCAGAGTTGTTGAGGGTCAAATTTCTTTTAAGTGCTGTGCAACATGACAGGAAAAGTAAAAATTGCTTGAATCAACATTTTTCAGTAAATGTATATTGTTCATATTGGATATATTTGTTTATACTGTTTGTATCTATATTCTTTGATCTGGTCAGCATTGACTTAAACTGTTCTCTTCTCTCTTTAGGTGACTCGAATGCTCTATGGTTTCCTTGTTCAGTCAAATAACTCTTGGTTCCAGCAAATAATACCATCTGAATGGATCAGCCATTTGGGTAAATTGGGATAGATTAAATGGTAGTTGTTGTTACTGAACTCTGGTGGGGCACCAACCACAGAACTAAAGCTGCTTTATCACCATTGTTACCTTCCAGCTAACAAACCCACAAACTTCTATGTGGGTGTGACTGGGCAGTCCAGTGAGGCGACTTTTCTGGTCCAGTATCTGCTTGCCAACCTGACTGGAAGCATTGTGAACATTACCCAGGAGAACTGCCAGAACCAAAGAGAGGACCAGGATGACAAAGAAAGCAAACATGTAAGATTGTTTGGAATATACAGACTATATAAGTTGTTTTCAAGAACTTATTTTGGATGGTTTTTTAACCTCCAACATACCTACCTACCCTACCTGCCTCACAATTGGTGGTGTTATATTTACTTTTAAGTGTGAATTTGTTGCACTTCAGTAATCCCACCTCATCTCTTTCCTTTCTCCCAGATCTACACTTACATGTGGGTTCAAGGCACCCTGCCTCTGAACAGTACAGAGCGACATGGTTTCTGTGTACGCTCCACAGTGCACCTCTCCAAAGCTGTGTCCCCAGCCTTCCACCTACAGGAGTACAACTCCAAGGATTATTCCACATGGACAGAGTCCAGGTGGAAGAGCATCAAAGGACGGATATTCCTAGTGGCCAGTCATGACCTAGAGGTAAACTGTTTGCTCTTCAAATTCAAAATCAGAAATCTACATGTATTTTTACTTCAAAACCAAATGATGTGTAATACTAGAGATGGGATTCCAAGCTGGTGAGATAATAGTGCATCTTTGATTAATTAGAACATCATAAAAAATGTTTGTTTTAGTAATTTAATTCTCTATGAAAAAATGTTTATTACAAACTTACACACAGACAGGTTATATTTCATTTTTTTCTTTGAACTTTGACTTTTCATTTTTTGGAAAGTTTTTTTTTTTTTTTTGAAAATTTCAATATTGAAGCCGCATTCGTGTCATGATAGCTAATCCCAAAACATTTACAAAGGTTCTATGAGCCTTTAAATAGTGTCTCAATCTGATTCAGTAGGCTACACAATCATTTGAGCCACTGCTCACTTGACAGTTGTCCAGGACATGATCACTGACATCGTGTGCAATGTCAAGCCACAAAAGGTCATTGCTAACGAAGCTGGCTGCTCTCAGAGTTCAGCATAAAAGAAAAATGATGGAAAAATGTGGTAAAAGGTGCCAAAGAAATGGAGATATCTGCAAACTTGAAAGGATTGTAGGACAAAGCCCATTCAAGAACATGGAGGAGTTTCACACAAAGTGGACTGGAGTTGGAGTCAGAGTCATCACACACAGATGGATCCAGGGCTACAACTCTTGTAGTCAGTCTGGTAGACGTCAGAGGCGTCTTACCTCAACTGATGATAAAAGTCATGGACTGTTGATCAGTGGTCCAGTGGTTCTATTCAGGTAAAACTAAATTTTGCATTTAATTTAAAAAATGCCCAGAGTTTGAAGGAAGAGTGGAGATGCACAGTCCAAGGAGCTGGGGCTCCAGTGTCAACATTGATGATATGGGGAACCCTATCACCTGCTGATGTTGGTGCACTGGGACTTTTCAGGTCAAAGTAACGGCTTCCACCATGAAATTTTAGAGCACTTAACATACTTCTGCTCACCAGTGTTATGGACATGCTGATTTTATTTTCCAGCAAGACTTGGCACCTGCCACACTGCTAGCAGCACCAATACCTGGTGTTTGGCCATGGTGTCCCTGCAGTCAATTGACTGGCTGCAAACCCCTCTGAAGAGGGAGATGTGAGACACCAGAAACAACAACACAGACGAGCTGCCATCCACTGGATGGGCTTCCATGTCCATCCAGTGGATGGCCAATTTTATACCAATTTTCAGAGCAGCTGAAGCTTGAATTTTTGGGGTTTTCGTTAGCTCAGTCTGTAGGCGACTGGGCTGGGAAGCAGCGGATTCTCAGCTCGACAACATTTGGTAGCAGTGGGAGCTGCCAGCACACTTTTAGGTACCCCGTGAGCACACCTCGCATAGGGCCCTGCAATGAGCTGGTAACTCATTCAGGGGTATATCCTGCCTTCACCCATGTGCAGCTGGGATGGGCTGCTACTCCCTCCTTGTTTCCTCAAAAGGGATAAAGTGGTCGACAAAAAATTATTTGCAAGCCCTACTAATTAAAATTCAAAGAAAAACAACAAGTCGTCTGTGTGTAATCAGTCCATATACCGAGTTTCATTTTTTAAATTGAATTACTGATATTGCTTATTTATTTAAATGTACTGTAACAGTAAAAGAATTGAAAACAAAAACATTACCGCTCTCTATCTCATCCAGATGTTGACACTGGGTGTTGGATTTGGCGTGCTGCTTACGTCCCTGCTGTTGACGTACATCGTCAGCTCAAAGGCTGACATCCTCTTCGGCTCAGAGAGGGAGCCAAGCAATGCCACCTACTGATTTACACAGATCTGATTCACACAGGCCCGGGACCACTACTACAACTACTACTCTTCCAACTACATACATGGACAAGCGGTTTCTCATTAAAAGAGGGTTTAAGGGGGAATCGCTGAGATAACAACTCCACTTTAGTAGACTCACTCAGGTGAGGAGACACAGGGACTGGAATGGACTGGATCGGCCTGGACAGATCTGGACTCATCAGGGTCAGGAAACACTGGTCAGTCACCAGCTGATCCTGCCAATGTAAAAAGATGTCTATTTGTTTTAATTTTCTCTTATTTTTATTTCTTTTGTTTTTTTCACTGTGTCATGTAGGGACTGAGTGAATGAGTGAGTGAAGTGAGAAATAATATAATAAACTATTTCCTGTGTAGAAAGTAGACTAATTTGGAGTGGATTAATGAGAGTGAGTGTGTGACTGAAGACTGTATTAGGATTGCGATGGTGTGTGCAATACTGCAGCTTTCTTTTCTCAGTGTAGTTAACTTATCAATACAAATCAGTTTTGCATTAATGGGCAAGTCAGAAAAAGTAAATTTGTAAAAAAAAAAAAAGAAATTATTTCACATATTGTGAAATTTAATTACCCAGTAGTCTGATTGCCATTTTGTTCATGTCGACCAGCTACCAGCAATCATTACATCCAGTCAGAACATGTGTAATGACGCTGTTGATTTGCTGTTACTCTGATTACCTTTGCTTCTCACCTTTTGTGCAAAGTCTCATTTAATGATCCTTCTTAGAGCTGTGAAAACAAACTCTGATTTTCTTTTCTTCAATTGCTGGAATTCATGACCAATTTTTATGCCTTGATTAAAAAAATAAACTTTGCTTCTTTTCCAGAAATTGTGTGTAGAAGGCTAAAATTTAAAATTTTGCTAGCTATTTTACTTAATTATTGAAGCAAGTGATTGTTTTAGATGTGGGTGTAGTGAGGGAGAGAGAATATACTGTATATTCTAGAAAAACGGTGCTGATTTGTAGAAAGAAATTTGTTTTAGTGAACTTTTCATACAAATAATGTCTGTTTACTTCAATATTGGCGAACGGGAGGTCTTAAGGGGGACAGTCCTCAGTAAGAGACTAATGTGCAAGGGAACTAAGTGGCACCTACCATTCAGTTGGAGACCAGACATTGCAGAAGTAAGCTATACATTTGACAAATTAATTATTCAAATGACTCCTGTGTTTGTTTTATTGTCAAGGTAAGTCATGTCCATCTTACCTATTCTGTACACTGCACAACACTGCAAGCTTTTCTATCTCTGATGCTTTTCTGTGTAACTTAATTTCAGTTCTCTTTAATCCTTTTATGCAAAGACAGAACTTGTTTTGCTTTGTCAGCTACAAGTGTAGAGATTAAACTCATTCCACTCATTTGACAACTTCAGTCCCCTGTGTTTGGTTGAAAGGGAGTAAATTTTGCTACAGACCTTGCACACAAACCTTTTGTCCTTATATATATGACTGGATAAAATTTGGATAAAACCCAGATGAAGGCCCAAGTATGGGTGGAGATCAAAAGAAAGCAAAGACACTTGGCCCAAGCAGTCTCTGGCAATACAATCTCTGATGCAAGGCAATACAGGGAAGGCTATCTTTCATTTGGATTTACTTTCACCGGGGATACAACGATACTGACTCCGTTGTGCTGAGTGTGTGGGGAAAAGCTATCCAACAGTGCTATGTTCTCAAGTAAGTCCCATTTCCAAACGAAACGCCCTTTACTTCATAAGAAGAATGCAGACTATTTTGTTCACCGGCGTGAACACAGGTAGAAACCGGTGACTTTCATGAGAAAAACCACAAAAGTAAACGAGAGCCCTTAACCCTTTAAAGCCGTTTGTATCATATTTGATACGCGAGATTCTGAGATGTCTCTTTTTTCTAAACCAAAATCAAGTGTGGCAGACCACTGTCCTCTCCAGAAACAACTCCAACACCACCCCGTAAAAGAGGCTGCAGTGTGCCTCTTGTGCTAAAAAGTGCTATGCAAAAAAAACAAAGAGAAAAATGTTGTTCATGTTCTATATTGTCAAAATGTTATGGGCAAACTTTGTTTTTGTGTCTAAAGTTAACATAGTCGTGAGCTAAAAGTTGCCGAAATCGCCTAATGTATCATATTTGATACAAAAAAAATGTCATAAACAAAATTTAAAAAAAATTGGGATTTTGTTAAAAGGTTCAATAAACATCTCATTTCCAAAAAATTAGAATTTTCTGGCTATTTTTTGATGTGTCAGGCTTTATAGGGTTAAAGCTGGTTACCACATTGCTGAACTTGTAGCTACAGTAAGTCAAAAAAGTCACATACTATTACATTAATATTTTGTGCCTGCAAATCTCTTGTAAATGAGATGCTTGGTCCCGAAGGAACTAAAGAAAAAGCCAAAGTTCCTTTCTCAGAAAACACGATTTCCAATTGAATTGGCAGGACAATAACACTGCTGTGTGTGATAATAGTTAAGCATTTAAAAACTCTCGAGAAGATGTCAATTTTTTTCACTTTATCCTCCCTCAAGTCTTGACTGGGTTAGGGACCCTTATTGCTCAACATCAGTTGGGGGAAAGGAGATGACTCTACAGGAGCAGGAGGACCTAACTGAACTGAGGCTAAACCGTGGTTTAAAGCTAAGCTTTGCAGATGTACCTTTGGACAGTTTTTGGTTGGCTACTGCCAAGGAGTTTCCAAATCTGGCCAAAAAAGCTATTTTGCTACATTGCTCCCATTTTTCCCCAACAACAAATCTGTAAGGTGAACTTTTCGAGCCCGACTGCTATAAAAACTAAAAAAAAGAGGGACTGAGAACTGTTGAGGAAGAGTTTCCTGTGTGTCTTTCTTTGATTCCTGCAAGGATATCAGCTCTGTGTTCATCCAAACAGGCCCAGGTTTCACTCTGAGTGTTCAGAAATATTTTATTTTATTCTAATTTTTTTTAAATATATTGTAAAATACTTTTGCTTTGTGTTGTTTTTCTTTGATTCCTCTTCAAGGCTGATCAAAACAACTTTATATTGTAAATATAGACTACAGAAGTGGCTGGTTTTGTTCTTTGAACACAGTGATGTTAACACACGGTTCATTTGAATTTGAAAAAAAAACAACCATATTTTATTTTTCAACAAAGAAGGGTTCAGTAAATACAGTATGGATCTGAGAGGTGTTATTATTTAAAACCAGACAAAACCTTACTTTTTGATAAGGCTCATAATTAGGGTGAACAGAATGCCCCATTCAGCTGCTATAGGTTCAGACTACTGGTGCATACACCTGCACCTCTCCATAGGCTTCCCCTACCCCTAGAAAATTATATATTCACGTCACATAAATGTACCTTTCTTGTTTTTCTTCTTCTAGTTTTGTCGATCCTAGATATGGTCCATCAAGATCTGACGGATGGGTGGGCCAGAACTCCGTAAAAGGACATCTAAAGCTGTGCCTCGGCCCATGGACTTATTTCTATACACTGTATAGATTACTGATGTTAATGTTTTCTGTACATGTGGCATCTACTACACATCTGTCCATCTCAGGGCGAGGGATCCCTCATCTGTGGCTCTCCTTCAAATTTTGCCTTTTCACAAAAGAGGTTTTTCAACGCGCCTTCCAGTGAGGGGTCCGGTTTGGTGACCTCAAGTCTCTGCTCTTTGCAGATGATGTGGTGCTGTTGACGTCATCGGCCTGTGACCTCCAACGATCACTGGATCGGTTCGCCGCCGCGTGTGAAGCGGCTGGGATGAGAATAAGCTCCTCTGTTGTGGTGAAGAGAGAGCTGAGCCAAAAGGCAAAGCTTTAGATTTACTGGTTGACCTTCGTTCCTATCCTCCCCAGCTTCCTCCATAGGGTGGCTGGGCTCTCCCTTAGAGATAGGGTGAGAAGCTCTGCCATCCGGGAGGAGCTTGGAGTAGAGCCGCTGCTTCTCCACGTTGAGAGGAGCCAGATGAGGTGGCTTGGGCATCTAGTTAGGATGCTCCCTGGACGCCTCCCTGGTAAAGTGTTCAGGGCATGTCCCTCCGGTAGGAGGCCCCCGGGAAGACCCAGGACACGTTGGAGAGACTATGTCTCTCGACTGATCTGGAAACGCCTGGGGATCCCCCCGGACGAGCTGGAAGAAGTGGCTGGGGAGGGTGAAGTCTGGGCCTCTCTGCTTAAGCTGCTGCCCCCGCGACCCGACCCCGGATAAGCGGTAGAGGATGAATGGATGATGGATGGTTTTTCCTGGTGTGGTTTGAGGGTATAAGAACACATGATGTCACAACTTAAACTAAATTACATCGTGAGTGCAAACACTGTGTCAGATAATGTTACTACACCAAGCTACATGTTGACCATTACCCTAACAAAATAAGCTAAAGTTATACAGCTATACACATAATTTATGACGCCCTAATTTTACTCAGCCTGGTAATTTACCTCTCCTGTCTTTCTGGAAGATAGGAGGGGGCGGAGAAACATTTCTATACTGGAAGAACTGGGAAGACTTATATACAGGGAGTGGTGGGTGGACCTTTAAGGCGGGCAACCCCGCCTCCCCGCTGGACGCAGCTGTTCCCCTCTCTCCCTGTCGCATACCCCTCCCCCTCCGGTGGGGGAGAGAGAATCAAAGGAGGGGCCAAAGTGGAGTAAAGGCGGGGGCCACGGTGCTACGGTTGAGTGGAAAGAAAGTGCAAATACCTGAATGCATAATCTGAATTAAGTAAGTACGCTTTTGTTGAAAATAACGTCAAATGTTGCACTTGGTGTAAATAACTGTGCGCGATAGGCCCTCGCTGAGACGCGGATGATTTCGGTGCGTCTTCGGTTTCCGATTCCTCCAAACAATGGTCGCGATGGTCGGCTTCTTTTTACAAACCACAGGGAAGTTAAGGACCCAGGTCGACCCTCTTGTTATTCTCACCGAGGCTGCGTAACTTTCTGAGGTGTTTTTAATACTGATAACGACGGTTTTCGATTATGGCGTACTGAATGGATCCGACCAGAGATGCGCCTGAAGGTTGATTTGGCAGCGATGCGGTTGCGTTCAGGCCGAAGCGTTTGAATTTTCCTGCTGGGAATCGGAGTGCGTTCATTCATTTTACCCCGAGCAAAGTCGAAACGAGAAGAGGGGAACATTTGATCACGATCGCTGTGGACTTGTCTCCCGTTGTCCTGCTCTTGCACAGGAACCTTATCCTTATTTTTTGGTAGATGGTACAAGACTTTATGGTCGACGGAAATGTCCAGTAAATCCTTGAGGCTGTTGTGGAATAAGGCTGAACGCTCGGTACGAACACTTTCACAGGAGACGAGCTGGAATATTTTTTAGATTGAAAGTGATAAGCTTTGGTTTTATCCTTACCTCATTAACCAACAGGGGTTTTGAGTTTAGATCAAAACTGAGAACAATATCTGGAATGAGCCCTAAGTAGATTTGGAAAGTAACACCAAAGTTTGTTTTTGTATTGGAGTAATGTTTACTGTGTTATTGCTCGTCTTTAAACCAAAATAACATTTATTTGTAATGATATCTTTTGAAAGTTAATTCATATATAGATATATCCATAGCTTCAAATCAGAACTCAAAAGTTTATTCAATTTTTATGCATTAAATTGGGGCCTGTATAATCACATCCTGGGGATTTCCAACAGCACTAAAGAACCACAAAATACAGGAGCTGTTTTTTTTAAAATCATAGTATCACGTTGAATGGCAGAATTAATATCATACTATATGCACACCGCTCTGTTGTAATTATAATACTAATGAAATCATGCAAAAAGCAGGCAACAGAAAAAAATAATTGAACTAAAGTAAAATAGTTAGGTAAAACTTGAAGCCAACAGTATGAATTTTTCATCTTGGGTAGCGACGTTTAACATTAAGCATTGCTATATGATGGTAATGTCTAAATAAATAGCACTTTAATGAACCTGAGCCCTCGTAGATGAATGCATCACATCTAATGGCGGCTTGTTGAGGAGCCACTTCTTGTCTCCTTAATATGTTGTTTAGGTTTCAAAACATATTGTATGCAGGTTCCCTATGAAGTAAGGTGCTTAGCAGAGAACAGGCCTGTTGATTCAACGCACACACAACTGCCTCTGTGTACTTGCAGGCTAACAGTAGTGGTTGTCTTGTGTTTTTGCTAGCTTCATTGTTGCTGTAGCAGGCAGCAGTGGGTGGTGGCCAGGGTTGAGCAGTCTCCCCCTCTTTGACCACTCTGTGTGTGCACACTTATTTTCACAGTTGGTGTATCAAATGGAAGTGGCCATCTAAGAGTTGGTGCAGCCTGCCAGCAGCTGTCTCAGCTCAAACGGCTTAGGTAGAGCAATTTGCTTTTGCCTTTGGGGAAAATGTACAATCGCCAACTACTTATATAGGTACACCTTCCTACTAAAAGTTCGGGCCTCCTTTTGCCTTCAGAACTACCTTAATCTTACCTTTTGTATTTTAACAAGGTGCTGGGGAAATTCCTCAGATATTTTGGTCCATGGTGACATGATGGTATCAACATAGTTGCTGCAGAGTTTCGGCTATACACCTATGATGTGTATTTTCCGTTCGAGCACATCCCAAAGGTGTTCTATTGAGTTGAGATCTGGTTACTATGGAGGCAATTGGAGGACAGTGTTTATTCATCGTAAGTACTGTGTTTTCCGGACCATAGGGCGCACTGCCAAAAAAGAGGTCTGAACAGGGTTTTTTTCATACATAAGCCAAACCAGGTGCATTAAGCGAACTAAAACAGTCATATAACTCACACTTTACTCAGCTCAATCACAATAACTCAACATTTTTCAATTGTAACACTTAAAATGCAAAACAATACACTCACTTTTCAGCTCAACCCTATTGAACAAATCCATCAAAGTCTTCATCTTCAGTGTCTGAGTTTTAACAGCTGGGCGATTTCAGCACCAAGGACGCCAGTCTCTTTGTTGTTAATCAGCTGTTCAGTCATGATTCCAGCCTTCGTGAAAGCTCGGACGACACTTGAGACTGATATTTTAGCCCAGGTATCCACAATCCACTGGCAGATAGTGGCATAACTTGGCTGCCTCCCTGTCTTGGTGAATGTGTGCTCGCCTTCTGTCATTCAATGTTCCCATGCGGCGCTCAACTTAGCTTTGAACGAGCTGTTGACACCAATGTCCAGCGGTTGGAGTTCTTTTGTCAATCCACCCAGAATTATGGCAAGCTCCAAATTAGTTTTCTTCATTTGGATTTTGACAGTATCAGTGAGATAGGTGCGCATGCAGTCGCAGATCAGCCAGAACTACCCTGCTGTGAGATGGTAGTTCTGGTGTGGATGGGGAGATTATGCCTCTTCATAAAACGGAAGCAACAAGAAGGACCTCCCAAAGTCATTTATCTTCATATCGCGCGCTACCACTGTTGCCTTAAGTCAAATATAGACTACTGAGATGTTTCTACATGCTGTTCTCTGTTCAATAACCCGCTGTTCACGTTTTTCCTCCAACTGTGGCCATCTCGCTTTATTCCCCCTGAAACTCTGTTTGGTCTTCTTTACATGATGCAGTTTGTCTTCTTTCTTCCTCCACTTCTGCACCATCAATTCATTAATATTGAATTCTCTTGCAGCTGCTCTATTTCCCAAGCGTGACTGATAGCCTTCAGTTTGAAATCCGCTTCATAAGCCTGCCTCTTAACAGGTGCCATTTTGGGGTCTATATACCGATACACACACCCACACTGACTACCGTAATCCTATAAGTGGTGCACTTGATTTATTTGTAGTTTATCAAAACATTTTGACAGATTTTAAAATTGGTTTGACGTCAGTATGCACAAACAGAATTAACCCATACACAAGCCGCACTGGATTATTAGGGGCACAGTTGATTTTTGACAAAATTCAAGGATATTAAGTGCACCTTATAGTCTGGAAAATACGGTATGTTTAACGCTTGCTGATAGAATTTGACAAAACACCCAGCTCCCAATTGCAGATTACAAAAACATGGACTTCAATAAACACAGATCCTGCAGGCCAATTTCCCACAACTTTGTGATATAACAATCATTGCCTTCTCCTTTGAGATGACTGAAGATGGCTAAAGAGGACAACATTGCTGTTATTCAGGGGTGATTTGTAAATTATTTGTAGCAGAAGCGTTGTTGTCACTTTGACACTTCATTTTTCCATCCATCATGGTGGTACAAATATTGGGTTGCGTGGTATGATGACATTGGTGCGTAAACGCTACCGGTGATAAAGGGCCCAAATTGTGCTATTACACCACCATTGTTAACCTTTACTGTTGTTACAAGACAGGATGTTCCGTGCTTTCATGATGCCAAATTCTGACCCAGCTGAATGTTCTGCGCATCTGAACGTTGCTGCTGCAATTGAAGCCAGTCATTGTGTTACCAATCATCAGTTGGTAACCTGTGTGAGCCTGTGTGAAGTGTAGCCTCATGTCCCCATTCTTATCTGGCAGGAGTGGTCCTTGGTGTGGTCCCCTGCTGCAGTAGCCTATCTTCTTCTAGGTCTAACAGGTTGTGCGTTCAGAGATGGTAATCTGTATTCCTTGGTTGTAATGAACTGTTGAGTTATTGTTGCTTTTCGTCTTGAGCCAGTCTGCATATTCTCTGATCTGTTGCATCAACAAGGCACACAATTGTCTGTCCACACAATTGTTGCTCCCTAGATACTTTATGTTTTTTCGACCATTCACTGTAAACCCTAGAGATGGTTATGCGTGAAAATCCCAGCCAATCAGCAGTTTCTGAAATAGTTAGACCTGTCCATTGGTCCCCCACAACCAAACCACTTTTAAAATCATTTGAATCCTCTCTCTTCCACATTCTGTTGCTCAATAAACTTTAGCAAGTTGTCTTGTCCACTTCTACATGCCTAAATGCATTCTTGTGCCCTTGTGATTGGCAGATTAGCTATTTGTGCTAACAAGCAATTGAAAAAGGTACCTAATGAATTGCTGCTGAGTGTAACTGTAATTTTTTGCCTTGGTTTGTTTTCAGTTGTGGATGATTTTTGTCTTCCGGTCTTTTATTGAGCACTATCCCTTCCCCATTTGTTGATTTGGGGAAATAAAATTGCAATTAGTGCAACGTTTACTTTCAAATACAACATGGCCAAAGCAGTCCTTGACCAAAATGGCTTTGTAAAAACACATTACTTTTCCGATGTTCTTTTTTTAACGGAATCTGACTTAGTATCTGGCTTCTGCATTGCTTTGATGAAAGTGGCCGAATAAATATTGGCTAATAAGAACCTGAAAATCAGGAAACTTTTAATTATTGGAAGTACGCTCTATGAAACTTTAATGCCTCACGTTACTGCAGGACTACAGCTGGTATTAATCACCAATTAATGGGTGTGCGTTAAATATGCAGTGGTTGATGATGAAGTATATAGAAGAGAATTTGGCTGTGAAACAACTCTTTCTTTGCATGTCTCAGTGGTAAACGTCAGACCACACACTGAGAAAGACATTGGGCCAGATTCACGAAGCGTTCTTACGAACAAATTTGTTCTTAAGTCCCACTTACGAACATTTTTTGAAGATTGTGGCATTCACCAATTTCTTCTTATCCTGGATTTATGCGTAGGTAAGAACAAATCCTACGAACACTCAGGAGTACTCTTGCGCACATTTCAGTGCCGACATGTTGGCATGGTTGGGTTTTCTTCTCTTGTGCAGTTCAATAAAATTCAATATTACAATGATAATTCTGTCATATTTATTTGTTTATTTCCTATTTTTGGTGATTTACGGAGAATTTTAAAATTACGTAAATGTGCCAATGACTTAACATTAATCAACCAAATTGGAAACCATGCCAAAACTGTCTTTTTATTTGATTTTATCTTGATTTATTTTATTAGAGGATCGAGGGTATGCCCTGGCTCCCTGGTTGTTGACACCACTGACCAACACTCAGACTCCACAGGAGTTTTATTCAATCAGATGCATGCGCGCAGTCGCTCCACCATTGAACGCACCATCGGCATGTTAAAGGGGCGCTGGATGTGTTTGGACACAGAGCCACAACCCCGTGAGGATGTGCGTCCTGACGCAATGATGGGGCCAGACTGCAGGCACGCGGTTCACGTTCGAGCGCGATTAATTGCCCGTTTGTGAATAAAATGCATTATTGTCACAATCCGAGCACAGGTTTTACACGTTTATTTTTTTTTACATTCTTATTTTTTTACATTCTCGTTGATTTCTTTAAGCGTGTTGGCTATAGTCATCAGGGTTGAGGCAATTTTATCAAGCGTGTTAGCCATCCTTTCTTGATTGTTCAACACGGCGTCAGAAATCAGGCGTGGAGAGGCAAGCTTTGGGCATTTCGCTTTGGGCATTTTGCTGCTTTTTGCTCTGTCGACAGGGTCTTGCTGCAGTTCCTTTTATGGGCATTAGTGGGCGGTGACTTATGCTAATCGTATGTTAATTAGACTCACCTGGCACACGCTTTCAACTTACAAACAGATGGCATTCATCAATCTAAGAACACAGCTGCGAATAATTCTGGGGCTTACGAACGCGTTGATGAATCCGACGTAGGGTTTTCTTAAAAAACTTCTTAAACACAACTTAAGAAAGAATCTAAGAAGATTCTTAAGAACATATTGGTGAATCTGGCCCATTGTCCTCAGGCACACTGTCTAATTGTAAAATCCAATGTTCTCTTTTAAACACAGTCCTTAAATGCAGTGTTCTAGAAGAATCAATTGATGACAAATGTGAGCAGTTATAAGAGCACAGGATATAAACAGTGAATGTGAATTCTGCTGTTATAAAATGATCTGTTTGCTCCAATTGGCTTATTTGGCTTCAGGTGATTTGTCTAGGATTTCCTTTAGAACATTTTTATCCTCAGTGCTATCATGCCTGAAGACATTGAGAAGTGTCCTGTAGGTATTGTTTAAATGGGCAATAGAGGTTGAATGGGAAACAATATCCACCCTAACACTGGACCACACCTCTGGAAATCAAGTGTTGCATGAGAGTCTGACTTAGTCTGACGTAGATACAGACTGCATTTCTAGCAAAAGTTGGTTTAAGATCAGGGTATAAGTTACCATTTATCAAAATAAATGTACAGGTTAAGCTTTGAACATTTTACGAGCAGAACCAAGTAATTTTTAAGGTTGATAAAATGTATCTAAATTTCAGTGGGTGTTTGGTCTTGCTGGGATCTCATCTATTACCATGTGTTCAGGCAGTGTACAATATTTATTAACTTGTGTATGTGTTTTTTTTTCTCAAACCACTTCTGATGGTTTTAAGAAAGACATGATTAAAAGGGCGATGTGGAAAAAATAATGAAAGAGATCTTTGCAGGCATGTTCTTACTTGCTGAACATTACATGCAAAAGCAGAAGAAGCTGAAGGCCCATCTGCAGGGATCACAACCAGCAGCAGCTTGAATGACAGATGCATTTGGATATCAGGGCCACATACAGCAGTCATCAAGTCAGACAAGGGTAGAAAAGCCAAAGGCACCATTAAATATAAACTATGGTTTGAATTTCCTTCGATTTGAGTAGATTAAAGAAATTAGGTCTAACTCTAAACCATAGGCAGTGGAGTGGTTACATTAGTGATAGAAAAGGTACCGTATTTTCACGACAATCTTGGGTTGACCATCGATCCGATGATGTCAGTGCAGTCATCTCTGTAAATTTCAGCAGGTGCGAGAAGACTACACAAAAACCTGCGCTGAGAAAGAGATTTTGGTGGGGAAGTCATTGCGCTGGGACAACCCCACCCTCTCGGCCGCAGAAGTCAGAGTCCAGTGGCACGACGAGGCGTTACGACTGGGTACCCCCTTGGCTGCAGTGGATGGCCAGACCTTCTTCCGTGCTCCGGTGTGCCCTATGCATTCCACAATGCCTTGCTGCTACGCTTTTTCAGCCGTTGATCCTTACTATTGGTTTCTTCCGCCTGGTCCATCGAAGCAGTCTTCACATGCTGGGTGAGCAGAGCCCTATTCACCGAAGGTCTATGACCCGACGGTTACCCTCACTTGGTTTAGCCGACCTGTCGAAGTCGTTGCCCGGGGTGTGGCCGCTGTTGCATGTTAACAGCTACGGGGAGCCACAAGTGAGAGCTGAGTGACAGGTGGGGACCAAAGGCTGGCGAGCTGCCCTAGAAGGGCACGACATTCCCCCAGGCCAGAGGTACTACCCCTCCCTGTACACCCCACACACACCCTTTCACGACAATAAGGCGCACCTAAAAGCCTAGAATTTTCTAAAAAATCGACGGTGCGCCTTTTAACCTGGTGCGCCTTTTGTATGGATTACGGTAATATTGGTTAATCGCGGCTACCGTAGTCAGTAGGCGTGGCCGAAGTAACAGCAGTAAGAACGATAAATAGGAATTCCAGTCCAGTCCCAAACCATTTCTGTCTGTAAAGACCCCAAAATGGCTCCTTGCAAGAGACACGCTTATGATGCAGAGTTCAAACTGAAGGCTTATCAGTCATGCAGTTGAACACGGAAATAGAGCAGCGGCAACGTGAACAAATCAATGGTGCGGAAGTGGAGGAAGCAACAAGACGACCTGCGCCAGGTAAAGAAGACTGAACGGAGCTTCCGAGGAAACAAAGCAAGATGGCCACAGTTGGAGGACAAACTCGAACAGTGGGTTGTTGAACAGAGAGCAGCAAGTAGAAGTGTCTCTACAGTCACTATTCGAATGAAGGCAACAGCGCTAGCAGACGAACTGAAGATTTAGAGGCGGTCCTTCTTGATGCTTTCGGTTTATGAAAATAGGTCACCTCTCCATCCGCACACGAACGAGTGTTTCGCAGCAACTGCCTGAAGATTACCAAGAAAAGCTGGCCACTTTCCGCGCATACTGCAGAAACAACATCGCTGGAAAAAAAGATCCGGCCAGAACACATCAACATGGACGAGGTTCCGCTCACCTTCGATATTCCTGTGAACTGCACTGTGGACAAAACGGGAGCACATACGGTGAATGTTCGCACCACAGGGAATGAGAAGGCATCCTTCACCGTAGTTCTCGCCTGCCAGGCTAATGGCCAGAAACTTCCAGGTTGGATGCCGTATTCGCACAACTGTTCAATTCGGACACCAAAGAAGAAGAATTCGAGGGATTCCTGGATGAGGAATGAACTGATAAAGTGAGCTTTACCTGTTTCTTTTGTGTGTTTACAACTTAACAAGGCTGGTCATACTGTGAATATGGACATTAACGTTTGAACAACGTTGTAATATTGCTATTGCTTTGCACTACTTCGAGAGTTACGAGAGTTCGAGTTACCGTATATTGTGTTTGCACTAACGTTTGATTTACCGCAACAGTACTACGTGATAAAAATGTTGCACTAAATCGAAGATTTATTAAACTCCACTATCCCCTATGTGATAAAAATATTGCACTGCCTGTTATAACTCACTGTTATTAAAAGAACTGTGTTGCGCGAAAACACTACGTCACTCGGGAAAAATAATAAAACAGCTGTTTATTCATTTTGGGAGTGAATGGAGTTGTGAGAACGCTGGTTTGTATTCTATTAATAAAGTTTGACTGACTTATCTGACTGTTTTATTGACATTCCTTTTAGCGCAGCTCGATCTAGTGAATGCGTCATGAAACCACAGGCACTACCGTAGTTTCTATGCTATGCGCTTTATAACACGGTGCGCCCTATGTATGAAAATAGTTCTAAAATAGGCCGTTAATTGAAGCTGCGCCCTATAATAAGGTGTGCCTTATGGTTGTGAAAATACGGTATAAAAACTAAAAATGTATGGGAAAAACTCAACATGGAAAGTTTTGCTTCTGATGTTGCTGTATAGATAAAAACCTGTTGATTTGTGACAGACATGCTGAGAGCTCTCCTTAAAGATGACATCTGAAGAAAAATGTACGGTCAGCCTGTCTATTCGATGACATTTTGTTCAAATCTTTTTAATGTTGTTGCTGACAGTTTGCCATGTTGCATTGTACTCCCTGCATAAGTGACCTGGTTTTCACATTCCCTAATGGAAATAAAAATAAGTGACATCAGTATTTAGTGTTCACACTGCAGCTTACTGATCATCTCCATTACTTCAGAATATAAACAGAAAATCATGCCAATACTTTAATTTGGTAATTTCTCATTGGTGTGGACAGTAGAGTGGCAGAGGGTTGTAAGAGGTCAGGTTTCCATAACAACTGTCAACTTCCAAGCTCCTCCCCCATCTGAACACCCCTTTTCATCACCATGGCAGCAATGAGGCCCTGTTTTCCCAGTGGTAGTGCAGGTAGTACAAGAAAGAATGGGAGAAGGCACGAGAGAGGGAGAGGGCAAAGGGTTTTGGTGAAAACACAGTAATCCAATATGGCAGCCATTGTATCCAACAATGATGTTTCAAAGTCATGTGGTGGTTAAGTGAGAGCTAGATTAAGCAATATGAGAATAAAGTAATGTGTAAACCATTTAAAAACAATGTTTGATTTCAATTTGAATAAAAAACTAGAACTGAATTTTATGTTCTGGACATTGTATTTTACAGAGCTTCCTAAATAATGATCTAAAGCCTTATAAGCCCTAAGGATTAATTGAAAAAGATAAAACCTTGTCCAGGAACATCCAAAAACTGCAATGATTTAAAAATAAAAAAAATGAAAAAATGTTTTGTTCCTCAAAATAATTTTCACTACTCATCTGTGTGAATGATTGATCATCCAACATCAGATTTACTAACTAACTTATGTACAGCACCACCCAACCGGTGACAGCGGCTCAAGGGGTTTACGCTTATGGTGGCTAGCCTGTTAGCTAATGCTACAAACAGCATAAGTTATGTCTATGCACATGTTGAGCTTTCAAATATGTTATTTCTCAAACAGAGATTAGTCAGAAAATAGAGCTGAATCAATGTGTAAAGTAGTGATGGGACGATGATACCTCAAGGAGTGTATTGACACACTACACAAACTGTGTCGGCACTGTATTGATACTGCGTTGGTCACCCGATAGTGACCCCTGCAGTAGTTATAAAATGATTGCAGGTATGGGAATTCCTTGTTTGCTAAACTGAGTTGGTATGTAAAATATAGAAAATTTGAGTTACAATTCAGAGTTACAATTTTTGTTACTTATGTACACACATTTTTTTGTTAACTGTTAAATCATATGAAATGATACAAAAAAGTGATTAGTTTATGAATTTTTATTGAGAAACAAAAGTTTTTGGAGTGTCTTTGCTCCAAGGCGATTTCTCCTCTTAAACACCAGCTCCCCAGCCTTAGAAAATACTCTTTCACACGGTGCAGATGACGATGGTGAGCAGAGAGTTTTAAGTGCAAGTTGATGCAGATGTGGATATGTTTTCTGGTTCTCTCACGAGTATCTGCCAATTCTTCATTGCCATGCCGAGCTCTATAATGCCTCAGCATTGATGAAGTGCTCTTATTGATGTAAGATAGCTCTGTGGAGCAGAGCCGACACTTCACCTACAATAACATAAAAAGTTACAAACAATTCAAACCTCTTACCAGAACAGAGTAAAAACTAAGGTGGTGCATTGCATTCACTTGTTAAAAAAATAGACACCCTATAAAATGAATAAAGCAACTGTAAGGCTCTTTAACTGACTATCATATGTATCACAGGTCATTCACTTGATAAACTGATAAAGTGAGTGCAATGCGCCACCGTAAAAAATAGTATATAACAGTAAACAATGCTCAAAGGAGAAAAAGATTTCCCTTGTTTGGAGTCACAAGATCAAAATTATTCCACACTGGGGAAAACTTCTTAGAACGATCCATAATCACGCAACTGCAAAACTCCATCCAACAAACCCACGACATGTCGATACAGTTTTTTTTCCTTATAAACACACTTTGACGCGGCACATCCAAACGATACAATTCCTGTATCGGTCACGTGATTCTTTCTTAAAGCAATACTGTACACGCACCGATACGGGGTTTCACTCTTGAGCTCTCGGCACAGTGTTGACGCACCAGTGTCGCTCGTCCCATCACTAGCATAAAGCATCTGCAGCTTATATTTTCAATTTCAATCTTTTTTTTCCCAGTTTCTATTTTTCTTTAGTTTCTGGTCATAGGTTTACATGTTCAGACTCATCTAGCATGGGAAGCTGTGGAATAATGAGAGGCAGCATAGTGATGCATGGTGAGGCTGAGACCATCCCTTAATATGATGCCTTCAGGTAACTTTAAAATCAATGAACACTATCTCTCATATTGACGAGACTGCCCACAAAAAAGTTTCCAATAGCAAAGTAGCAGATGTTTCAAAATTTATGTGACACCAGTTTCAATATTTGGTCAGCATAATATGGCCGAATATATAATTTAATGTCTAAATATACCCTCAGTGTTCAAGAGGCGTCTTACTTTTGAAACATGCACAAAAAGCAAAAGACGTCTTTATGGTACATAATCATGCTTGTGGGGTATGATTGGGTATTGGGCATTTAAATGGTTATCAAACACCTCAGATAATAGTTAATATGTACAATTGCTCTTTGATATAAAATTGTGTGTGCTGTGTCTTAAGCGCTCGACTTTCACAAAATATGAATTGGTACTTGGGAGTATTAAATATTGGGTCTCTGGACTATCAAAATATGCTTTCCCTCAAATATTTAATAAAACTGTAGAAAAATGCGGAAGATTATTTTTATGGGGTAACCTTGACAAAACTATAAGTAAAAGCCACGGTAGTAAAATTTAACAAAGCTGCCGTCCTGCGTTGCTTTACATGTCATGAGGAAATAAGGGCAGCTTGGGTGTTAAACTGCAATTTTTGCCATAATATGTTGACCAAATATTATGATTGGTACCTAGTCAGTTATGAAACATTTTTGCGGCCAATCAACATGATGTGTCATATAACCCACATTCCCTGAAGGCCACACAATCTCAGCCTTCATTGCCATGCTGTCACTCATTATTCCACAACAATCATTTGTTACCATGCCCACCCATACCTGATCACGGCCATAAGTCTAAACCTGAAAAAATAGACCCAAGCCTGAAGAACAGTTTTGAAACTGAAATGAAAATATAAGATGCAGAAATAAAAAAAAATAAAAAAAGAGAATCTGAAGATTTTAAAAATTGTAACACAAAAACTGTGGTTGCATTTCAACATCAGAAACAAAACTTTCAGTTTCAAATATTATTTTTTCAAATAATTAAACCTTTTGGCACCGATTTGGCTCTTGTTGGATCGCAATACCTCTTGTGTGTCACTGCTAATCTGGATGTTCTTTGAATGAAGACTTCAAGAAGAAAAATGCCAATTTCAAAATGTATTTAGCAAATGGAACCAATTCAAGATACAAATATAACAGTGCTCCGGGCCAGTTCATAACCCTACAATAACAGAGTCCATTGCCAGGGCATGAAGTCTGACAACCTAACTATCCCTTGACCCAATCTTTTATAGAAACACATATGTAAATTATTGATGTTAATTCAGTCCAATCCAGTCCTTCTTCTTGGATGACCTTGTCTTCTTCTTCCAGTCCCATTGAATGCTGGTACACTCCTTGTTCTCTGTTGTCTTCCCAAATGGCCAGATCAAAGTTCACCTTCTTCCCGCAGATGAGCTTATCAAGACCACTCTGCTGTCCAGTTTTACGATGGGTGTTTAACACCTTCAGCCTGACTGGCTTCTGAGATTACAACTGTCTAAACAACAATCCTGTCAAGGACGGGTCACTGATCTTTATTACACTTGCTAATGATTCTACCATTCCTAACTTCTAAAGTACTTCTAACAGAAGACAGGAACATATGATAGAACACATGATAACAAGATAAACACAAATTCTCTTCACTCTATAGAAAACATACTACGAGTGAACAGATGCTATATTCCATTTGTCTCAAAGCTCAATCGTGTCTATATGAGGCTATATGTTCAGCTTTTTTTTTTTTTTTTAAACTTTAGACTTGTAGCGAATTAATTTAGATTACCTTGGTCAAAGCGATAAAAGTTACGATACAGGAAGGCGTCACAGGGCATGTGCACTTACGATGCAAATACCCACAGCATATGACACTTGCGTGATTTGCACAGTTCCCCATCCACATTATAGAGGCACTTAAATGCTCATATTTCTATTCAGTCACGATCATTGAAAATCGATACCATTATTTTCTGGCCTTTTTTCAAACAAGACGATGGCCAGAATCACTGAGGCCTATGCCTAAACGCAGGGAAATCCCTTGAGATTTTAGCATTTCGTACGACACAACTAACAAACTCAACTAAATTAAAACCTCAGGCTGACTGGTGATTTAAGGATGGTGTGTTTTTGACTAGATACACGGTTCACTAGCCCATCAATAAGCATAAACCTTTCATTTCTACACTCAAACTTAGGGACAACTTAGAGCTTCCAATCTGCCAAATGTGCATTATTTTGGGCCTAGGAGGAAACCAGAGTATCTGAAAAATACACACTCAAAAACCCACATGCACGACAGAGAGGGTGTGGTATCAGGCTTTACAAATGAACGTATACAATCTCCTTATTCATTTAGAGACTGTAAATCTTGACTTCAACACTTGCAGATCGGACCGCAAGTCAAACTTTCCCATCGCAGGAAATGATAGAGCGAGACAGGCAGGATGAAGTACAGTGCAAAGCAGCACTGTGTCCTGTGGTAACAGTATTAGTAGTAACACAGTCATATTCTCTTTATTGTTAATTTCATGGGTCTTTTTTGAGTCCAAAAAATTGTCCTGACTGTCCGGGGGACTATTAATTATGCTACCAAATACATATTTTTATGTCCCCGGGACGACAGAACAGTCTTAGTGTGGAGCCCTCCAATCAACATTTTTAAAGATTCTAGCCTGAACTGGGTTTAGTTTTTTTTTTTTTTTTTTTTTTTTTTAAATAAAAGCTTAATTATATTTTAAAATGGGGATCAGAGGCAACCAATCCAAGGTGTTCTGTGATGACTTTTAACCATTCTGCTTTCCCAACCCTTTTCCTCTTGCAGATGTCAGCCACTTCCACTTGTCCCCGGTGACCATCACACTGCCCATCCTCTCCTACCAGCTTTCTAATCTCTGTCCTTTAGCCTCCTCTGCTCACCATCCTCCCTTCTCCTGAGCCCTCCTGATTGGCCTTCAAGATAGATTCCCTCCGGAGTAAGGTTGACCTGCTTAAGCTACCCCTTGTGCTCTCTAGCAAGTCCATCTCTGAATGCAAGCGCCAGCTGGGAGGAGTGTGTGAGCGGCGCAGCACGGTGGGAGGAGGCGGCAGGGCTCATAAGGCCTGCTCACTGCCGACCCAAGACATGGACAACGAGTCGCAGTATTCGGGCTACTCTTACAAGTCCTCCCATTCTAGGAGCTCCCGCAAGCACAGGTAAATACAGGTCGCATAACTTGAGTTTTAAATAAAATGAGTAGTTGGTGAGAAGGTGAAGGTGAGTTTCTCACCTTCACAATTTTAAGTTGTTATATGATGAAAAAAAGTATTGCTGTTTCTAAATGTTGCACTACTGTATGCAGTCACTTCTGAAGATTGACTCACTGGCATAACGCTACTACTGGCATATGAGCGACGATAATGTCATTGTGGTTCTAAATTCTGCCTCACTTCCACTGAGCACTTCCTGTGTTTGTCTCCCAGGGATCGGAGAGACCGCCATCGTTCTAAAAGTCGAGACAGCAGCAGTCGTGGTGACAAATCTGTGACCATCCAGACACCAGGAGAGCCACTGCTGGATGCAGAGTCGACCCGTGGAGATGACAGGGTGGGTCATGACCATTTTTATGCAAACAACACCTTTCAAAAGCATTTTAAAAAAAAAAAGAAAAGAATACTCACCTCATCTCTTCCACTCCGTTTTTTTGCTTGCTTCGATTTAAAAGAAAAAAAAAGTTTATATTAAATATTATCTATATCCAGACTTCATAGTGATTGTTTTTCTGCATTCTACAGGATGATAACTGGGGCGAGACCACCACAGTTGTGACGGGCACCTCGGAGCACAGCATCTCGAATGAAGATCTGACACGGGTCACCAAAGACTTGGAGGAGTCAACCCCATTGGAGTGCAATCGTTTCATTGGTGTAGCTTTGGGAGGCTGTCTGAGTTTCTTTGCCCTGGTCACGCCTTTAGCCTTCCTCGTTCTCCCTCAAGTGCTGTGGCGAGACACCCTCGAGCCTTGTGGCACACCCTGCGAAGGCCTGTATGTCTCTCTGGCCTTCAAACTCCTGGTCTTGCTTATCTCCTCCTGGGCGTTGTTCCTCCGGAGCCCCCGTGCCACACTCCCACGTTTCTTTGTCTTCCGCTGTCTGCTGATGGTTTTGGTCTTCCTGTTTGTGGCCTCTTACTGGCTGTTTTATGGTGTGCGTGTGCTGGAACCCCAGGAGAGGGATTACAGGGGGATTGTGGAATATGCTGCCTCACTGGTGGATGCGCTGCTCTTCATCCAATACCTAGCATTGGTGCTGCTGGAGGTTCGACATCTACAGTCCGCATTTTGCCTTAAGGTGGTACGAAGCACAGATGGAGCCAGTAAATTCTACAATATAGGACACCTCAGGTCAGTGAGATGGCCCCAAAAAGTTGAACTCTATTCAATACTAGTTGTTAAATTTGCCATTCTTGAACTGGCTGATGTTTGGTTTTTAATTTGAAAAACAACCTAAGAAAAAATGTTGATTGAACACCTGTGTTATTTCCACAATTCCACGAGCTAATCCTCTTCCCCAAATAGTCATTTTAAATCTGATTAAGTCCGAGTGACACCACATGGTTGAGGATGAGGGTTATACTTTTGAACCCCCAATCACAATTCTCTCAGAGCAATAGAACATGTACAAAATATTGGCATTATATTAAGCTATGTATTAAAAAGCCAAATGTTAAACTGTCATGGTTTAGACAATCTTATCATGGCAGTGTTCTCATAACAGCCATCTAAGAACGGTTGTGTAACCTGTTTGTTCTGTATCCAGTATCCAGCGGGCAGCTGTTTGGTTGTTGGATCATTATTATTGCGATTTCCCCGTCTACAACCCTGTTCTGCCCAACCTACCCAAGTCCATTCTGTCTAAGAAGATGACAGGCTTCAAAGTTTACTCTCTGGATGGTAAATATACCCTAAACATGTTCTGTTTCAGTGTGCGTCGGAGCCATTCATTCATAGTTGAAGTGCTCACAATCTAAACACATTTCTGTTCCCCTGTCTCTCTGATCTCCCTGCTTGTCCTTCTGTTTGTCTTGCCTTACAGAAAATCCCACTAACAACTCCACTGGCCAGTCCAGAGCCATGATAGCAGCGGCAGCCCGGAGGAGAGACAACTCCCACAACGAGCTCTACTACGAAGAGGCCGAGATGGAACGCAGGATCCGCAAACGCAAGGCCAGGTGAGACAGCGCTGTAGTTGTCATGGCACACTTTAGAGATGACCGCTGAGTGGGCATGGTGTGGTTCTACCACCATCTGTTAGGATGGCTTGTTTTTAAAAACAAGCTTGGTACACTGAAATAAAGCTTTCCCTTTTGTGTTTGGAACAGATAGTTCATAAAACATTTTTACAAACACAAAAGAGAAATCTTTATTTAAGTGTACCAAACTGCTCTCAGAATGTCCCAAACCCATGAAAATACATCACTTCATTAGAAAATTTTTGTTGTTTGTGTGAAAATGACAAAGTTTATTGATAAAGTTTAGTTAAATGATGATGTTATAAGAGCACTGTAAAATTGGCTGCTATGCTGAGAATAAGATACAAAGATACAACTATCTGCTTATGCTGAAACTTAAATAAGACATATCTAATATGTAATAAGAGATATATTGATTTTAAAAAAAAAATCCCTGCTCAGTGATATTTTCTCCTTTTTTCGGTTGTCTTCATAACCGCTTTTTACCTTGCGGGTCATGGGGAGGGTGATCATAAGGGTGAAGGCAGGGTCCACCCCTGGATGTGTCCCCAGCTCATCGCAGGGCCTTATGTGAGCATTTGTGGGTTCAGTACCTTGCTCAAGTGTACCCCGGCAGTGATCCAAAGGTGTTCTGGCACCTCCCCCTACCGACCTTCGATGTTAGGGTTAGAGAAACCGAGAACCATTGCTGCTTGGAAATGACATATTTACTCCATTAGGAAATTGCGTGCTGTGTTGGTGCTCAGGCTTCACCTTATTTCTGCAGATTGGTTGTAGCAGTAGAAGAGGCCTTTACACACATCAAGCGTCTCAATGAAGATGAGGTTGCCTCATCACCCAAGCATCCAAGGGAGATCATGGATCCAAGAGAGGCCGCACAAGCCATATTTGCTCCAATGGCCCGGGCCATGCAAAAATACCTGAGAACCACCCGACAACAGGCCTTCCACAGCATGGAGAGCATCCTCACACACCTACAGTTCTGTATCACACACAACATGACGCCAAAGGTAAAAGACTGTGATCACCTTAACACCTAACATAAAGAAACAACACTATCTGAGGGCTTTAATATTTGCTGTTGCAATGTATATTTTACACATTTGAAACACATTTTAAGCATAATTTATTTTGTCTAATTTAAAACAAAAACTTCATTTAGTGTGTTTTCAAATGTGATGTCTGATTTAAACAAAACTGGTGTCTTTATTTTTGAAGAAACATTTTCAAGCTTCTTTTTAAAAACTAAAACCATTAGAAACAATGCATGCTATACTCTCCAAAATAATCATTTGTGGCTTTGTGTAGCAGAATTTAACTCCCAGAAAAAGATGGAATTACACAAGTTAAGAGGACCGTAACATAATGTCTTAGATTTGTACAAATGTTTCTAACTTCCTGCATCCTACTGTTAGGCTTTCCTTGCGCGTTACCTGGCCTCGGGCCCCACTATGCAGTATCAACATCAGAACGACAGAGGACGCCAGTGGACCTTAGTGAGCGAGGAGCCAGTGACGTCAGCGCTTCGTCAAGGTCTGGTTTTCTCACTACGTCATCTGGATTTCTCCCTAGTGGTCACCGTGACACAACTCCCTTTCTTGCGGCTTGGGGAGGAATTCATTGACCCGAAAAGCCACAAATTTGTCATGAGGCTGCAGTCGGAGACCTCAGTATAAAGCCAGCACCTCCTGACTTGCCTCTCCCCACTGGCAGGGGCTGTTGTGGATGTTGCTTATCCTGTCACTGTCCCCTGTCTGTGATGGAGGTGGAGAGCAGGGTGATTCCCCCACACACTGTTTTGTCATCATCCTCATCATCATAGATTATCTAATATCAAACTGTGATCAGCTGGGTGATTTTCAAAACCTGGATTCAAACAGATGCCTTGACATTTTCTGTTGCTGTTTTGACACTTGTCTTTGCAGCAACAAAAAAAACCCTCCTTAATGGAATTTGCCTTTTTTAGTCACCAGACTACATTAATTTGCTGACTTGGCACCCGAATGCCAGAGGAGGGGACATTACGTCATCTATGCCACTTCCTCTTGTGTCTTAAAAACCAATTATGTGTCAGTGCTGGTGCACCACTGTCAGTGTAATGTTCATTCTTTATGACAGACTGTTTTTCTATTAAAAGGCGTGATTCCTTTTTTTACTTACAGAATGTAATGTATGCATTTACTTAATATGTGGCTTTTTTGTAGTCTGTGTTTTATATCTAGATGTAAAGAAAAAAGTGCAAATGCCTTCTCAGTTTTGTATCATGATTGCCTACTTGTGCAGCTTTTCAAGAGTCTTCAAGAAAACAGCAAAAAACCATCAACTTCTGGTCGTAACCTGCAGTCTACTTCTGCACATTTAAACAGTAAAGATGCTACAGCAGCTAATATCACTTAACAAAGCAGCAGAGGCTACAGAAAGATTTTTAAAAAGAGGGAAGTGGTGAATTTCCCTGCACTATTTTAAACCATTGACTAACACAAAATGACTAAACCCAAAAGTAAGTGTGTCAGGGAACAACTCCTCTGAGTGCTCATTATAAAAACAATAATTTAGTGTTAAACAATACCTGATCTGTGAATTGATCACATAGCGTGTGTGTTACAGTCCGGATGGTGTGTTTCAGACCACCGTTGGTCCCAATCAGGCAGCCGTTGGCCACTTTTAGAGCCACTTTGGGAGCCACTATGTGTGACTTGCAGTCTTTTGAATGCCTTTTCGACAACGACCCCAACCCTGACACATGATTGTAACTGCAGCTGTAGCATAACACCGCCTCACCTGAACCGGTCTTCCTGTAGCCTTGCTCTCTACATGTGCAGGGGCAGAAAGGACACAATTGTCCCCACACTTCTACAGTTAAAAAAAAGGCACCTGTGTATGTTGGACATTGTAACAATGCATATTGTACTTTTTTTAATGACTTATTTTTAATCAGTCATTTGAAAATACCTGTTTTGATGCAATTTAACAAATCAAAATGGCTTGTCAAAAAATAAAGATTTGTCTTGCATTTTCCTTTTCTTGGTGTTTAGTATGTTTAGTATACAGTATGGGAGCCATTTTCCATTATTAAACTTATACTAAATGCTAAAATAGGGGATGAGACAAGAGTTTTCACATGAGTTTTTTTAGAGGAACTTCTTTGTGGTTTGACAACTTCAGAAAAGGGACACTGAGCTCTGGACTTCCTGATGTTTCTGTTGCCTGCACAGTTCAGAAAGATTTGATCTCAGCTTTCAGTGTCTTGCTAGCTTCACTCAGAAGCTCACTCTAATCTGGAGCTCATCGTGCTCGCCGGTAGCTTTCTTATGCTCAGTCCCACCTGCGCTGGTAAGCGTTAAAATAGATTTTAAAAAAAATGCTCTTTCAACATCTGTGACGTGATGAAAGTGATGCATTTGTGTGTGCAGAGGCCATGGATGACATGTGCGTGTGCTACATCCTGGATGGAATTCTCGTTTTATATGGTGTCATTCTCACAATATTATACTGCAGACTGAGAGTAAGGCAACATTCATGTCTGAGTGGTGTTCATGCACAGAAAGGATAGTTTCAACATTTCAAGTGTTTTTAATGATCATTCAATCAGTCAATCTTTATTTATATAGCATCTTTTATAATCAAAATTGTTTCAAGGCGCTTTCCAGAATCCCAGGGCCTAACCCCAGACAAGCAACAGTGGCAATGACATTTCTGTGCTTCAAAAGCTGTAAAAATGCTGCCAGCATAAAATAATTTGTCATTTTTCCTCAAAATAATTGTTTTGAACCTATTCTAATGTGGTCTCTCTGGTCATTAATTTCCATGGTTTATTATAAATATTTCAATTTTTAGCCAGATTTTATATGGTTAGTGAACCTACCGTATTTTCTATATGTCACACGAGCCAAAATATGCATAATAAAGAATATATAAAGAATATATATATATTAAATTGAAAATTTATTTGGTAAAATCCGAGACCAAGAACATACATTTCATCTTGAAAGGCAATTAGCATGGATTAGCAATAGTGTTACGGTATGCTAACGTAACAAATTCAGCTACATGACCCACAACGAACTGAGTACGTGTCTGCTTTGTTAACGTAACATATTAACACTTATTCAGATAACTATAGCATAAAGAACATCCGAGCAAGTTTACAAAACAATCAAGTCTAACTCCATAAATGAAATCAATATTTATTTATATAGCGTCTTTTACAATCAAAATGGTTTCAAGGCGCTTTCCAGAATCCCAGGGCCTAACCCCAGACAAGCAACAGCGGCAAGGATGGCCGGCTGGGTAAAGGGAGAGGAGAAGAGAGGAAAGGAGAGAAGAGGGAGAAGGAGAGGAGAGAAGAGGGAGAAGGAGAAGGAGAAGGAGAGGAGAGGAGAGGAGAGGAGAGGAGAGGAGAGGAGAGGAGAGGAGAGGAGAGGAGAGAGGAGAGGAGAGGAGAGGACGGGCACAGAGCACCGAAACACACATTAAAATACACTTTATACAGCGGGGCCGGAGGTCATCATGCAGCTCCGAAGGCGGCGATACCTGTAAATGAATAGAGAAGGCGGGGGAGAAGCAGAAAAACTACACAAGAATCAGCATAACTAGTCTATTTGATGAGGAGGAGGAAAGGAGAGGAGAGGAGAGGAAACCATGACCCAGTGGGGTGACAGAGGCCTGTCAGGTGATCATGTTTCCGGACCCCTAACCTAATGATTAGACGACCCCCTAAGTATGATAATTTGTCTGTCTATAATAGTAACTGGAACTACAGAATTAGTAACAATAAGCTTTTTCAAAGAGGTAGGTTTTAAGTTTGATCTTAAAAGTAGCGAAGGAGTCAGCCTCCCGTACCTGGACAGGGAGCTGGTTCCATAGCAGGGGGGCCTGGTAGCTAAATGCTCGGCCCCCATTCTACTCCTAGAAACTCTGGGAACCACAAGTAGACCAGCATTCTGAGAGCGGAGTGGTCTATTGGGCTGGTAAGGTATCACTAGCTCCTCCAGGTAGGATGGGGCTAGGCCTCTGAGGACCTTGTAGGTCAAAAGAAGGGTTTTAAAAATTATTCTAAATTTAACGGGCAGCCAATGAAGAGACGCCATTATAGGAGTCATGTGATCTCTTTTGTCAATACCTGTCAGAACTCTGGCTGCAGCATTTTGGATCAGCTGGAGGCTTCTTAAAGAGTTGTTTGGACACCCTGATAATAAAGAATTACAATAGTCCAGCCTAGAAGTAACAAAAGCATGAATTAACTTTTCAGCATCAGGCTGCATCAGTAGTTTCCTAATCTTTGTGATGTTCCTCGGGTGAAAAAAGGCACCTCTAGAGACTAATTTAATGTGTGAGTTGAAGGAGAGATTTTGATCAAAAGTTACTCCTAGATTCCTCACAGAGAGACTAGATATTAATGAGATACCATCTAGAGTGATCATGTGATCTAATCTATCCCTGAGAGGTTCAGGACCAAACACCGTGACCTCAGTTTTTCCTGAGTTTAGGAGGAGCAAATTTGAAGACATCCAGGACTTTATGTCTTTAAGACAGGTTTGAAGCTTCACTAACTGCTCTGTCTCCTCTGGTTTTCATGGATAAATAAAGCTGAGTGTCAGCATAACAATGAAAATTTATCCCATGCTGCCAAATAATGTTCCCTAAGGGAAGCATGTACAAGGTGAAGAGGATTGGTCCAAGTACAGAACCTTGAGGAACTCCATGGCTAACCCTACTGTATGGGGAGGGAACACCATGGACATGAGCAAACTGGTATCTATCAGATAAATATGATCTCAACCAGTCTAGTGCTGTCCCTTTAATCCCAATCACATGTTCCAGTCTATGTAACAGGATGCTGTGATCAACTGTATCAAAAGCAGCACTGAGATCCAGCAGAAACTGCATAGATACCAGTCCATGATCTGAAGCTATAAGAAAATCATTAGTAACTTTAAGAAGTGCTGTTTCTGTGCTGTGATGAGCTTTAAAGCCTGACTGAAACATCTCAAACAGGCTGTTCCTCTGCAGGTGCTCCAGTAACTGAGTCACCACAACCTTCTCAAGAATTTTAGAGATAAAAGGAAGGTTGCATATCGGCCTGTAATTTGCTAACACATCGGCATCCAGTGATGGTTTTTTAAGCAACGGCTTAATCACTGCCACCTTGTAGGACCTGGGTACATACCCTGTCACTAAAAAACAACTGATCTGGTCCAGGATAGATCTGCCTATCAATGGTAAAACATCCTTCAACAGGTGCGTTGGGCTGGGATCTAAAAGACACGTGGTGGTCATGGATTTCTGAATTAGCGAAGACGCCTCAGAAAAATATATAGGGCTGAAGGAGTTTAAGGGCACGTTGGAGAACCTGTATGTTTTCACAGTCAGCACATCTGGTGATGGGCCAGTTGTAGGGATGGCCTGGTTAGCTTTCTCTCTGATAGCTAGAACTTTATCAGTGAAGAAGCTCATGAAGTCTTCACCACTAAGGGAAGAAGGGATACGTGGATCTAAAACACTGTGACTCTTGGTTAATTTGGCCACAGTGCTGAAAAGAAACCTGGGGTTGTTCTCGTTTTCTTCAATTAAAGAAGAAAAATAAGCTGTTCTAGCCTTACGGAGGGCCTTTTTGTAAACTAATAGACAGTCTTTCCAGGCTACATGATAGCTGTCTATTTTACAAGAATGCCACTTCCTTTCCAGTCTTTGCGCTTTCTGCTTGAGGGTCCTGATATGTGAATTATACCAGGGGGCACACCTCCTCTGATTGACTATTTTCTTTTTCAGGGGGGCAACAGAATCAAGCGTGATTCTCAGTGAGGTTGCTGCACCTTCAGCAATAGTCAACCTCAGCAGGGCTAAGATTATCATGAATGATCCCTCGGGAAACACACGGTGGTCCTGGGATTAGCACAGGGATCGCTTCCTTAAACTTAGCTACAGCATTATCTGAAAGACATCTGCTATAGTAAGACTGTGCTCTGAGCATAGAAGAATCCTTAATCATAAATGTAAAAGTGATCAAAGAATGGTCTGACAGGAGTGGGTTCTGAGGGAACACTGACACATGTTTTACCTCAACACCATAAGTCAGAACTAGATCTAGGGTGTGGTTGGTTTATCTGCTGGAGGAAACCAACTGACTCAAGTAATGAAATGAAGCCATTTCTAAAGCTGTCATTTACAACATCTACATGGATATTAAAGTCTCCAATGATAATGACTTTGTCTGTTCTAAGGACCAAGTCAGATAAGAAATCAGAGAACTCAGACAGGAACTCTGAATGTGGCCCAGCAGGGGGCCGATATACAATTACATACAGAAGTGGCTTTTCTCCTTTCCAGTTCAGATGTGTGATGCCAACAGTCAGGCTTTCAAATGAACTGGAGCCATATTTTGGTCTAGGATTAATTAATAACTTGGAGTGATAGATTGCTGCCACTCCCCCTCCTCGACCAGTAACACAAGGAATATGATAATTAAGATGGGTAGGAGTAGAAGATTCATTTAAGCTAACATACTCCTACTCCTGAAGCCAGGTCTCAGTAAGACAAATTAAATCAATATGATGATCCGTTATCAGGTCGTGTACTAACAGGGATTTACACAAAAGAGATCTAACATTTAACAGTCCACACTTAATTGTGACATTCATCCATCCATCCATCCGTCCTCTACCGCTTATCCGGGGTCGGGTCGCGGGGGCAGCAGCCTAAGGAGAGAAGCCCAGACTTCCCTCTCCCCAGCTACCTCCTCCAGCTCATCCGGAGGGATCCCCAGGCGTTCCCAGGCCAGTCGAGAGACATAGTCTCTCCAACGTGTCCTGGGTCTCCCCGGGGGTCTCCTACCGGAGGGACATGCCCTGAACACCTCACCAGGGAGGCGTCCAGGGGGCATCCTGACGAGATGCCCAAGCCACCCCATCTGGCTCCTCTCAACGCGGAGGAGCAGCGACTCTACTCCGAGCTCCTCCCGGATGGCAGAGCTTCTCACCCTATCTCTAAGGGAGAGCCCAGCCACCCTACGGAGGAAGCTCATTTTGGCCGCTTGTACCCGTGATCTTGTTCTTTCGGTCATTACCCAAAGCTCATGACCATAGGTGAGGGTAGGAACGAAGATCGACCGGTAAATTGACTGGTAAATTCACCACTACGGACCGGTGCAGAGTCCGCATTACTGTGGATGCCACACCGATCCGCCTGTCGTCCTCCTGCTCCATTCTTCCCTCACTCGTGAACAAGACCCCGAGGTACTTGAACTCCTCCACTTGGGGCAGGATCTCCTCCTTGACCCGGAGAAGGCACTCCACCTTTTTCCGGTTGAGAACCATGGCCTCGGATTTGGAGGTGCTGATTTTCATCCCAGCCACTTCACATGCGGTGGCGAACCGATCCAGTGATAGGTGGAGGTCACGGGCCGATGACGCCAACAGGACCACATCATCTTTGATCAAAATCTCTCCTTTTGATCAAAATCTCTCCTTCAACTCACACATTAAATTAGTCTCTAGAAGTGCCTTTTTTCACCTGAGGAACATCACAAAGATCAGGAAGCTACTGACGCGGCATGATGCTGAAAAGTTAATTCATGCTTTTGTTACTTCCAGGCTGGACTACTGTAATTCTTTATTATCAGGGTGTCCAAACAACTCTTTAAGAAGCCTCCAGCTGATCCAAAATGCTGCAGCCAGAGTTCTGACAGGTATTGACAAAAGAGATCACATAACTCCTGTAATGGCGTCGCTTCATTGGCTGCCCGTTAAATTTAGAATAATTTTTAAAACCCTTCTTTTGACCTACAAGGTCCTCAGAGGCCTAGCTCCATCCTACCTGGAGGAGCTAGTGATACCTTATCAGCCCAATAGACCGCTCCGCTCTCAGAATGCTGGTCTACTTGTGGTTCCCAGAGTTTCTAGGAGTAGAATGGGGGGCCGAGCATTTAGCTACCAGGCCCCCCTGCTATGGAACCAGCTCCCTGTCCAGGTACGGGAGGCTGACTCCATTGCTACTTTTAAGATCAAACTTAAAACCTACCTCTTTGAAAAAGCTTATTGTTGTTAATTCTGTAGTTCCAGTTACTATCATAGATAGACAAATTATCATACTTAGGGGGTCGTCTAATCGTTAGGTCACATCTTAGTTATGCTGTTATAGGCCAAGGCTGCCGGGGTCCGGAAACATGATCACCTGACAGGCCTCTGTCACCCCACTCGGTCATGGTTTCCTCTCCTCTCCTTTTCTCTCCTTTCCTCCTCCTCATCAAGCAGACTAGTTATGATGATTCCTGTGTAGTTTTTCTGCTCCCCCCCCCTCCCCTCTCTATTTATTTTCAGGTATCGCCGCCTTCGGAGCTGCATGACGACCTCCGGCCCCGCTGACCCATTGTATAGTGTATTTTTGTGTGTGTTTCTGTGCCTCTCCTCTCCTCTCCTCTCTCCTCTCCTCTCTCTCCTCTCCTCTCTCTTTACCCAGCCGGCCATCAGCAGGAGGGTCCCCCTACATGAGCCTGGTCCTGCTCAAGGTTTCTTCCTGTTAAAGGGGAGTTTTTCCTTGCCACTGTTGCTTGTCTGGGGTTAGGCCCTGGGATTCTGGAAAGCGCCTTGAAACAATTTTGATTGTATAAGACACTATATAAATAAAGATTGATGGATTTTTTTAAAAGATCTGCAAAAAGCAGAGACCCGATCCTGAGGTCACCAAACCGGACCCCCTCAACACCATGACTGGACCTAGAAATTCTGTCCATAAAAATTATGAACAGAACGAACCCACCACCCATCGGTGACAAAGGGCAGCCCTGGCGGAGACCAACCCTCACCGGAAACGAGTTTGACTTACTGCCAGCAATGCGGACCAAACTCTGACACCGATCGTACAGGGAGCGGACGGCACGTATCAGCGGGCCCGACACCCCATACTCTCGGAGGACCTCCCACAGGACCCCTCGAGGAACACGGTCGAATGCCTTCTCCAAGTCCACAAAACACATGTGGACTGGTTGGGCAAACTCCCATGCACCCTCGAAGACCCTGCTGAGGGTGTAGAACTGGTCCACTGTTCCACGCCCAGGACGAAAACCACATTGCTCTTCCTGAATCTAAGGTTTGACTATCCGACGGACCCTCCTCTCCAGTACCCTTGAATAGACCTTACCAGGGAGGCTGAGGAGTGTGATCCCCCTATAGTTGGAACACACCCTCTGGTCCCCCTTCTTAAAAAGAGGGACTACCACCCCGGTGTGCCAATCCAGTGGCACCTCCCCCGATGTCCAGGTGATGTTGCAGAATCGAGTCAACCACGACAGCCCTACAACATCCAGAGCCTTAAGGAACTCTTGAACTTTGACTACCTCGGCAAATTCAGCCCCGGAGATACGAGAGGCCCCAGGCCCTACTTCCTCACTGGAAGGCGTGTTGGTGGGATTGAGGAGGTCCTCGAAGTATTCCTTCCACCGATCCACAACATCCCGAGTTGAAGTCAGCAGCATACCATCACCACTATACACAGTGTTGACAGTGCACTGCTTCCCCTTCCTCAGACGCCTGATGGTGGTCCAGAACCTTTTCGAGGCCATCCGAAAGTCGTTCTCTATGGCCTCACTGAACTCTTCCCATGCCCGGGTCTTTGCCTCGGCAACAGCCGTAGCTGCATTCCACTTGGCCTGCCGGTACCTATCTGCTGCCTCAGGAGTCCCACAGGCCAGTAAGGCCCGATACGACTCCTTCTTCAGCTTGATGGCATCCCTCACCGTTGGTGTCCACCAGCGGGTCCGGGCATTGCTGCCACGACAGGCACCAACCACCTTGCCACCACCTTATATATATATACACATAAACACAACTTTGCTATGTTATTTTATGTTTCCCTTCCCCCAAAGGCCATAGGTCACTAGAGGGATCACCCTGCTTAAGGATTTTCTTCGCAGTCTGCATGACTCTTTCTGCGTAGCGAGTGATGAGGGCTCAATGTGAAGTGCCTGAAGACGACTTGTCTGGCAAACTTGTTAAACTTTGCACTTGAGACTGGGGGTCCATTATCGTTGACCATTTCATCAGGGATGCTAAACATGGCAAAGACCGCTTTGAGTTTTTGGATGACCTGTGTGCTTATAACTGAGGGCAGGTGCCATATTTTCAGGAACCTGGAGGAGTGGACTGAGATCACCAGATAACGGCTTTGTTTTCAGTCAGAGGTCCAATGTGATTCTTTTCCAAGGCCTCTCTGGAAGCAGTATGGAGATAAGAGGCTCCATTTGTTGTGTTCTCAGTACATCACGTGATAATTGTTGAGCCCCTGGTGTCCATGAATTTTCTGCACAGCAAGTTTTTCTTAGAGCCGTCCATCCATAACACGTGTAGATACATCAGGCTACCATGTATGCCAATTTATATAGATCAACCTGTTTTATGGTATGTTGAAGAGCTACCCTCGATTAATGGAATCACTTGAGCAACTGTTTTCCCGCAGGCTCACAGGAGTGACACAAGAATCTATCTGCTGTGGCCTCAATGAGATAGGCCAAGTCACACAATGGACGGATGGTGGATGGATAAATGTAAAGTCTAGAGAATGAATGATCTAAATGATCTAAAGAAAGCAGTGGTCTCAAACTCAGTTTTCCTGGGGGCTGCTGGAGGCAGTCTGGGAGAGGCTGGGCCGCATCAGGTTTTCCACAAGAAAAGCTCTGATAAAAACATTCCAATGTTCTCAAATAAATTTTTTAAAAATTTCTTAACACAAAATAAGCTGAAAAATAAATAAACAACTTAAGAAGGAATAAGAAAATAAATCGCTCAATCACTAACAACAATAACAATAATAATGATAATAATACAGCAGATATAGAAGACTGAAGACACATAGTTGCTGATTAATCTATTTATCTAATTATTATTCAGTTTCAAAAGTCTGTATTAACAGTTCTTTAACCTTTAACTTTTTGAACATGAATGGAACATTGGAATGACTGCATGAATGTTAGAAGACAAATCAAAATCAAATCAAATCAATCTTTATTTATATAGCGTCTTATACAATCAAAATTGTTTCAAGGCGCTTTAAGACAATAGAAGACAATCTGGCAGAGAGCGACCGGGAGGCAGGAGCTTAAATATCGGGCTGATTGCTGATTCCGAACAGGTCAGTGAAATGATTCCCCGAAGACAGACTCAATGTTTGGGGAATACAAAATAGTCCCTACCAATTACTTCATTTACTTCACGTTTTGTTGCGCCGCTATTTCATTGGCTGCGACAGAGTGATGGACATTAGTGGTGCCGCCAGTTAGATAGCCTAAAATGTGACAATTGCACAAGCGGCTGATTTGTAAAATTTGCTGTGAAGCGACTTTATACAGACAAGACAAAGTTCCGTGTTTAGAAAAAGCGGCAGAGCTCTGCAAAGCACCTCCTCTCCACATGCAAAGCGTCTTCCCCCCACCATGGAACGCCTCCTCTCTTCGAGGCGTAATGTCAAGAGTTCGCAACAAGCTCGGCCGATGTCCCGCCCCGAAGAGCCATATACCCCACCGTGATTGGTGGGTTCGTTCAGCTCCACACACAACACTGTAAAGTGCCATTCATATGACTTTCATATTAAGGTGGGGGCCACAAACTATCGTCCCGGGGGCCGCAGTTGGCCCGCGAGCTTGAGACCCCTGGTCTAAAGGTTAACCCCATCCCCCAACACACACGCACGCACGCACACACGGAGTGAGCCGTTACCTGAAAAAGACGGCGCTGTTTCCGTGTGGGCGGCCCTATGTGGGACAGAAGGCGTTTGTTTTACGTGAAATCAGAGCTTGTGGTCGGCTGGTTTGTCCGTGAAGGAAGCTCCAGATTTATTTGGCAAAAAATCCCACACTTTATTCTTCATTTTGGAGCCAACTTAGTCTTTAGAAGCTGGCTTCATACTGTGATTCGCGGGGGGTTGCCGCTTTTACCCGCAGCAAAATGCGTTGGAAATAGAGTTCATGCATTTTGTAATTTCTACCAAACCATCTCCAGCCTGCATGAGCGCTCCACAGTGGGCCACTGTTGTTATATGCCCGAGCTGATGAGGAAAGGATCCTTGGGATCATGCTCTAAATTCACCATAGAGTTCGGTAATAAAAAGCTTAATAACATAACCTGGAAGACGCTGCTGCATTCGGTGTTTGTATAAAGATGAAGGAGACCCGGCAAATCGCAAAGGGTTTGGTAATGCTTCTACTTGTTGGTGAGTTCTCTTTATTTTCCATAAATATACAATAAAATAAATCGATAAAAAAAGTACAGAGGACTTCTTTTATGACAAAAACAAGTAAAAACTATGTAGAATATAGCGTCACTTACGGTAACCACGCTAGTTTAGTTTTTATCGATGTCATTACTATATTATATTTTAAAAATAATAATAGACAGGCAACTTTAGATATAAAGTTAAATATATGGTAAGAGGACGCTAAAGCCACTTTTATGCCTTTGACTATAAGTTTTTTACTTACTTATTTCCCCTATGAGCGTTATATGTATTTGTAGAGGATATGCCGTTTGTCTTTTATATTTGCAGCAATGTAGAAGGACCACATGGTCATGGAAGCCTCTTGTAGTTGCAATTCGAGATGTTCATTACAATTGTTTCCCATTTATTCATCTTTTAATCAGATTTTTCCCCCCCAATTCTGTAGTTGGTTCTGCGATACTTAATAAGGGTAGCTAAAATGTTTATACTTCCTCACTTGCTGCTTTGGTTACTTCTAAAAATAAGACTTCTTGATGGTAATATTCCAACCACTCTGGACCTGTCGGTTGTTGTATTGTCATTGTATGGTCTAATTTTAAACAAGTGAAGAGAAATGCCTTTCTGGGAGGTTTAAAATTCTGCTGCCAGCCAACTTCATTGCCCAGTCTGATTGCCTCTCCTGTGGCTCCATTAAACCCAAGCAATTACAGCGAACATGTGCTCAAAACCTTCAGCTTGCACACATCTTTTTTTGTTACCATACTTTCGAAATGCTGGTGTCTTCATTTGTCCCCATAGGTGTGGAGAGAGGCACCATAACAGAATGTTGTCCTATTGCATTCTTATTTGTAGGGAACATGAGTCAGAACTTATTGGCCAAGGTTTTTTTTCTTTCTTTTGGCCATGTTGCTCTTTGCAGTACTTCCTTGTTTTGTGAAAGCACATGTGACATTACACACATCCTGAATGAACAGGAAAAGCTTGTACAGCAGCATTGTGTTGCTCAAATTAACCTGTATTTGTCTGCTGCAGAGAAGCTAATTAATCAGTAACCATGGGGGAAAAAGATGTGTGTGCCCCAGAAATGGTTAATGTTCAAGTGCGAAATAGATTTGTTGAATTATCTGTTGCTGTCCTGAAATCCTAGTCAGGTTAGTGGAGCACTAGTTTAGTGCTTGTTCTTATCTGAACTATTTCTTGCTGTGTGTTTTTTTTAACTGAAGGAATTGTGTAAATAATCCCTAAGTGATCCAGGTCTATTTAAAACAAAAATCCCTTAAAGCAGTATGGAAATGGTCACATGAACAACTGTATGAAAACATTTTGGTTTTAAACACTAAAATAATGCTAGACCACAGTTATGGACACTATTGTGGTAGTTGTTAGCACTTTTCTATTACAGCTGGAATACCTCCCCTCTACCTACAATTAGATCTCTTTCTGTCTATGAATAAGCAGATGAACAGGTTTGGTAAGACTGTGGCTGTCTGCCTACAGTTGCTGTTGTCTCGCTGTATGCAGTCTGCACACTTTTATTTTAATTATCATACATTATGGAGCCTTCCTCTGCTTTCTGATAGACAAGTGTCTGTTGATCAGATGTTGTCTTCATGCCAGTTCCTACAACAGATCTGAAAAAAGTAGAGTAGAAATTCTGCATACAGCAGCATATCAAAACAGATAAAACACGTTGTAGATGAACTGATCAATCCTTTACTTAAATGTAGGTTCTAAAACCTAATAGCTGTCAGAATACCTGCTTTACTTAACTGCACAAAGTACAAGAATAGTAAATTTGCAGTGATGTACAATACATTAGATACAAATAAAAAAAAATTTGTTTGAGGAACTGGAAGAAACAAATGTTTGGAGGTCCAGTTTCACTGAGAAGTGACAATAAATGTGCATCATCTATAAGATCACTTCAGCTTCATTACTGTATTGATGATACAAAATGATAGATTGAAATGAAAGATCATTTCCCTTAGTACAATTCATCTAGTCATGTAAAAATATTGTCAGAGGAATCTACTCTGGCCTTGTTCATATTAATTGCTTCTTGATAATTTATTCAATTACTATTGTGAACACCAAATGCTAAATGAACTTTAGAATTAAAAGGGATTACAATTAACTGCAATTACAACAAAATATTTCATATTAATCAGTGTAATGGCTACAGATATTAAATGGTCCACTTCCCTCTGCAGTGACCTGTGCACAAGGTGTCTTTGTGGAGCCATTGGAGCCCATCACATCCCAGCACTCACTGGCTGAGGGTGAGACAAGGCTTCCCTGCCATTATCAGGTGGAAGAGGAGGAAAAGGTGGTGCAAGTCACGTGGTTCAAGGAACATGCTGATGGCACCAAGGAGCAGATCATTACTGCCCATTTCATGGATGGCCACACGGGTAAGCTGCAGCACAGGGTTCTGGGCTGCTGGAGCAGTTTCTACACGTGGTGGTTTTGGAAGAGATTTTAAACAAAAAACATTTTTGTGTGAGCCTAATAAATAACAAGAAATGCACTTTCTCATTTTGTGTGTCAGAGTTTGGACATTATGCAGGCCGGGTCAGGTTTGAAAGAAGCATTCCTATGGAAAACTCAGCCCTGCTCATCTCCAGCACGGAAGTGTCAGATGAAGGCAGATACACCTGCCACATCTCCACCTTTCCCAATGGAAACTTTGAGAGACGCGTCACACTCAGTGTCTGGAGTATGTTTTCTCCCCCATCCAACCACCTCCCACCTCTTGTAGGATACAAGAGCTTCTGAAATGATGTTTAAACCAAAAGAAATTTACTGACTATATAAAGTGTTGCCAACTTTATGGAATCAAAGAGCACACAGTTATTTTTTATAAAATATTGATGCAAAACTATTATTTATCTCCCACCAAAACAGGTAAAACATCTTCCAGTTGCTTTCAACTGTCCAGTTTACTTCACTTGACCTCTATGAATTGTGTGAAGCATATTTAATTTCTTAATGAATAATTTCAAATCCAAGATTGTTGGTTTCCCCTTCTTTGTTTAAGTTCTACCCATTGCTGCCCTTGAGCCTGAGGTCCTGGTGGAAGGTCAGACTTTTCGAGTGGCCGCTTCTTGCAGAGCCGTGGGCCGTCCGCGCCCCCGTCTTACCTGGAACACTGATCTGCCGGGACAGTACACTGACCGCATCAAAGAGGATGGGTCTGTGTCTAGCTTCTACTCTTTGCATCCGTTGCGTAGCATGAATGGGAAAAAGCTAGACTGCATGGTGTGGCATGCTGGGCTGGAGCAGCCACGTAGGATTACAAACTACCTGATTGTTCACTGTAAGTATGCCACATAATGACAACATTCACTCAAGACTACTGATAAAACGGTTAGACCAGAATGCGGCTATAATGTGTTAAAGAGAGTTAGGAATCAAAGTTGCAGCCAATCTTTATTTAGCATTGCATTTTTTCTGGTTGTACTTAGTGAAAGTAAGTCATAACATATCCCTGCAATGGGAAGACCTTAAATCATTGTCTGTGATGATTAAAAAGATGTTCTTTTCAGATGTTCTTTTCTTCATGTGGCATATGCATTGACTTCATACCCAAGAACAACAAAGAAGTGCTTTAAGAGCGTACTTATATTTCATCACTGGCTGCCCATAAAATTTTAAATAGATTTCCAAATCCTTCTCCTGATCCACACAGTAGTCAGAGGCCAAGCTGCATAATTTCTGGAAAAGCAGACAGCATCATACCATCCCAATAGACCTCTCTGTTCTCAGAATGCTGGTTTACTTGTGGTGTCTAGAATGTTTAAAAGTAGAATGGGTGGCCAAGTATTTTAGCTATCCAGCCCCCCTGCTGTGGACATGCTCTCCGTCCAGTTGCAGAAGGCTGACTACATCCCTACATCTAAAATTAAAAAAAGTTATCAATTTTAAAGTTATACAGTCACTCTTCCGGCTATACTGATGCTCTTTGTTAACAACACATATAAAAGTGTTGTCATTACACATTTTGTAATCATTGCTAAATCCAATTTTATTTTTCTTTAAATTTGATTTTGTGTTTTACTTTTATGGATATATGGAAAAATGTAATGCCAGCCCAATTTGTATGAGTTTCCCTTCAATGTTCTTCTCAAGCCTTTCAAACAATATGACTTTATGGACAGAGAATTGAGGGATTGGTGCTTCTTAGTCATGGAGGAGAAAAAGAGATTTTCATCAAGTACTTTCAGAGCTGTCTTAGTTGACATGCCTCTGCAACATTGCATGGACATCTGGCATACTGCCTGTAAAGTGGCAAATAAGGGTGAGACCAGAGGGTGTGTTCTAACTACAGGGGGATCACACTCCTCAGACTCATGGGAAGGTCAGTGCTCCAGTACTGGAGATGGGAGACCCACTCTTAGTTCAACCTAAGATCCAAAATGTGGCTTTTAGTGCCAGTCATAGAAAAGTGGGCCCATTATTCCCCACATGACATTCAGGGATGTCTGGTGGCTGCTTGGAGCTCAGTGATGTAGGAGAGCAGGTGCAGCTGCCCCATGGCAGCAGGGCTCCAGCAGAGGACAGGCCACATTAATGTGGTGACTTCTCACCTGTATGAGTGAGCTTGGTTTGCTCGCAGTAAGTCTCACTCATTCCTGGTGAAGGTTGGACTCCACCAGGTCAACCGTTTATCGCTGATTCTGTTTATTGTTTTTATGAACAGAATTTCTATCAGTTGCTGGGAGGGGCAGGGGGTCAGGTTCAGTGGCCTAATCAATCCATCTCTGCCTTCTGTGGGTGATGTCCTTTTGGCCGTCAGCTCTCGCGGGTGCAGTTTACATCTGAACGTGGGCAGCTGGGGTGAAGATCAGCTCTTCTGATCTGAAACCATGGCCCTCAGCCAGAAAAGGGTGGATTGTCCAATTCAGTTCAGAGAGCAGTAACTGTCAAAATGGAGGAGATCCTTTTCATAACCCAGGGAAAAATACAGCGAAGACAAACCAGGGCAGCATCTACAGTACTGCAAATGCTGAACAGGTCCATCATGGTAAAGTATTCACCGGTTAATTTACATTTCAACCCAGCTGAAATTAATTCAACACCATCATAAATGAATTCCTCAACCAAAAGCTCATCCACTTCACAGTACCTGCCTTCACCTGTCAGTGGATCACCAGATTCCTAACTGGCAGCAGGTTCAAAGTTGTTCCTAACACTAGTGAATCAAGGTTGTTGCCTTAGTCATTTACTGTATAGTCTGTTTACTTATGAGTATGTTGCTAATGATACCACAGTCATTGGGCTTAGCAATAATGATGAGGCTGCTCATAGGGAGGCAAATCTGTCTATATGGTGCATCAACAAAAACCTTTTCCTCAATGTTGTAAAAATTGTAGATTTTAGGAAATCCATGTCCATGCCGATTTCTGTCTGTATTAATGCCACTGACATTGTAAACTGTCTTAAATTCTTGGACATTTACATTATTGACTCCCTTTGTGGTTTTGTAACAGCAGCATTTGGTTAAAAAGGAACAACAGAGACTTTTCTTTTTGAAGTGTTGCTTTCCCAGGGGCAGACACCATTTTTGTGCCCTCCTGCTAAGGCTATAAAAGTTTTATATTTGGCCATTTTAAGTAATACCATCCATCTTCCACTGCTTATCCGGAGTCGGGTCGCGGGGGCAGCAGCCTAAGCAGCTATTTCTTCCAGCTCATCCGGGGGGATCCCCAGGTGTTCCCAGACCAGTCGAGAGACATAGTCTCTCCAATGTGTCCTGGGTCTTCCCGGGGGCCTCCTACCGGAGGGACATGCCCTGAACACCTCACCAGGAAGGCGTCCAGGGGGCATCCTGACTAGATGCCCAAGCCACCTCATCTGGCTCCTCTCAACGCGGAGAAGCAGCGGCTCTACTCTGAGCTCCTCCAGAATGGCAGAGCTTCTCACCCTATCTCTAAGGGAGAGCCCAGCCACCCTACGGAGGAAGCTCATTTTGGCCGCTTGTACCCGTGATCTTGTTCTTTCGGTCATTACCCAAAGCTCATGACCATAGGTGAGGGTAGGAACGAAGATCGACCGGTAAATTGACTGGTAAATTCACCACTACGGACCAGTGCAGAGTCCGCATTACTGCGGACACCGCACCAATCCGCCTGTCGATCTCCTGCTCCATTTTGCCCTCACTCGTGAACAAGACCCCGAGGTACTTGAACTCCTCCACTTGGGGCAGGAGCTCCTCCTTGACCCGGAGAAGGCACTCCACCTTTTTCCAGCTGAGAACCATGGCCTCGGATTTGGAGGTGCTGATTCTCATTCCAGCCGCTTCACACTCGGCGGCGAACCGATCCAGTGATTGTTGGAGGTCACGGGCCGATGGCGTCAGCAGGACCACATCATCTGCAAAGAGCAGAGACCCGATCCTGAGGTCACCAAACCGGACCCCCTCAACACCATGACTGCACATAGAAATTCTGTCCATAAAAGTTATGAACAGAATCGGTGACAAAGGGCAGCCCTGGCAGAGACCAACCCTCACTGGAAACGAGTTTGACTTACTGCCAGCAATGCGGACCAAACTCTGACACCGATCGTACAGGGAGCGGACGGCCCGTATCAGAGGGCCCGACACCCCATACTCTCGGAGGACCCCCCACAGGACCCCCCGAGGGACATGGTTGAATGCCTTCTCCAAGTCCACAAAACACATGTGGACTGGTTGGGCAAACTCCCATGCACCCTTGAAGGCCCTGCTGAGGGTATAGAGCTGGTCCACCGTTCCACGCCCAGGACGAAAACAACATTGCTCCTCCTGAATCCAAGGTTCGACTATCCGGCGGACCCTCTTCTCCAATACCCCTGAATAGACCTTACCAGGGAGGCTGGGGAGTGTGATCCCCCTATAATTGGAACACACCCTCCGGCCCCCCTTCTTAAAAAGAGGGACTACCACCCCGGTGTGCCAATCCAGTGGCACCGACCCCAATGTCAACGCGATGTTGCAGAGTCGTGTCAACCACGACAGACCTACAACATCCAGAGCTTAACGAACTCCGGGTGGATCTCATCCACCTTCGGGGCCTTTAAGTAATACATGATTATCAAAGACAATTATTTATTATTTAATAATTGAATCTAGCTGTTTTCTTGCTGTTGTTGCTTGTAGAGGTTCATGCCTTGAGTTCTGTAAAGCACCTAGAAACAATTTTGATTGTAACAGACACTAAATAAATAAAGATGAATTCAATTGAAGTATATTTGATCACCTTGGGGCACAAGGCAAAAGAGAGCCAAGCCATTAGTGATTAGTCAGTCTCAGAAAATGTACCAGCTTGTCAGTTTAGCACACTTAACTACCTTATTTTCACGACCATAAGGCGCACTGTAATAAAAGGCGCAGTCTCAGTTATGGGTGCTAAATCTGTATTTAAAACATACATAAGGCGCACCGTATTATTAGGCGCATGATAAAACATACAGTAAAAAATGACAACGGAAGTAAAACAGTGAGTTTCGACACATTTATTGAACAAAATATTCATTCTTCTGCCACAAAACCATCAAAGTTTTCAACTTCTGTATTTGAATTAAACAGCTGCGCTATTTCAATGTCCAACATCCCGAATTCCGCTTCTTCATCATCTGAATCAGACTCACCGACTGGTTCCGCTTCAGCGTTGATGCTGGCTTTTGTGAAAGCTCTTACAGTAATCAATCAATCAATCAATCAATCAATCAATCAATCAATCTTTATTTATATAGCGTCTTTTACGATCAAAATTGTTTCAAGCCGCTTTCCAGAATTCCAGGGCCTAACCCCAGACAAGCAACAGTGGCAAGGAAAAACTCCCCTTTAACAGGAAGAAACCTTAAGCAGGACCAGGCTCATGTAGGGGGACCCTCCTGCTGATGGCCGGCTGGGTAGAGAGAGAGGAGAAGGGGGAGGACAGGTAGAGGATAGAATAGGAAGGAGAGGAGAGGAGAGGGGAGGGGAGAAGAGGAGAGGATAGGCATAGAGCACAGAAACACATACAAAAATACACTATATTGAGCAAGCCACCGGCCGAATGGGTCAGCGGGGCCGGAGGTCATCATGCAGCTCCGAAGGCGACGATACCTGTAAATTAATACAGAAGGGGGGGGGGGCAAAAATAGCATCACTAGTCTACTTGATGAGGAGAGGAGAGGAGAGGAGAGGAGAGGAAACCATGACCCAGTGGGGTGACAGAGGCCTGTCAGGTAATCATGTTTCTGGACCCCGGCAGCCTATAGCAGCATAGCTAAGATGTTAACCTAATGATTAGACGACCCCCTAAGTATGATAATTTGTCTGTCTATGATAGTAACTGGAACTACAGAATTAGTAACAATAAGCTTTTTCAAAGAGGTATGTTTTAAGCCTAATTTTAAAAGTAGAGATGGAGTCAGCCTCTCGTACCTGGACAGGGAACTGGTTCCATAGCAGGGGGGCCTAGTAGCTAAATGCTCGGCCTAGAGACTGGGAACCACAAGTAGACCAGCATTCTGAGAACGGAGTGGTCTATTGGGCTGGTAAGGTGTCACTAGCTCCTCCAGGTAGGATGGAGCTAGGCCTTTGAGGACCTTGTAGGTCAAAAGAAGGGTTTTAAAAATTATTCTAAATTTAACGGGCAGCCAATGAAGAGACGCCATTATAGGAGTTATGTGATCTCTTTTGTCCATACCTGTCAGAACTCTGGCTGCATCATTTTGGATCAGCTGGAGGCTTCTTAGAGAGTTGTTTGAACACCCTGATAATAAAGAATTACAATAGCCCAGCCTGGAAGTAACAAATGCATGGACTAACTTTTTAGCATTATGCCGCATCAGTAGTTTCCTAATCCTTGTGATGTTCCACAGGTGAAAAAAGGCACCTCTAGAGACTGTTTTAATGTGTGAGTTGAAGGAGAGATTTTGGTCAAAAGTTACTCCAAGATTCCTCACAGAGAGACTAGATGTTAATGAGACACCATCTAGAGTGATAATGTTCTCTGATCTATCCCTGAGAGGTTCAGGACCAAACACCATGACCTCAGTTTTTCCTGAGTTAAGGAGGAGGAAATTTGAAGACATCCAGGACTTTATGTCTTTAAGACAGGTTTGAAGCTTCACTAACTGCTCTGTCTCCTCTGGTTTCATGGATAAATAAAGCTGAGTGTCATCAGCATAACAATGAAAATGCTGCCGAATAATGTTCCCTAAGGGAAGCATGTACAAGGTGAAAAGGATTGTTCCAAGTACAGAACCTTGTGGAACTCCATGGCTAACCCTACTGTATGAAGAGGGAACACTGTGGACCTGAGCAAACTGGTATCTATCTGATAAATACGATCTGAACCAGTCTAGTGCTGTCCCTTTAATCCCAATCACATGTTCCAGTCTCTGTAACAGGGTGCTGTGATCAACTGTATCAAAAGCAGCACTGAGAGCCAGCAGACCCAGCATAGAAACCAGTCCATGATATGAAGCTATAAGAAGATCATTAGTAACTTTAAGAAGTGCTGTTTCTGTGCTGTGGTGAGCTCTAAAGCCTGACTGAAACATCTAAACCAGGCTGTTTCTCTGCAGGTGCTCCAGTAACTGAGTCACCACAACCATCTCAAGAATTGTAGAGATAAAAGGAAGGTTGGATATCGGCCTATAGTTTACTAACACATCAGGATCCAGTGATGGTTTTTTAAGCAACGGCTTAATCGCTGCCACCTTGTAGGACTGGGGTACATAACTTGTCACTAAAGACCAATTGATCTGGTCCAGGATAGAACTGCCTATCAATGGTAAAACATCCTTCAACAGGTGCGTTGGGATGGGATCTAAAAGACACGTGGTGGACTTTGATTTCTGAATTAGCGAAGATGCTGAAGACGGCTGAAGAAGTTTAAGGGCTCGTTGAAGAACCTGTATGTTCCCACAGTCAGCACATCTGGTGATGGTCCAGTTGTTGGGATGGCCTGGTTAGCTTTTTCTCTGATAGCTAGAACTTTATCTGTGAAGAAGCTTATGAAGTCTTCACCACTAAGGGAAGAAGGGATACGTGGATCTACAACACTGTGACTCTTGGTTAATTTGGCCACAGTGCTGAAAAGAAAGAAAAACTTTTCTCTGTGTCAGATCCCCCAGATGCAGCCATCTCCAGTGCTACAGCGGAATGGTTTGTGGGCTTGAAGAAGGGTGAGCTGGTATGCAGCAGTGGAGGATACCCCAAACCTGAAAATGTGACCTGGAAATGGTACAGGCAGACTGTTAGCAACACATGATATTAACTGTTTACCTTGGTCTGGTCTCCAGCAATAATCCAGTCATTAAATGTTAAAGTTGACATTCTGCTACTCATTCATTCATTAAATTGAACTGGAATGCACCTCAAAACATACCAATTACATACAAACTTACAACAGAAACTTACAACACATACAACAGATACGTCTGTTTAATTCTAAGAAGCTCTCTGTTCTTCATCACGGTATAAAAACTAGGGACAGAGCAAGAAAGAGACACAAGAAAGAGCAGGAGACACATGCTATGCACTTAATCACAGTGCCACACTTTAAATATAACTCTAATTTCTGCTTAAACATAGGGTCTGCACTTTAATTAGAAACAGTCTACCAGCCATCAGAGCCACGGCTGAAAACGCAGGGACTGAAATCTGTGTGTCAATTGAAAAATGTTTTAGTCATAAGGCATTTAATTATTATTATTATTATTATTATTATTATTATTATTATTATTATTATTATTAGCCATCAGCCATGAATTCCAGAACACAAAGTTACTGAAAAGACAACATAATACAATAGAAATATAAAAATAAAAAAATAAAAATAATCCCTTCATGGTGCATTTAGAACCATTAAGTGAGATCCGTTCTTAAATTTTTAAAACATTTTGCAACATATTCCAGTCTGACAGAGCTGAATATCCAAAAGCCTTTCTTCAGTTTTTCTGGAACAGATAGCATGAAGACATCATATTCTAGATGTAATATACACCTGTTTGCATGTTGACATGACATTGGTATTTTTGCAAGTCCTTCTTTAAACAAAAAATACATAGTACATTTTCTATGCAATGTATTGTAACATGCAGTCATCCTAGAATAAATTCTGGAATTGGTAATTGTATGGCAGTTAGTAATTGGCTAAGAATGGGTAGCTAACTTCTTCTTTCTGTTTCATTTTAACCTTCTTTTTTGTGTCCCGTTCAGACACCACCCTTCACGCAAAAAGTACACTAGGTGTTGTTCTGAGAAAAAAAAGAAATGTGAGTTGGCTCCAGTTTTGTGGAGCTATAGCAGCACTTTGAATGGCTGCTCCAGCACAGTGAAACTACAGGCAACATGACCTTTCAGTGTACTGGATTAGAAACCTGCTTCCAATAATACAGTTGGTGATACCTGTTGTAACATTCTGTGGTAACCCTGATCCTTTTTTCAGACTTCTTCACGTAAACCAGTTTGGCTGTTGTGGATTGTTGTTATTAGATCTGTGTTTTCCTCATGAATAGTTTGAGTCCTGTTGTGCTGGTATTTTTTTTTAATTGCTGAAATGAGTGTGGCCTCTACTGTGAATCATTGATATTTGTATTTTTAACCTTTGAGTTTATCTGGTGACACCTCTGATTACTCACAGGAACGGTGGAGCTTTGCCAGACGGAACATCTGTGGTCGGAGAAAAGCTAATTTTTGGGCGGCCACTTCGCCTGAATGACAGCGGGCTCTATGAATGTGTGGTCAAAAACAAATTAGGATTTGGAAAAACAGAATATATGATGACAATATCAGGTGAGTGAATGCCGCTTTAGCCTTAATTTACTGTTTGCCTTATTAGGACACATTTAGAAAAATGATGTAACTATGCTGTCCCTTGTGGTTGAGCCGCGTTGACGCGAGTCAGGATGGAAACGTAATTTTTTGGTTTGCTTGTTTTTAAGATTCCCACTGTATTTTACATTGCAATTTTCTAGACTATAAAAATCTGAACAATGAAAAGAAAAAAGGAAATAATAACTTGACACCTAATTCAGGTTTACTCAAATTCAGTTATATAACTTAACATTTCATCAAGGCACTGTGTCTTTTTTTTCCCAGAAAACTCACAACTCACAGATGACTCTCCCATCAGCAAGCAGTTTCTGACCATTATCGGTGCTTCGGCTGGAGCCCTAGTGATATTCTTGGTCACTGTGGTTTTTCTTGTCAACTGCTACCATCGAAAGAAGAACAGAAAGCTTGTGAGGCAGCTTAGTGGAAAAATGTAAGCTGAACAGGATTTTTTTTAATGAATGCTTTTAAATAATCAAACATCTTTAGGTAATTAATAAATAAATAACCAAATTCAGTTATTATTTCAGTATGCTGTTTTTTCTTGCCCAGGGAAGAAATTAACAACCTTTCAAGAGAAACATCTCTGAGGAGACTGAACTCTTTTAGCACAGACCCCCGGGTTCAGGTACACAACCCATAACACACTCTCATGCTGACAAGTCATCTGTCTTACAGAATACACCCATCCTGAGCCAGAGGAGCTGTTGTGGAGCCTCCCAATAATTACAAACTGTTATTATTGATTTATTTTAGTCATTATGTTGTCTAGAGTTTATGATGGCTTGATGAACTGGTTACCGTAATTTCTGGACTATAAGCCGCTACTTTTTTCCTACACTTTAAACACTGCGGCTTATTTATGTTTTTTTCGTGGCGCTTTATCACAACTGTTGTGAATCAGTCATTTTTAGTAACCCTCATTAACATGGAAAATACTAGAAGAAAAGCATATGATGTGACTTTTAAGTTAAAAGCGATCACTCTGGCGGTTGAAGAAGGAAATCGAGCTGCCGCGCGTAATCTTGGCATACATTACGGTAATCAATGGCGAGAAGGTGGAGACGCCCGCCTGAAGAACTGATCCAAAGCAAAAAGTCAACAAAAGCTTTTAGTCGTAAACATCGCAGGTGGCCTGAGCTTGAAAATGTTCTGGAAGACTGGGTCAACACACAAAGAGCAGGCGGCCGCGGTGTTTCCGCTGTACAAATCAGACGGAAGGCAAAAGCAATCGCCACTGCGATGAAAGTAGAAGATTTTAGAGGTGGGCCATTGGGGAGTTTTAGATTGTTCATTGTTTGAGTAAAAAAAGCATAAACAACGTAATTTGTGTGTAGCTGATACAAACGTATATTTCAAGGTAGCTGCATTACAGACACCGTTAGAAAAAAAAAAGCATTTACCGGTAGAATATATTTGTTTATGTTGCTATGCGGATTAAATTAAAAGAAAAGTTAAAAAATCCTGACGTGATAAAAATTGGATTTAAGGTCTCTGTATAAACATACAAGTGAAATTACTACATGGGATACCTGCAGATTAAAATCCGGTGCAGCTTGTATAAATACAAAATTTATTTTCTTTCTAAAATTAGATTATGCGGCTTATAATCAGGTGCACTCTATAGTCCGGAAATTACGGTAATCAGAAATGTAACTGTCTCATTACTTGCCAATGAAAGTAATTTTGTGTTGTGTAGTTATATTTATTGTAATTTTTATGTTGTCAGTAATGTTTCTTTTTTCAAACTCCTCCAGCCTGATGATTATGCCCTGCTCAGAGTGGACAGCTGTTTAAAAAACAGCCAGCTGTCTTTGGTAAGTTTCCTACTGAAGACAATCATTTTGTATGAATTTGAGGGCAAAAAATTCTGCTCGAATGTTTTCCGTGTACAGAACTTTGGTATTTGGCGGTTTCTTAAGACATATTAGTAACAATCAGATTTCGAATCATTCTCAATAGAGATGTTCTCCTCGAAGCAGCAGCTGGACTTGTATCAATCCTTTGAAGCAGAAGCATCATGTCAGGATGTAACGATGCCTCGCTGTGCCCTGAAAAAATCATGTACTTCTGACCAAATAATGCCGCCCTCATTTTGGCAGTGTCATGCTGCTTCTAAATCAGGACGGTTTTCAAATTCTCATAACCGGGAGCACGATCCCTCGAACCATTGTAGATTTTTTGAGTGGAAGAGATTTTGGGAGCACTATTGCTGTAGTTGCATTAAGGAAACATTGATTTCAGTAGTTTCTGATGGACACAGATATTAAATACACATTAACAGGTTAGAAGACAAATGTAAAGTGTTTGAGAGCAGAAATTAAAAACCTTTGAATGATCCAAATACCCAAGTTTATTGTCTGTGTAAATTCTCAGTCATCCAGGTCATTGTATCCAAGGTAGTTTTCTCTGTCAACTGGACTGGGTTTCTTCTCTTGAAGACGTTTCGCCTTCTATCCAGAAGGCTTCTTCAGTTCTGAAATCGCTGGGGAGAGAGCTTGAAAATATATAGCCCCTGTGGACCATTTGCATGCTAATGATCTGGGAGGTCACCTGAGAGTCGTTAGCAGGGTCGTTGGTCGGGTCGTTCACCTAGTTTCTGTTGAGGTGTCTCCCCTTTGTCTGATGAGTCACTGGGTCTCCTGGAATGGTGTGAATGTTTGTTTTGCTGTTGGAAGGAGTGGAGGACTGCATTGTATGTGGGTGATAGGAAGTGCCTCAGGCCACCACCTCTGTTTAAGGATGGTTTCTCCAATTTAACATGGATAGCTTCCTTGACCCCCCTTTCAAACCAGCGGTCTTCTCTGGCCAGTATCCTTACTTGGCTGTCCTCGAAGGAGTGCCCACTCTCCTTTAAGTGTAAGTGGACTGCTGAATCCTGACCCGAAGAGGTGGCACGTCTGTGTTGTGCCATTTTTCTGTGGAGAGGTTGTTTGGTTTCCCCAAGTTTATTGTTACACAAGCATTTCCCATTTATCTATATTTATCTTTGAATTTTCTAAAAATATTTTGAATTTCTATCACCCATGTAAAAGTTTATCACTTTTACATACAGTACTTTATTAAGGTACAATCCCATTATCATACAACAACAGTATATAACTATTTAATATAGTTAAACATTTTAAAATGCACATAGAACCTTTTTAATTGCATTTTAAAATGCAGATAGAACCTTCGTTAAAAATACATAACACCTTATTAATGCCCATATGTTTTGGACACTCGGGTGAAAAGAGGAGCAGAGCTGTCAACTGATCACTACCTGTTGGTGAGTTGGATCAGGTGGGGGGGGCACCGCGCAGACCTGGCAGGCCCAAATGCGTAGTGAGGGTCTGTTGGGAACGCTTGGTGGAGGAACCTGTCAGGCGGGTCTTCAACTCCCACCTCCGACAGAGCTTTGATTGCGTTCCGGGGGCGGGGGGGACATTGAGTCTGAATGGGCCATACTCCACTCCGCCATTGTTGAGGCGGCTGTCACGAGTTGCGGCTGCAAGGCTGCTGGTGTTGGTCGTGGCGGTAATCCCCGTGCCCAGTGGTGGACACAGAGGTGAGGGGAGCCGTCAGGCTGAAGAAAGAGGCCTACAGGTCATGGTTGGTCTGTGGGTCTCCGGAAGCAGCTGACTGGTACAGGTTGGCTAAGTGGGTTGCGGCTGAGACGGTCGCGGAGGCAAAAACTTGGAGGAGTTCGGTGAGGCTATGGAGGAAGACTTTCGGTCGGCACTGAGAAGATTCTGGCAAACTTAGGGGCGGCATGCGGCAACTTGCTCACACTGTGCTAGGTGTGCGTGGGGAGCTGCTGACGTCTCCTGGGGCAATTATCTGGCGGTTATTATCTGAAGGAATACTTCCAGGAGCTCCTCAATCCTACCAACACGTATCCACAAGGAGGAACAGAGTCGGGAGACCAGGAGGTGGACCATCCAATTTCCGGAGCAGAAGTTGCCGAGGTAGTGAAACAGCTGCCTGGCAGTGGAGCTCCGGGAGCAGATGAGATCTGCCCAGGGTATCTTAAGTCTCTGGATGTTGTAGGGCTGTCCTGGTTGTCACGCCTCTGCAACATTGCGTGGACATCGGGTGCCCTTGGACTGGCAGACTGGGGTGGTGGTCCCTATATTTAAGAGTGGGGACCAGAGGGTGTGTTCCAACTATAGGGGGATCACACTCCTCAGGGTGGAGGGTGTCGAGTTCGGGAGGCGGAAAATCTCATTGCTGCTTTTTTCGGAAGATGTAGTTCTTCTGGCGCCATCAAGAACCATCAAGGACCTCCAACACATGCTGGGCAGTTTTCCCACCGAGTGTGAAGCGGCAGGGATGTGGATCAGCACCTCCAAGTCAGAGTCCATGCTCAGAAAAAGGTAGAGTGCCTTCTCCGGGTCAGGGAGGAGGTCCTGACTCAGGTAGAGGAGTTCAAGTATCTCGGGATTTTGTTCACAAGTGAGGGTAGAATGGAACGGGAGATCGACAGGTGGATCGGAGCGGCATCAGCAGTGATGTGGGCGCTAAACCGATCTGTCATGGTGACGAAGGAGCTGAGCAGGAAGGCAAAGCTCTCGTTTTTTCAATCAATCTACTTCCCAATCCTCACCTATGGCCATCAACGTTGGGTGATGACCAAAAGAATGAGATCGCGGATACAAGCGGCCGAAATGAGTTTCCTCCGCAGGGTGGCCAGGCTCAACCTTAGAGATAGGGTGAGAAGCTCGGACACCCGGGAGGAGCTCGGAGTAGAACTGCTGCTTCTCCACATCGAGAGGAGTCAGCTGGGGTGGCTCGGGCATCTGGCCAGGATGCCTTCCAGACGCCTCCATTTAGAGGTGTTTCGGACATGTCCCACCTAGGACTAGGTGGAGGGATTACATCTCTCGCCTGGCTTGTGAGTGGCTGGGGGTCTCTCCGGAGGAACTGATGGAAGTGACCGAGGAGAGGGCTGTCTGGGCATCCCTCCTGAAGCTGCTGCCCCCGTGACCTGGATTCAGATAAGCGGGAGAAAACGAGACGAGACCTTATTAATTTTATGACACCTTGCCTTTATTATTCTATTCCAATTTCATTTCAAAGGTTTCCCAGCAGATGTTGCCATATGTGTTATCATATGTTTCGACACAATGAACCCTTTCAACACAAGGCTCAGTTATCTATCACTAATTCTTATCAAAATGTCATAAACATTTAGTTTCTTATTTTAAATTCTTATTCTCACCCATTATATATTTCTCTTTTAACCTCTGATTTAGCTGATTTCTGTTGATTGATTCAGTTTGATTGGTTATTCAGGGGCATCTTTCGTAAAGTGATGTAACTGTACAGGTCGCTTCCCCACAGGAACAACCCATTTACAAAGGAGGCCAAACCACAGTGGGTGAGAAATGGGGTCCCCTTCATTTGACTTCAAGCCGGATTGGCGTGAACGCTTGCGGCTCGCGTACAAAAATGGGGTCCTCAGGGAGAGGTGGAAGTGGATGAACTTGGGCGCCCCTGTGTATGGCCTAATGGCAGTGAGAGCCTGAGAGAAACAGAGATGGAGATAGAGAAGGAGCGGAGAAGGGTAGTGTCATACCTGAAGAACAGCAACATGTCATTGGTACAGTATGATATTAACTGCGGAGAGATTAGTCTGAAATCCATTGTAGTTTGTTTTTAAATATCACATGGTATCATTGTGCCAGGCTTATGCACAGGCACCGCTTTTGTATTTACCTGCTAAGGGTAGTAAATGTTACATTTGGATATCATGAGTGATTAATAAATGATCAAAGCCTAATTTACAACTAATTAAGGCGGAAGAAATTTGGAGCTCTTGAGAGTGTTGAGTTTGACAAAATTCACTCTTTCATCACTAAACAAACAGCATGTATGTTTAAAATACATTTATTATTAACAACGGTAAAACATTGAAACATTCACATCTACAGTGTACTTCTATACATGTGTGCGTGTCTGTGTGTGTGTGTTTGAAAAAGAGGCTGCTGAGGCCTTGAGGCTAGGAACGAAGAAGATTCAACAAAAAAGGTTGACCAAGATAGGTGACTGTGTGGGTCACTCAAACCATGTGCAGACTGAGGTCGCACCAGGCTGCAGTAGGGTGGTTAGTTTAGCATGTAAGAGACCCTGAATCGATGTACTGCAAGTTAACCAACATCAACTAAATAACGTGGCAGAACCAACTAAACATTACCTGACTACTAAACTGATCACAAATCACTTTGACACAAATAAAACATCAGGTAGAAATTCTGTGTTTAGCGTGGCTTGACTAAGCCTCGTTGGTGTTACCAGTACTGGAGGGAGAGATGATTGGTCTGGTGTGTTGCTCTTTTGGCTGGAGATCCTGGTGGGGAAGCCAAGCTGGGAAAAGTTGTACTTCCAGTTTTGGGGTAGTTTTTAAGCAACTTGGTGCTAGCTAGCTGGGTAGCCCCCATTGCTGAGAAGATTAGACTGCAAGATCGTTTGTTGGCTAATAGAAGTTGTTTTGCAGTATCTTTGTAATTTCTCTGCAGGCACTTTTGTCACTGCTGTGAGGAAAGGCAGTGTTGCTGCTTTCTTTCTCTAAGCTTGCTGCCTAAGCTCAGCAGCTGGGGTGGGGGTGGGTCCTGGGAAAAGCCTTTATATGACCTGATGACTTCCAAGTCACATGCCACAGTCAACCAGTGACAGCTGCTGGGTCAGGTTTTCACACCTGGAGGATTGAGGGACTTTTGTTGGTCTAGTACAGCGCTTCTCAAATAGTGGGGCAGGGGGGCGCGGTGCGATGCCGTGTGACCCCGGAGAACATGTTTTTTTTTTTGCCGTACTAGAATAAAGTGTAATTGCACATCCCGCGCGCACACACCACAGAGCGGCAAGAGATAGGAAGTGCAGTGAACAAACCACCAAGAGACAGCATGAAAAAATACTTAACAGTGATGAAAAGAAAGGCGGAGAGAGACGGAGATAATGAGACATACGAAAGTCTCCCGAAAGCTAAGACGAGGAAATATGACGAAGCGCTTGGCTTCACTACGACTACAGTGGGAGACGAGGAAAGACCGGTGTGTTTACTGTGTCTAAAAATGTTGGCAGGACAGCATGAAGCCAAATAAATGAAGGCGTCACTTAAAGACATTACACCCCAGTCACGCTGATCAGCCGCTTGAGTTTTTTCGGCAAAAACGTGCCGAATATTGGCAACAATCATCCCGCTTTGGTCTATATTTCTTTCTTTTTTGTTTTCTTTAATATTAATAAGGATACAATGTTATGCAGAGGTGTACTTATAACAATTTCATAGACAAATGATACTAATTATAGTCACGGCGGGGGCGCAAAATGTTTTCTTCTTCCTAGGGGGGGCGTAACAGAAAATAATTGAGAAGCACTGGTCTAGTATAATGAAAGCCATGTGGTCATTGGGTTATGCTTGGTGAGCCTCAATTGCTCATCCACAGGTCCAGGTCCCAACAGTATAATAGGTTATCTGCCATCATCAGTGTTGTCAAGTCCTTTTTATTCGCAGCTGTTCGATTATTTTGAGAATTGAAAATGATGACAAATATAGTTTGTGCTCTGTCTGCCAGGACTCAGGACTACTCTCTTCTATGGGTCCCATAAAGGTTCAGCAGGATGACTCAGACTCAGAACAGAGCAACCCCAAGGAGGAAGACTCGCCACAGTCAATAGTAGAGGGATATGAGGGTGATGAAGACAGCAGCTTCTATCAGCTGTCAGAAGCTCTCACCAATCACTTCTACTACAGTAACGGAGTCCTCAGGCCCAAATTACACCCCAATGCCATCCTGCTGCATTCCAGAGCCCAGATAATCTAGAAAACAGACATCTCTGTTTCCAATCAGGCCGCTAGCTTTGCTTCATGGCCACCTCTCAGGCAGAGATCCTTGCTGCCACAATTCCACTAGCTGCAGCATGTTTGTTTCATACACTTCATGGAAGTGGTCCCAACCATTCTAATGGTTTAATTCTAATCAGTGAATGAAGTTTGTGTCTATACACTACAGTTATATTCCTTAATGTGTAGGGTGCTAGTACAATTCAATTTCCCTACGGGGATGAATAAAGTAATCTGGAATCTTGAAATTTCATACAGTGAGTACCCAACCCCATATAACCCCATATAACTGAGGTGAAGAAAAAAAATGAATTAAAAAAAAAATCAAAATTAATTAATTTAAAAAAAGGCTGCCTTTTTGGCACAGTTGATGGGAATTAATGGGAAGCATTTATCCACAATACAAAAAATGAATCAACTTTATGCATTTTTTTTTTTTTTTCATCTCAGTGTATTATAAACCCAAGAAATAGGCTATTCCCATTTTTAGCATGTTACCTCTGCATTGTGATTTTTTGCTTTTATGGTCTTTTTTAGTCTAGTGTGATGATGAAAAGTTTGGATACTTAGTGTTTTTAATGTACAGTTATCTGTAAACAGTTTGAGCATCCCTGGTAAAAATTTGGAAAATTAAAAGATAATGCCTGGTTAAAAAAAGACTCCAAGTGATATCAGTGGATTATTTTTCTTTGGTAAAATTTTGGGTTGAAAAATATAAAAGCAACACTCTGCAAACATATAGGAACCACAGCTCTCAGCCTTTCAGTCAAAGGTTAAACTCAAGGCCAAAATTTGAAGCTTTAACTCAACAAAAATCGAACTGAGCTGTTGTCTACTCATGCCAGTGTTGTGGTCTGTAGATATAGATCTTAATCTTAAATAAATGTTTATCTGATCTTTTTTTTTATCATCTATTTAATTTCTTTTCCTGTTTCTCGTTCATGTGTATGTGTGTTTTTTTGGAAGGTGATTTTTTTTGTATGCGTTCTCTTTTTGGACACTGAAAAATATTCCAGATGCCAAAACGATCGCTGCACGTCGCGTGCCGATCGCAGCCAAAATGCGGGACGTGAACGACACAATCCTTAACTTGGGCGCCAAAACGAAAATCCCTCCGTTTGTTGGTGCTTCGCAGCTATTCGCGGCGCTTCCGCCATGGGCTCCTCGAAGCAGCATTCTGAAAATAAAAATCACTAATGCCCACAAAGCAGGTCATCACAGGATAGTAAATACGTTTTCTGACGACCTTGTCCTTAGTTGTCTGTGTAGCTAAGAAATGGCAATTAAGATCATGTTACCCTGGATTTTCAGGTGTGTTCAAGGTCACTATTCATTTGTACAGTCCCCTTTGTAATTTAAGTTTTTAACATATGGTCTTTATTTGCTTCCTAAATTATTCAGAATTATAATTGAACCATTCTTTCATCTGCCTGTAAAATATTCTCTAGTGACTACCAACATAACCCCATACACCATACCTCGATGGATCCACAGTTGGATCCCCCCAGTTTTAAATGTCATTTATTCTGGTACTCAAGTAATCTATTTTAACTTCTTCAGTTTTCAAGACTTGTTTCTGAAGTTCCATCTGAAGTCTGCTGGCTAGAGAAAGAAAGTTTAAAATCCTGTTTGACTGAAATATCTTCAGAAAGGTTTGCAAAATTTGATGAAAAATGAGAATTAAATTTTTTTTAATCTAAAGGGAATGTCTCATCTTTAACTTCATGCCCTTTGCAGATTACGTCATCTTCCTCTTCCTTAACTGTTCAATGTAACAGAAATTTTGAAGAGGTGTTCACTCTTTACCTGCCACTATACAACTTTTTTTGGTCAATTTTTCTATTTTGTTTACAAAACTAAACCCCCCCCCCCCATATTTAAGTGTTACCTTTTGCTTGATTAGAAAAACATGAATTTAAACACCTCAAAAAGCAGATAACTGGGGGGGGGGGGGGGGGGGGTGTTGTTGAAGGGTTCCCCCTTTAACAGCATGATTCTGTTCATTGCAGCATCATGCCAATTTTAAATGTGTAAATATTGTGCAAATGAAAAATAAAACAAAATGTCACAAATGAAGGAACATTTATCATCTGTGTTTTAAAAATATAAAAATCCCATATGCTGCAGTTTTTTCTGCAGTCTCCACTTTAAAAAAATAAATAAATTCCCCCCTAAAAAATAGAAACTGTATTAAGACATAGTCATACCTAATGTACATTTATTTGTTTAGACATGTGAAAATGTGAACAATCTAATACAAAAAGTCTTTAAGCTTAATATACTTTCAGAAATGTAAGGTTAGTTCTCTACAACAGGAAATTTCATCCAAAATTACTCATCCCCAGGAACTTCTGAATAGTTTCTGAAAATTAAGTGGTTGTGGTGCCCCACATGTGATTTTTTTTCTTTCAAAACACACTTCTGTAGTCACCTGGCTTCCTAGTTAGGAGGGTTTTTTTTTGCTTTCACAAAGTCAGTACTGTAACTGTATGCACTGTGCCATCATCTAATATATATAAAACCATTTTCTCTATTGTCATTGAACTTTAAAGTGCAACTTTAATTGAATAGTACTGGGGTAATATTAAAGGCCCTATTTTAGTCTTTACTTGGTATAATTTAGGTAATTTTCAAATGTAGGTACTTGCCAAAATCTAGGTAATCCCCACAGTAATAAAGACTTAATTGCTACAAGAAGACAACAATTCCTCCATTTGTAAAGTTTAACTACTTATGATGTTCTGTTTTGTGTTGGTTAAGAACTAGATACATTCTGAACACCATTTCTTAAAATTTGACAGGACTGAAAAACTACTCTAATAGTCCAGCAAAATATAAACAAAGTTCAGGAAATAAATTCTTCCCTAAACTAAATAACCAAATTTAATTCCTTTAATCAAAGCATAACCAAAACTTGGAAAAAATAGCAACACAATATCCTATAACATCAAGAATTTCCTAATTGAGGCATTAAATCTGATTTTTTTTGTCCTGCATTCAGCATATCAAACTGCATTTTGTGACTGAATGTCTTTGTGAATCCGTTGGTGGGTGCGAAGGTTACTTCTCTGAGAAAAGCTCTTTCCACACGTGTCGCACATGTATGGTTTTTCTCCCGTGTGAATTCGCTGGTGAATCTCCAGATGGCTGACACGGTCAAAACTTTTGCCACAGAATGGGCAAATGAACCACTTCTCCTTAATGCGGCGGCCTGCTAATGTCCTTTGCAACTCTGGCTCATTTAAAAAAAAGAATCTCCTATCTGGGTTGAAAGAGGACATGTTCTTAGTTGGAGGGGGGTTATCGATAGGAATCCTAGTGGACTCACCTCTGTCTGTTAGTGCATCTATACGTTGACCTGTCTGCCCTTGGCTAAAAGTTACAGAAGCCCTTGATTTGCTCGATAGAGCCTGTCTTTTTTCCCTCATCAACCTGTCAGAACAAACTGTCTCTGAACTATCAAACATATCTAATGCATTCTGAATGAATAGGATTTCCGAATCTAGACTTTGTAAAAGTTGCTTTGGCTCGCAAAAACAGTCAGAGTCATCAGTAGCTTCACTGTCTCCCACAGAAACTGTTGACCACCGCTGGCTCTCTTGTTCTGGTACCTCAAAAGGCTGCTGGTTCAGTTCCATTTCATTGTGAACTGCTTCTTCATTAGCAGTTTTTTTGGTGTCCCCCTCCTTCTCCATAATCACGACATCTCCCTGCTCTTCGGACTTGATGATAAAATCCTTGCCATCATGTTTTCTTCCATCACTCTCAGAGCAGTCAGATTCTAACTGTTCATCTGTTGGTGAAGGTGGTGTTCTCTGGGTTCTCTGAGTGGCCAAAGGGTCTGTCTTGTCTTTAAAACTGGGATCACAAAATGAAGTCTGGGCTGAATCGAATTCTGGTCCTAAAACACACACAAAAGTGTTTCCGGAAGAGTTGAATACTTACTGAACTTTTTTTTTTTTTTTTTAACCTTTAAGAACCCTCTAAACACATAAATCCTAAAAAAAGTCAACTTTTGCTCACTGTGGCTGTCATACTGAATATCTAAACAAAATAAAATTTATTAATACAATAGATGCTAAGTAATCCTAACAATTATAGTAATGCTAGTCTGGACATTTTTTTGTGTTTAAATGTGTTTTTATGTTATAAATGTGTCTTGATGTGAAAATTATGAATGTTCAGTCATGTCAATTAATCTATCTCTCTATCTGTGTGACTTGCTGTGTTTTTGTGAACTGTACAATTGCTGTAAAACACAAAGTATTGATAATCATATTCTTTGTAAGCACCTTTCAGGAAACTCGACACTGAACGGCAGACATATAAAACAGTGATTAAAATCAGCACAAAATAGAAGGTGATAAAATGACTGACAGTGTAGCCAGAGTAAGTAGGCAGTATTACCTTGTCTCTAATGAGCAGTTATTCTTACCATCACTGCTGTTCTGCTGCTCCTTGTTCGAGAAAGACGACGTGGACAGGCATGAACTCTGCTTCTTAGAGAGGATGTATAGCCGCTCGTTTTCTATTAACACTAACTTCCTGTTTAAGGCTTCTATTTCATTTTCTTTTCGGCGAAGTTCCACTTGTACGAGACTGAAGCCGTCCTCCCACAGCTTACTGATTTCTAGTACAGCAGCTTTAGCTAACATTTCCATGATGTTGGTTAACTTGCTCTGGAAAGCTGCGCAGCTATCCATGTCGGTTCGCTCTGGTGTCGCACGTCGAAATAACGGGAGATCTCCTGTGCGGGTGGGAAAAACAATACTCACGTAAATTACATAAAATCGGCTACCGTTATCTTCAAAACAACACTTTCAGAGCATTTAAATGTCACGCACTATCGACCGGATATAATGCCGGATATAGTGCCTGTCATGTGACCGCTTCATCGGGCAAAATTCTCTCTCTCTCTCTCAACAAAATTGCTAATTAAAAATCAGTGTCTTCTCTTTGGAAGTTGTAATACTGGAGAATTATTTATTTTTACTCTTTCAAAGATCTTTAAAATATTATCCAAAGAATGTAATAAAATGCATTAAAATAAAAAACTAACACGATTAATCTGAAACATACTAAGCTATTAATGTTTATCATTATTATAACATTATTTTGACATCTATAACGTTATATTATTGTTGCACACGTGATTGGTTCCTCTATCTGTCGATCAAATGTAGGTGGAATTAGTGACAGCAAGAGAGGAGCGACACCAAAGCTGTCAAACAACGGTAGTCATATGAAATATTATGCTTGTAGCATTTAATAAAACATTGCTGTATTTTTCATTTGTAAATGATTCACTTTCGAAATGAGGCCATTGGAGGTGTGAGTTTTCGAGGAAAAATACATCCTGTTTTTTGTTAATCTTAACTTGACAAATCAGATAGCCAGCAGCTGTCAAGGAGCTATCTACCCGGAGCTAACTTGCCCGCCGCTGCCTCATAGTCTTTGTGAAGGAGTGTTCGCCTTCCGTCATCCAGCGCTCTGTCCATTTCCGTGGCAGCCGAGAACCATGGTGAACAACGACTTCTCGTGCCCCGTTGTACGTATCGCCACCGTGCTGGTCCCTTTTTCTCCACTTTGTGGGTCAAAGGGATGTTCAGAGGGATCTCATCCATGTTGGTGATGTGGCTGGGCGTGTTTATCTTGTTGCGGCAGTAGGTGCGGAAGATGGCCACCCTCTCCTGGTAATCCGCGGGCAGCCGCTGCGCAACAGTTGTCCTCGCGCGTATGGAGAGATGCCACCTCCTCATAAAGCGAAAACACTAAGATTGCTCGATTGCCATTTTCAACCGGATATTCGATGGCCTGCAGTTTAAAGTAAGCCTCATTCATACGCGTCTTGCTTGACCAGCGCCATTTTAGGGGATCCTTATGCGTAGGTGTGCCGCTAATCGATTGGCGGAGCGTTTACCGTAGTGCACCCACCAAAGGCGCGGAGCAGATTTTGGAACTCAGTCCACACACAAGACGCACCATATTATAAGGCGCACCGTCGATTTTTGAGAAAATCTCAGTGTTTTAGGTGCACCTTATAGTCGTGAAAATACGGTAGACCTAAATCATCTCTCTGATATCTGTGATGTAATTCTCCAGTGACATCCTTTGACAGTAGATTCATTTTCTGCTTTGTATAAATCTAGGTCAGGCACTCCATCCATTTGAAATGATTATCTATATTACCGTAATTTCCGGACTATAAGCCGCTACTTTTTTCCTACACTTTAAACACTGTGGCTTATTCTACGGTGCGGCTTATTTATGTATTTTTTTCTATCGGCCGCTAGGGGCGCTCGAGCAGAAAAGGTAAGAGTGAGACAGGTGAAATATATGTGTCGAGGAAGACGCAAGTTTAATGTAACTTCGCGCTTTGTGTATGAATAAAATTAGCATAAACAGACCCTCATCATGGAAAATGCATATGACACAGCTTTCAAGTTAAAAGCAATCGAGCTGGCCGATAAAGAAGGAAACAGAGCTGCTGCACGTAAACTTAACATAAATGAATCGATGGTGAGACGCTGGAAACGGCAGCGGGAAGAACTGGAGTAATGTAAGAAGACGAAAAAAGCTTTCAGAGGTAATAGAAGCAGGTGGCCCGAACTGGAAAACATTCTTGAGGACTGGGTGAGCACACAAAGAGCAGATGGCCGAGGTGTTTCTACTGTGCATATAAGACTGAAAGCAAAAACAATCGCCACCGAAAAGAAAATTCAGGATTTCAAAGGAGGACCGTCGTGGTGTCTAAGATTTATGAAACAAAAAGGTCTGTCCATCAGGACACGGACAACTCTGTGTCAGCAACTCCATCCCGAATACGAGGAACAAGTCGCAAATTTTCAGAAATTCATTCAAACAAAGATAGCAGAGAATTCCATCGGACCAGACAACATCATAAATATGGATGAGGTACCTCTGACGTTTGACCTGCCCCTCACCAGGACCGTCAACAAGAAAGGTGAAGCATCTGTCACACTGACAACAAGCGACCATGAGAGGACGCGTTTCACCTGTGTTTTGGGCTGCACTGCATCCGGACTGAAGCTTCCACCAATGGTAATTTTTAAGCGGATTACTATGCCAAAAGAAAAACTCCCGAAAGACATTGTCGTGAAAGTTAACACGAAAGGGTGGATGGCAGAGAGCCTAATGAAAGAATGGTTGACCGAGTGTTATGACAAGCAACCGGGAGGATTTTTTCATACAAAAAAAGCGTTATTCGTTTTGGACAGCATGAGGGCCCACATTTCAGATTCTGTGAATGCAGCCATCAAGAGGACAAACTCTCGATGAAGACAGCTCTCAGTGACTTTTACCGGTATGTTTTTTCAACCAGCCCTGTTGGTGCTGTGCTACCGTGTTGCTGTTATGTTATGTTACTGCCGCGTCTGAGTGACTTTTACTGGTATGCTTTTTTAACCAGCCCTGTTAGTGCTGTGTTACTGCCGTATTGCTGCTGTGTTACTGCCACGTCACAGGCACTGTTTGAAAAGATAAGCAAAGGTAGTGTACCGTGTTGGGGAGGGTCAGTGTGGGAATTTCCAAGCATGCTTTGTGGCAGTGTGTCTGTGGGTTCAGGTTGGTGTTAACCCTGTTTTTGTTCGTTGTAAATGTTATCTTTTGCAACTTTCAATGTTAGTGATCTATTTATTGAATTCTGGTTGTTGATGTATTTAATTACTGTTTTAATTACTGTTTGCACCTGCACACCATAAGCCAGGTTATGTGTGTGATTGAAGACGTCCCTTCGTTAATATGTCTTCTGTTCAGCGTTTAATAAAGTGGCTCTTTCTGCAGTTGAACTGCAGCTTTAGCTGGCAGAAGTCTGCGTCTGAGTTCTTCTGCGACCTATGTTTCAGTCAGGTGCGCTCTAGGTACAGTATTCCCCTCCATTTACTGGAACATGTTTTGAGATATGTTGCCATTGTTTTTTTTGTCAATGTGTTATCATTTTTACCAGCCAATCTGATTGTGACATGTCTGTAACGTATTTATGTTGTGTGTTCGAAACCTACATGCACAGTAGTTGGATTTGACAATAATTGTATTAAAATGGACCCTAAATGGTTGGTAAAGTTTTATAACAGAATAATTAGACCAGGCGGTAGAGCCTGTCTTTTTTCCCCTCAGTTCCAGCCCCAGTGTTACGCTCGAGAGGACTGGCGGTCAAGTGTGGCGGAACCCCAAAGAAGGCAGACAGACACGGGAATTAAAAGTAAACTCAGAAGGTTTAATGAAGCAAAAAAACCAGGAGGGAAGAAACTAAATGAGAGAGGCCGAGACAAACTATAGGTGCGTGATGCGGCAGACGAACCAAGTTCGAGATCCAGGGGCGAGAGTCCGTGGGGGAGTCCAAGTGTCCAGAGGACAGGAGAAATCCGTCCGAGGAAGAGGTCAGAGGAAGAGGGGCTAGGAAGGTTGCAGAGGAGCCGGGGGAGACGCTGGAAGTCGCAGGGAGTCGCTGGAAGACGCAGGGAGACGCAGGGAGTCGCTGGGGAGCCTGGAGAGATGCTGGGTCAACGGGAAGTGTTGCCAAAAACATCAGTAAGATCAAGCACTGGCCTGAGTGCATAGGGGCCTTTTATGGGTGCAGAGTCGTTTGGGCGGATTGGGTGCAGCTGAAGGAGAGGGCCCAGGTGGTGGTGGTTGAGCTGATTGCCCAGGAGGAGGTGGGGCCAGAGTAGGAGTCACAACAGTACCCCCCCCCTTACGGGAAGCACCGGACGACCGCCCAGGAGCATCCGGGTGGTCTCGGTGGAAGTCTTCGAGGAGGGAGGGGTCAGCGAGATAGGATGGGGGCACCCAGCTCCGGTCTTCGGGGCCGTAACCCACCCAATCCACCAGGTACTGGAAGCCCCTTCCCCGTCGGCGGACCGCCAGCAGCTCCACACCGGCTCTCCGTCCGACAGGACCTGTGGGGGAGGTGGAGTCGGAGCAGGAGGGGACAGGGGGCTGGTGGAGAAGGGTTTAATGAGCGAGACGTGGAAGACCGGGTGAACCTTGAGGGCGGCAGGGAGATCCAAACGGACTGCAGAGGGGTTGATGATGCTGCAGATGGTGTAGGGACCGATGTAGCGGGGGTTCAGTTTTCTGGAGGAAGTCTGCGAGGTCTGGAGGGGGAGGTCCCGGGCCAACAGCCAGACCTTCTGGCCAGGCCGGTAAGCTGGGGCCGGCCTCCTTCGCCGGTTGGCCGAACGCCGGGACTGCTCAGTGGCCCGCAAGATGGCTTTGCGGGCAGTCTTCCAGATGTGCCGACATCGGCGGAGATGGGCCCTGGTAGACGGCACTGCGATCTCCAGCTCCTGCTGGGGGAACAGAGGGGGTTGGTAGCCCAGGAAACATTGAAAGGGGGACATACCAGTAGCAGAGCTCTCCATGGCGTTGAGGGAGTATTCCACCCACGGCAGGAACTTTGACCAGGAGGCAGGATTGCTGGTGGTCACGCAGCGCAGGGCCGCCTCCAAAGCCTGGTTGGCCCGTTCGGCTTGTCCGTTGGACTGGGGGTAGTACCCAGAGGACAGGCTGACCGTGGCCCCAATCCCCTTGCAGAAGGCCTGCCACACCCTAGAAGTGAATTGGGGGCCACGGTCAGAGACCACGTCAAGGGGGATCCCGTGGAGACGTACGACGTGGGAGACCAGGAGTTCAGCAGTTTCTGCAGCAGAAGGGAGTTTGGGGAGAGCGACAAAGTGGACCCCCTTGGAGAAGCGGTCCACAATGGTCAGGATGGTGTCGTTCCCCTGCGAGACGGGGAGGCCCGTCACAAAATCCAGGGCTATGTGAGACCAGGGTCGACTGGGGACGGGAAGGGGGTGCAGAAGGCCTGCTGGCGAGCGATGGGAGGCCTTGCTGCGGGCACAGACCGTGCAGGCGCCCACAAACTCCCGAACATCCTCTTGGAGGTTGGGCCACCAGAAGCGCCGCTGCACAAACTCCGCCGTCCGACGCGCGCCAGGATGGCAGGCGAAACAACTGGAGTGGCCCCACTCCAGCACCTGCGGCCGGACAGAGGAAGGCACGAACATTCGGTCCCGAGGCCCGTTCCCAGGATCTGGCTCGTCTCTCTGGGCTTGCTCGACGGCCGTCTCGATCGGCCAGGAGATGACCCCTATGACCCGGGCCGGGGGAACGATGGTGTTAGGGTCCCTGGGGGCGCCGGGGAATTCCTCCGGAAACTGGCGGGAGAGGGCATCAGCCCGGATATTCTTGGAACCTGGACGGAAAGTGAGGGTGAAATCAAACCGACTGAAGAAGAGAGCCCAGCGGCCCTGTCTGGGATTGAGTCTCTTGGCCGTTCTCACATAGGTCAAGTTCTTATGGTCCGACCACACAAGGAACGGGTGTCTTGCTCCCTCCAGCCAGTGTCTCCACTCCACCAAGGCTCCATAGACCGCCAGAAGTTCCCTGTTGCCCACATCGTAATTTCGTTCAGCCGGATCAAAACGGCGGGAAAAGTAGGCACATGGGTGAATCTTCTGGTCTGCCTCGGACCGCTGGGAGAGGACTGCCCCGATGCCCGCGTCCGAAGCATCGACCTCGACGATGAACTGCCGAGCGGGGTCTGGATGGGCGAGCACCGGAGCCGTCGTGAACCTGTCCTTGAGGGCCGAGAAGGCGGTCTCAGCCTCCGGTGTCCAGGTGAAAGGGCGCGAGGTGGAGGTGAGAGCGGAGAGAGGGGCAGCCACTTGGCTGAACCCTTTGATGAACCGCCGGATGAACCCGGCGAACCCAAGGAACCGGCGAAGCTGAGTGCGGCCGGTGGGGCGTGGCCACTCCACCACCGCCTGGATCTTGGCCGGATCTGCGCGCACCCGCCCCTCCTCCACGATGTAGCCGAGGTACCCCACTGAGGCGGAGTGGAAGACGCACTTCTCGGCTTTAATGAAGAGTCGGTTCTCCAAAAGCCGTTGGAGGACCAGGCGAACATGCTGGTGGTGCTCCTCCATGGTGCGGGAGAAGATCAAGATGTCGTCCAAGTAGACCACCACAAAGACGTTGATCATGTCTCGGAGCACATCGTTGACCAACTCCTGGAAGACGGCGGGGGCGTTGGAGAGGCCGAAGGGCATGACCAGGTATTCGAAGTGCCCGAGGTGAGTGTTGAAGGCGGTCTTCCATTCGTCCCCTTTCCTGATCCGCACCAAGTGGTAAGCGTTGCGGAGGTCTAACTTGGTGAACACCCGGGCATGAGTGAGAGGCTCGAACGTGGAACTCATAAGGGGAAGAGGGTACTTATTCTTAACGGTGATGTTGTTAAGTTTGCGGAAGTCGATACAGGGCCTCAGGCCGCCATCCTTCTTGGCCACAAAGAAGAAACCTGCTGCTAAGGGGGATGAAGATGGTCTTATGATACCAGAGGCAAGGGATTCTGTGATGTAATTGCGCATCACCTCCTTCTCTGGGATGGAGAGATTGTAAAGTCGACCCGTGGGGTAGGGAGCCCCGGGGAGGAGGTCGATGGGGCAATCATAGGGCCGGTGAGGGAAGGGACAGAGCATTGTCCTTACTGAACACTGGGGCTAAATCATGGTAGATAGGGGGAACACCAGTGAGATCTGGGGGAGTGAGCGCGGGCCGGGGATTACTGGATGGAGAGGGGGCGGAGCGAAGGCAGTTGGCGTGACAGGCCACGCTCCACCCCAGGATCCGACCCGAAGCCCATGAGATGTGGGGGTCGTGCCTTTCCAACCACGGTCTTCCTAACACGAGTGGAGCGGTGGGGGCGTGCAAAACCAGGAAACGTGTACTCTCTATGTGATTACCCGAGAGTGTTAGGGTGAGTGGGATGGTGCGATGCGTGATGTTACCCAGAGAGCGGCCATCGATCGCCTGGGGGGACAGGGAGCGATCGAGAGGAACCAGGGGAATGCCAGCTTGACGCGCGAGAGAAAAGTCCATCAGGGACTCATCAGCCCCAGAGTCAATGAGAACACTCACCGGAATAGACTCCTTATCCCAGGAGAGGGTTGCGGGGAAGAGGCGGTTGTGTTGCTCGGTGGGTTGGGGAATCACAGCTCGGCTCACCAGTACTCCCCCTACTGGTGAGCAGGCCCTTTTGGTCGGACGGGGCAGGCTTGGATGAAGTGGCCGTTGTTTCCGCAGTACAGGCACAACTGGTCTCGGAGTCTTTGCTCCCGCTCCTGCCGTGAGAGACGGGACCGGCCGATCTGCATGGGTTCCTCTCCGGCTCTGGGGGAGGAGTGAGCTGGGGATTGCCAGGGGATGTGAGGAGGCAGGGCGGCAGTGCTGGTAGGGGAGAAGTCAGGGGCAGAGGAAGTGCGGTGGGAGAGTTGGCGGGTAGAACCGCCCGCACGTTGGGCGCGCTCCTGGCGGCGCTCCCGTAGTCGTTCATCCATCTGGAGCGAGAGGGTGATCAGCTCGTTGAGTGACGAGGGGCGGTCCCTCACAATCAGGTCCTTGATTGCCTCACTCAGGCCCCGTCGATAGGCGCTACGGAGCGCGGTCTTGCCCCAGCGGCTCTCTGCAGCCAGGATGCGGAACTCAAGGGTGTACTCCGCAACTGACCGTGACCCCTGCTGGAGAGCGAGCAGACGACTCGCGGCGTCTTCACCGTAGGTGGGGTGCTCGAACACAGCCTTGAACTCCCGTCGAAAGGCGCTGTAGTCTGAGGAGAGGCGGGGGTCCAGGTCGACGGCAGCTATGGCCCAGCTCAATGCCTTGTCGGCCAGGAGGGAGGTTATAAATCCAACCTTGGCCTCGTCGGAAACAAATCTGGAGGGCTGATGGCGGAAGAGCAGCTCACATTGGTGGAGGAACCCCTTGCCCAGGTCGAAATCCCCGCCGAACACACGGGGGCTGGCAAGGTTGGGCTCGGCTCGGGGAGAAAGCGGGAGAGATGGTTCTGATGGAGCAGCCCCACCGGGGTCGCTGCCTAGCTTCTGCCGAATGGCAGCCAAAACGGTTGCCATGGCGGACATCTGGTTGGAGAGGGCGGACAGGGTACTGGAGGTGGTCTGGGAGGAGCTCTGGAGCTCGGAAATCTCCCCTTGGATGGTGGGGAAGGCCTTGGTTAGCTCCGACTGAAGGGAGGAGAGCTGGGCAGAGTGGGCCTCCACTCTTCTTTCGAGGGGGGAGGGTAACGTGGGGGTCCTAGGGCCGCCCGGCTCCCCCGGGGTTCCACCTTGACTCATCTTGGCTTGATCTTTCTGTTACGCTCGAGAGGACTGGCGGTCAAGTGTGGCGGAACCCCAAAGAAGGCAGACAGACACGGGAATTAAAAGTAAACTCAGAAGGTTTAATGAAGCAAAAAAACCAGGAGGGAAGAAACTAAATGAGAGAGGCCGAGACAAACTATAGGTGCGTGATGCGGCAGACGAACCAAGTTTGAGATCCAGGGGCGAGAGTCCGTGGGGGAGTCCAAGTGTCCAGAGGACAGGAGAAATCCGTCCGAGGAAGAGGTCAGAGGAAGAGGGGCTAGGAAGGTTGCAGAGGAGCCGGGGGAGCCGGGGGAGACGCTGGAAGTCGCAGGGAGTCGCTGGAAGACGCAGGGAGTCGCTGGGGAGCCTGGAGAGATGCTGGGTCAACGGGAAGTGTTGCCAAAAACATCAGTAAGATCAAGCACTGGCCTGAGTGCATAGGGGCCTTTTATGGGTGCAGAGTCGTTTGGGCGGATTGGGTGCAGCTGAAGGAGAGGGCCCAGGTGGTGGTGGTTGAGCTGATTGCCCAGGAGGAGGTGGGGCCAGAGTAGGAGTCACAACACCCAGTGCAGACAAAACAGGGAAGGTGTATCTGGTAGTAGTGTGAAGGTGCCAGTACACCTTCACAGCACTGCTGAGGTACAGAGGTACCCTTGAGCAAGATACCTAACCCTCAGTTTTGGACGTAGAGCCTTGTGATGACCTGGCGACTCATCCAGGGGTGTACCCTGCCTTCACCCATATGCAGCTGGGTTAGGCTCCAGCATCCTCCCAAAAGGTATAAAGTGGTTAAGAAAATGAATGAATTGATTGGATGAAAAATTAGGCCTAAATGAATGACCACAATTGTCTAAATTATCTGATATAATGTTTTGTCCATTCGACATTACCCAGATTATTGTGCTTTTGACTAGACCTATCTTTTGGATACATTTTTCACTGCAATGACATTTCTTAAAGGTTAGTTTAAGGTTATGGTTCAAAGCCACACATTTTACAAGACCTTTAGCCGCATGTTTCATTTCCTATTAGCCCTTTGTACACTGTTGATTTTTTGTGGATGACATAAAGTTTCAGATTCTTTCAGACAACCTGCTTTAGACTTTTTAATTTTCTGTTTTTCCACAGTGCACTTGTCAACACTATTTAATTTGGTAATCCAACACAATTGGAATTTTTTATTATTTTATTTCTCGTCTCATCTCATCTTCAACTTTTTCTGTGACTAGTTCGCAACGAAAACTACCTTGGATAACTATGACCTGGATGATTGAGAATCTACACAGACATAAACATTCAGTATTGAGGATTGTGAATGATTTTGGATTCATGCAAATATTTGTTTAGGATGTTTATGTCCAAATTTATGATTGATATTTCATTTTGGTATTTCATGTCCCTTTCTTGGAACATAGAAGCCATTTATTGGGTGTAAAGTGTATAAGACAAAAAATGAGGAGTTTACACATAAAACTCCCACTTAATAAATCCATTGCTTTGTATATGCTTTGTTTGTATATAATGCCTCGTATACATTGCATGTCAGTTTTGTATTTTTCATTTCTTAGAAATTTGAGATTTGTTTTTTCTGCCTAAAGTAATTTTAATGATTTAAGAACAAGAACTAGCATTGCATTATAGCTTGGATTGAACTCAAATTAGTAAATCAAATTATCACCCAGAAAATTATTTTTATCTATTCCATCTACACTCCACAACACACCTTACATTTGTCTAGACACTGTAGCACTAATAATACTGGTTATAAAATGCTAGCACAAATGCTAACACAAAGGGGACTGAAAAGGCTTGTAGAAATGTTTTGTGAACATTTGTCTTTTTGTGTTTTGTGTTTTTACCTAGTACTACTGCACTGTAACAGTGATACACACTGATTCTTACATGTAATCACTGGTTTTAACATCAATAGACATGCCTTCTAAATAAGGCATGCTAGAATAAACCCAAACCACCATGAACAAAATGTATGGTGGTTCCTCCATTATCTAAGTCTGCAGATGAAAACTGTAGTCACCATGCACATTGATTGTGCAGCTCCAGAGTGACACATTTTGTAATTTCTACTACGGGCTGACCTCATTTTCACTCAGATATTAAATATCTACAAAAGAGCATTATGTCAATTTCTAATTTTCTATATACAGTAATAACCCTTGATCAATATAATTGATCATTTGAAGGTTTGTACAATACTAGCTTTTCAATAAACAGACAATATAACAAGTTCATTTATTAATCCTTATGCCTTGTTAAATTCATCATCCTTGGCATGTTTTACAGGTGTGTCACCGAGCTTCAAACCAGGTTATGGCTTTGAAAATGAACAAGATCAGCAGCAATAGAGCCAATATGCTGCGGGAAGTCAAGTTAAAGAACCGGCTTTCCCATCCAAGTATACTCAGGTTTGTACAAACTCTTTTATGTCACAAGGATCAGGCTTGTGATACATAAAGTGTAAATCCTGTCATATATAGGTGTTTCTCTTTACTCTAACTTTATTAAAGAGAAGAGTATCATCGGAATTGAAGTGAAAGTTTTTTCCATGCTGCCGAATAATGATTCCTAAAAAAGGCATGTACCTACTAACCCTATTATATGAAGAGGAAACATCATCTACATGAGCAAATTTATATATATCTGATAAATATGATTTAAACCAGTCTATTGCTGTCCCTCTAATCCCGGTGTTACATGTTAAAATCTCTGTAACAGGATGCTATGATCAACTGTATCAAAAGCAGCACTGAGGTCCAGCAGAATCAGCATAGAAAGCAGTATATGATTTGAAGTATATGATCTGAAGAAGAGTATCATTAGTAAATTAAACAAATGTTTCTGTGCTGTGATAAGCTCTAAAACTGAAATAGACTCTGAAATATCTCAGACTTTTCCTCTGCAGGTAGTTTAGTAACTGAGTCAACACCACCTTCTCAAGAATTTTAGATATAAAAGGAAGGTTAGATATAGGACTATAATTTGCTAAAACATCAGAAACCAGTGATGTCTTTTTTAAGCAATGGTTTACTTACTTCCATCTTGTAAGAGTGAGGTACAAAACCTGTTGTTAAAGAGCAATTTATCTGGTCAAGAAAAGAACTGCCAATTAGTGGTAAAACATCCAAGTGTGTTGGGATGGGATCTAAAAGATATACGGTGTATACATCTTCAAATTAACCAGATTCTGATTAAAGCTATGAGTTTGTTGATTAATCTGTTGGAAGAAACCGACTCAAATAATGACATGAAACCATTCATAAAACTGTCATTTACATTATCTACATGAATATTAAAGTCACCAACAATAAGGATTTTATCTGTTCAGAGCACCAAGTCAGATAACAAGTCAAAGAACTCAGACAAGCCCACCCAGAAACTGACATACAACTACAACCAGAACTAGCTTTTCTGTCCTCCAGTTCAGATGGGTGATGCCGAAGTCAGGCTTTCTTGGTTGGTTTTGGGCTTAATTGGTAAAATGGAGTGATATATTGCTGCCACTTCCCCTCTTCCACCAGTGACACAAGGAATATGATAAATTAGATGGGTAAGAGGAGTTGATTCATTTAACCGCTTTTTTTTCCTATTCTTTTCTTGTATGTGTGTGAATGCTGGATAATATAGTTTGATTTATTGTGGTGATTGTCGAGTTTATATTGTTTTAAGGAGCGTGTGTGAGAGTCCGCGGGCGGCCGTCATGGCGGCCAACGCCGGGTTGACCGGCTTGAGCAGGAAGCACGGAGTCAAGGTGGGAGCGGGCTCCGTGCTTAGTGTGGAGGAGGTGGCTCTGGCGGTGGGCCAGAAAATTGGCCACAATTCAATTAAATCTGCCGCCCGTATGAATAGGGCGGTAGTGCTGTTCCTAAGTAAGGTGGAACAGGTTAATACGTTGGTGGAGACGGGGATCACGGTGGGCGGACAGTCTGTCCAGGTTACTCCGCTAACACAGCCGGCGGCACGGATCACCCTATCCAACGTGCCGCCGTTTATTAGTGACGAGTTCCTAGTACGGGAGCTGTCTCGGCATGGGAAGGTGGTCTCTCCCATCCGAAAAATGTTATCAGGGTGTGAGTCACCGCTGCTGAGACACGTAGTGTCTCACCGCAGGCAGGTGCATATGATCCTCAATAATAAGGCAGAGGAGTTCAATTATCGGTTCATCGTCAAGGTAGACGACTTCGATTACACCCTTTTTGCAACCTCCTCCGCCCTCAAATGTTTCAATTGTAGAGAGGAGGGACATCTGGCAAGGGCTTGTCCGAGCCGCGTGGCCCCGGACGCGCCGGCGGCGGAGCCCGCCGCTCCCGCGGCGCCACCGGCCCCGCGGCCCATTCCGGCGGCGAGGCGTCGGTGGCTCAGTGCGGAGGGAAGCTCCGCTGCCCCGGACGGAGTGGTAGTGGAGTCGCGGGGGAGGGAGAAGCGGGACGAGTGTGCGCGTGAGAGTGAGGTGAGTGGAGAGAGCGAGATTGTTGAAATGGTGGTGGAAATGAATGATGAGAGTGGTAAATCAAGGGGGAAGGTGGCCTTAACTGAGGTGGTGAGTGATTTGAGTGGCGTGATGATTGATGGTGTGTGTGATTTGAATGAACTGGAAAAAAATGGTGAGGTGATGGGTGAAACAGTAAAAATTGGTGAAGCAGGAGAGACTGGGGACGCGATCCAAACAGGTAAGCTAGGTGGAGTGAGTCAAGTGATGGGTGAATTTGGGGTGCCAGGGATAGCGGCTGGTGAGTTGGGTGAGGAAGCAGTGAGCACAGGTGAGTTGGGTGAGGAAGCAGTGAGCACAGGGGAGCGAGGTGAGGGAGCAGTGAGCACAGGTGAGGGAGGTGAGGGAGCAGTGAGCACAGGTGAGGGAGGTGAGGGAGCAGTGAGCACAGGTGAGGGAGCAGTGAGCACAGGTGAGGGAGGTGAGGGAGCAGTGAGCACAGGCGAGGGAGGTGAGGGAGCAGTGAGCACAGGTGAGGGAGCAATGGGCGCAGGTGAGGGCGCTAGTGGTATGTCTGAGTGGTGGCTTGTTCCCATGAAGCGGCGCAACAAGCGTAAATGTGCGATGAAAGACAAGGGAGATAGTGAAACCGGGCGGCTGGAGGATGCAACCGCTGGCACGGACACCAGTGACTGCGAGTCCATGTCGGACTGCAGTTCGCTGTCCGGCACAAGGCCAGACGGGCATGAAAACAATTTGTACCCTCCCAGCATGCTAAGTAACTTCCTGAGACAGACCAAGGGCATGAAGGGCCTTAATCTGGAAAAACATTTTCCCGACATGCTCCTCTTTGTCCAGTCGGCGAGTCATTTGATCAAACATAGGGCTACATCAGACCTCACCAACCCTGAAATCTTCAGGCTTAAAAAACATATGGGCAAGGCAAGGAAACAGCTCAACATATAAAAAAGGCTTGCGATGTTTCCTTGTTTTTTTTACTGTCTTTGATTTTTAACTTCACCTCACTATGCACACTTTCAGAGTGGGAACGTTGAATGTAAACGGCGCCAGGGACGCAAGGAAACGGGCACTAGTGTTCGACACAGCAAAAAGAAAACGAGTTGATGTCATGTTCCTCCAGGAGACCCACAGCGACCGGAACAATGAAGCAGAATGGGAGAATGAGTGGGAAGGGCAGGAATTGCTGAGCCACAACACCTCCCTCAGTGGTGGAGTGGGCCTCCTTTTCTCGAAGAGCTTCACTCCATCGTCCCTGGAGGTGGAGCATGTGGTGAGGGGACGGTGTTTGATGGTGAAAGCACGCCTCCAAAACCACTCCTTGGTTTTTATTAATATTTATGCTCCCACCAACGGTACAGAGAGGAAGAGCTTTTTAGAAAAAGTCGGCACTGTTTTAAATGGTTGTGGGGACGATTTATTATTCTTTGGTGGGGATTTTAATTGCACCGAGTCGTTTTTAGACCGGGACCATGCAGAGCCCCATCCAGCCTCGCAACATTTTCTGAGACAGCTGGCCTATTCTCATGGTCTGGTGGATGTGTGGAGGAGGATGCACACGTACAGCAGGCAATACACTTGGTCCCGCTTGAGTGAGGGTAGGATCTCCTCGGCCAGACTTGACCAATTTTATTGTTTTAAACATCATTTTAGTGTTTATAGGGGCTGTAGGATCACGCCAGTCAGTTTTACAGATAACTCGTTGGTTTTAGGCGAAGTTGCCATGAAGAACATTTTGCCCAAGAGTGCATACTGGCATTTTAATTCCAGTTTAGCCCAAGATAACAGTTTTAGAGATGTTTTACGGCATTTCTGGTTGAGGTTTCGAGAGAGAAAATCCGATTTTACGTGCCTAAGACAGTGGTGGGACCGTGGAAAAGTAGAGATACAGCTCCTGTGCCAGCAGTATACTCTCAATGGCACGCAGGACACACGCAGGTCGATCAAAGATCTGGAGATGGAGATAGTGGAGCTAGAGGCAATTGGCAGCTCCACAGGAGATCGAGGGTGTATTGAAACCCTCCAATCTAAAAAAATGGCCTTGGCCAGCCTGCTGGACAATCAGGTACAGGGTGCACTGGTCGGGTCCCGGATTCAGGACATCACGGAGATGGATGCTCCCTCTAGCTTCTTTTTTGGGCTGGAGAGAAGGCGCGGGCAGAACCAAATGATCCATTCACTGTTTTCGAGCACAGGGCAGGAACTCGTGGAGCCAGGCCAGATAAGATGGCGAGCAGTGGAGTTCTTTTGCTCCCTCTACGAGACCGAGTACTGCAGCGATGAAGGCCTGTTCGACGAGTTCTGCGGGGGCCTCCCTCGGATCTCTGAGGAGACAAACTCGTGGCTGGACAGGCCGCTGCAGCTCGACGAGCTCCACGCCGCACTGCTCGGGATGAAAGGAAAGAAAGCTCCAGGTGTCGATGGGCTCACGGTAGAGTTCTTTAGAGCCTTCTGGGACATTGTGGCCCACGACCTGCTGGAAGTCTTTAATGAAAGCCTGGCCGCGGGTTCCCTGCCGTTGTCCTGCAGGAGAGCGGTGGTCACCCTCCTGCCAAAAAAGGGCAACCTGCAGGAGATTAAGAACTGGTGCCCTGTGTCTCTGCTGTGTCTGGATTATAGGATTCTGTCCAAAACCTTGGCATCCAGGCTCAGGGAAGCTATGGAGCAGGTCATCCACCGGGACCAGACTTACTGTGTGCCCGGCAGGTTCATAGTAGACAACGTCCACCTAATTCGAGATGTTTTGGAAGTCTCTAGATCATTGGACGTCGATACTGGTCTCATTTCGCTGGACCAGGAGAAGGCTTTTGACCGGGTTGAACACGCATTCCTCTGGAAGGTGATGGAGAGGTTCGGGTTCAGCCCTGGCTTCATAGCGATGATCCGCGTCCTGTACCGTGACATTGCGAGTATGCTGAAGTTTAATGGCAGTCTGTGTGCTCCCTTCAGGGTGCATAGAGGCGTCCGGCAGGGCTGTGCCCTCTCCGGAATGCTCTACGCTCTCTCCCTCGAACCCCTTCTCTCTAGGATTCGTACAAGCGTGGATGGCCTGTTTTTACCGTCCCTTCATAGAAAAATAGTTTTATCTGCCTACACAGACGATGTAATAATAATGGTGCGTAGCCAGAGGGACGTGGATGTTTTAACTAATTTAACAGTTTTATTCAACCGCCTGTCCACGGCCAGGGTCAACTGGCACAAGAGTGAGGCCCTGGCCGTTGGCAGGTGGACAAATGGTCTGCCGGTCCTTCCCCAGGATCTTGCCTGGCGAAGGGACGGCCTAAAATACCTAGGTGTTTTTATTGGAGATGGAGAATTTGAAAGAAGGAATTGGCTAGATGTGCTGGAGAGGGTAGAAGGGAAAATTAAAAAATGGGAATGGCTCCTCCCCCGCATGTCCTACAGAGCCAGGACTCTTGTCCTGAATAACCTGGTGGCCTCTGTGCTTTGGCACCGGCTAAATTGCGCAGAGCCCCCCTCGGGGTTGCTAGAACAGCTTCAGGCAAGAGTCCTGTCTTTCTTCTGGGACGGCATGCATTGGGTCCAGCAGGGAGTGTTGTACCTGCCTAGAGAGGAGGGAGGACAGGGCCTCATCCACCTGGCCAGCAGGACCGCCACTTTTAGAATCCAGTTTATACAAAGGTTTTTACCTAATGTGGAGAGATGTGGCCAGATGTGTCTTCAGACGGGTGAGTAACTTGGGGCTGGATGACGCTCTGTTTTTAACTGACTTAAAATTTGTTAAATTAAATGGGCTGCCAGACTTTTATAAGAGTGTTATTAAGGCATGGGCCCTTTTTAAAGTTGAAAAATGAACTGGCTCTGACTCTCTGTACTGGCTGCTAAGGGAACCCATAGTAAATGGAGCCAGGCTGGACGTCTCGGCCGAAGCCGCGCCGAGGCTGAAGGCAGCACTACACCGGACCCGGACCGTGTTGCTGCAGCACGTGGTAGCTGCGGCAGGGCCGGACCTAACGGGCGTGGAGGCAGTGGGTTCCCTGTTGGGCATCCGCTCTGCCCAGGCAGCCGAGGGGGCGCTTCAGCTGTGGAGGAACGGGCTCAGTGAGAGAGAGAGACGGCTCCTGGTAGACTATGGCCAGGGGACAGAACTGGACTGCGAGGACCCCTTTCCAGAGATCAGACTCACCGCCCATCTCGGGAATCTCGACGGTCCTCTCCTAAGACCACCGAAGACCTTCTCCTTGCAGGCAGTCGAGAAGAAGACCCTGTACTGTGAGTGTGTGAGGGGATTAAACAAGAGAGGACTGTCAAACAGGAACACCTGCGTGTGGGCTGATCGACTGGGAGGGGATGGTGCCCGCCCCTGCTGGAGGGTGCTCTACAAACCCCCCCTGGAGAAGAGGACTGGGGACCTCCAGTGGAGGATCCTGCACGGAGCCGTCGCCCTGAACGCTCTGCTCTCAAAGATGAACAATGCTGTGTCGGACCGGTGCCCATTTTGTCCCGGGCGGGAAACTGTCTTCCACACGTACAGTGAGTGTGAGAGACTCACTGTGCTTTTTAATATGATGAAAGGTGTTTTTAGTGGTTTTAATGAAACTTTTTCATCTAGATCATTTATTTTCGGTGCGGGGTACAGAAAAGCTGCTCGGAACAAGTGGCAGCTCTTAAATTTTATTTGTGGTGAGGCCAAGATGGCTATTTACATATCACGAAAGAATAAAATGGCCAAATCTGGAGACTGGGAGGCCGCCTCTGTGTGGCACTGTAATGTACGGTCCAGGCTGAGGTGGGAGTTTGACTTCTACAAAATGATAAATGACCTCGACAAATTTCAGGAGATATGGTGCCACGAGAATGTTTTATGCACCGTCATTGACAACCGTTTTTTGCACAACCCCTTGTGGGATAAATTATACTTGCTGCTCTTTTAATAGTTATCTATTTATGTATTTGTTATTCTGTGTGTCTCTAGACAGGGCTTTCTGCGTCCCTGTGTGCTTTGTAAATAAAATGTTTTTGTAAAATCAAAAATCTTCTTCTTCTTCTTCTTCTTATTATTATTATTATACTGAATCAGCAGAGAGCTGTGTAAGACTACAAGGATGCATCTGGACCTTGATTTGTCAGGTTGGATTTGATCTAACAAAATTGTCCATCTTACTAGAAGAGGGGCGCCATTCATTATCTACAAAGGACAGGTAGTTATTGGGGTATCACCGTGATAGCCAGTGATAGAGGTAAAGTGACTAAACATTTCATTGTTGGCCAGATTGGGGAGGGGACCAGAGAATGCTATGGCGCCTGAAATAATTTTGGCAAAGTTACACACCGAGTCAATATTAATTTTAGTGACCTCCGATTAACAAAGCTGGGTGTCGTTTGTGCCGAGGTGAAAAATAACTTTACCAAATTTATACTTATTTTTTGCCAGAAGCTTTAAATTTGCTTCTATATCACCTGCTCTGGCCCCCTTAATGCACTTAACAATGGGTGCTGTTGTTCAATCAATCAATCAATCAATCAATCAATCAATCTTTATTTATATAGCGTCTTATACAATCAAAATTGTTTCAAGGCGCTTTCCAGAATCCCAGGGCCTGACCCCAGACAAGCAACAGTGGCAAGGAAAAACTCCCCTTTAACAGGAAGAAACCTTGAGCAGGACCAGGCTCATGTAGGGGGACCCTCCTGCTGATGGCCGGCTGGGTAAAGAGAGAGGAGAGGAGGGAGGACAGGTAGAGGATAGGATAGGTAGGAGAGGAGAGGGGTAGAGGAGAGGAGAGGTAGAGTGAAGGGGAGGTAGAGGAGAGGAGAAGGAAGAGGAGGGGAAAGAGGAGAGGAAAGAAGAGGAGAGGGAGAGGAAAAGGAGAAGGAGGGGGAGAGGAGAGGGAGAGGAGAGGCACAGAGCACAGAAACACACACAAAAAATATGATGCACAATCACTTCAACGGGGCCGGCGGTCATTATGCAGCTCCGATGGCAGTGATACCTGTAAATAAATAGGGGGGGGGGGGAAGCAGAAAAACTACACAAGAATCAGCATAACTAGTCTGCTTGATGAGGAGAGGAAAGGAGAGGAAAGGAGAGGAAACCATGACCCAGTGGAGTGACAGAGGCCTGTCAGGTGATCATGTTTCCGGACCCCGGCAGCCTTGGCCTATAACAGCATAACTAAGATGTGACCTAACGATTAGACGACCCCCTAAGTATGATAATTTGTCTGTCTATGATAGTAACTGGAACTACTGAATTAGTAACAGTAAGCTTTTTCAAAGAGGTAGGTTTTGAGTCTGATCTTAAAAGTAGCGATGGAGTCAGCCTCCCGTACCTGGACAGGGAGCTGGTTCCACAGCAGGGGGGCCTGGTAGCTAAATGCTCGGCCCCCCATTCTACTCCTGGAAACTCTGGGAACCACAAGTAGACCAGCATTCTGAGAGCGGAGCGGTCTATTGGGCTGATAGGGTATCACTAGCTCCTCCAGGTAGGATGGAGCTAGGCCTCTGAGGACCTTGTAGGTCAGAAGAAGGGTTTTAAAAATTATTCTAAATTTAACGGGCAGCCAGTGAAGCGACGCCAGTACAGGAGTAATGTGATCTCTTTTGTCAATACCTGTCAGAACTCTGGCTGCAGCATTTTGGATCAACTGGAGGCTTCTTAAAGAGTTGTTTGGACACCCTGATAATAAGGAGTTACAGTAGTCCAGCCTGGAAGTAACAAATGCATGGACTAACTTTTCAGCATCACACTGCATCAGTAGCTTCCTGATCTTTGAGATGTTCCTCAAGTGAAAAAAGGCAGTTCTAGAGACTAATTTAATGTGTGAGTTGAAGGAGAGATTTTGATCAAAAGTTACTCCTAGATTCCTCACAGAGAGACTAGATGTTAATGAGATACCATCTAGAGTGATCATGTGATCCAATCTATCCCTGAGAGGTTCAGGACCAAACACCATGACCTCAGTTTTTCCTGGGTTAAGGAGGAGGAAATTTGAAGACATCCAGGACTTTATGTCTTTAAGACAGGTCTGGAGCTTCACTAACGTCTCTGTCTCCTCGGGTTTCATGGATAAATAGAGCTGAGTGTCATCAGCATAACAATGAAAATTTATCCCATGCTGCCGAATAATGTTCCCTAAGGGAAGCATGTACAATGTGAAGAGGATTGGTCCGAGTACAGAACCTTGAGGAACTCCATGGCTAACCCTACTGTATGAGGAGGGAACGCCGTGGACATGGGCAAACTGGTATCTATCAGATAAGTATGATCTAAACCAGTCTAGTGCTGTCCCTTTAATCCCAATTACATGTTCCAGTCTCTGTAACAGGATGCTGTGATCAACTGTATCAAAAGCAGCACTGAGGTCCAGCAGAACCAGCATAGAGACCAGTCCATGATCGGAAGCTATGAGAAGATCATTAGTGACTTTAAGAAGTGCTGTTTCTGTGCTGTGGTGAGCTCTAAAGCCTGACTGAAACATCTCAAACAGGCTGTTCCTCTGCAGGTGCTCCAGTAACTGAGTCACCACCACCTTCTCTAGAACTTTAGAGATAAAAGGAAGGTTGGATATTGGCCTATAATTTGCTAAGACATCGGGATCCAGTGATGGTTTTTTAAGCAACGGCTTAATCACTGCCACCTTGTAGGACCGGGGTACATAACCTGACACTAAAGAACCATTGATCTGGTCCAGGATAGAACTGCCTATCAGTGGTAGAACATCCTTCAACAGGTGTGTTGGGATGGGATCTAAAAGACACGTGGTGGTCTTGGATTTCTGAATTAGCGATGACGCCTCAGAAAAATATATAGGGCTGAAGGAGCTTAAGGGCTCGTTGGAGACCCTGTATGTTCCCACAGTCGGCACATCTGGTGATGGTCCAGTTGTTGGGATGGCCTGGTTAGCTTTCTCTCTGATAGCTAGAACTTTATCAGTGAAGAAGCTCATGAAGTCTTCACCACTAAGGGAAGAAGGGATACGTGGATCTAAAACACTGTGACTCTTGGTTAATTTGGCCACAGTGCTGAAAAGAAACCTGGGGTTGTTCTCGTTTTCTTCAATTAAAGAAGAAAAATAAGCTGTTCTAGCCTTGCGAAGGGCCTTTTTGTAAACTAATAGACAGTCTTTCCAGGCTACATGGTAGCTGTCTATTTTACAAGAATGCCACTTCCTTTCCAGTCTTCGCACTTTCTGCTTGAGGGTCCTGATATGTGAATTATACCAGGGGGCACACCTCCTCTGATTTACTATTTTCTTTTTCAGGGGGGCAACAGAATCAAGCGTGATTCTCAGTGAGGTTGCTGCACCTTCAGCAATAGAGTCAACCTCAGCAGGGCTAAGATTCTAATGATTGATCCCTGGGGAAACACACGGTGGTCCTGGGATCAGCACAGGGATCGCTTCCTTAAACTTAGCTACAGCATTATCTGAAAGACATCTGCTATAGTAAGACTTTGTTCTGAGCATAGAAGAATCCTTAATCATAAATGTAAAAGTGATCAAAGAATGGTCTGACAGGACTGGGTTCTGAGGGAACACTGACACATGTTCTACCTCAACACCATAAGTCAGAACTAGATCTAGGGTGTGGTTAAAGCTGACCAACTGACTCAAGTAATGAAGTGAAGCCATTTCTAAAGCTGTCATTTATAACATCCATATGGATGTTAAAGTCTCCAATGATAATGACTTTTTCCGTTCTAAGGACCAAGTCAGATAAGAAGTCAGAGAACTCAGACAGGAACTCTGAATGTGGACCAGCAGGGGGCCGATATACAACTACAAACAGAAGTGGCTTTTCTGTCCTCCAGTTCAGATGAGTGATGCCAAGAGTCAGGCTTTCAAATGAACTGAAGCTATGTTTTGGTCTGGGATTAATTAATAACTTGGAGTGATAGATTGCTGCCACTCCCCCTCCTCGACCAGTAACACGAGGAATATGATAATTCAGATGGGTAGGAGGAGTAGATTCATTTAAGCTCACATACTCCTCCTCCTGAAGCCAGGTCTCGGTAAGACAAAATAAATCAATGTGATGATCCGCTATCAGGTCGTGCACTAACAGGGATTTACACAAAAGAGATCTAATATTTAACAGTCCACACTTAATTGTGATATTAGTTTCTCCAACTTGTGCTTCAGTATTAATTTTAATAAGATTATGGTGATTGACCGCTCCCCTGCTCTGTGCTTGGTGAACCTTTAACCGTGGAACAGAGACTACCTCTATAGTGTTAAATATGTTATTGTTGGTGGATGAGGGTTCTAAGGAAGCAGCAGAGAGGTGTGTAATACCACAACTCTGCATCCTGGTCTGGACCCTGGGTTGTCAGGTCACTTTGGGTCTAATAAAATTAGCCAGATTACTAGAAATGAGAGAAGCACCATCCCGTGTGGGATGGACACCGTCTCTCCTAATCAGACCAGGTTTTCCCCAGAAGGTGCTCCAATTGTCTATAAATGCCACCTGGTTATCGGGGCACCACCGTGACAGCCAGCGACGGAGCGACGACATGCGGCTAAACATCTCATCGCTGGCCAGATTGGGGAGGGGACCAGAGAATGCTACGGAGTCCGACATCGTTTTTGCGTAGTTACACACCGACTTCAAGTTAATTTTAGTGACCTCCGACTGACGAAGCCGGGTGTCGTTGGCTCCGACGTGAATAATAACTTTACCAAATTTACGATTACGTCTCGCCAGCAGCCATAAATTTGCTTCTATGTCGCCCGCTCTGGCCCCCGGAATGCACTTAACTATGGTCGCTGGAGTCGGCTTCACGTGGCGCAAAACAGAGTCGCCAATTACCAGGGTCGGTTTCTCAGCGGGTGTGTCGCCGAGTGGGGAAAAGCGGTTAGCCACGGGAAGCGGTTGGTGGTGCACCGTGGGCCTTTGTTTTGGGCTACGCTTCCTACGAACCGTCACCCAGCCGCCCTGGCTAGCCGGCTGCTCGGCTGCTGCCGGGGGACCGCTAGCTGTAGCTACGCTAGGCGGCTCCGCAGCAGCTAGCTTACCCTGGCTACATGACGCAACTCCAGCTAACTCCAAACTGCGGAACCGCGTCTCAAGCTCGCTAAGTCTCGCCTCCATAGCCATAAATAAACTACACTTTCTGCACCTATTCCCTTCACTAAGGGAGGCAGAGGAGTAACTAAACATTTCGCACTCTGAACAGACAAAGACACCGGGTGAAACAGACGGTGAGGCCATGCTAACGCTAGTGATCGGCGAAGCCCTGTATTTGTTTAATATGGGTTGTTTCTTACTGTTGATATCAGGTGACTAGAATGTCTCAAGTGTTCAAAATTTTAAGTAAAGTGAATACAACACACCAAGTGTTCAATATTAAGTGAATACAACACACCAAGTGTTCAATATTAAGTGAATACGGCACCCCGTGCACAATGCAACCAACGAACGATAGAAGAGACAGGAAGTGACGCAATACTCACGCAATCACGCAAATGATTGTTGGCGCTTTACTTTCGTGTTGCATGAAACGGAGTCGGCCGCTGAGCGGGGAAAAATCTTTTGCGACGGGAAACAGTTGGTGGTGCACCGTGGGCCTTTGGTTCAGACTACGCTCGGTGCAAACCGTCACCAAGGCACTCTGGCTAGCCCCCTACTTGGTTGTTGCCAAGGGGCAGTGAGCTGAAGCAATGGATATCTCCACAGCAGCCACCTTGTCCTGGCTAACTGATGCAATTTCAAACTCCAAACTACACAACCGTGCCTCAAGTTCACCAAGTCTAGGCACCAAAGCCATGAATATGCTACACTTTATACACCTATTGCATCACTAAAGGAGACAGAACATTAGCTAAACATTTCAATCACTGAGCAAAGGTTAATGTTTTACCTGGTAAATTAGTGCGCAATCAGCGGATCAAAATATTCTGCTGGAAAATACTGTATTTTTGTGAGCAAAGGTACTTGAGCTACAAAGCAACTTAGTGTGGTCTCTCTCTCTCTCTCACTCTCATAAACTGCCTTACGTTTTCTCCGGCTTATCCGGGAAAGGGTTCATTGTGTCGAAACATGATACCCATATGATAACTATGGCGCCATCTGCTGGGAAACCTTTGAAATGAAATTCGAATGGAATAATAAAGGTGGGAGTTGAAGACCAGCCTGACGGGTTCCTCCATCCGTTCCCAACAGACCCTCACTAAGAGTTTGGGCCTGCCAGGTCCGCGTGGTGACCAGGTCCTCCGTGAACCATCACCTTATCGCGGTGGAGGAGTTTGCGTACCCTAATGAGCCTGGGAGCTATGCTGTCCGGGGCAGTTTGCCCCTGGTAGGGTCTCCCAAGGCAGATTGGTCCTAGGTGAAGGGTCATACAAAGAATGGTTCAGAAGACCCAGCATGGAACAAAAAAGGGAGAAGCCGCGTACCCGGCCCGGAGGGTTACTGGGGCCCCACCCTGGAGCCAGGCCTGGGGCTGGGGCTCGATCATGAGGGCCTGGTGGCTGGGCCTCCATCCATGGGGCATGGCCGGGCCCAACCCTAACCTGCTATGTGGGCACTCCCATCCCCAGTGGACCCACCACCCGCAGAACGAGCATGAAGGGTCCGGTGCATTGTGGATTGGGCGGTGGACCAAGGCGGGGGCCTTGGTGGTCTGATCCTCGGTTATGGAAATTGGCTTTCTCATAAACTGATCTTAATTGAATATGTTTGTTAGATCCATTATATTAAAGTTATCTCTTATTTGCTTTTACCTTGTTATATTCTTTATTCTTGTTATATTGTTTCTCATTACTTAATGTTTCTTATTATTTGCTAATGCTTAATGTTCATGATGCTTGATGTGTCAACTCGAACTTCTCTGGTCAAGGGCGACAGAAATGCAGCTGCTGTGGAGAAGTGGCATTGACTGGAGACAGAGCTGCAGGGCATGACCCAGGAGGTGTTCTTTTAATCTGTCTGATATGGAAGAATGTGCTGTGTGCGAGCTAAACTAATCAAATCAGTGAAGACCTACGTATAATCTCACCATTATGATTTACAGTCTTTTGCTTTGTATGGGACCTGCTATCTTGTGTTTTCCCCCTCCCTTAGGCACATTTGAATTCTGTGTAACTAGGAACCTCCTAATTTCAATAAAAGAAGGATGGCGGAAGTTGTGCGTCAGAACGTGTTGGAGATCTGTAACTGAGCACATCTCCCCGTTCTCCTTGCAAGTAAAATTCAAAACTGTTGTCTTTGCCTCATTTGTTTTTCTCGTGTTTCAGGTCGTTTGAACCTAACAATGTTGCATTGAAAAAAAGTTGAAAAGTTGAAAAAAAAGCCCAAAAGTGAGAAAGTTTACGCTGATCCTTTAGAGCGTACTAAATATGGTGTAAAAGCATGCTTAATCACCAAGCCAAAATTAGGTCAGGCCCTCTTAGTCACAAGTTCATTCTGCTTTTGACATTTGTGTGGGAGAGGTTGTGTTTTTAAAAAAGAAATCGTGTATATACATGCATACACTTCCATGTGATCTTCCATACATATGCACAATATTATTTACAATGCCATCTTTGTTTGAAAAGAGTGGATCATGTCTTCTGTCATGAGTCATCTCTTTTGACTCATGTCTAAGGTGGAATTCAGATGGCTCATTGGTCAATCGGTGTCTGAAGGTAATAGACCCTTACGGAGAAAAGCTGTGATAGTGCCAACTATTCAAGGTCTATTACAGAGAAAAGCTGTGATAGTGCCAACTATTCAAGTGGCACTGTTTGACCTCCTCCAAGTAAGAGAGGGGGGCAAGCTTGAGCTGTCATATCCAGTGCAGGCCCTGAGGACATATAGACTGAAGATTTGTAAGCAGAATTCCTTTTGACTTTTCTGGCCTATGCCATTCAGTGCTTAAAGCAGAATCTTCATGCTCTCATGAGAATTGTCTGTAGGAAATGATTCTGGAGAGGCACTGGAAGATATATTGTTGGGGTCCAGGGTTCCGGGTGGTTTTTCCTGCAGGGGGTGTGGAGGAGTCAATTGGAAACAGCTTGCGCTGCAGGCAGGCAGGCCCGCCTGTCGGCAATCTCCATTAGGCCACGCATTTAAGGACGGAGCGCCTGTCTATCAGGGTTGGAGTGTTTTGGTGTCTTCGCTGCTTGTTTGAGGTCTCCATGCTGTCCTGCTGGACTTGTGTATGCACAGAACCAAACTCCTGTGTTGGCTCTGCTCTGGAGCTCTCAGTGCTCCCAGGAAGACCAGATGAGTGTTTCCTGCGGTCCAGGAGGACTGCCAGTTTGATTTTTTTTTTTTTTTTTTTTAAAAAAACCCTGTTTTTTGGACTTTTTATCACTGCGTTCTTGCCTGCTTTCGGGTCCTGTAACAACCCAACCCTAATATATATTCTCCTTTGGGTCATCCAGAGTGCACAAGTGACATTGTTGGTATACATACTCGAACTGTGCATGCACGAAGGGGAATATTCAGTACTTAAAGCACTGCCTCTGGTTGTCACACAGAATTCATAGAACTGTGTTTTTCATTTGTTGCTTTTTGTTGTGTTGTCACAAAAATGGATCAATCTATGAAATGAAACTAGATACAGTATATATTTCAATAATTTCTTTTGCAGGTTTGAGTGTGTGTCCATGAAGGTCAGCTTGATGCTCTGACAGAGGTTGGAAAACACAAAAACACAAGTTCACCTCTTGCCACTAGACCAGGGGTGGCCAACCAATCAGAGCCTAAGATCCACATTTTTTACTGTGTTATCGCAAAGAGCCACATCATACACATGGGCACACATGAACATCACCTCATCCCTTCCTCACACACACACAGACCTCTGCTTAGCCAGATTTATTGTAAATGTCACACACCAACATGATAATTACAGAATTTGACTTCTACAGACCACGGGCCAGTCATTTTCAGTGCACTGTCTCACACACACAAACTCTCAATTCAACTCAAGACCACAAACAAAAATATAATAATTAAAAAAAAATGTTTTTCTCTTACTATGCATGTTGCTTAGTGGGACTTCTGGCATTCCTTGCTTTGAACAATCCTCTTCAAATCTGGCTTGTATTCACTTGTTGCCAGGCAGTCAGAACAGATCGATGCTTTGATTTCACGCGTTTCGGGATAGAAAACACAGACTCGCAGACGTATGTTGACCCAAATATTGACAGTATCTTAAGCGCAGCCCGTTTGACATTGGGGTATTTTTCCATTGGCACACTTTTCCAGATCTCAATGGCCCCTTCCCTTAAAGCAGGTTTCAGTTGGTCCTCCTCACAAAGATCGATCATCTCCAACTCAGCTGCAGCCTCATCTGTGACTAGCGGGGCTTTTAAACAGTGCGTCTCCACATTAAAAGGGGCAACGAGGAATGCAATCTGTGGCCTTTTCAATTGTAGATCACGGAACCGAGTCACGAAGCTTTCGTGCATTTTTTCCCTGCCATTTTGAAGGTGAACTTGACACTAATTGTTTACTCAAAAGACCTTGTCCCTACTGAGAAACTTTGCGGTATTTTCATCTAACGCGCATGCGCTTTTGCCAAAAGTACCGTATTAAACTCAAGCAAAGCGAACACGCATATTAAAAAAAAACACAAACCCAAACTTCGATATGAACGTTAGAGCCGCATGTGGCTCGGGAGCCGCGGGTTGGCCAGGCCTGCACTAGACAATAGCTGACTATAGCCAGATTTGCTTTGTTTGTTGCTTTAATTGTGTTTTCTCTTGTTACGTGTGATGAGGTTCTGTTTATCAGTAATATTGGAGACAATGAAAGCAGAATGCAATACTTTTGCATGTAAGTGAATAAAATCTCACCAGAATGGGGATTAATTTCAGTAATTAAATTCAAAAATTCCAAATCATACAAGTTAATTACACACAGACTGACGGGTGCAGTTTGGACCCAAATGCAGCACTCTGGAAAGCTGGACCGTAGTAATGACTTTTATTAACACACGGGCAAACAGGAACTCAGGCAGACAAGGAAACACAGGAAATAGTCCGTTCTTCAGGCTCTGGGCCCGCACAAAGTCTATGGGTTGCAGGCTCGGGGAGTGGGACGAGCAGCAGCGAAGTCGGGGCCGGGCGGAGAAGTCTAAACCAGGTGAGCAGACAGGAACCAGAGACGCTGAGGCAGAAGTCGTAGTCGGGGGCAGAAAGCAGGTAGGTTGTCCGGGGAACAGGCAAGGCAGGCAGAACGAAGACAGGCAGGGTCGGTAACGGGTAATCCGGCAGGGAAACAACACTGGGAAGTCTCGCATGAAAGCAGAAGAACAATCTGGCACTGAGTGAGTGTGAGGCTGGAGAATATATACACTGGTAGGTGAGCTGATTGATGAGTGAGGGCAGGTGTGTGATCAGTGACTGAGAGCAGGTGTGTGATCAGTGACTGAAAGCAGGTGTGGTGATCAGTGACTGAAAGCAGGTGTGGTGATAGCAGGGCAGTGGAAAAGTACTGGGACAGGAGGGAACTGGGGAAAAGGGGCTGTGACACAGACTGATGTATTTTAAGTGTTTATTTCTTCTGGTTTACAGTCAAAGAAAAGACGTTGTCTCGGAAACTCAATATTAGAATGTTAATTTAATCTAACAAACAAAAACAGGTCTACCGAAATTAAATGTTCAATTAAAAAGTATGACAGTACACAGCAGTTAATACTTAGTTGGAGCTCTTTTGTAGGTATTACTGTAGCCATATGGCATGACATGGAAACTGTCAGGCTGTTGTGCTGCTAAGATAAAGAGGAAGCACCTCAGCAGTGAATCTACAGGGTTTAGGACAGGACAGTTTTCTGGCCCAGCTTCTGACATTGTTTCTGGTTCAAGAGTAGCTTGACACCAGAACTGTGACAGTTGTATTCCATTTCCTGGATATGTCTGTGTGTGATGGTTCTTGAAGCTCTGACTACAGCTGCAGTCCACTCCCTGTGAATCATCCCCATATTCTTCTTTTTCGCAATCCTCTCCCAGGGCCTGACCCCCAACAAGCAACAGTGGCAAGGAAAAACTCCCCTTTAACAGGAAGAAACCTTGAGCAGGAACAGGCTCATACAGGGGGACCCTCCTGCTGATGGCCGGCTAGGTAGAGAGAGAGAGGAGAAGGGGGAGGAGGACACGTAAAAGAGAGTATAGATAGAGAACATAGAAATACATTATATTAATTAAAATAAACTGCCGGTGGAGTTGAGTTGGCAAAAGCAAATTCCTTGTGAGTATGAGCGATAAAGCCATTGTTGATCTAATTCTGATAGATGAACCCGAAGATGTATCCATCATTCCCAAATATTGTAAAGTGCCTTGATGAAATTCTGGCTTGTCTTAAAGTTGAAGAGATGGAGCATGGGTTGCCAAGCTGAGTGGGGATGATGATGATAAACCATTCCCAACGGTAAAACCACAGCAAAGAAACGTGATGCAGTGATGCAATGATGCAATGATTCATCTTTAAATAACATTAATAACATCAGTGTTACGATTTGTACCCAAAACACAAGGCGGGACCCGAGAATGCAGACAGGTGAGAGCTTGTTTTTTGAGTGGTTTTATTAGGTTTTTAAACCAGTTTTATGTCTTCTTGATTTTCTTGCCCCATCCATTGCTCTTTAAGGTATGTCTAGTTATTATTTGAATTCATGATATTTTAATTTCTGAGTTTCAATCAGGACCTGATTGTGAATGTTATTTATAAAATTTCACCAAATATGGGAAATTTAAAGGTTCAGGCCAAACACAACGGTATCTGCCAGTTTTAGATAGTAGAAATGATCATTAAAATTAGGTGGTTTCTTAGGTCATTATACACCATCACTGTAAGTAAAGAAGGGGTGGGGTGAGTCCTTAAAATGTATGAGCCTAACAGGGAGGAAGTTCAACACACACACACACGCACACACGCACACACATGCACACACGCACAGTCAGTTTCATCACATACTGCAATAATCTTTGCATCACAGTGACACCATGTTAGTGTTGCATAGGTATATTGCATTACATGTGGCTACATATGTACACATGCACAAGACACACACAGACTGAGGAGGAACTATGCTACTGTTAGATGTTTTTGAATTTTTTTGTATTTGTGGTACTATCCGCTTTCACTCTAAATTGAGAAATGCTCAACTCTAAATTGAATTTTTATGTCTTTGTTCCAGCTGACAAAATGCAGGGCTTCAAGCACGTATACTCGATCAGTCTCCAGGTTGACAAAACTTCTCAGAAATCACCATGGCCTAGGAGAAATATCAATATCCAAGACCCCTACTATCACCCCCCCCCCCCCCCCCCCCCCCCCCCCCCCCCCGTACTTCTCAACTGGTCTCTAAAACCCACAAGATCAACCCATTCCCTGCCCAAGAGGACCTGTGTGGAGGAAAGATTACCGTATTTTTGCAACCATAAGGCGCACTGTGCTATATCTGTATTTAAAACATACATAAGACACACCGTATTATTAGGCGCATGCTAAAACATACAGTAAAAAATGACAACGGAAGTAAAACAGTGAGTTTTGACACATTTATTGAACAAAATATTAATTCTTCCGCCACAAAACCATCAAAGTTTTCATCTCCTGTATCTGAATTAAACAGCTGCGCTATTTCGATGTCCAACACCCCGAATTCCTTTTCTTCATCATCTGAATCAGACTCACCGACTGGTTCTGCTTCAGCATTGATGCCGGCTTTTGTGAAAGCTCTTACAATACATGAAGACGGTATCATAGCCCATGCGTCTACAATCCACCCGCATATGGTGGCATAACTTGCCCGCCGCTGCCTCATAGTCTTTGTGAAGGAGTGTTCGCCTTCTGTCATCCAGCACTCCGAGAACCACTGTGAATGACGACTTTTCGTGCCTCGTTGTGCGTATCGCCACCGTGCTGGTCCCTTTTTCTCCACTTTGTGGGTCAAAGGGATGTTAAAAGTCAGAGGGATCTCATCCATGTTGGTGATGTGGCTGGGCGCGGTTATCTTGTAGGTGCAGTAGGTGCGGAAGATGGCCACCCTCTCCTGGTAATCCGCGGGCAGCCGCTGCGCAAGAGTTGTCCTTATGCGTATGGAGAGATGCTGCCTCCTCATAAAGCGAAAACACCATTTTCAGCCGCATGTTCGATGGCCTGCAGTTTAAAGTAAGACTCATACACGTGACGCTTGACCAGCGACATTTTAGGGGGTATCGATTTTTGAGAAAGAAAGTGTTTTAGGTGCTCCTTATATTCGTGAAAATACGGTAAGTATTTTGACACACCCAGCAAGTCCATCTTCTTGCTGGTGTTTGACCTGCACTTACCTCCAGGGAGCATATTCAGTAACCAAGAAAGCTCTCATGGAACCCAACAGGAGCCATCTGTTTACCGGCAGCAGCTGCCAGGCAGAAGGTGTCACTGTTTACCTGTTTCACCTCAGCTACCACTCTTTAAGATCTTTAGCCCAGATAGCTTCAGCAATAGTGCCTCTGAGACCTTTAGCTCATTTCAGCCCTCCACACCGCCAGGTGAGTCTTTATTCTTAGGAAAAATAATGTACAACAAAGTTAGGTATGGTATGTCATTAGGTATGTTGATTCTTGTAAAATATGTCAAAAAACCTATTTGGAAAAGAGTTTGAAAATATAGTACATTTTTATAGTGTAGGATAACAAATATAAATAAAATTGACCAAAAGTATCTCCTTCATAGTTCTCTGCAATTGGAAATGATATTTAAATGGCAACTATGCAAGTATTGTTCCATAAATAGGCTAAAAATTATACATTGCCAGTTTTGTACTTATTGACTGGTTTCTTCATCCAACCAATGAGCATTACTGCTGTTGCTGTGCATTTTGTTACTCTTATGTTACTGTCTACTTTTGCAAACCACTCTCTGTCCAGTCTCCTTGAACAGGGAAGTCCATTTCTGACTCAGGAAACAATGCCCAGGAAAACCCAGCATTGAGTTACTGGATGAAGAACAGTTGTCCTTGCGCATATGGAGAGATACCCCCTCCTCATAAAGTGAAAACATTTTAGGGGATCCTTACGCGTAGGTGTGCCGCTAATCGATTGGCGGAGCGTTTACTGTAGTGCACCCACCAAAGGTGCATAGCAGATTTTGGAACTCAGTCCACACACAAGGCGCACCATATTATAAGGCGCACCATCGATTTTTGAAAAAATCTCAGTGTTTTAGGTGTGCCTTATAGTAGTGAAAATACGGTACCTTAATAAATTACAAATATCTATCTATCTATCTATCTATCTATCTATCTATCTATCTATCTATCTATCTATCTATATCTATCTATCTATCTATCTATCTATCTATATATATATATATATATATATATATATATATAAAATCAATATTGTTTAATTTTTCCTTTCATAAACATAGCCTACAGCGACATGTTCTATAGATTAGACCTACAAATCAAGATACTTAATTAAGTTTTCCTCTAATTCACAGTGGAAATCTGAACTTAGCTGACTTGTTAAATGAGTGGCTTTCCCATACAAGTTGAATTATTTCTGCTTTTCTATTCAACTAATGTTTGGGTGGTGTTTTACAACATAAATTATGTTGTTCTGTGTCACATCTGTATTTTATTGAAAATGTTTGTGTTTCCTGCTCTGATAAAGACAGTTATTTTTCTTCCTGCTCAATAACAAAACTGTGTCTGTCTCACTTTAATTTTTCAGGACATACAGCCCTTGGATCTATAGGGAATGAGAGGACTGAAGGTGTTTTCACAAGTAGTACTTATATGTAGAGCAGTATAAAAAAGTGATATTGTTTAATATCCAAGTGCTACAGAATAATGGCACTTGTAAGTTTCATTATACTATTAAGTGGGTAGGGAACCTTCTTACATCACAAAGAAAGTGGTATTGGTGAAAGAGCCACACTTGTGAAGTCAATCAATCAATCAACCAATCAATCAATCAATCAATCAATCAACCAATCAATCAATTTATATTTATATAATGTCTTTTACAATCAAATGAACTTGAGCCATGTTTTGGTCTAGGATTAATTAATAACTTGAAATGATAGATTGCTGTCACTCCCACTCCTTGACCAGTAACACCAGGAATATGATAATTAAGATGGGTAGGAGGAGTAGATTCATTTAAGCCACATGTGTCAAACTCGAGGGCCACGATCCTGCCGGGTTTTCTTTCCTACCAGGCTGAAAATGCATTCAGGGGGATCAATTGCCATTCATTCTGGTTTACCCCCCATGTCAACAACAAAGCTCTTAGAAACCTGCTCCAAAATGGATTAATACATATCCAGATAATGGCAGGTCCTTGAGAGTGTAGCTGTGGAGACCGCAGTGATGAGATGTTGTCACCATGACAACAGCATTGGCAAAATGACTGTCCCTAGCCTGATGAACACCTGTCAACCAGTTTGCTGCTGTATCCTGTAGACACTCCCTTGGAACACAAAGCAGCTGACCATAGAACAACTGAGCAGAGGAGGCTTGCAGGTCCTCCTTGGGGGCCGAACGAAGACTGAGCAGAACCCATGGAAGGCAGTTAACCCAGGTGACATCACTTATACATGCAAAGGATGTATAAGGTGGGCAGAATGGGCAATAAAACGGTTGTAAACATACCCAAAAAACCCTGAAGCAACTTTTTGGTGTCGGAGCAACACCTCCTTGGCAGGAAGTGGGGTGTTGACTCCTTGTGAAGTCAAATGGTGCTCCAGGAAGGTGATAAGGTCCAGCCAAACTGACAAACTCAGATTACGGTAATAAGCCCATGCTCACTCAGTCTGACAAACAGCTGTTGGAGATGCGTGAGGTACTTCTCTGCTGGCGTGTATTGTTTACAATTCTAAAGTAATTGGGGGTCTTTTTTTTTATAGTCATTAGTGATATTAGTGCCATCTGCTGGGCGTAAGTAAAGCAGTACCACGCCATCCTTTTGTTCTTTCGGCCTCCGTGCCCCCCGGGGACATTTGAAAACCACTAATGTAGACTATCATTCCATAATACAGCTTTACTTTAGATATGTGAAAGCTGTAAATCAGGAACTTTGCGAGAAAGACCATCACCAAATTTAAACAACCAGGTATAACAATATATGGTGTCATTTCTTTAAAAAAAAAAAAAAAAAAAAAAAAAAAAGCTTTCTTATGCAATTTGCCTGCAATTTGTCTTTTGCCTGCTAGGGAGATGTAGCTGCATGCATGCGCACTGCAGATTTCCTGTCCTATAACTGATGAACATCATGGAAATCGCAAGCACAATTTACATACATATTACTCTCAGTCTCAGTGCAGAGTACTGTGGAGATTAAAAGCAATAAATCAACATGCGAAAAATTATTTAAACAATTATTCATCTTTCAAATTTAAGGTAAATCAATATTTCATGTTAAAAGATTCTGGAAAAAATTCTGTACCGGATATCACATGGTAAAAGTTAAAACCTAATGAAAACAACCAAAAGCAATTATTTAAAGAAAAGGGCAGGAAACAGCTTACATACAAATAACCACACAAACAAATTACAAAAATGTCATCTCTCAACATTGGGCATTCACAAAATTATCCCGAACATAGATTTTTTTTTTAAATCATTGAATTGGAAAGTGCCACTTTAAAAACATATGGCTCTTTACTTTACTTTGACAAATTGTGTGGCAGAAACTGATCTGGACCGCATACAGAATAAATGCGCAAGAGTCAGAGACACTCAGGAAGTCAGCAGGGGAAGTTCAGTGGTTTTTACGTCACAACTTTTATGCTGCTTCTTGTGTGCCGATGCAGAGTGAAGGTAGGAAGATTGTTCACGTTTTTACCTTCTAATTTCTTTTAAAAGCATCTCTGGTTCTGTCTCAAATGTGAGTCCAAAGAAACAGAGTGATGGTGGAGAGAATCAAAACAGTGGCAAGTGCCAGTAAAATGGGAGAGAGTTTGAATGCCAGCTCAATCTTGTACAGTGCTAAACTTCCGCATCAATGAAAAATGGGGGAGCAGGTGCTGGTGGTGGCGTGCAGAGAACCAGTCAGTAATGAAAATGTCCCCTTAGGACCACAGTTCTGAATGGGTCCTCCAGCATACTGCCATTTTGTGGCGTGACTGGAATAAAAGATTCAGAGGTTTGCTTAACAGAATAGGAGAAGTAAAAGGGGAAGGGCGGGGTCTTTAAAAAAAAAAAAAAAAAAATTAAAAATCAAGTGCATAGGTGGAAGTGGAAATCTTTGTATGTAAGCTGTTCATTTGGCATTATTTTATTTTTTTTAGCAGAATTTACTTGCAACATGAAACTGAATCACCTCACATAAATTAGTTATTTCTTTTTTACAGAATGGACAGCGTTGCTTGTTGTGTGCTACCTGCATCCAACAACATGCTCTGAAGTAAAGGAAGCACTGGCAGCAGCAGTCGCATAGTGGTGAAACCTCTGGAATGCACAGTATCTCTGTATCATCCCATTAACAGAGAGGGTCAATTTGAGTCCCAGCCACACAGACCCTCAGACCCCCAGACTTATCTGGATGTGAAGTGGAAAAGCAGACAGGACTAAGATGAGAAGGGTTCGCAAAAAAGGAACAAACAAAGAGAAGGTGTTTGGGTGTGATCTGTTGGAGCACCTGAATGCCTCATCGCAAGAGGGTAAGTGACCCCATGACACAATTAACACTAAAAACTATAATCAAATGGTCACCCAGTGGGTCTCTATTTACAAATTGCAGCATCAGTTGACAAACAATATTTTGAACATTTTTTTCCTCAATATATGTTTGAGAAGGATACAGTGAAATGGCCGACTGGGTGATATTGCCATCATTTGATCATGCTTTGGGTATGATGGAGTGTATTGACTCATAGTATATGTTTGTGAGCCAGCTAGCCCCAAATGCTCACATGGGGCCCTGCAATCAATCAATCAATCAATCAATCAATTGATTGCAATGAGATGGTAATTTATTCAGGTGTGTTCACTGCCTCCAAAAGTAGCTGGGATTGGCTCCAGCACCATCACCAAAAGTTGCTCCTAATCTTTCACATTGCTGCTAAAAGTTGCTATTGGTTTAAGGATTAAAAAAAACGTAATATGTATGAATGACATGGGCTGATTAATTTAAGATGGGTAGGAGGAGTAGATTCGACACAGACATTTAGAACTCATTGAAACACTGTTGAAACACTCTTTAAAACCCTTTATGAAAGTGAAACCTTTGTTTACTATGAATGTCTATGAACTATAAATTAAATGCCGTAGGAAATATACATTATGTGTGTGATATTGTTTGTCAGTAATTTAAGTCACTGTGTTTTATACAGTTCCTCATGTACTGCGAAGCTGCAGTGAGTTTGTGGAGACACACGGAGTTGTCGATGGAATCTACAGGTTGTCTGGTGTATCATCCAACATACAAAAACTAAGGTAAACCGTGGGTTCATCTATGGGCCCTACACTATACATGATCTCTTAATTGATACATATGGTGTATTTTGAGTCATAGTCTGATATTGACTGGTTTATATGACCGATGTTATAGGGCTGACTTTGAGAGTGAAGGGACTCCAGATCTAAACAAGGATGTGTACCTGCAGGATATCCACTCTGTCAGCTCCTTGTGTAAAGCTTATTTCAGAGAGCTGCCCAATCCTCTGCTCACATACCAGCTTTATGACAAGTTTGCTGTAAGTATCATTACTATTTTGACTGATTATCTAGATTCCCAATCAAAATAAAACCCATGAACAGCAATAGAAATTAAGATCGAGGCTATCCATACAAAAGTAGACATACAACAAAATATTAATACTTTAGCGCTACTAGTTTACACATTGTTTTGCAGGATGCTGTGGCCATTCAGCTGGAGGAAGAGAGGTTATTAAAGATTAGACATGTGTTAAAAGAACTCCCAAGTCTTCATTACAGGTACACTCTACTTACATACATGTCAGTGTCTTCATAGAAATCTTTAAATGTTTCCCTTATCGTGATCAGGACTCTGGAGTATCTGATGCACCATCTTTTGAGAATGGCCTCTTATTCTTCAGAGACAAACATGCATGCCAGGAACCTGGCTATCGTTTGGGCTCCCAATTTGCTCAGGTTTGCTCATGTCTTTGTAGTGTTTGAAGTCTAGCTCTGCTGAAGTGATCTATGGTGATATTGTTTGATATTAGCTGTTTATAGATCATTCTTACAATACAGAATTTAAGCATTAAGCTTTCTTCATTTTTCTCCTAAGTCTGATCTTTTTTTCACCTCCCCAGCTTGAGTTTATTTCTTCAGTGTTAAGTTTTTGCTTCTCACACCAAAAATGGTTGTATCTGTTAAGGTCAAAGGACATTGAGGCATCAGGGTTTAATGGTACGGCAGTCTTCAAGGAGGTCCGAGTTCAGTCGATCGTGGTAGAATTCATCCTCACACATGTCCCTCAACTTTTTCCTGAACAAGGTAGCACATATTAACTTTATTTTTAGAAATGAACAACCATTTTACTAAGCAATACCGCAGTGTGTAAGCTGCACGAAACATCACAGTTGCACCTTCACTGTAACTATTGACATTATATGCAAATGCTCAGGTATATCACATCAGAGAAGGACTTCTCTACCCTTCCCATCAACAGAATCCAATCAGGATGAAGATTCTATCAAGTTCCGGCATACTCAGCCTGTTCTTACTTTTGGTAACATTTGTCCTGGTGATGCCCCCCTACCCATCCGACCATACCATGCAATCATTGAAGGCAGTGAGAAGTAAGTAGAGTCTCTTTTTTCTCTCGAATATTTTTAAAAAAATCTGTTACAACAAACAAGTCACTTCTTGCAAAATAGGAATAAATCAATAGTGGAATTTGAGACAATCCTCTAACCGCTAAAATAAAGCAGATTTTAAAGCAACACACAACATGTCAGCCATGTCAGCTCCACAGTCCAGCTGACATTTTATACAACCTAACATGGAAAATGTATTTTTATGAGCCTACTGAATATAGCTAACAAGTCAGCAAACAAACAAAAATTACCCAATAAAAAGCATATTCCTCTAATGATTGGGGCACACGGTACCGTGGCCATATGCGACACAGCCTTTTGAACTGGACAGATCATCTAAGCATCTCAAAGGAGATTTCAGACACTTTAGTTCATCTACACACAAAACTGTATTTATCTTTGATATATATTTTAAAAGAATATGAGCTCTTGGTCCCTGCAAGATACCACCTTGACCATTTAAATAACATAAGTGTTCCTTCCAGCATCAACTGTGTACTTGAAAATGCAGACTCTAAAAAATCATTTAAATAGTTTTCTTACACGTCATTTAACAACCTGTTCTTTACCATAGGGTTCTTGCAATGTGTGGTGTATGGAGTGCTAACATTGTAGAGTCAAACATGTTTTTGTATTTGTTTGTGCCTGTATCGTGTCATATTGTACTGATGATAATGAGTCAAAGAAAGATTTGATTTTTTTCATTTGGCTCCATAGGAGGAAAGGGTCTCTTAAAGGCAGGAAGTGGATGTCAATCTTCAACATTGGAAGTCGATTCCATGACCCACTACGGAGGCAAAAACATTCTGTTAAAGGTATAAGCACATACATGTCACCGATGGTGTGTACCATTTGTGTCATTGTACATTACAGTTACATCTGAAGCACTGTTTCTCACTTTCAGAAAAAGATAGGAATGCTTTAAGACCTGCAAGAAGCATGGATTCTCTGAGCACTCCGTCCTATCCAAATGAAGGTACTTTCATGTATTTCCTAACATCTTAGATTATTTGCAAAGTGTTTATTCAGCCAAAGCTAAATGTTTATGTGGCGGGGTGGAGAGCGGTGAAACGGTGGATGACAACGCCACCTGGGGAATTTCACCCCAGGAATTAACCGGAAACAGGCACGCGCAGATACGGTTCGGTTCCAGAGGCAGAGACAGGATTGAGGGTTAGGCAGTACAATTTTATTAAATACAACTCAACACCGAAATAGCTCGGGCCCCACCGGCAGGTGAAACTCAATTAGGGGAAATAAAACTAAAAACACCCGTGCTACTACAAACAAAACTACACACGAAAGGTGTGGTAAAACGCCCTCCACCAGGGGTTGGGTCCCCGCCGTGGCCCGCAGCACCTGTCCACAAAGAAAAGAGAACAATTAAAACACTGTTAAGAGTCTAAAAATTGAGAGCAATAGCTCCGTGGTCGCCTCGGCGGCACCACTACGTCTCAGCGCCGTCCCTCGAGCGAAGGGGGGCGAGAGAGAGAGAGAGCGCGAGAGCGAACAGGAGAGAGAGTCCCGAAAACGGGACGGAGCCAAAGCAGCAGTGGGTCCAGTACGCGAGGTAGTCCGTGCTGACTGTTTGGTGGCGCCACCACTCCGTGAAGGGTTCCCGCTGGGGCAACGCGACCCACCGACGCCAGCCGGCAGTCAACTGCCCAGGGTAAACTAGCGCGCGTGCCCTCACGGCAAAGCGCTCTAGGTGGAAGGATGGCGGGAGGAAGCACCAACCTTCTTGGCGCTGCCAAACAGCATACTCGCGCTGTGAAACAGTTTGTTGGTCGAACCGCCCAGATAAGCCGCAACCCCGCCGTACCGTCGAAGGGGGAAAAACAACTAAAGTCAGCTGGAGGCAGTGCCTTATATAAACCTTTTCTCCCCACCCACCAATTAAGGCACTACCTCCATAGGACACCTGTTCGGAGGGCAGGCCACGCCCTGCCACATTTATATTGATAAATACATTATAAATTCATTAAAGTTCTGGTTGAAGAGACTATTTTTGTTGTGATTTTATAATGAAATCAGATTTTTTTTTTTAAATAAAGGAATTCTATGAACGTAGCATTTTTCTCGTTTTAAAATTAATGTATGAAAAAATGTAAAGATAAATGGGTTAGAAGTTATAATTCATTATAATAACTGAAAGAAAAAAATAAAAAGGTGTGATATTGTTTTAGATACATGTTAAAATACATAAAAATGTAATAATTTTTGTGGACTGCCTGTGACATACAGATTCAATCATAATTTACACTCATGTGTCTTTATCAGGTTCCAGAGGCACTAGCCAGCATCCTTCAAACAAATCGCCTCCCCTCATGACCCCCTCTAGCCATTCTGGGTTGGATACATTCGCGGGTGCCATAGGTAGGAGTGAGTATGCTGTAACGTACCGTAGAGGTACTGGTGCAGTAAGTGCAGGAAACCAGGGCACCTCCGCAGCACTTGACCTTGAAGGGGTCAAATCTCCAAATCATGAAAGTGTCCAGTCCAAATCCCCAGGAGACTCTGCCAAAATGAGCCGAAGAGCAGCTATGCACATTACAGGGCCCACTCTGGTGACTGTACCCCTTCATATCACCACTAACCTGGCATTTGGGGTGTTGCAAAGAGGGGGTGGTGACAAGATCATCCACTATAGCAGAGATAAGGATGGGAAGGACAAGATTACAGATAAGGAGAAAGGAGATGAGGTGGAAATAAAGGACGAAGAGGGAGATAAAAATGACAAGGAGATTTTAATGGAGAGAACAGAAGATAAAGTTGCCTGTGGTGGCATTGAGATAGAGAGAGATGGAATGAAAGAGAAGCAACATGAAGATTGTGGACATAAGCCAGAGATGATGATGGCTGATGTGTTCAGAGAGATGCGACCCAAAATCCTGTCCTCTGACTTTGAGGAAGCGAGTGTTGTCACTCATGAAATGGACCATGATGAAGACAGTGAATACATGGGTAATTGCATTTACTTATTGCCAATCTACTACCAGACATATCCATCCATCCATCCATCCACCCACCCACCATTTGTGTCCTGTGTGCAAATATGTGTATGACAATATATCAGTATATCACAGTGCTACATTGTATCATATTGCATATATACCCTCATTCATTTGGGAAATATCATCCATCTTTACTTTAGACCATGTAAATTTCTGCTTTTTCTTATGTTACATGCCCTGTTAATTATACTAGTATTGTCTCTATTTACAGTTATGAAATCATCAGATTGTGCTGATTTTGCACATGAAGAAATGTTGTCTAATGTTTCAGACAACCTCAATTCAACTGAAGATGACTTGACACTGTCAGGCTATGTTCAAGATAACTTTGAATTCTTGGACCACATGGACTGCAGCGTCCTGGAGCACATGGAATGTACTGTCCCTTATCAGGTCTGAATCACGTGAGGTTTAAACATTATTTTAGTACTTTTTAAGAAAAAGGGTTTAGTTCTATGAGGCACTTTTCTCTTTATTTCATGTCAGGTACACGAGTTCTCTGTTGAACCTCCTGGTCATTCAGATGATGAGTATGAAGTGATGGAGCAGGGTCAGCCCTCACATCATGTCGATGAGCTCCAGAGGCACACAGAATCAAAGTCACCCAAACAGCTCAGCATTGATGCAAATGGCCGACACATTAAATCACTTAGTTTGCCTTACATGACATCACCTATCCATGGACAGGAGGAGTCTGGCTCTGATGATGATGATGATGATAATGATGTAGATGATTACAACAGTGAGGATGAGGAGAACATGTTTGTCAAAAGCCTCCCATCTTATTTCTTTTCAAAGGAACTATCTGGATGTGAACCAGAAATTGAGAGGCAGGAAAAATATTCTCTTGAAATTCATCCTGTAGATGTAGTACAGATCACAGATGATGAAGGCATTAAGCATTCTCCATGTTTGGAATCAACTACAGATAAGATACAGATAGGCATAAAAGATACTGAAGTAAGTGACAGATGGGAGGAAAATAAGTGGTCAAGAACAGAAGATAAAGCTAAAAATCCCCAGGAACAAAGCAAGACACAAAGGTGATTCTTATTTCCTTCATTAGAAATCTTTGAAAACTGTTCTTTTTGTTCCATTCATCATCCACACTAGGCAAAACCTTTATTGCTACAGATTAACTTTTTAAAATTCTGTCTTTATTTTGAAAATATATATAGTGTTGTTTTCAGCTTTGAAATAATCCAAATCATATCTTTAAAATGTGTTTATCCCCTGCAGCACAGTAGCACGGAAGATAAACAGCATCATGGAAGATCCTCGAAGCAGCAACAACAACAATGAGCAACCACTCAACCCAGAGGAATCAACATACTGGTGCAGTATGTATCCCTTGTCAACTGATGGAGAATCAAGTGTCATGGCTGACACAACAGTAAACAAGCAAACAGAAATAGATAATTTCTCTTACAGTGATTATGCAGAGAATTTCCACTCAGAAACTGTGGAGGTTTTATTTATGGAGTCTAAAGACTTTTCTGAAAGTTCACTAGAACCAACTGATAAAGAGGACAGAGATCATGTAAAAGAAATCAATAGATACAAAGATACAGACGATACAATTCAAGACATTGTACCGAATATAAGACCAAATGATGAAAGAATGTACAACCTAGTTTCTAAAGAAAAGATGGAGGTAAGCAGCAAAGAGAACAGTGATATTTTGGATGATCATGTGGATGTTACATGCGAAATTACAAAAGGAGATGGAAGTATGCAGATTGAGATTAAATCTGCAGAACAAAGTGATGTTGCAAAAATGGGAGTGAAGACAGTAAATGTGGAGTTTAATGACGGAGAGACAAGTGAAAGAGAAGTTAGAATAGAAACAGTAAAGGAATCAAGACCTGCCAAAAAGCTTGCAGATTGTGAAATTCAGCTAGAAATTGAGAAAGGGACAATTTTAGAAAAGACAGAGGTCCTAGAGACAAATAAATGGAAAGGTGCCCTTATTGAAAAAAGATGTCAAGACAGAAGGGAGGTATTTTCTGCAGACAATGAAACAAGTGAAAGCGACAGCAGCCCGAATGCAGTGGGAAGAATGGTGGTAATCTCCAAACATCCCAAAATTCATCAAGTAAAAGCAGTACCGGTTGTGCCTCCGAAGCCACAGCACTGCAGAATCACTGCCTTGAACCTCCGCCAACAGCAGCAGCAGGAACAGCACAGAGACAGACTAGACTCTGACATAGGGAAGGAAGCCATGATGAAGGCTGTGATGCAGCAAGATGACATCTGTGAAGGAGAACATGAGAAAGACAGAGACAATGGGGGCAGAGAGAAAGAGAAGCCAAAACTCAGTGGAGGTGAAAGAGAGGGGGGGAAAGATGTGAGTAGGAACAGTCCACTCAGCATGTATTTTGATGAGGCTGTTGCTATAGCAACAATGAGACGTGAAAAAGAGAAAGAGTGTGAAAAGGAAAGGCAGAGGGAATGGGGAAATGAAATGCAGTGAATTTGGTTGTTAAATATGTGAAGCATTAAATGGTATAATATTTTCCCAAAACTGACTGTATAAAAATTCTCAGATACTTAATGCATTTTTACTTTTTATTAGATAGCTATTTGCTGTTAGATTAAAAAAAACCTTGTGAGATAATCTGAATTTATTGTTATAGACTCACTTTTCTAATTCCCATATAAACAAAACAAAACTTCAATGAATACAGATTTGTGTTTAAATGTTAGGGTGAAACTAATTATAGTCATTAATATGAACTGTTAAATTTAAAAATAATTATAATCATTAATATGAACTGTTTTATAGCATTCATTAAATACTTAAGACATAGATTTGTATAAATAATACATTTTATTATTGGTTATACTGTAAATACCTTGGAACAAATATAATGAATGAGCCTATAACTGTGAATAAAAGATGTTTTGCAACTTCTTTCATATACTGTATTATCGATCTTTACGCTTGTCCCTTGAATAATCTATATATGATGTATCAATACAATTTATTATCTCAAATCATTAAAAAGATGCTGGTGACTCAATCCCCTGCAGAGGACAGGTGGACAGATGGAGAATCCTCCCATATGGACTTGGTCCTGTCTATGATGTTTACTCCTCTTTGTTCGTGGTTCTGGGTTTATGATTAGAGTTCTAGGTTTCTGTAAACTGTCTAGAGACAATCTTGGTTGTAACTGAACTGAATTATTTTATATCTGTCTCTCAGCAAAATCTGTTTACTATAAGCTATGTTGTGTTTTACTGTAAATGAAAGATTTTTTTTTCGATTTTTGCAAAAATACTTTATTCACAATCTACACAGGGACACAATCGCCCTGCCTAGAGACACAAATTTGACAATAGATAGATAAATATAAATAAACCGGAGTACAATTATCCCACAAGGGGGTGTGAAAAGTGCAAATCTTCTGTAGCAGTGCATAGTACATCCTTGTGACGCCATATATTGTGGAATTGGCCGAGATCGTTTATTTTCTAAAAACCAAACTCCAACCTCAGCCTACACCGGACATTGCAACGCCACACAGAGGTGGCCTCGCTATCTCCGTTTTTTGGTATTTTGTTATTTCTGGAGATGTATATTGCCATCTTGGCTTCTCCACAAATAAAATTTAGGAGCTGCCACTTGTTCCGAGCAGCTTTATTATACCCTGCACCAAAAATAAATGTTTTAATCAAAAAAGTTTTGTTAAAACCATTAAAAACACCTTTTACGACATTAAAAAGCACAGTGAGCCTCTCACACTCACTGTATGCATGAAATGCAGTCTCTCGCCCGGAGCAGAACGGGCACTGGTCCGACACAGCAGTATTCATTCTAGAGAGAAGAGCGTTCGGTGCAACGTAATGTGAGATCCTCCACTGGAGGTCCCCGGTCCTCTTCTTCAGGGGCGGCTTGTAGAGAACCCTCCAGCAGGGGCGGGCTCCATCCCCTCCCAGCCGATCAGCCCACACGCTGGTGCGCCTGTTTGACAGTTCTCTCCTGTTTAGTACCCTCACGCAGTTGTAGTACAGGGTCTTCTTATCGACTGCTAGTAGGGAGAAAATCTTTGATGGGCTGAGGAGAGGACCGTCCAGATTCCCGAGACGGGCGGCCAGCCTGATTTCTGGGAAGGGGTCGTCGCTGTCAGGTTCGGTCCCCTGGCTGTAGTCCACAAGGAGAAACAGGCTCTCGCTCTGAGGTCTGAGGTCCGACACAGTGCTGCCGTCAGTCTCGGCGTGGCTTCGGCCGAGATGTCCAGCCTGGCTCCGTCCAGACAATACAGAGAGTCAGAGCTTTTTCTTTTTTCAACTTAAAAAAGGGCCCATGCTTTAACAACACTTTGTTTAAAAAAATAGGTAGACCATTTAATTTAGCAAATTTAAAGTCAGTTAAGAACAGAGCGTCATCCAGCCCCAAGTTACTCACCTGTCTGAAGACACACCTGGCTACATCTCTCCACATTAGGTCCACTGGCCCTGTTAAAAACCTCTGTACAAACTGGATTCTAAAAGTGGCGGTCCTGCTGGCCAGGTGGATGAGGCCCCATCCTCCCTCCTCTCTAGGCAGGTACAGCACCCCCTGCTGGACCCAATGCTTGCCGTTCCAGAAGAAAGCCAGAACTCTTGTCTGAACTTGTGCTAACAAACCTGAGAGGGGCTCCATTCAATTGAGCCGGTGCCAAAGCACAGAGGCCACCAGGTTGTTGAGGACAAGAGTTCTGCCTCTGTACGACATGCGGGGGAGAAGCCACTTCCATTTTTGAATTTTCCCTTCTACTTTTTCTAATGTGTTTCTTTCGGTTTCATCATTTCCAAGAAAAACACCCAGGTACTTTAGGCCTGTCCCTCCACCAGGCAAGGTCCTTGATTCATTAAGTTGATTCATTAAAGCTAACATACTCCTCCTCCTGAAGCCAGGTCTCAGGAAGATAGAAGATAAATCAATGAGATGATCATCAGACCATGCACTAACAGGGATTTACACAGTCCATGTTTAACTATGCTTTTAGGTTCTATTTGTGCTTTGACATTGATTTTAATAAGATTATTGTGACTGACCACTCCCTTGCTCTGTGCTTGGTGACCATTTAATCATGGGACAGAAACAACATCTACAGTGCTAAATGTGTTATGGTTGGTGGATGAATGTTCTACAGATTCAGCGGGGAGATGTGTAATCAATCAGTCAGTCAGTCAGTCAGTCAATCTTTATTCATATAGCGTCTGTTACACTCAAAATTGTTTCAACCTAACCCAGGGCCTGACTCCCAACAAGCAACAATGGCAAGAAAAAACTCCCCTTTAACAGGAAGAAACCTTGAGCAGGACCACGCTCGTGTAGGGGGACCCTCCTGGGTAGAGAGAGGAGGACAGGTGTACAGTTAGATGAGGGAATAGGCAGACATCATAGAGATACATTAATAGTACAAGCTGCTGGTATAAAAGTAGAGTGGGTCAGCAGGGTCAAAGGTTGGCAGGCCAGCAGACAGCTATAAAGACGGCTAGACCTGTTGATGGATACAGAGAGGTGGGGGGAGGGGGAGAGAGAAGCAGAGTTGTAAGACTGCAACTCTACATCCTGGTCTGGACTCTGGTTTGTCAGGTCACTTTGGGTTGATTAAAAGTGACCAAATCCCTAGAAATGAGAGAGGCACCATCCTGGGTGCAATGGACACATCTCTCCTAATCAGACCAGGTTTTTTCCTAAAACTATTACAGTTGTCTACAAAGGACACATGGTTTTTGGGGGATCACCGTGACAACCAGGGACGAAGCAACAACATGCGATTAACATTCTGGCCAGATTGGGGACAATTGGCACACATCAACTAGACAAGAAAGATCTCTTCTGAAAACTTTCTAATTGGAGCTTGAACCAAGCACCCTCTCCTTCTCAGTTAAAGTATTCATTCAGTTAAAGTATTCAATGTTAAAGTATTCATGAAATTAATTTTGTTTTGTTTGTTTTTTGGGGGCAGTGATGAGTTTGGGTAGAAATCTTTGAGAGACAGGAGTAGGTGTGAGAGACACTATGCAGAGCTCCAGTTGCAGAGAACAGAGTCCCCAGTGATTGTTTATTTATGTTAATATTGTGTATTTTGACTATATATAAAGTTGAAATATTGACTTTAGGCCTTTTACAAGGTAGGCGTGCCTTCGTGATCTTATTAATTGCATTTGTGCAATTTGTTTCAAATGTATAGAAATTATTTTTTTTTTGAAATTTTGATTCATTGAGAGAAAACAATGACGCATTTTGTTCAAAATTATCGAGTTCAACATCATTATCTAAATATATTATTGATTCAGTTTTGTCTGGCTCACAGATACAGGACATTGGTTCCACAGATCTGGAGAAGGGCAGCATTTTCCCTGATCACATGTTTTAAAAAAATGATTTCTATTGTGAAGTCCATTTTAAATAAATAAATAAATAACGAATCACTAATATTTATCGGGTATGTTGTCATTGTGGTATCCTAACAGATGATTGACTCAGAAAATAAATACTTTTTGCATATTAATACAAGTGATTGCCAATAGGAATGTTTTGATGGGTTGAGCATGCTCTCTTCAAAAATAAAAAGATCCACTTCTAATTGGTTACATTACAGAATTAGTTTTTGATTTAATCTCCAGTTACTGCAGATCGCCTAGATATAGTCTTAAAATAAAACCAACATTGTCAAACCCTATGTTCACTAAGCCAACCCTATGCTAACTTTGTTTGCTAAACTTTTATTGTATTGTGATGAGATAAAAAAAATAAAAAAAATAAAACGGCTTTCGACCTTGTATCTTTTCTTGATCTAGGTACGGTAATATGCGCGTCCCGTATTTACGGTATTTGTGTCATCACTTCCGTGTCTTTTTGTGCTAATAAGATAGGGCTAGCTGAGGACATTAATGCTGCTCACACATCATTAGCTTGCTCACAATAATGGTCCAACAGCAATATTTTAGTTATTCGATGGACATGTGTTTAACTTTATCGTGACTTTCCCCCCAGTTACTTAGTGTTTTCTATATTTATTTTAAACAATGTTAAGCACTGTTGCTTTACGGGCTCAGATTTCTTCCATAATCGATGCCTTATCCAAAGCCGCCGTGACAGAAATCGTCAAAGTTTTTGAAGATGGGATGGTCGTGATGCGGCTAGAAGTGTGTCGGCGTGACAGTGAGATTAAGAAACTCAAGACTAACCTCGAGGTTCTGCACAACGAACTGAGAAAAGTACAGGGAAGAGTGACTCTACATGCTGACACTGGCAGAGCTGGTGAGATCTGCTCTTATGTTGCGCAAACGGAGAACTGTTGCAACTCAGATGATCACCTTGTGAAGGACGCATTTTTTGTTTTGGGTTCAATAAGGACAGGCTTTTCTCTGACCTTTTTTCTTCACACTATACAAGGTCTATGCAAACCGTGCTTGTACATTTAATACATTTAAGTACTTCAGGAATGTTTAACTAATAGATTTTAGTCAGGTAGCATTGATATGGATGACTTTTCACTAACCAAATCTGAAATATACTCATTTAATGCCCTATTGCAGTCATACCTTTATATGTCTGTTGGTGATTATCAAAGTCAGATCATGCACAGCATAGTTATACTGCTACTTACAGTACTAATAGGAATTTAGTTTGAGTGTTTTCCTAACTAGAACATTCCATATCAAACATCAGAGGGTGAAATAAACTTTGGAAGGGCATCAGTTTACTTTTTTGACTGTTATCTGAAAATGCTCTGTACCACTTATGTGCAGGCTTTGTTTAACTATGAATAGTCACTAGTAATAATTGTTTTACTGTTACTAACAATAAAGTCCGACTGTATTGTACCTCTGATTACCAGTATGATTCCATCTTTACAGGTAATGGGACTGATGCTCCTGATGAGCAGGCATTACCTGAAGTACACACAGATGAGGACCAAAACAGTCCATCCCTGCCTCAAGTGCAGGTCAAATGTGAAACTTTGAAAGGAGCAAATAATGAAGCCACTATCCAGTCTGATCTGCCAACCTTGTACCAACCGTCAAACACTGATTGGAGAATGACACAAAGTCAGCCGGAAATCAACAACCCAGATTTTTTGAATATAGCAAGTTTAGTACCAAATTCCACAATGTGTCTTCCAGAATCCCCTCTGGACCCAAGAATGGGTGCTCCCTCCATTGGCTCGGATGGCTTTCAGCATGGAAAATTCGGCCATAGTTTGCTAGGCTTGGATCAGTATCGTACTTTACATAACACAGTACGGAGGAGGACAGTGAAGAAGCTGATGTTTAAAAAAGGCTTCATCTGTCCATACTGTGGTAAATGTTTTGAGCGAGCTGGGCACCTGGAGAGGCACAAAAGGATTCACACAGGTGAGAAGCCATTCTGCTGTGAGATTTGTGGAAGGCGCTTCAACCAGAAAAGCAGCCTGAAGGAGCACATGAAGATTCACAGAAGAGGTAAGTCAATCATCCGGCACTAATATTCCTTTCATCTGTATCGCAATGCTTTTAGGTACTTTACTTGAACAACTGCAATTTATGGTTTATTAAACTTAAACAATAACTTTACAGAGCCCAGGTTCAATAATTAATTAATTTTCCAATATCTATTTTCCTCATGTCAGTATTTTTTTTTTTCTTTTGCTGGTATCTGAATAATTTGGGTGCTTTTACGATGTCACTGCTTAGATTGGATGCAAATAAGGCCTGAACTCATGATGCAGGATTCTTTCAGATTTGCCCAAATCTGAAAGAATTAGTGAATAGTTATGGTTAAACTATTGTTTTTGACTCCATGTAAACAAGGGAGCTGAAAACGGTAAACAGCTATTGCTGGTAACTGTGCTAGGATTGTCATCACACTTCAACAAAATGTAGAGTTCCTACAATATTCCGGCCAGTGGAGACACATTTGTTAAATTCGCCAAGGACAGTATCAATCACTAATGTTCCATTGAACACTGCTCACTACTGGCCTGGCATGCTTGCCATAGCGGTTTCAGTCGTTATCATGAATCCTCGTTTTAACACCGTCTCTGTGTAAACACAGAGCAAATTTGAAAACACAAAGGATGAACTTTTCTGTTTCTTGTGACAACGTTATTGTTTAAACGTGTTCTGTTTTAGCCTGCGGGCTGAGTAAAAGACAATCATCCGCTGCAAAATGTTAATAAAATAGGACAGCGATGTTTGTTTTTATCCGTTGCTTAAAGTTTAGGTAAACGCCTTTGTTGGACCATAAAAAAGCAGAAGCTGATGAGCTGAATAATACCAAACATTCCATGGAATTTCAACACCCAGCTGATGTGAAATCCTTATGACATTTTTTTTTTTACTGTGAAAAATTTAGTTTAAAAGGTTAAATAAATTACAGTATAACATTGATTCCTGGTATGCATCATCACAATAACTGATATTTTTAAAACAAGGTTTGGTGAACACTCATAAGTAAATATTAGAAAGAGAAAAATTCTGACATATATTATGAATCCAGATCCTCATGGCAAAACGTTAGCATGTAACCATTATAAACGCATCATTCTGATTCACCTTGTTATGGTAATTCATCAAGGTCTATCAGAAAGATGACAGGGCTGAAAGAAACCTAAACATGTTATTTTAATAATCCTGTTTCCAGTATTTGCTATTATTTTGCAGGCCTAAATGGAGCTGGAGTTTAATGTGATTATTTATGCTTTAACAGGTATTCTGCCCAGAACAACTGAGATCCAAGAGTGTGAAAAGACAGCAGAGCAGAAGCTACATGCAGACCTTCAACCAGAAGAAGAGTGCCAGATAGCTAATGATAGCTTTGCAAAGAATATGGACATGCTAAAACCAGATGTGAGTGTAAAGAATGAGCCTGCTGAACAGCAAATAAACCAGCCACTGATGAATGGAGGAACCGAACAGACCTTGAACATTGATAACATAGATGAAAATTTCACATTAGACAGAAACAATGAACAATGGATTTCCACATTACGAGGACAAAACAGCTCAGAGAGCAGCAGTGCAGAATACCTCAGGAGCTCGCCGCAGATGTCTTTTCATTTACTGCCTTCAGCAGTTGACACTTCTTGTAGTACATTTTCCTTTTCTGGCAAATCATATAGGGAAATGAAACAGACAATGATCTCACAGACACCGTATGGCTCTTCAGAAACACTAGTGATGACAAATGAAGCAGGCTTGCAGGGAATGGTGGGCTCCACAGGAAATCACCATCAACAGAGCGGAAGCTGGTCTTTTCAGGTGTTTCAACAGAAGAAATCATTTGTCTGTACCTACTGCGGCAAAGTCTTTGAGCGCCATGGCCACCTTGAAAGGCACTTGCGAATTCACACTGGGGAGAAGCCCTATGGTTGCCATATCTGTGGCAGATGCTTTAATCAGAAGAGTAGTCTCAAAGGCCACATGAAGACACACAGAAATGGTAAGAAATTTTTGACTGACAGCATCCAGACATTGTAGCTCTGTGAACTTTAGCAACCGTTAAGTCTGAATTGCTGGTCTTGGTGATTTATAGGTTCATATCTTCAGTTCCTTGTCAGTGCTACAAAACATCTAATAATGGAAAGTAATTAGTTTATCTAATGTCTGGTCTGTGTGGAGTGGCAATAATTGCTAGTGTTGCTCCGCAGCTCTCATATAAAACAGATTTTGATTTACATGGTTTCACCAACACTCCTTGCTCCATTTGTAAACAGGGGAGAACATGGAGGCGATTGAGGCCAATCATCTGATGCTTCCTGTATCTGAAGACAACCTGAACAGTCTTAAAACTGGAGTGGGAGTTTTAAAAGAACATGTGCCAGGCTCTACCCAAAGTGAGCAAACACTGAGGATTAAATTGGAGCCACATATGGAGGATTACCAAACACTGAGTCCGTTAGGGACCAATAATTGCCCAGCAAAATCAGAACATCATCAACTGTGGACAATTGGGCTAGATACACATGCTGACATCACTGAACAAAATATCTGTGCACTTTTACCTGATGACGTGCGTCCAAAAAGTCGTACTTGTGAAGCAGTTGAAAAGCAGCAGGAATGTACCTCCCCCAGGAAGAGTCTGCCTTTTGTAGAGCACAAACCCAGTGAAGAACTGATAACCAGTGATCATCTAGTCATGGGAATGCAGTCAACATCTGACTTAACTCTAGCACCTGAAGTGCAAGATCATACTATGAAACAGGAAGTAGCTGTTCATGATTTTACCATAACAAATGACAAGGGAGATGTTTTTGAAGTAAATCTGATTCCATCAGGTGACCATGAGGATCGCAGTGAGCAGCACTTCTCTGGAAACAATTGCTTTATATGCTCATCCTGCGGGAAAAGCTTTGAGAGTTTCAGTTTATTCCAGATGCACCAGTGTAACAACCTCACATAACTTTCATTCAGCTCCAAATACGCAGAAAGATGTTCAGTTAAATGAGTATCTAAAAACTGCAAAGCCTTGTTTACACTACACTGCCTTTCGAGTCAGCAGGTTGTTGTGCTGTTCACATTACACGACTGGTCGAGAGTCCTGAGGCCAGTGGGGTGTTCACACTACATGACTGGTTGATGACTGGGGTTTTCACACTATATTTTTCACTACAAACCTGGATGTGGAGCAGAAAATAATTTGACATAGTAATTTGTGAATTACTATGTCAAAAATAAAAGAAGAATAGACTATGATCCTGGTTGTTTATACTGCCTCTACTGCTGTTCTGGACGCTTATGCAATTCCCACCAAGCCCCGTGTCCCCATTGTGGCCCCTTGCAATGGCTGTAGCTCTTTTTACGTCATTGCAAACCCTCTAGAAATCAAATATGCCAGATATCCAGTTTTCATCAGTGACTCAGAGTCAACCCCTGTAGTGCTGGGCAGCCCAGTCGTAAGGTCATGACTGGTTTTTGCTCTCCTCTCCCAAATTGGAGACAGAACCCCAGGACTCATGGGCAGATGACAAAGAGGCACGTAGTGTGAACAGCATGGAGACCTGACAATGCAAAAAGTTGCGTAGTGTGAACAATGCCTAATTTGCATGTTGAGGAAAGTCTGCATGATTTTTAAAATCAGCTTTACCCCAAACACACCCCAAAATCAAAACTGGAATGCAGAGGAAATGCAGTCACTTTTCTAAATGGCACTGATTCCTTACAAACCGTACATCTTTTGACCTTTGCCCAAGTTGGCCTTTAGAATACTTACTTACTTGACACCAGACAAAGCCTAAATAGCTGTGTTGAATTTATAGTTTATGTTAATACTGCTTTTCAGACTCATTTCTCCTCACATACTTGTTTGTTCTGTAAGATGCTAGTAATTTAACATAAAATGGTTTTCATACACACCAGTTAAGGTAAGACTAATTTAAAACCTGTGCTGTTCAACGGTAGTGGAATTGCTCGTTACCTAGTTGAAATGGAAAATCATGCTTATTCAGTTCATTGTTCATATGACCAGAACTTTGTGATCTTTTAAAAAGAAAATTTACATTTGTGTGTATTTTCTGTGTGTCAGGCCAACATGTAGCAACCCCCTCATTAACACAAAGGATAACCTCCAACAGTGGCTTTAATCAAATGTAAGAACCATGTGTAATCTGTAAATATTCAGTGATATTTTGAAATTTAATATTAGGAGCATTGGTAGCTCAGTGTGTGTTGGACTGGTCTGAGAAGCAGAGGGTTCTTGGTTCAAAACTGGCATGGACAAAACTTTGATGGTGTTCTGGCTTAAGCTGGTTACCAAACCTCCAAATGCTCATATAGAGCCCTGCAATAGTATGCAACTCATTCAGAGGTGTACCCTACCTTTGCCCATATGAAGCTGGGATCAGCTCCATTTGGGCCATAATGAGGGATGCTCCCGAGTAGATGAAACCAGCTGTTGGCTAAGAGAGAAAAGAAATGCATCTGATTTTCCTCAATGAGTTTACTTGAATTAACACTTCCAACAGCATCTTCCCTAGAAGGATAATACAAAAGCATATGGGAACTTTTTCACATGGGAATCAAACCTTTATACAGTACTATTAAAAGCTTTTGGACAAAAGACAATGTAAAATATATTTGGCAGCATTTTAATTCCCTATGAAAGCAGTATTACATAAAGTGCAGTATTCGTAAGAGTATATTTTGTACTGGGGTCTAAAGACCCAGGGGATAAAATAGTTTTTGTTAATGAACCGTTATTTATGAATATTAATAATAAAAATAAATGTGTGTTAGCTTCAACATAAAATCCAAACCTAAAATATTTTTTCTGTATTGTAAAAAAGATTTCAAGTAAAATTTGTCACATGTCAAATGGTAACTGCTGTAGTAATGTAAATTCTTTTCTGCTTCCATCACTATCATCTTGAAAGACAAAGTGAAGGTAAGACACTTTTGACTGTGCCAAAAATGGTTTTCCGTCGCTTTAATTATTCCGCGCATCTCCTCGGGTATTTACGGCTACCCGCTTAGCTAGACGGAAGAAAAGCCTCGCGCTAGCAAGATGGAAACAGCGATGGAGAATTTCGAATCCGTCAGTTTCGCATTGTTTTGAAAGAATCGCGCCATTCTAGCAGCCTTGCAATACATTTCCCCTTTCTCAATTTAAATGAAGTAACATGGCGACGTGCGCTCCCTTTCAGACACAGCTATCTTCAATAATGGAGGTTTTGGTCAAAGCAGCAGTGGCAGAGATATCCAAATTAGTCGATGACAAATGTGCGTTTTTGCATCTTGAATTATCCCGCAAGCAAAGCGAAAATGAGGTGCTCAAACGCAAATTATTAATGATGGAGAACAAAAATGCAGAGCTGCAGCGTGGTTTTGGTAAGATGTTCAAGTCCTCAATACGTGCGCTTAATTAATTTAAATTACTATTAATGTATGTATGTCTTTAGCGACACTTGCCAGTACATGCAAATAATCTGACATGAATCATGTTCAGGTTATCATGTTATTTATATTTATTTTCTTCAAAATATATATTGATGTGCTGCTTTTTTTCCCTTCAGAAAATTGCACGGACAGAGTCTTGAAGACCAATTGTTTAAATCCTACAGGAGATTTTAAGGTAATGTGTCCTTTTTGTTGCTCAATCTGTTAAATTAATACACAAAGTCGGGTGGTGGTCGCTCAGTCTGTTGAGGACTGGGCTGCTAAACAGACAAAACATGAAAGGTGTTCTGGTAGTAGGGGAAGGCGCCACAGCACCTTCAGAGCAATGCAGAGGTACCCTTGAGCAAGGTACCAAACCCACAGTTGCTCACATAGGGCCCTGTGATGAGCTGGTGAATCATCCAGTAGTGGATCTTATTGTTATGCAGCTGGGATAGGTTCCGGCGCCCTCCCTGCAACCCTACAAAGGATAAAGTGGTAAAGATAATGAAATGAAACAAAGCAATACCAATTTCTCAGATCCTGTCCTCTTATCAATTCACACAGTCCACTACACAAACAATGCATAGAACTCATTAGGTCCTCTGAAAAGTACATTCGATCAGCCTGTAACACTGCTGAGGCGTTATAAAGTGGTTACTCTGATAAAAGACTGCACCTTGTCTGTATTGTTGGGTATGGTATTTTGCATTTTCCTCTTAACAATACTCCATAGTTTCTCTAGGAGTTTGCTGGCCAGCTCAGCACAGGCGCACCATGCACATCAAACCAATTTTGCATTGCAGGCTGGAAAAGAAACTGCATCTTCATAAAGCTGGTCAGCATAAAGAAGCTTGAAGGGCTTCAAAATCCAGATGCTAGATGCTGTGCTGACCATTGATCTGCTAAAACACAGTAGGAAAAGTCAGCAGATGATTACACTGGATCTCAGGCAGACTGGACTCTGTGCATGTGCAATCTTCCTCCAGACTCTGGTATCTTGATTTCCTAATGTAAGGCAACATTTACTTTCATCTTTGGAGAGCACCTTGGACCACTGAGCAACAGTCCAGTCCTCTTTTTCATAAGTCCAGGTAAGACGCCTTTGACATCTGTGGTTCAAGAATGACTTGACACAAGGACTGTGACAGTTGTAGTCCACGTCTTGATACCTCTGTGTGTGATGGCTCTTGAAGCTCTGACTCCAGCTACAGTCTCTGTGAAGTTCCTTAAAATTCCTAAATGGGCTTTGACAATCTTCTTAAGACTACTGTCCTCCCTGCTGTTTGCCCGTTTTTTGTGCCACCTTCTTTCCTTTGCCAACTTTCCATCAATTTGCTTGGATGCCACATGGTGAGAACAACCAGTTTCTTTAATGTTACTGTTGAGCAAATGAACCAGACAAAGAGACCAGTTAACTGCTCAGGAAACATTTCATCACGTAATTGCAGAAATTACCTAACGCAGCTTAGCAAAAAAAAATAGGCAGGTAACTGTAGATGTTGCAGTGTGACACTTTCTGTTAGGTTTAAGAACCAGTGTTATTTTCTCTTCATAAGAAAACCAAAGGACACCAGGCAGCGTTTATTGGAAACCAGAAGATGACTATAGATTGATGAGCAGAGACGCTTAAAGACAAACACATTCAAACATGATTTGGCAGCTAAATAGCTTGTTATTGGGTATTTAACAGTGAACTTATCAATGTTTACCTCCATTATTTGACCTGAAGGTCAAGGTTGTATTGCTGAATCTTTATTTTATGTCAGCAGTAGAGACAAATCCACGGTTGAATTACTTCATGTGCTATCTTCTGGATTTGGTTCTAAATGTCAAGTAAACTACTTTGTAATGACTGCACGCTAACTATTCAGAGATGAATGAATTATTACAAAGCCCTGATTTACAATTCTTCCTCTCTGTAGTTTTCTGAGATTGAAGGTGCCACAGTTTCATTCACAATAAAGGAAGAAAGTCCAAATGAGACTTTGTGGATCAGTGAATCAGTGGGATTAGGTGGTAAGTCCTACAACTTCATTATTTTTTTCTAAATGCAACAGTGCATACACCATATGTTGTGCCATCTCTTTACATTTGCCATTTACAGGGTCTGCTTTACAATCTCCCAACCCAACTGTTGCTCCAGAGAGCACATATCTCAAGGAAAGTCATCAGTTGAGCCATTCAGAAGTCTCCAGACCACAAACCTCTGAGTTTGGTGAAATATACAGCACCAGTAAGCACACAGCAGATAACAGTGGCCTTCATTTTACTGTCAAGGCGGAGAAGGAGGAAGACCAGTCTGGGTTCAGGCGTGATGGATGCCAGCATGCTGCAGGAAAACAGACCAGACTTGCTGCCGAATTCTCAATGGAGGAAAGGGAAACTCAGCTGTGGTCCTCCCTAATTGAAGGCAGTGATATAGAGGCTGGGTTTCCTGACTTTTCCAGTGTGGTAGATGAGTATTCTAACACGTTTCCTGATCATTCTGACACTCCCAACACTACCAAAGTTCTTGGCGTGCAGCAGATATCTTCTCAGAGGCCAAATAGCGGTGTCTATAACAACGAGTTTCGGAAGGACATTGACCAGTCGTCCAGTTTTCATCCCCAGGGTGGCCATTCACATCATGACAGACAGAGAGAACAAGTGTATGAGCAGAGAAATGCACATATGAGACACTTCGATGATCAGAAGGACCAAGAGGATGCAGCTGATGACAGACCTGTTTTAATGGCCTCACACACCACTTTCACTCCAGGGAATTTCCCTGCACACAAATCTCTGTCTGGAATGGCAAGGAGCTATGTCTGTTCTCAGTGTGGGAAGACATTTAGCCGTCTACACCAATTCAAGCTGCACTACCAAAGCCACAAGAGAAAGCGGACTTTTTGGTGCACAGTATGCGGCAAAAACTTCCAGTGTTCGTCCCACCTCAGCATACACCATCGAACACACACAGGAGAGAAGCCATATGGTTGTGGACAATGTGGGAAGAGGTTCACACAGCAAAGCAGTCTGAGGGTCCACCAGCGCACACACAGCGGGGAGCGTCCATACTGCTGCACACTGTGTGGGAAAACCTTCATCCTGATGCACCATTTAAAGCGGCACAGAATCATTCACACACACAGCTGAGGTCGTCCCAGCACATGCACCTTGAATCTGCACGCAGGTGATGTTTTTGTGTACTTTTCACCATTCTGTTCTGCACCATTCCTCTAACTTTGAAATCGCACCAGAAACCTACCTAAGACTGGACTATAGAAATTGTTTACTTTGCCACCCCTGTCTACTTTACAAATGGTAACACATATGAATGCAGATCATACTGAACTGAACAAGACCACTCAGTGGAAGACAGCAGTGTCATTGAACCCAATCAGAAACCCAGGGAGCTCATTTTAGTGGGATTTGTATCATTGTTATACTGCATGTAATTTAGTATTGTATGAAATGGTTATTTTACTATGCAAATCCATCCAGATGTAAGACATGGCATTTGTTTCTTTATATCGATGTTATATCATCAAAACACTAACCCAATTTCCATCATCTAAACATAAAGCTAGACATTCCAAAAATGGCTTTCCAGTTTCTCAAATCTTGCAGACTTCTTAATCCTCACTTTTGTAGGAACATGCCTTACATCAAGGTTCCTTTATACCAAGGATCTGTCAGCTTTGGTGACAATATGCTATTGTACCTAGTTTTTATGACATGAATCCCAAAATATCTTGCCCCCATTGTGACAATTTCCTTTCATAATTGGTCCAACCAACTAGTTTAATTTGCTAATTTTTTTTTTTTTACATTATAGTTAAAATTTCTTGGGATGGCGTTCCTTACTTTGTAAGCTCCCTCCTGAAATATTGATGCTTATATTGGACGAATGGTAAATTCTGTCATCACACCAAAAAATATTTTTCTAAACTTTATTAAACAAACTGTATCTGTGGTTTTTGTGTTGGTGCAGTGGCCTGCTTGTTTTGCAAGCTATACAACAAGTCCTCAACACTAGTTTTAAAATTTATCTTTTTCAAACCAAAAACATTCTATTTTAGAATGAACCCCCCATTGATAAAGCAAACTTGTAATGATTTACAAAGTTTGTCCAATGAGGCCTGGATTTTGAAGCTAGAATGACTAATAACCTGATATCATTTACTTTCTCAGAATTTTCTAAACTCTTGACACTTCCAATTACCGTATTTTCCCGACCATAAGGCGCACTGTATTAAAAGGCGCAGTCTCAGTTATGAGTGCTATTTCTGTATTTAAAACATACACAAGGCGCACCGTATTATTAGGCGCATGCTGAAACATACAGTAAAAAATGACAACGGAACTAAAACAGTGATTTTCGACACATTTATTGAACAAAATATTCATTCTTCCACCACAAAACCATCAAAGTTTTCATCTTCTGTATCTGAATTAAATAGCTGCACTATTTCAATGTCCAACACCCCGAATTCCTCTTCTTAATCATCTGAATCAGACTCACCGACCGGTTCTGCTTCAGCGTTGATGCCGGCTTTTGTGAAAGCTCTTACAATACATGAAGACGGTATCATAGCCCATGCGTCTACAATCCACCCGCATATGGTGGCATAACTTGCCCGCCGCTGCCTGTCTTTGTGAAGGTGTGTTCACCTTCCGTCATCCAGTGCTCTGTCCGTTTCCGTGGCAGCCGAGAACCACGGTGAACGATGACTTCTGGTGCCCCGTTGTGTGTATCGCCACCGTGCTGGTCCCTTTTTCTCCACTTTGTGGGTCAAAGGGATGGTAAAAGTCAGAGGGATCTCATCCATGTTGGTGATGTGGCTTGGCGTGGTTATCTTGTTGTGGCAGTAGGTGCGGAAGATGGCCACCCTCTCCTGGTAATCCGTTGGCAGCCGCTGCGCAACAGTTGTCCTTGCGCGTATGGAGAGATGCCGCTGCCTCATAAAGCAAAAACACTAAGATTGCTCGATTTTCAGCCGCATATTCGACGGCCTGCAGTTTAAAGTAAGGCTCATTCATACGCGTCTCGCTTGACCGGCGCCATTTTAGGGGATCCTTACGCGTAGGTGTGCCGCTAATCGATTGGCGGAGCGTTTACTGTAGTGCACCCACCAAAGGTGCACAGCAGATTTTGGAACTCAGTCCACACACAAGGCGCACCATATTATAAGGCGCACCGTCGATTTTTGGGAAAAGTGTTTTAGGTGCGCCTTATAGTCGTGAAAATATGGTAAATCAAAGACTCTTGACAAATTTAGATGTAAACTTCTGATTGGTTTGAATTGTGATGTAGTGAAGTATAGCTAGAATATAACATTTAAAGCAATTCATGAAAAAAAAAGAAATACCACATAAATGTTTTGCAGATCAACATACAACAGAGGGCAGTACAGCCTATCTAACGATCCCTTTACAGCGGAAAATTACTGGAACCATCAATAGCTTTGTCAAGATATTTGCTGTGCAAAGTAAACTTGATCAAACCCCACACTCATCTGCCAGCCTTTGAAGGGCTGTTGCTATTTCTTTATATTTATGCATTGTATTCTTCTGCACATAACTGCATTGTTTTTGTATGGGAAATAAATTTAACTGTTTATTGTAGATTGTATTCTTATGCTTGTTATGTATGTCAGCCTGAATATCCTATGATGGGAGCTTACACTATTAACACTATTTTTAAGACAGAGTTTAGGATTACTTTCCTGAGTTTATTAATTTTTCAAGAGCAAAATTATTCTACAGTAACAAAACTGCCGTAATCTAATCATGTTTTACACTAGCATGCATAATTTTTGCACTCCTCGTCATAGTTTCTGTTAATGTAATCAATTAAGAGACAAAAGAAACAATCTCCAAAAGGAATAAAATTTAACATGAAACTTTTTTTCAATAGTTAGAGAATAAGAAGCCAAGATTTGAGCTCTTGGAAAACAATGATCTATTAATCTTTATACCCAGATCCTCCTAAACTTTTCCTAACAATCAGAAGTGTTTTTGTTCCTCTTAGCAGCTATCTAGAAAATCTAAAAATGAATTATGTTCAAAATCTTCCACTCGCTTCACTGTTCATAATATTAATTTTGACTCATGAGAACCCACACTTTTGGATGTTACTGTAAATTTTAAAAGCACGTCTGAATAGGCATTCCTAAAAATAATTCAACAACAATCCAAAGAAAATATACACAGATATGATCATGTGTATAGGGTGGTGACTTCATGGTTCAAAACAGACGAGCATATAACAGAAACCTCATCATCGAAGTCTACAGAAATCCTACACATACCAACCAGTACCTCTAGTTTGACTCTCACCACCCACTGGAACACAAGTTGGGAGTGATCAAAACTCTCCAAAGAAATACCCACCACATCCCAAGGCAGGAAGAAGGAACAGGACCACATTAAGACAGCTCTCAAAACATGTGGCTACCCAAGAAAACGAGACCCCAGCAAAGAAGAGGAGGAGAGAAATAAACATCACAGTGTTTCAATCCTCTAGCTGTCCAGGGTCTCTGAGAAGTTTAGAAGCATCCTCCAGAAACATAACATACCGGTTCAGTTTAAACCAAGCAACACTCTCAGACAGAGGCTGGTACACCCAAAGGACAAGACACCAAGACATAAACAATGTAATGTTGTTTATGCTGTACAGTGTCAGGATGAATGTAAGGAATTGTACACTGGTGAAACGAAACAACCTCTCCACAGAAGAATGGCACAACACAGATGTGTCACCTTTTCAGGTCAGGACTCAGCAGTCCCCTTACACTTAAAGGAGAGTGGGCACTCCTTTGAGGGCAGCCAAGTACTGGTTTGAGAGGGGTGTCAAGGAAGCTACCCATGTCAAATTGGAAAAACCATCCTTAAGCAGAGGTGGAGGTCTACGGCACTTCCTATCACCCACATACAATGCAGCCCTCCACTCCTTTGAACAACAAACCAAACGTTCACACCATTTCAGGAGACCTGGTGACTCACCACCATGTGAGCCAGCAGACAAAGGGGAGACACCTCAACTGAAACTAGGTGAATGACCCTACCAACGACCCTGCCAACGACTCAGGTGACCACCCGGATCATTAGCCATGCCAATGGTCCACAAGGTCTATATTTTCAAGCTCGGTCCACAGCGAATTCAGAACTGAATAAGCCTTCTGGATAGAAGGTGAAACGTCTTCAAAGAAGAAATACAGTCCAGTATTAGTACAGTGATCCCTCGCTATATCGCGGTTCATCTTTCGCGGCTTCGCGGATTTTATTTTATTTTATTTTTTTTTACAGTGCCTCTGAATCCTGATTGGCTCAGGGGCTTTACTGTTGTCTATAAATAAAATATTGACGCTGTACTGTATTGATTTTTCACTTGTCAACAGTTTTCGTTTCTGTACATTCTGCCAACTTTACGTTTGCATTTTTTCAATTGAAGACACACGTGTTGATAAAGAGGAGGAGGACGGACTAACACTTGGTCGCTTAGCAACCATGGTGAGAATGGCCACTGAACTTCAGCGCACGGCACAAGAATGGGACCCTTTGATGAGTCGTTCATTGCAGTTCTCAAATATAATTGAAGGTGGCATATCCGTTTATAAAAATCTTCTTGCCCAGAAAAAGAAAGAGCGCCAACAACTACCTATAACAATGTTCTTCTCTCGGAGAAAGACTCCTGCGCCTTCCGTAGAAACAGACGCTCCAGCGGAGCGGAGTCAGGACGCAGAGGCACAGCTGGGACCGTGAAATACGCGAGTGACAATGTTTCCAATCTTGTACAGTATTACTATATTAAAATTATTGTTTTAAACAAAGTTTGGTCTTTAAAACAGGTTTTGATGTTTGGTTTCATTCTACTGTTCAGTATTGCATTGTAAAATAATTTAAAAAAATAAAGTTGCTACTTCGCAGATTTCACTTTTCGCGTGTTACTTTTGGAACGTAACTCCCGCGATAAACGAGGGATCACTGTATCCAGTATAATACCATTTTAACCATTTTGCACAAACCTGAATATTATATATTTCTGATATGTATATTCTTCAGGTAAACTCCTCTCTGTACTATGTACAAGTATACAGTCTAATTATTTAGGGTTTTAAAAAAATGTATAATTTCTATTGTTTTTTTGCAGTATATATTTATTACTTATTTTTATATATTTGCATTCCTGTCATTTCCTCTGTGTGTTTTTGCTGCTGTTGCACCATAAATTTCCCAGTTGACAAAGAAAACTACCTTGGATAACTATGACCTGGATGATTGAGAATCTACACAGACATCTTGCATCACAATTTTGGAAAGATACCCTTTGTTTGGTGCGAGAGAAAAAACAGCTAAGAAGTTAGCGGATTTTAAAAACCACCTATGCTGCAGCAGAAGATTACTCCCACCTGTCTACGCATCGGATCAACAGTAAAAGAACACAGAGCCCAGGTAATTCTTCACACCACGGAATAACGGTTACTAAATTAAAGGATCAGACAATCCATTTTACCATAAACGCCCTGGAAGCTAAGTTAGATGAAAGAAGGGAGGAACTATACCTACTGCTCCCCTCTGAAATGATGGAAGAAGTAGCCAAATTTGTTTCCAGGACTCAGGCCACCCATCACACCAGGACCAAGGGACATCAGACACGAAAATTCACCACCCTACTGGGAAAGCACAACCCCAACGGAGCCAACCCCTTCTCCATGACAGAAAAAACAGGACACATCCTTGTCTGATGCACAACGGGAGAAATGGGTAAAAAACTTATCAGACAGGGAGCTTACACAAACCGAAGAGGAAGTGCTTGCCAAAGGTCTGAATTTTTCAGTCACCCCTGAAGAGGTACCAATTGTCGAACTCATCATAGCCACTGAGACAGCCATCAGAAACAATAAACTCCCGGAAGCAGAAGCAGAACAGATTAGGCTAAAGGTAACGGCTGCTAGTGCAAAAACTCTAACCTCCAATATCACAAACGAGGAAAAAAGAGCCCTTGCATCCTTAGCCAAGGACAAGGACATCACCATCTTATCAGCCGACAAAGGTAGGTTCACGGTCCTACTCAATACCACTGACTATGACACCAAAATAATCAATCTCCTGACAGACACCAATACATATGAGAAACTCAAGTGAGACCCTACCAGCTCATACAAGAAGGTGGTAGATTTACTACAGAAAAGTGGAAAAGGAGCAAGCCATCGACAGACCATAATACTACCATCTATATTCAGGAGAAGCCATCCCTTGCATTTATCGATTATCCAAGATCAACAAACAAGGAACCCCTCTCAGACCAATAGTAAGTAGCATAAATTTTGTAAATATAACATTTCAAAATACTTGGCCTCCATCTTGTCTCCCATGGTTGGCAACACCCCACACCACATCAAAAACTCCCAAGACTTTGCTAAAAAGGTCAGTGGTCTCAAACTACATCCAGAAGAGACCAAGGTACCCTACGATATCACATAACTCTCCACGTGCATCCATACCACCAGGGCAATAGACACCATCCACAAGCACCTTCTATTGGACAAGAATCTTCCAGAAAGAACAGCCTTAACACCGGCCCAAATTTGCACCAGTATAGAGAAGGCTTCTACAGGCAGAAATATGGCTGTGCCATGGGTTCACCAGTATCCCCCCAGTTGACAATCTATACATGGAGAAGTGGGAATATCAGGCCCTGACATCCTTCACAGGAACTGCACCAAGCCACTGGTTCAGATATGTGGATGACACCTCGGTCAAAATTCGAACACAAGAATTTGAAGCGTTCTCGAATCGCCTCAACAAAACAGATGAGCATGGCTCTTCAGCTCAGATTTTTAACTTTCCATATTTTTAAAATATGATTTAAAAATTTATATTGTTTAAAAACTGGCACAATATTATGTTCCAATAATAATTTATTTGTTCATGAATTATTTTAATTTGAAAAAATCTGGAAAGTCAAACATATTATCAATTAAAATATAATTGTTCAAAGATGCCGTTGTCCTGACTCACATTACTGCTACATTTATTTCAGGGAAAGTTTATTTTATCAGTGTATTGAAACATATAACATATTCAATACATTTATCCAGACACCCAAAATCCCTGAAAATGTATATTTTAAGTTCAAAAGAGCAAAATGCCGAAAGAAGGACCTGTACTGTGGATTACTTTCAGTCATTAACCAAGATGATCTGGTAGATGGCACAACATGCTGCAGATGTGCTCACACCGTCTTGATATCTGCTTAATCACACAATGTGCATAAAAATAAAGGGTACAAAGTTCTTCATAAAACTCCTTGTATGGTAACAAAGTTGGTTCTAGAGTATTATGAAGGAAGGTGATGGAAAATGTGAGGGGTCTGAAAATAAAAATGCTTGAATGAGTCAGAAAAACTTGACTGTGATGACCGATAACAAGCATAGTCATATCTGATACCCAACCACAAGGAAGTTCCACTACCTGGAACTGGTCTGCATTCTTACTGGGACTTTAGAGGTTAGTCTGCCCTGAGATGCCCTACACGGCAATGCCAGACATCTTTTTTTCTGCTTGAGTTTATTCATTTCTTCATTCACTTTTGGTTTGTTCAGTTAGCAAGAATCTTATGGCAACAGCTGAATGTCTTCAATAATCACTTGTTTGTTAGAGTGTACACTAATAATGACAGAAAGTCACGTGACAATGACCATGATGGCAGCCTAGTGGGAGTGCACAAAAAAATGAGTATTTGCGACTGATGTCTAAAGTACAACCTTGGCAGCGACATGTCTAATCCCCCGCCAGCCATGCAGTGTGAGATTTTTTACCCACGCCTGCAAAACAGCTATGAAAACAACATCGCCGATGATAGCCAGCGACATGGACGCTAGCCGCACAGCTAATTTAGCCAAAGTTCTGAGTGAGCTTAAGTCACTCCGGTCAGACTTTAGAACAAAGCTGGACAACATAGACACTCGTCTGACTGGAATGGCGAACTGCATGGAATCCAAAATGACACAAATGCAACGAGATGTCACCTCAAATGAGGTGCAGATAGACAAAGGTGAACGCTGCATCGTGGAGGTTGAGGGATCACTCGAAAAAGCGCAAGCTGCACTTGACACGACCATCACGCTTGTTACTTTCCTCGAATCCTAATCAGAGGATCTGGAAAACCAACGGAAAAACTTCCGGCTGCTTGGTGTACGGGAAGGAGCTGAGGACCAACAGTCGTTTTTCGATTTCATCAATGACAGGCTACCGAGATCATGTCATTCTTTTTAGAAAAGGTGCACCGTACACTAGTAACCGGGAACCCCAACTGGGGCAGAACGATTCTCATTCGCTTCCTTGAGTTTCAGGAGAAATCATGGCGACAAGAGATCACATACGATGGGCCAAGATAATATTTGTCCAAGATCTCTCTGCGGAAACTGTTCGGATCCGTCAGGGATTTAACTTGTTGACATGAAGGCCTTCCGTGGATTCCATCACAATCCTTGCAAACTCAGAATACTGCATGGGGACAAGATTTACCTCTTTCCCACACCTCAGGATGCTGAAGAGTTCTACAAGAGCATTTAACATCCGGAGTAATCTTCTCAGGTATGTGCGAATAAGTGACTCAAATAAAGCGCTGCTGAAATCCACAGCTGATGGACACAACGGATTCGGTGCTGATGTCAACTGGAAATTTGGAGGTTTAATATGAAAGAGCATTAATATTTTTTGTAGTAAGCCTTTACTGAAGCAGCCTGTGACATGTCTGGATTTGTGTTCATGTACAAATGTGCATAGTATGCCAGTGTTTTTATTTGAGTTGAGACAGTCACAATTTAATTTAATTACCTCTATATGTGTGGGAGTGCTATATATTCAGCCTCCCGTAGTTTGCGTATGAACAGCAGATATTGGCAAAATGAATGCGGGTGAAGGCCATTATCGTAATATATATAACACATTAGACAATATTACATTATGTTCTATATAAAAATTGCTTTGATATTTCAAGTGCACAGTGGGGGAGCACAGATGGTGCTGTTTTGGGTTCTTTTTTTTTTTTTTCAACCAAAAGTATAGTACATATTTGAGAAAACAATGGCAAGCCATTTTCCATATGACTGCAAACAACAAGCCCAGCTCTGTATTCCAATTCTATAATACCATTTTAACCATTTTGCACAAACCTGAATATTATATATTTCTGATACTGTATGTATATTCTTCAGGTAAACTCCTCTCTGTACTATGTACAAGTATACAGTCTTAATTATTTAGGATTTTAAAAAAATGTATAATTTCTATTGTTTTTTTGCAGTATATATTTATTATTTATTTTTATATCTTTGCATTCCTGTCATTTCCTCTGTGTGTTTTTGCTGCTGTTGCACCATAAATTTCCCCAATGTGGGACTAATAATGGAAACCTTGAATCTTCTATGCCACTAACTTTAACCCAAGTAGTTGAGAAAACGTCTTTTGACATGATTATTTCAAGCATTTGATGAGAATGTGTTCACATTCTCATCTCTGAGGGAAAAAAATTTGATTGTTCCATATTCATTTTGTTGGTGTTTGAAGGTTTCCCAATGACATGAAATTGTCATCTGATCTAGCAAGTGATTTGGTATGTTTTGGCTTCGAATCTCATGGACCACATGTGCAATAGTTTTCTGTGTGGATACAAGTATTTAAATAATTTGTGGTGTTCAGCAATCCAAATGCTTCAAAAAAGTTGTCATACCTTGAGTGAATGATGGCGAAAAAACAATGTTCATTATTTGAAGTAACAGCAGACCCAAATTACAGTTGTTTTCTTTACAAATTATGTAACCAAACAACAGTGGGATGTTTTTTACAAGACACATTGTCTGAATAGAATTAAAGCCAATGCTATTGTTTGCACTGTCCAAAATTATTTTTGTGGGATGTTTTTTTCATTGTAAAAATCCATAATCAAATCCATAAATCCGTGAAAGTAAGTCTTGTTCTGAAATAAAGTTTTGTGTAAGATCTCCAAAAAGCAGTTTCAGCTCATAACAAAACACTCCCTCAAGAAGATCATGCATAATATCAAATGAAAAGTTATCACAAACGTGGAACTACTGCAATGAATTAAGTGTCAAATTATGTTTCAAACCATACAGTGACTTCTGTTTGGGGTTTTCCTGGAGAGACCAGCATTGCACTTCAAACATCTATCTTCTGCGTAGTATGACCTTAGGATCATCCTCACTGTATACTGTTTGACAATCACTCTTCTCAATCAAAGGTGATGCAAATGGTGACTACTAAATCAATCAATGTCAATATTTATTTATATAACGTCTTTTACAATCAAAATTGTTTCTTGGTGCTTTACAGAATCCCAGGGTCTGACCCCAAACAAGCAACAGTGGCAAGGAAAAACACCCCTTTAATAGGACGAAACCTTGACCAGGACCAGGCTCATGGAGGGGGACCCTCCTGCTGATGGCCAGCTGGATAGAGAGAGGAGAAGGGGGGAGGACAGGTAGAGGAGAGGAGAGGTAGAGGAGAGAATAGGAATAGATCATAGAAAATACATACAGAAATGACTCATTAAAACCAAGAATTGTGTGCATTCAAAGATTATCCCCTGTAACCTGTGCTTGTACCATACACTGCTGCAACAGAAAATGGAAGACATAGCCCTTTGCTTTCCAATTTTTTCCAAATCATTTATCAGAGGTGCATGGTGAATTTCTTCTGGTGATAGTCAAGAGTTGCTAATGAGAATGGAATCTTCGTAGACACCGACTTGGTTATGATAGATGTTTATTGGAGAGAACAGTCAGGTATCAATCGGACACTGCAGCTTGCCCGAGGGAGGTTTCATGGTGCCGTTGGTGAAGAACTCCGAAGTGCTTACATCAATAGCTCCTTTTTATAAAGTCAAGTAAACACATTCTTCTCTGATGACCTCATGATACACAATATAGCAAACCTAATGGCATAGAGTTCAGTTAGTACCAAAAATGGGAGTAGTAGAAAGGCTTCATTCAAGATTACTTTATTCATCCCCGGAGGGAAATTGAATTCATGATACACATCCTCATATGAAGAACAAGTTGGAGCCGACGGGTTCCAGCATCACTTCTTTGCAGCTTTTCTTAGCAATAGCAAGACTTCCATTGAAAGAAAAGCAGAAGTCACAGGGCACATGTGGAACATATCCTAATATGGCACCAGGCTGGCTGAGAAACACATTGTGGCCTTACAGAAGTAAAGGCATGCACAGAATAGATACACAGGCTTCAGATACTACAGGTGCCAGTATAACATCAAAACCATACTTTTGCATGTCCTGCGTATGAAAAAGTGACACCAGATGTATGTTCATCAAAGCTGAATTGAATTTCTTAAAACAAAATAAAGAAAATAATAACTTCCATCAAAGAAGTCACAGTACCGTAACTTCCGGACTATAAGCCGCTACTTTTTTTCTACACTTTAAACACTGCGGCTTATTTATGTTTTTTTTTCGTGGCACACTATCACAACTACTGTATTTTCTGGACTATATGTCGCTCTGGAGTTTCAGTCGCACTAGCCAAAAAATGCATAATAAAGAAGAAAAATAGATATACAAGTTGCACTGAACTATAAGTCGCATTTTGGGGGAAAATTTATTTGATATAATCCGAGACCAAGAACATACATTTAATCTTGAAAGGCAATTTAAAATAATAAAGGATTAGCAATAGGGTTACGGTATGCTAATGTAACAAATTCAGATAACTATAGCATAAAGAACATCCGAGCATGTTTACCAAACAATGAAGTCTAACTCCATAGACAAGCACCGCTTCTCCTTCTGTGTCGCTAAAGGAACTCGTTCCTCAGGTACACATGCCTAGAGCGCCTCTTGTGGTTGTCAGTGTGAAAATAACGAACATGTGAAATTCTGTAATAATGTATTTATTTAACATATAAGTTGCTCCGGAGTACAAGTCGCACCCCCTGACAAACTATGAAAAAAGTGAGACTTATAGTCCGGAAAATACAGTATTGTGAATCAGTCATTTTTACTAACCCTCATCAACGTGGAAAATACTAGAAGAAAAGCATATGATGCGACTTTTAAGTTAAAAGTGATCACTCTGGCGGTTGAAGAAGAAAATCGAGCTGACGCACGTAATCTTATCATACATTACGGTAATCAATGGCGAGAAGGTGGAGATGCCAGCATAAAGAACTGAACCAAAGCAAAAAGACGACAAAAGCTTTTAGATGTAAACATCGCAGGTGGCCCGAGCGTGAAAATGTTCTAGAAGACTGGGTCAACACACAGAGAGCAGGCGGCCGCGGTGTTTCCGCTGAACAAATCAGACGGAAGGCAAAAGCAATCGCCACCGCGATGAAAATAGATGAAAAAGATTTTAGAGGTGGGCCATCATGGAATTTTAGATTGTTCATTGTTTGAGTAAAAAAGCATAAACAACATAATTTGTGTGTAGCTGATACAAACATATATTTCAAGATAGCTGCATTACAGACACCGTTAGAAAAAAAAAAAACATTTACCGGTAGAATATATTTGTTTATGTTGCTAAGTGCATTAAATTAAAAGAAAAGTTAAAAAATCCTGACGTGATAAAAATTGGATTTAAGGTCTCTATATAAACATACAAGTAAAAAGAGTGGCTGTTGTTTCTTACCTGACTGTTTGTCACTCATCAGTGACTCGTCTCTTACGGTAATAAAAACATATACCAGTACTGAATGTTTTCGATCTAATTTTTCATATTACTACGTGGGATACCTGCGGCTTAAAATCCAGAGCGGCTTGTATAAGTACAAAATAGATTTTCTTTCTAAAATTAGATTATGCGGCTTTTAATCAGGTGCGCTCTGTAGTCCGAAAATTACGGTGAGTATCAGGCTCTAAGTGACCCTCTTTAAAAATTTTAAAATTTCTCAATTTCTGCACATGAACTTCAATATTTCTAAAATTGGAACATATGAAAGTATCCTTCACAGGCACTTGATTATAAATTCCGGTTCTCTGATTTCTCCTGTTATTGTATCTCACTCCCAGTTGTATTTCTATTGGCTCTACAATTCCCCATTTTTTGTTAAAGAATTTATTTAGTTTCCATTGAGTGTTCAAATGTGTGAATGGGTTTTAAAATTCTTCACAGATTTGTTAGGATCATCCAATGGTAAAGCAGCAATAGCAGCATCCTTAGCCTGTGAGTGAAGTTCACTTGTTAGTTCCTCCAAATCTCCTACAATTGAGGATACTAAACTGACGGAAATCCCACTCCCCTATAATTTGGCCACGGAGGATGCACACATTTCTTTGGTTGAATCTTGAGTTAGTTGAGAAATGCTCTCAAAAAATGATGGCAGAGCTACAGTACATTGACCAGGGGAATTAACCTGCTCCTCCACATCATGAGATGAGGATGCTACTGGCTCATTGTTAGCTGTTGAAGTTTGAGTTCAGTTCGCTCCGCATTGCCATGAACACAATTAAGATGCTTTCGAAAACCTGAATATGTTGAAAAGTGATGCCTACAGCCTTGCTGAGAACAAAACAATTTGAACTTGGGTCCAGAATAGTACCCATGTTCAGTTCTTAAATGTGAAATCAACTGCTGACTGCTGTGAAGAACTTTCTGACAAGAAACATGTCAGCATTTAGCTTCTTACCCACTGATCGAGTGTGAGAAGTCTACTGCCTGATTAAGTAGTCTGGCTCTCAGTTCTTTCAGTCTTGGTGATGCCTTCATTTTTCCCACATTAATGTTATACACCATTGTCTACAGGAATGTGTAAAAGTTGACAAGTGCATCACCATAAGACAAGTTAAACACAAAATGTGCTTTGAAAATCAAATCAAATCAATCTTTATTTATATAGCGTTTTTACAATCAAAATTGTTTCAAGGCGCTTTCCAGAATCCCAGGGCCTGACCCCAGACAAGCAACAGTGGCAAGGAAAAACTCCCCTTTAACAGGAAGAAACCTTGAGCAGGACCAGGCTCATGTAGGGGGACCCTCCTGCTGATGGCCGGCTGGGTAAAGAGAGAGGAGAAGGGGGAGGAAAGGTAGAGGATAGGATAGGTAGGAGAGGAGAGGAGAGGAGAGGAGAGGGGTAGAGGAGAGGAGAAGTAGAGTGAAGGGGAGGTAGAGGAGAGGAGAAGGAGCAGGAGGAGGAGGGGAAAGAGGAGAGGAAGGGAGAGGAGAGGAGAGGAAAAGGAGAAGGAGGGGGAGGAGAGGAGAGGAGAGGAGAGGAAAGGAGAGGAGAGGAGAGGAGAGGAGAGGAGAGGAGAGGAGAGGAGAGGAGAGGCACAGAGCACAGAAACACACACAAAAAATATGATATACAATCACTTCAGCGGGGCCGGAGGTCATTATGCAGCTCCGAGGGCGGCGATACCTGTAAATAAATAGGGGGGGGAAGCAGAAAAACTACACAAGAATCAGCATAACTAGTCTGCTTGATGAGGAGAGGAAAGGAGAGGAGAGGAGAGGAAACCATGACCCAGTGGAGTGACAGAGGCCTGTCAGGTGATCATGTTTCCGGACCCCGGCAGCCTTGGCCTATAACAGCATAACTAAGATGTGACCTAACGATTAGACGACCCCCTAAGTATGATAATTTGTCTGTCTATGATAGTAACTGGAACTACTGAATTAGTAACAATAAGCTTTTTCAAAGAGGTAGGTTTTGAGTCTGATCTTAAAAGTAGCGATGGAGTCAGCCTCCCGTACCTGGACAGGGAGCTGGTTCCATAGCAGGGGGGCCTGGTAGCTAAATGCTCGGCCCCCCATTCTACTCCTAGAAACTCTGGGAACCACAAGTAGACCAGCATTCTGAGAGCGGAGTGGTCTATTGGGCTGATAAGGTATCACTAGCTCCTCCAGGTAGGATGGAACTAGGCCTCTGAGGACCTTGTAGGTCAAAAGAAGGGTTTTAAAAATTATTCTAAATTTAACGGGCAACCAATGAAGTGACGCCAGTACAGGAGTTATGTGATCTCTTTTGTCAATACCTGTCAGAACTCTGGCTGCAGCATTTTGGATCAACTGGAGACTTCTTAAAGAGTTGTTTGGACACCCTGATAATAAAGAGTTACAGTAGTCCAGCCTGGAAGTAACAAATGCATGGACTAACTTTTCAGCATCATGTCAGCAGCTTCCTGATCTTTGTGATGTTCCTCAAGTGAAAAAAGGCACTTCTAGAGACTAATTTAATGTGTGAGTTGAAGGAGAGATTTTGATCAAAAGTTACTCCTAGATTCCTCACAGAGAGACTAGATGTTAATGAGATACCATCTAGAGTGATCATGTGATCTAATCTATCCCAGAGAGGTTCACGACCAAACACTATGACCTCAGTTTTTCCTGGGTTAAGGAGGAGGAAATTTGAAGACATCCAGGACTTTACGTCTTTAAGACAGGTCTGGAGCTTCACTAACTTCTCTGTCTCCTCTGGTTTCATGGATAAATAGAGCTGAGTGTCATCAGCATAACAATGAAAATGTATCCCATGCTGCCGAATAATGTTCCCTAAGGGAAGCATGTACAATGTGAAGAGGATTGGTCCGAGTACAGAACCTTGAGGAACTCCATGGCTAACCCTACTGTATGAGGAGGGAACACCATGGACATAAGCAAACTGGTATCTATCAGATAAGTATGATCTAAACCAGTCTAGTGCTGTCCCTTTAATGGGAAAAGTTCATCACATGCCCCAATGGAGTCCTTGGCTTGGCTTGGAATGAGATGCTTATCCATGGCGATGTAGAAATGGTCAATCTTGTTCCTCTGATGCCCAACAGCAAGAAGGTATGGCTGCCGACCCTGTTGGTTGCTAAGATGCTCCTCCAAACTGCAGCATGACTATGGTTGACATTAAGAAACCTTACATTAAATTCAAGAATGAGCTGTCACAAAAAAAAAAAGCCCATTCAGAGTAAGGTTAATTTTCCATCCAAGCAAATTTTAATCAACCTTGTGTGGTTAAGAGGTTAATGTGGAAAATTCTGAACTTATACAATTACCTTATGAAAGACTACCAGTCCCTCAATTGCATCACATGCACTGATTTTGGGAGACGCCTTTCCCCGAGGTGGTGGTGGGAGATGCATTAACAAAAACAGAGTGGCCATTTCTGGGTCGTAGGCTGAGGGCAAAGAGTTTGAAAGATTAACTGAAAAATTCATTCCAAGTTTGAAAGACAACGGGTGCATTACGTAATAATTTTCTATTACTGTTCACATTCCAAAACTCTTTCATGTACCAAAGTTGCTTTCATTTCCTAATTTTAATCAATCATAAAAGTAATAATTTGCACCCAACTGCAATTACAACAAATGCTTTAGCACACACGCACACACACACACACACACACACACACACACACACACACACACACACACACAACTTACTCGTTGCATCAATCAAGCTGACTTTCTGAAGTACCTTCTACTGTCTGCCATAAGCGACACAACTCTGGTGTTGAAGTGAGACTTTTGGCCTGAAGGACACATCCCACTTTTGAAGCAGTCTGGATGACGTCTCACTGTCAAACAGGAGTGTGTCTTAATCAACCTGTATGAAATAAAATGAAATTACAAATACAGGAAATGCTTGTAATTGTCAAGCCACTCTTAACATACGATTCCAAACTTACCGATCCTTCTATTCCAAGAATCTGAGAAGATGGAGAGGATATCGCCACTTCTGTCAGGATCATGTCCCCCTCACCTTCTGAAAAATCAAGAGCCTGTCTGTGGTGTGGTTCAGCAAAGACCTGGCTTCTCATTAAGTATCCCCATCAAGCTAATTTTCAACAATAACAGTCCTTTTTTTAATTGTGGATCCCCGGAACAAAGGTCAGTGGGGCTTTTTGGTGGCAGTGCAGATTCTCGACGGATCTTCCTTTGGACCATTTTCAGACGCCAAGCAATGTACCCTGTGTTGCTTTTTGCCATCATAGAAGTGTTGCTGAAATAAAAATGAACATACATTCAGACTTTATTTTCATAATGTAAATGTCAATGACATACAGATGGTAGCAGATCATGAGAGCAGTGCAAACAATAATGACTTACATAGCCTTTGTCCGAATATGGATCCTTGAGGGTTGGGAACAGGATCACTATCCCAAGACCACAGTCTACTATGACTGATTTTGAGGGCAGGTGCCTGAGAGGGGATACATAAAATATCTATGAAATGGTCATGTGGTTAGCCACAAATTATTGTAATAGCAGTCTTGCTATATGAAAAACACTTACACATGATTATCAATCATGTTTGCCACCAGTATGTTGACCATTTTTCTTCTTGCAGCATCTGATGGGGTTTCTGTTGTGTGGTACTCCTGTAGGAATTCTTCACCTCCTGACTTGCTTCTAAGCACAGATTCAGCGAACTAACAGAAAATGAAACACAAGGTGGCACATGAGGATAACCAACACTCTGAAAGTGTGAATAAACTTATGATGTACAAGCATTATAACTATCTTAGTCTCTTGCAAGGGATTTTGTCCATAATTATAATTGATGTACCCGAGCTAAAGCTAGAGTCAGACACTTCAGATGCAGGAGAAAATGAGCTATCTGAAAATTAAAAAAAAGTGAAAATGTAACTGTAAATTATTGGACTTGCTTTATTTTTTTCTCACCATCATTTGAAAAAGCAGCACTGCATTGCCTGGCCCAATGAGGTTGCAGAATACATCTGCATCAACCTCTGTCCCTGTTGCATCCTTGTAAACCACTTGTGCATCAGGTGGCAGGCAAAACCTCTTGATAACAGGAAAAGACAGTCGTAATCTTGTCTTTATAAAAGACTGCTATTACAATAATTGGATTTATGCATATAAAAAAGCGGTTAAATCATATGAAGAATTAACAAAACAAAATCAAGCAAGTAATCTATTTCAAAACATGTTTCTTAATACAGACTTCAAAATTTCACCTCACCTTTTCCATGGAATTGCATCAATCTATTTATCAAATCAATCTTTATTTATATAGCGTCTTTTACAATCAAAATTGTTTCAAGGTGCTTTCTAGAATCCCAGGGCCTAACCCCAGACAAGCAACCGTGGCAAGGAAAAACTCCCCTTTAACAGGAAAAAACCTTGAGCAGGACCAGGCTCATGTAGAGGGACCCTCCTGCTGATGGCTGGCTAGAGAGAGAGGAGGGGGGGGGGGGGGGGCAGGTAGAGGATAGAATGGAGAGGAGAGGAGAGGAGAGGAGAGGAGAGGAGAGGAGAGAGGAGAGGAGAGGAGAGGAGAGGAGAGGACGGGCACAGAGCACAGAAACACATACAGTAAAATGTTGGTCCAGGTGAAGTTCAAAGAGCAGAAGAAGTACGTGAAATTGGAAGAACTTAAAGGACAGTTTGACTTCATGCTTCTGTCACCCCACTGTGTCATGGCTGACTCTCCTCTCCTCTCCTCCTCATCAAGTAGACTAGTTATGCTGATTCTTGTGTAGTTTTTCTGCCCCCCCCCCCCCTTCTGTATTCATTTACAGGTATCGCCGCCTTCGGAGCTGCATGATGACCTCCGGCCCCGCTGACCCACTCGGCCGGCAGCTTGCATAAATAGTGTATTTTTGTATGTGTTTCTGTGCTCTCCTCTCCTCTCCTCTCCTCTCCTCTCCTCTCCTCTCCTCTCCTCTCCATTCTATCCTCTACCTGCCCCCCCCCCCCCCTCCTCTCTCTCTAGCCAGCCATCAGCAGGAGGGTCCCTCTACATGAGCCTGGTCCTGCTCAAGGTTTCTTCCTGTTAAAGGGGAGTTTTTCCTTGCCACGGTTGCTTGTCTCGGGTTAGGCCCTGGGATTCTAGAAAGCACCTTGAAACAATTTTGATTGTCAGTGATGATGTTATTTCTCATGTAGTTTCTCTACTCCCCACCATTAATTATTATTATTAATTCTCTTCTACCTGTCCCTCCCCTTCTCCTCCCTCTCTACCCAGCCGGCCATCAGCAGGATAGTCCCCCTACATGAGCCTGGTCCTGCTCAAGGATTCTTCCTGTTAAATGGGAGTTTTTCCTTGCCACTGTTTCTTCCTGCTTTACCTTGAAACACTTTTGATTGTAACAAATGCTATATAAATAAAGATTGATTGATTGAGATTGCTTTTTAAAAGATGCTGCTATGACTGCATTGGTATTAGTATTGGAAAGATTGGTTGTAACTCAAGATGGAGGTTGCAGGTGCACATGTTACAGGATCCCAACTTGTAGAAGGCTGAATTGACAGAGATATTGAACTAAACACAGATAAAACCATGGCCAGCACTCGGTGGGACACAATTAAAGCCTATATAAAAGGGGGAATTATCAGCAATACTAACTAGCTCTGAAGCTAAACAATGCAACCAGGAACTGCTTTCAGAGAGATCGATCATTATAAGGACAATGATCTTGCAAAACTGAATAACCTCTTGGTTTTGAGCCCTAAATATGATAAATTATCATCTGACAAAGTGACTAGGAGCCTCAGGTGGACCAAACAAACATATTACGACCAAGGGGAGAAGGCGGGCAACTTACTGGCCTGGCTATATAAATAAAGGTTGATTGATTGATTGATTGATTGATAATTTAAAAAAATGCAGACAGATAGGATGTAAAGGAAAGGACGATAAACACAATAAGATCAACTACTGGCAATCTTACTATGGATCCATAGAAATAAATAATACTTTCAGAGACTTTTACGAGAAAGTATACAAATCAAATTGCATAGTAATGGGAGAACAAAATCTATTTCTTGATCAGCTGACACTCCAAACAATAACAGATGATGAAAAAAGCAGATTATATTGCCCATTGATGGCAGGTGAGCTTCTTGAAGCTATGGTGGATATTAATGGTGGAAAAGCAACAGGTCCAGATGGATTTACAAAACATTCCATAAAAAACTTGTTAATCCACTTGATATGTTTAGTGAATCTTTTATCAAAGGAATTCTACCAGATACATTGCAATTAGCTTTAATAACCCTTATATTTAAACCAAATAAGCCCCCAACTGAACACTTGTATTACAGACCAATCAGTTTGATGGGATGTGATACAAAAATGTGTATCTGTAATCTGTAAAGCACTTTCTAGAAGGTTTGATAAGTATATTCCACGACTAATTAACGATGACCAGCAAGGTTTTATACAAACAAGGCAAGGCTATCATAATATTAGGAGGATCTTGAATATACTTAATGAGAAACATAATGCGATAGACACTGCACTACTTTCAGTAGATGCTTCCCAAGCATTTGATAGAATAGAATGGCATTACCTTTTCAATGTTCTCCCGAGATACGGCTTAGGTGAAGTTTTTCTTAAATGGATTTGATTGTATACAAATGCAACTGCTGAGATCCTTACTAATAATGCCACATCAAAATCCTTTAGTCTACAAAGATCCATCCAACAGGGTTGCCCTCTGTTACCACTACTATTTATATTAGCAATAGAGCTTTTAGCTATGGCCGTAAGGGAACACAGCAGAATATCAGGCATTACAGCTGGGGGGAGGGAACACCGTATTTAGCTATTTGCAGATGACATATTATTTTTCTTGAGAAACCTGTCCTGCGCAGACCAGCTGTGTGGGATCTTCAGTCACATGTTCAACCTGAGCCTGAGGCTGGGGAGAGCGCCACAGCTGTGGAAGACGTCCTGCATCGTCCCAGTGCCGAAAACACCGCACCCCAAGGAGCTCAACAGCTACAGGCCGGTAGCTCTGATGTCTCATCTGATGAAGACGCTGAAGAGACTCATCCTCGATCACCTGCGCCCACTGGTGAGCTCCTTCACGGACCCGTTGCAGTTCGCCTACCAGCCAAGCATCGGGGTGGACGATGCCGTCATCTACCTCCTCCACAACTCCCTCACTCACCTGGAGAAGGCTGGAAGCACTGTGAGGATCATGTTTTTTGATTTCTCCAGTGCATTCAACACCATCCAGCCCAGGCTGCTGGGGGACAAACTCTCCAGTTTGTAGCTGGGGTGGATCACCACCTCACAACATGGATTCTGGACTACCTCACACAAAGACCACAGTTTGTGAGGGTGAAGGGCTCCCAGTCAGATCGGCTTCTCTGCAGCACCGGTGTCCCGCAGGGAACAGTTCTGGCTCCTATCCTGTTCACCCTCTACACCACGGACTTCTCATACAGCACATCTTCATGTCACCTCCAGAAGTTCTCTGACGACTCTGCTGCTGTCGGCCTCATCACTGATGGGGACGATACGGAGTACAGAGAACTTATTCAGGGCTTTGTGGACTGGAGCCTGCGGAACAACCTCCAGATCAACGCTGGCAAAACCAAGGAGCTGGTGGTGGATTTCCGTCGGCGTAACAATCCCCCGCCTGCACCGGTGAACATCCTGGGAACGGACGTTGACGTGGTGGAGTCGTACAATTACCTGGGTGTTCACCTAAACAATAACCTGGACTGGACACACAACACAGACGCCCTTGTCAAGAAGGGCAATAGCAGACTGTTCCTGCTCAGGAGGCTGAGGTCTTTTGGAGTGCTCCTGAGGACTTTCTATGACTCTGTGGTGGGATCAGCCATCTTCTACGGGATAGTCTACTGGTCCAGTAGCATCACGGACAGGGACAGGAAGAGGATGGACAGACTGGTGAGGAGGGCCAGCTCTGTCCTGGGATGTCCCCTGGACTCGGTGGAGGTTGTGGGAAACGGGAGGATGATGGCTAAGCTGTCATCCATGTTAAACAACACGTCCCACCCCCTACAGGACACCCTGACAGCACTGGGCAGCTCCTTCAGCGAGCGGCTGCTCCACCCTCGCTGTGTGAAGGAGAGGTATCGCAGATCTTTCCTGCCGGCTGCTGTCAGACTGCACAATAAACATAACACCCGCTAACACAATCTGAATATTATATATTCTGATATGTATATTGTATTCACCCTCTGTACTATGTACAGGTACACAGAGGCCTAGTATCCATTTATCTGGATTATTGTAAATATACATCCTCTTTGTATATTCCAAATCCTGTTCTATTTGATTTTATCTTATTTTTCTCTGAGTGCTCTTGCTGCTGTTGTTGCACTGTAAATTTCCCCGTGTGGGACAATAAAGGATCTGAATCTGAATCTAAAATATAGCATTCCTAATTTTGTGAGGTTAATTGAATATTTTTGGAGCTTTTCAGGTTTTAAAATCAATAACTCCAAATCCATACTTCGGCTCCTTAATAAGGAAGAACATCATAATCCAACAATAGATACCCCATATACAGTATGACGACAGTGGAATTTAGATACTTGGGTGTCAAAATAACTCCTGAACTAAATAATATAACGTCAGCAAATTACAATCCCCTAGAAAAAGTAACTGAAACACTGAACTGTTGGTCCACCTTGCCCATTTCTATGATTGGACAAATTAATTTAATTAAAATGACTATCTTACAACAATTTTTATACTACTTCCAAACACTCCCACTGCCACTATCAGAGATGTTTTACAACAAACCTAACAAACCTTTTAGTAAATTCATTTGGAATGATAGGGGGACCAGTCTTAACCTACTATATTTGCCTTATGAGCGAGGAGGACTACAATTTCCTAATCTCAGATGGTACTATAGGGCTGCTCAACTAGCCTCAGCAGCCTATTACTTCTGTACTACTACCTCTCCCACTTGGGTCTGCATTGAGCGTGAATCAATTCCACTACCATTAAGCTTATATATGTACTCCTCAGGCCTTAAAACATTAAAAATATGTACGAAAAACCCTTCCATTAAAAATACCATGGTCTGGTATGCATCACATAAACATATACTATAGGTGACATGCCCGCACTGTCTGTTTGTCCCTGTTTGGGGCAATAAAGAATTTCAACCTGGCGAAAAGGATGGGGGATTTTGGGTGTGGCATACAAAAGGGGTACAGAAAATAATAACACCTTTATGAGGATGGGATTCTACTTTCCTTTAATGATCTGTGGCAAAGATACCAAATCCCTAGAATTTTTTTTTTACGTATCTACAGCTGAAAAGCTATATGTCATCAAAGAATAAACAGATAATATATCCAACACCTCTGTCACAGTTGGAGGAAATAGCAATGGGTTAACATAGGAACAAAAGGCTTTGTATCAAGGTATTAAGGTCTACCGGCTGTATATAGTAATGAAACAACACTCGATAAAATAAACACATGGAAGATTGATTTACAAGATGACATTAATGAAACAGATTTGTATGAAGTTTGCTTAAGGGTGTAAATACAAGGTTTTGATTACTTCAATACAAGTGGCTGATGAGAATGTATATTACCCCCGTCATACTTCATCATATGTCTGCCACCAATCCGGATGCTTGTTTTGAATGCTTGGATGAGAAAGATACTTTATTGCATTGCTTATGGGGATGCTCTAAGATACAAGGTTTCTGGAGGGACATTATAAAATGCAGAAATGCTTATTACCGACGTTCCTTTGAACAGCAAACTGTCTGCTTGGAATTTAACCAAAGAGCTTTTTGGAATCTTTAAAACAGACTATGATACTGGAGTATTGTAGGCAAGGAGGGCTGTCGCACTGGAAGAGCATGGATGCTCCCTCATTGGGATTGTGGATCAACTAAATTTCAAGCTGTATAGGTTTGGAACGACTGACATTTAGGGCAAACAAAATGATTTTAAAAAGCTCTGGATACCTTACATGATTCTCATGACAGGAGAACTTAATATCTACTTGAGATCTACTTTGAATACTTGCAAACTGTAGGAGAGAACTCTATTTTATTGTTTTGTTTTTGTCCATATTTTACTTAATATGTATTATAATTTAAGATGATACAAGCGTGTGTCTGTATCTTGTGGGCCTGTGTAGAGATGTGAATGTACATGTATGCGTTGTTGGGGATGTTTTGTTTTCCTTGTTTGTTATTGAAAATGCAAGAAAATAATAAATACATGGAGAGAGTAATCATAATTTTGTGATTTACATTTAAAAGAAGTCAGTGGAAAATATAGTCATCATGAAAATCAAACTAAACTGTAGCTGAGACTGTTGGGAAATTATCTGAGAGTACAACTGAGCAAGAATGATACCAAACTGTTTCAATTTGACCAATTTTATTGTAATAACTGATCATGAGTACCGCTTAAGTTCAGTCAGTCAGTAACCGTTTCTACAGAGATTTTTCATTTGTTAGGATTTCATTGCTGATTTATGTGTTACCTGTATGTAGTCAAATTAAAATGACTTACAAATACATGAGCATAAATATAATGTGGCATTACTATAATTACTATTACTTCCCCTTTTTTAAAAGATAATTAGGTTAAGACATGCACGAGGTGTTGGTCCTTCACTTTAAATTCAACATTTGGGATGTAAAGGAAAAGAAAAAAATAAATATATCTTAAGTTATTATATCTTAAGTTAAATCTAAAGTTGGAAAATATGCCCTTTTACAAAAACATTAAGTGTATCATTTATCTGTACACATTTAAAGCATTCTGTAGGAACTACAGGAGTGTATTCAAAGATGTTAGGACCACACAAAGCCAGCACAGCCTACAAGAAATATTTACCAAAGAAACTACTTCATCTAGTAGTAAATCCACCCAAGTGGTTTGGCACTATAGTGGTGATAGTGTCACTATTCGCCAGTGTTATTCTTCGGCTTCAGCCTAGCCACCAAATTGGACACCAGATTCTCCAGTTGTTTGGCCCGCAGCCTCCCGGTCTCCAGGACCTCCTCATGGTTGGCTTTCTCCTTACTGTCATAATCCATCACTGCACGATTGCTTATCAACGACAAGGCGAAGCAACGCATCCCAGCATGACGGGCAACAATGACTTCATGGACCGTGCTCATCCCTTTAGCAATGAGAAGGAAGAAATAATTATTAACATATGTTTATCTTCTGTCAGCTGTTGCAACCACACCTTAATTAGTTCCTTCTTCAATGGTACATTACTGGGGAATTGCAAAAAACTTATGGCAATACTGTATTCAAGTTTTGTCAGCAGCTTAAATAGGTACCAGCACCCTCCCTGTGAACCCCAAAGGTATAAAGAAGAGAAAGAAAGAAGAGAACGTTGTTAGCGTAACTAAGGCGAAGTACACAGGGGTGAACGATACAGAGATTCTTATTTTTGATTAACTAAATCAGTAATCTATTATAGTATACTTTCAGGCAAAAGTCACAAGGCGTTTGTTAATAAATATGCAATGTCAGAAGATACTCTAGTGTCATTTGTGTTTCTTTTATTGTTTAACTTGTATAAAGGGAGATTTGAAAATGCTGACTGATCAGCCAGAACTCCAAATTAAGTAAAATATGTACAGGTAATTTAAACATATGCCGTAACAAATAAATAAATAATTCCCATTGCTATTCCGAAACAATGAATCTTCAAATATTTAATATTCAAAGTATTTTAGTACAAATTTGTAAAATAGACGTAGTGTTGAGTATTTGTTGTTTGAAATGGATTAGAGTTTTATTGTGTCAGAAAATGTTAGTACAGTATAGAACAAGTACTACTGAAGTAGTACTACAAGTACTACTAAATGTAATGTTACCCTCCATCAGTAGATATAGTGGAGTACAAACTTGAAGAAAACTCGATCCTTACCAACAGCATCAGCTCCAAGTTTGTGGAGCATACGACACTCAGCAACAGTTTCAAAGGTTGGACCTCCCAGGACACAGTAGACTCCTTCCCGCAGAAAGTCACTGAAGCCCAGGTCTGATGCAACATCAAAGGCCAGCTGCTGCAGTTCACGGTCATATGCGTCAGACATGCAGGGAAACCGGACGCCAAACCTGTGGGAAGAACAGGCTGAGTTCATTTTAACTGTTGTAATCTACACTAAAAATGCTGTTTTATTGCTTTGGAGCAGTGAAGCAGGAACATCCTGCCCAAATAATCCATGTCTAATAAACTCTGGTATCTTGGTGAGGGTTAGGGCTACCTTCTTTTTTCTTAAAAATATATGTAAGACAGTTGTATAGAGAAGGAAAATATGATTAAACATAGTAATTTGCAAGATATATAGACTCACTGGCCACTTCATTAAGTACACCTGTTCAATTGCTTGTTACAACAAATAGCAAATCAGCTAATAACATGACCACAACCCAATGCATTCAGACAAGATCAGGTCAAGACAACTTGCTGAATATCAAACCAAGTGGATTTTCTGACCAGTGAACAGTACCTTACGGCTAGTCTGAGTATTTCTGTGAGTAAGATCTACTAGGATTTTCCTACACAAAGCATCCCTAGGGCTCACAAATATAGAAAGAAAATCAATTTTGTATTTATACAAGTCACACCTGTCTATAAGCCACATTGTAACATCGGTCGCAGAAGAACTCAAACGCACACTCCTGCCAGCTTATTCTGCAGTGCGACTGCAGTAAGCTCTACTTTACACTGAAAGAAAGACGCGTCAACGAAGGGAGGTCTTCAATCACACACATAACCTGGCTTATGGTGTGCAGGTGCAAACAGTAATTAAAACAGTAATTAAATACATCAACAACCAGAACTCAATAAATAGAACACTAACATTGAAAGTTGCAAAAGATAACATTTACAACGAACAAAAACAGGGTTAACACCAACCTGAACCCACAGACACACTGCCACAAAGCATGCTGGGAAATTCCCACCCTGACCCTCCCCAACACGCTACACTACCTTTGCTTTTCTTTTCAAACAGTGCCTGTGACGCGGCAGTAACACAGCAGCAATACGGCAGTAGCACTAACAGGGCTGGTTAAAAAAACATACCGGTAAAATTTCTTCTTGCATTTTCCATGATGAGGGTCTGTTTATGCTAATTTTATTCATACACAAAGCGCGAAGTTACACTAAACTTGCGTCTTCCTCGACACATATATTCCACCGGTCTCTCTTACCTTTTCTGCTCGAGCGCCCCTAGCGACCGATAGAAAGATTACACAAATAAGCCGCACCGTAGAACAAGCCGCAGTGTTTAAAGTGTAGGAAAAAAGTAGCGGCTTATAGTCCAGAAATTACGGTAACCAGTGGGCACCAGTTGTGTGGACAAAAATGCCTCGTTGATGTAACAGGTCAGAGAAGAATGGGTAAACTGGTTCAAGGTGATAAAGGCAACAGTAACTTAAGTGCACATTACAACCAAGGAATCCAGAATACCAACTCTGCACATTGAACCTTGAAAAAAATCGGCTATAGCAGCAGAAGAACACACTGGGTGTCACTCACATTGGCTAAGAACAGTAAAGTGAGGCTAAAATTCACACAGGATCATTAAATTTGGTGAGATAAATATTTGAAAAATGCTGCCTGGTGTGATGAATCTCGATTTCAGCTGCGACATTCAGGGTTAGAATTTGGTAGAAACAACATGAACACATGGATGATGGTGGTAGTGGTGTAATAGGGTGGGGTATATTGTCTTCGATGCTTTGTTGGGCCCCTTAGTAACAATCGTTTGAACACTGCAGCCTACCTCAGTATTTTTGCTGACCATGTTGATGCATTAATGACCACAGTGTACCATCTTCTGAAAGATAATTCAAGTAGGATAATGCACCATATCATTGTCACCAGATTGCAATCTAGTAGAGCACCTTTGGAATGTGGTAGAAGGGGAGATTTGCATTATAGATGTCCAGCATTCAAAACAAATCTGCAGCAACTGGGTGATGCTCTCATGTCAAAATGGACCAAAATCTCTGAGAAATGTTTCCAAAACCTTGTTGAATGTTTGCCACGAAGTATTAATGCAGTTCTGACCAAAAGGGGTGCAATCTTTGTCTAGCAATATGTACCTAATGCTGAGTGTATTTTGAAATCTTCCAGAAAGAAAAAAACATTTACAAAAAATGAACCAAGCATCTACCATTCATACCATTATTTTAAGTTAGTAAGAAAGGATGGTTAAATTTTTAAATTTGCTACAATATGTAGTTTCAAAAATAAATGTCCTCTCCACCTACCTCTCATCATTTGGACCAACTAGCGGGTTATTTCCAGCGAACCCTGGCATGTTAATATGGTCCTTGATGATCATGACATCTCCCACTTTGAAGTCCTGGTTGAGGCCTCCAGCTGCGTTGGTCAACACCACCGTCTCCACACCCAATAACTTGAAAACGCGCATTGGCAGTGTGATCTAGGGATACAAGCATTTATGGTTACATTATAAGAAAGGGCTATGTGGGTCATTGGTGCATACAAAACATCCTTATGCAGGGGCTTACCTTTTGGATGGGGTAGCCCTCATATAGGTGGAACCTTCCCTGCATGCAAACACAAGCTTTCCCTTTAAGTGTTCCAAACACCAGCATGCCAGCGTGGCCATGCACTAAACACACACACACACACACACACACACACACACACACACACACACACACATGTGGACCCCCCCCCCCCCCACACACACACACATATGTTAATTTGATGCCTCAAGTGTGCATGCCAACAACTGTTTTCCCAGACAGAAACTATTAACACACCTGTGCTCTGAGGAAAGTTTGGTATTTCACTGTAGCTGAACACCTGGGGATCTTTCAGTATCTCAGCCAGTCCGCCCAGGCCAGAACCACATACAATTGCCACAATTGGACACACGTCTGTCCTGGAAAGCAGCCAGTTAGCTGTAGCCTGACACTCAGCATAGCTGTCACTGAGATACAAAACAGAAATATTTTCTCTGTAAATATCAAATTTAAATATTATTGTAAATTGCATGCACACACAGACACATACATGGACATGTACTTTTGCTACATTGACCAGGATATCAAGGATACCTGGCCAGTCACACTGATGCATCTCTTCTGACTCCACTTTGGCAATCACTCAGTCCGATCCCGGGAAGGTCCTATATACCACTATACACAGTCTTATACAGTGATCCCTCGTTTATCGCGGGAGTTACGTTCCAAAAGTAACACGCGAAAAGTGAAATCCGCGAAGTAGCAACTTTATTTTTTTTAATTATTTTACAATGCAATACTGAACAGTAGAATGAAACCAAACATCAAAACCTGTTTTAAAGACCAAACTTTGTTTAAAACAATAATTTTAATATAGTAATACTGTACAAGATTGGAAACATTGTCACTCGCGTATTTCACGGTCCCAGCTGTGCCTCTGCGTCCTGACTCTACGGAAGGCGCAGGAGTCTTTCTCCGAGAGAAGAACATTGTTATAGGCAGTTGTTGGCGTACAGCGTCAATATTATATTTCTAGACAACAGTAAAGCCCCTGAGCCAATCAGGATTCAGAGGCACTGTAAAAAAAAAAAAAAAAAAAATTCCGCGAAGCAGCGAAGCCGCGAAAGATGAACCGCGATATAGCGAGGGATCACTGTATACCACTATACACAGTTCAAGACCCAGTTCCAGGTACACTGGCGTTGGATATTCTATTTCCAGTTTAATACACATGACCAGGAATTTTCATGACCAAAAAATGACTACATTTTTTAAAAAAACCTCTAATTGACTCTGACCAAGAGGATGACATCTGAGCCAGGGGCCATAATTCAGACTTCAGCTATGAGCGGATGATAACTGATAGAGTCATACCAGCTCGGACGTCGCCCGTTGTTCTCTCAATAGCAGGGCAACAATATGACAACAGACCCCCCAGGGCTGAGACGGAACAATACTGGAAGAGTATCTGGGAGAAAGAGGCAACGCACAACACTACTGCCCAATGGCTGCAAGACCTACAAGCTGAGCACAGCCAACTTCCAGAACAAGACCCAGTAGTCATCACCTTAGCAGACATCCAAACAAGAGTGTCCAAAATGAAGAGCTGGACAGCACCAGGGCCCGATAAGATCCACACCTACTGGCTTAAGAAGCTGATTGCACTCCATGAACGCCTGGCAGCACAGATGAACCAGCTGCTAACATCAGGGGACTGGCTAACACTAGGCCGGAGAGTCCTCATAATGAAGGACCCCCAGAAGGGCACAATACCATCCAACTACTGGCCCATAACCTGCCTCAGCACCACATGGAAGCTCCTATCAGGCATCATAGCGGCTAAGATGAGCAGGCACATGGATCAATACATGAGCAGAGCACAGAAAGGCATAGGGAACAACATCAGAGGTGCCAAGCACCAGCTACTGGTCGACAGGGCAATCGCCCAGGACTGTAGGACGCAGCACACCAACCTGTGCACTGCCTGGATTGATTACAAGAAAGCCTATGCCACACACATGGATACTAGAGTGCCTAAAGCTGTATAACATCAACAGGACACTAAGAGAGTTCATCCAGAACTCCGTGAAGCTGTGAAACAAGACTCTGGAGGCCAACTCAAAGCCAATTGCGCGGGTGAGCATCAGATGTGGCATATATCAAGGAGATGCTCTGTCCTGCGCAGAACCCTCAGACTCCCAGGCCTCTGGTAGAGGACCCGAATCTGAAGGAAGGAAGGAGGCACCGCCCAGGAAGGCGAGGAAGAGAATTTATACCGGTATATATATATATATATATGTGTGTGTGTGTGTGTGAAGCCAGTATATAATGTAATATACCTGTATATGTCTGCAAAAACTAAAATGAACACATTTTAATGCAGAGCACGAATCGCCTGACTGATGATAAAATCGATACTTTGGAGGGTACTGTCGAGTTACTCATTACAAGAGCACAATCTTAGTGCAAAATAGCCTGAGGTGATTGCACTCTTGTAATGAGAGCGGAGTTAGACGGGAGTCTGGTCAATGAGAGAGAAGGAACAGAATATTAAATTTGCATAAATTAGATTGTATAAAATCTCTCTTCATCTTAATTGTATAATTGTATGAAGAATTTCCTTGGAACACTAGGAAGTACAAATTTTTGGGGCAGCCATTTGCCATTCACAGGACCAAATATGTCCTTGCTCAGTATAGAGAAGTTCCAAAAAGGTTTTCCATTGTTCAACTCTGTGAAAGAATAGGTGATACATTGTTCACATCAGTTTTATGCCAAGCTTGACTGACGAGGTGTAACTGCACTTTCTTTCTGACTTTAATTATAGTGGACTGTTGAAAGAATTTCCCCAACCAGGCAGAAAAAGTGTAAGTACGTCATTGGGCAAGCCTTCAAGATTGCTCCCCAGAGATAGTAAATTAAATTGTCTTGTTTGGTGAATGTTCAAAAAAAAATTCATCTTCTTGGTCACTTTATCCCTTTTGGGGTCACGGGGAGGATGCACAAAAAATAAATGAATGGTGAATCTTTAAATCACTTGTGGTGGACAGAAACTCATAGTAGGGGGATTTCTCCTGCTTTTGTGAACTGTGCTCAAACGTTTCTTTCTTGTATCTTTTAGGTAGGTTGGGAAAGAAATACCCACAAGACCAGTTTAAGTCTACAACGTGCCTATTTTGTTTGCACGTTTTTGCATATTTTTATTGTTTGTATTTTATAGTTATATTTAAATTGCTTTGTATTGTAATTGCATTGTATTGTAACAAAGCTTCATTTGTAGTGTTATTATATTGTACTAAAATAAAACCCTGCCAAATTTGCCTTTCATTCATTACTAAAAATATGCTCTTGAACAGGCAGGTACAAAGATTCAAATAATCCACTAACATTGAGGGGAAAACATATGTAAACAAAAACTTCCCACTGCAACCAAGGGGCAACCTAAACTAAAACTAACAAAAATTGTTAGGGTTGTGGCAAATCAAGTCAAGAGGTAGGAAAATCAAATAAAGTTTATCGTTATTCCAAAGTAGGCGTTCCTGTTAAAATTACATGGGTGACTAAATCAGCACAATGGTAAGAAATCACTAAAACGATAGATTGAGTCCTGTATCAGGACTGAACCATGTTTAGTAACACCAACGACTGCATAGGACGATATCGGTAGGTAGTGAAACACAGCAGCCATAGAGGTGACGTTCCACGGCGTGACTAAGGGCTTCCAGTTCTGCACTTGCCTCTCGGATGAACAGTTTCCTGTGAGGTGAGCGGGTGCGGCGTCAATTCAGAAACCCATGCGGGTCTCACCCTCCTACCCATATCGCAAAGTTGAGCTTTTCGCTGACGAATCGTGTAAAACTGTGTTTCTTTTCTGTGAAGCACGTAGAAAGAGATTTTTATCTGGACAACATTAACAGGATGGTGCATCATGAGAAGGTTGTCGAGCGCTTCCAGCTGCTATAACAGCCTGTGTAGCCTAATCCTCTCAGTTTACAAATACTGCGTAAATTCAATATTCGTAATTTGTCAATTGTTCCTTTAATTTATTTGGCTAGATATCGCTGTTTAATTCCTTATCAAATGAGTAAAACACGTATGTTAAATTTCATGGACAGAATTTGTGTAGCAATTGTTCTTTAACTCACCCAGAAACACTTTCTGACATGTTGCAGCTTACGACGAAGAAAGGTTGGTTGGTTTCTGTTAAATTCAACGTATGAGCAGATTCCAAATGGTGGAACCGGTTTTCGACTTAAACTGTCACCACCACCACACAGCCGCCACTTATCTTTTAGTAAAACCCACAGCAGAATTGTGATTGGTTGGAACGAAGTCGTCGGCCGAATTTGAATAAAGACTGCGTGTAAAGTCTAGAGAATATAGTAAGAAAAAAAAATCTTAATAGTCCAATTGCAATAGATGTTTTTTTTCGAGCGGTTATACTGCTCAGATGCTTCGTCTAGCGCATGCTCCGTTCTTCTCATCGTATGATGCGTTTATGGACTAATCTCCAAACACGAATAGCCTTATGGTTTGTTTTCGAAATTATAAATACAGTATATGTTGTAATTACAATTAAAAATTTCCACGAAACAAACACATTTGTAAACAACTTGGGATCTAAATCCAAACGTCATGCCGTGTTGTTGGCCCGTTTAGTACATTTTGGTTTCGGACATTTAGACTTTTTCTTTAGCTTGGCTTTCTTAACCCGTTTTTGTTGTTAAATCTTCTTTTAATTTTATGTTAAAGTTATCAGGGTTACTTTTTCTCAATGAAATATATAGCTCAATGAAATATATAGCTCATATAAAATACTTTAAATCCCTGGTAAAATTAATTTCCCACTCTTGGTGAAGGCAACACTCAGCCACCACTGCGTTGTTGCGCTGTTGCTGATGTAATCACGTTGGATTTATCTGTAATCTGGCGTTTAGTGGATTTCATACTCTTTCCAGCTAAAACCTCTATAAGATAGTCAAATAGTAATTTAGTAAAATGTATTACACGATACAATTATATAAATGTAACCGTGTATGTTAATGGGTATGTGCGTGTATGACGCATTATTCTTCTGTCTTTTTTTTGGTTGCTCTGGTGTTCCCGGGAGGTATATGGCATGCCCCCCATTACCCCGGTGTGGCTAATTTGTGGCAACTGACTGTTTATATGCCTCTGCATTTTGGATAGGCACCCTCTTTCTCCTCTGGCAAAGCTGTGGTGTCCCTGTGTGATCCAGTTTGGTGTGGTGTGTGGCCTCTTTCTGAGCAGCTGCCCTCAGCTACAGTAAATTACATGTAGGCTATAGCGAAACCCTCCCATGTAAAACATGTCATCATTTTGGTATTGTGTTTGCTTCTGTTAATGTAATTAACATTTGTTTTTGTTTCTTACTTGGATATCCCTTTTTAGTACACTGAGCAGTGGTTGTTGTGTTTAGCCAGATAGTGACCTGTTGGGTTTTGAGTGGAGTTTAACAGGACCGTCCTGTTAAACTTATGTACTTATGATTTCCTTGTTTTGTGGCTTGGGTTTGTAGCCTTGTGTGTAGTTATTTAGGTGGATTTTGTTTTGTGTTATTCTTAAAAGTTGTAGTAACCACTGCCACAGCTAGTTAGCATAGTTCTCCTCTCTACCGAGCTGTACCTCTGAAGCAGCAATCATTCTAACAGGTATTGACAAAAGAGATCACATAACTCCTGTACTGGCATCTCTTCATTGGCTGCCCATTAAATTAAGAATCATTTTTAAAATTCTTCTTCTGACCTATAAGGTCCTCAGAGACCTAGCTCCATCCTACCTGGAGCAGCTAGTGACACCTAATCATCCCAATAGACTGCTCCGTTCTCAGAATGCTGGTTTACTTGTGGTCCCCAGAGTCTTTAAAGGTAGAACGGGGGGCATGCATTTAGCCATCAGGCATAAGGGTGTAAGAGCTCAGAGAGGTAAGGTGGGTCAAGATCATTCAGGAACTTAAAAGCAAATAAGGGAATTCCAATAGATGGACAGTCAGTGGAGCAAAGCTAAAATTGGTGAAATGGACTCATGTTTATATGTACTAGTTAAAAGACATGGACCCTAGCTCCATCCTACCTGGAGGAGCTAGTGACACCTTACCAGCCCAATAGACCGCTCCGCTCTCAGAATGCTGGTCTACTTGTGGTTCCCAGAGTCTCTAGGAGTACAATGGGGGGCCGATCATTTAGCTAACAGGCCCCCCTGTTATGGAACCAGATCCCTGTCCAGGTATGGGAGGCTGACTCCATCTCTACTTTTAAAATTAGGCTTAAAACCTACCTCTTTGAAAAAGCTTATTGTTACTAATTCTGTAGTTCCAGTTACTATCATAGACAGATAAATCATACTTAGGGGGTCATTTAATTATTAAGTTAACATCTTAGCTATGCTGTTATAGGCCAAGGCTGCCGGGGCCCAGAAACATGATCACCTAACAGGCCTCTGTCACCACACTGGGTCATGGTTTCCTCTCCTCTCCTCTCCTCTCCTCTCCTCTCCTCTCCTCTCCTAACTATTCTCTCCTCTACCTGTCCTCCCCCCTCTCCTCTCTCTCTACCCAGCCGGCCATCAGCAGGAGGGTCCCCCTCCATGAGCCTGGTCCCCATGTTAAGAAACATGTTTTGAAATAGATTTCTTGCTTGATTTTGTTTTGTTATTTCTTCATATGATTTAACCGCTTTTTTAGATATAAATAAAGTTTGATTTGACCCACTAACCCCCACCTAGCATTCATTGCACTAATGCAACTAAGTGGAGATGTTACTGTTTCAATGTGAATAGGCTTTATTCTTGCCAGCTGCCTTAACTAGAAAATAAAACTGGTCAGGTACTTCTGGTCGGTCTAGTTTGAGCTCAGTATCCATTTTCAGCCCTAGGTTTGTGATTGGTTACTATGGTATACTCGGCCAACAAACCCAGATCTACTGCGGTGGTCCCAGTATTGCCACCAAAAACCATTACTACTTTGTCATTAAAGTTTAAAATGTTAACAGCCATCAAGGCAATAAATGTAATACACTTTAAAAACGATAACTAGTAATTGTTGATTTAATAAATGTTTTCAAATTAAACTGACTCAGAAATAAAGCTTTCCATTTACAACCTACAAAAACTTGTGTGCCCAACACATTTCTCTCATTGTTGTCCTAACTAAGATTTTATAAGCAGCACAATAAAGATTATCAACTTTTGAGTAGATTATTTGAGTTAAGTTGGGAACCAGTGGGAAACCCCATAGATGACTGATGTGCGCATGCGCACATGGTCTAAACAAGTTTGAATTCGCTGACGACCAAACGGACCTTCTACTGAACCTGAGCAGACCTGAGACGTGTGACGATGGTCAGTAGACATTTTCTGTACTGAACCCCCCCCCCCCCCCCCCAAGAAAACTTGACCAAATGTGGCCAAAGTAGTGCTTGGACATTTTCTGGACAGTAGCGGGAGCTGACGACCATTTTGCCTTAGCAGGTAAGCTAATTAGCTTAAGTATGTTGTTAGCGTTTTCTACAAGCGCCTAACGACATTTCCAGCCCTTCACCTACTTCTATGCTAAGGTTTTATTACAGAGCATCGGCCCAGCTCGTTCGACCCCCGCAAAAAGTAATGTTTGATACTGTTTAATGTTAATCACGTCTGAAATTCAGATACAGACTTTCATCACTAAATGACGGTATCTCATCTTTACTGCACGTCGGCCGTGGTAAAGCTTATTAGCTTATTACTCGTTTTTTAATCTGTTTTAATGTTATCCTTGTGTGGAGACATGATGTTAACATGACCAACAAACTCCCACCCATTTAAGCTACGCGGGTGCAGGAAGGCGTCCTCGTGCACACGCTTTTATGGGTCGGTGTATGGCAGACATGTGCGCCAATTATACGACACTGATGTCAGTAACTTGCTTATTAGCTAACGTTTTTCTTTTGTTCAATAGACACCGTTTATCCGGTGCTGCACTGTTACTTTACAGTAATGTATAAAGCTAACTTGACAGTTTGACAGCTGGTGTGACACTGTCTAATGTCCTTAATTACTGTAAGTTAACTGTTACATACAAATTAAAGTTGTGCTTCATGCTCTGTTATAAGATTGCTACATTTTCAGAGCTTTTTACATAATGGGGAAGGAGACAGAATATTTGAGGAATAACTGTGAGTTGTTGATGTCAAATTACAGATAGTATTAATTTTTTCATAGTTATTGCTCTGGTTGATGAAATGAAGAAACAAAAGAACATGACAGTCATACAGCAGAAGATGGCGCTGACATTTTCCCTCAGGCAGAGAGAGGTCGTGGAGTGTCAACCTATGGTATCTGAGGTCCAGGAGAGATGGCCTGCACTGTTTTCCTCTAAGGAGGTAAGGCTGTCCTAGGCACAAGTTGTTATACTAGATTGACTATAATTGAAGTAGTACAGTATTTGCTGGGGTAATGTATTGGCAAACTTTATTATACCTTACGCTACCACTCCACTCAAGGCCCCTCCAACACACTGCACCCACGACACCCACTCCAAAAATTTGCAATGCCAGTGTTTTTGTTATGTTATGTCCTCCCAAGGAGTGCATCACTTACTGCAACTGTAATGGGTGTCAAAATGGTCACATTTTTATTGAATTGTCAGTCCTCAAGGTCCATGTTTACAAATGCCATACTCTCTTGCCAGTGTTACATCGAAATCTGTGACTCATTAGATTCTTTGACCTTTCCTAATATTCTTACCCTAAACATTTCACTCCTATGGAAGCCCATTTCTGCCTGTACAAGAAAAAAAGAATCCCCATGCTAAATCGAAATTGTGAAATAAAAAGACATTATGAGACAAATTTAAAGTAGTTTCACCTGGATAAAAACGACCAAATTTGGATGGATTTTTTTTTCTTTTACTGGTGGAAATAGGGCTTCTGTAGACTGAGATGGTTAGGGAAAGAATACTAAGGCAGGTCACAGAATCTGATTGGTCACAGATTTCGGTGCAACACTGGAACATGATAATATGCATTTGCATATTGATACTGTTTTTTGTGGAGTGGTGTTTTACCTGTTAGTTCCCTGTTCATTGATGGTAAAATTTCTAAGAACTTTTAACTAGTTCATCATAGTTATGCCCATGTAAAACTTAAGTGTCTGGGTACACAGCCAATCATTTGTGGCACTATTCTATTTAATGTGCAAGTGGTTAAGTTCAGCTTTTACAAGACAATCAGGGTGTGTGCATGAATGACTATATGTTGCTGGACACTTTTTTTCCCACATACTTTGTTTTTCTTTTTTGGTTCTGGACTTCAATTTTAATGTCTCTGAAGAAACCGGCAATACTTTTTTTACAGAAATTGACACAACTACCCATGACATTCTGAAATGTACTTGAGGCACTGTTCAACAAAATAAATAAGATTTCAGATAACATTCAGTTGTGCTTTGTTTTATTCAATATCTATTTATTGAGCATTTTTCAAATATAATGACGGCAACATAAATTTTCCTTTATTTATACAGGTAAATTTTCAACTCACTGGAGTAAGAATTGTATGTTTATTCAAAAAGAATATCTGCATTTGGTGAAGGCAGAAATACATGGCATTGAAACCAGAATTTCTTTGTTAGCCTTCCAGGATTATCCTAATTAGGTGAACAAGAAGATCCAAGTTAGCAGAACTCTTGTCAGAACTTGAAAACCTTAGTTAAGTCAACAACAGTAGGCAAAAGTTGAGAAAACTCAAATCTCTTGCATCATGTTGCCTTGCAATTTTACGTTTTCTCAACTTTTTCTTTTTTACAGTGTAGTTGAGTTTAAAGTAGAAGGAGATACATTTACTAATCTATTTACATATTCATTGTGGCTTTCTTACTTTCAGGGGTAAGCTTCAGTGGAAAGATTTCTGATTAATGGGCTATGATTCCATTTAGCCACTTGATTAGGGATGCAAATGTGCCGATTTCAGAATATATATGCACACATCTGAAATTGGGTTATAGCCATTTTGTTAAAGTTGAATTTAAGTGATACTGGCAGCATAGGGTATAGTATTGGGCAGCCGTCATAAAAGGGTACAAAAATAGCAAGTTGCTTTATGATCAAAGCCCCTTGGCCCTCCTACCGGAGGGACATGCCCTGAACACCTCACCAGGTGAGGCGTCCAGGGGGCATCCTAACTAGATGCCCAAGCCACCTCATCTGGCTCCTCTCAATGCGGAGAGGCAGTGGCTCTACTCCCGAGTTCCTCCCGGATGGCAGAGCTTCTCACCCTATCTCTAAGGGAGAGCCCAGCCACCCTATGGAGGAAGCTCATTTCGGCTGCTTGTACCCGTGATCTTGTTCTTTTGGTCATTACCCAAAGCTCATGACCATAGGTGAGGGTAGGAACAAAGATCAACCGGTAAATCGAGAGTTTCGCCTTTCGGCTCAGCTCTCTCTTCACCACTACGGAATGGTGCAGAGTTCGCATTACTGCGGACGCCGCACCGATCCGCCTGTCGACCTCCTGCTCCATTCTTCCCTCACTCGTGAACAAGACCCCAAGGTACTGTAGTGAAGGGTAAAAGGAAAGTTTCCATGTTAATGTTTAGTTCCCAGTTTCCAGACTAAGTTTCCATGTTAATGTTTTCCCTTCCTTACGGTTGCAATGTTTGCCTTCGTGCTTATAGGCCTGATTGTGATGATAACCAAGAGGTCTTTGTATGTTCATGGCCTGAAAGTGGGGGTTTCCAAGAATTGGGAATGGCTAAAGGACATTGTCTGTTTAAAAAAACATGGGAAAGTACACCTAACCTCTGATAAGAATACTAAAAAGTACATAATGGTGGAAAACGGGGAAAAATGACTAAATAGAAGGAGGAGCCCGGGGAGGAGTAAACCCAGGCTCCAAATTGTATAAAAGCTGGAGATTTCTTGCTAGATTTCAGACTTAGCCCGGGCTACTTCTCATGCATGGTGAATTGTGAATCGACAATAAACCATCATTGGACCGTAAACCAGCTGACCCTGACTCATTATTCGACTTTGTCGTGGCAACTCTGCTTCAACCCATTGGCACTGGCATAGGCATTCTGACTTAGGAAAAGTGTAAGTTTATTAAGTAATCAGACAGAGAGGAAAAGCCACAACATTTTTGGCGAGCCAGCCAGGAGGCAGTGACCGGGCCAGACGACTGCAGGTGCTGGGTGGAGGCCAGGAACCCCACGGGCCCATATATCCACCAACGGCAGGTGAGATACCAAATTCTTTTTTCTTTTTTAAAATTAATGGGGATCCAGCCTCCATCGGACGCCGGTGGTCAGAAGGTACCGATAAACTGTCTCAAAAGAACCTAGAACTAAAAAAAGAACACAAATTGTGTATATGAGCAGTAATAGCTGGTGAGCGGGCCCAACCTTAATTGTGTGATTGGAAAATAATAGATATTGGATGGATGTAATTGAAAAATGTATATTTAATCTGTTGATTTGCATTTGGATTGCCGTATCACTTACGGGATTGGGAACAATAGTATATATGTTGGTGATGTATGAAAAGAGTGGACAGGGAAAGTTTAATCAGACGGCCTGGAATAAGAGTTATCCAGGGAGAGAGTAGAAGGAAGGTGTAAGGAACAAGCAGGTTGAGCAGAAAGTCACTTATAAAAGTTTGTTTTGTAGGACAATCATACGAGGGTATGTATTGATCAGAATATTAAAGGCTAAGGGATAAAGCCAGTATGAGAATTAAAAGTACCGCCTGAGGAGACGTCAACCACTGTGCCTTTTCGAGGAGTGGTCCTAGGCAGGGAAAGGAAAACTGTAGGAAGCAATATAAGGTTTAAAGTGAGAACTTGCAAGGAGCAAGCTCATAAGGGGTTGTGTTGTGATATGTATGTTATTAATGTGTAAGCGATAAGCATAGAAAAAGCGTAGACAGAGTAGTAAGAGTAGTAGTGGAAGGATATAAACACACGAAGAATTCAACAATGCATGAGAAATTGGCACAAAATGACATCAGGAAGAAATCAGTGGCCTCTTGAAGGCAGCTTTGATCCTGGAAGATGTGATGAAGTGGAGGAGGAGCTAAGAAATAAAGATAAAAAGCATGAAGTAACTCACATGAGGAAAAAACTGGGAAATGCGGAGCAGAGGGATATCCTGCAGTACTTCAGGATGGAAGCCACCAGAAACCCGATGATGCATAAAGACACCGACTATAGGCCCCCACCCTATTATCCAGGGAGAGCAGGACAATTTATAATGATAGATGAAGACAAGGTAGGAGGAAAGATCACAGGAAAGATAAAAGTCATAATAGATGAGGATGAGGAAGAGGCAAGGGAACAACCAAGTAGCAGCCGGAAGGATGCATGCACCTCAACATCTCAATCACACCTAAGTGAGGGAACACCTAGGAAAGCTACCCACAAGAGTGAGAATGGAGGCATCAGGGAAAGCAAGAAAATAAAAGAAAGAGCAAGGAAAGAAGAAGAACAGCTCAAAGAATTGATAAGACACAGTGCAGAGTTAGAATCCATGACATCACAACAGAAAACCACAGAAGATCAGGAAGGGAAAGACAAGCCAGAAAGTTCATCTGATGAGGGGAACGACGATCTAGAGGAGGACGACGGTGACACAGATCTGTCAAGTGAAGACTCCTCCGTGGTGCTTTGGCAAAGCCCAGTCCGGAACAGGAGTAAGTTCTCAGCAGCGACCCTCACCAAAGCTAAGTCAGGACAGACCTTTGATTTACAACTACAGATGGAAAAAGGGGAAACAGGTGGTGGGATGACTCTACGGCAACGAATGGAAAAGAAGGACCAGTCTCGAGGGACTGCATCAGCCAAAGGAGCCCAGAATGACTATCGGTATGTGCCGTGGTCTTTCATGGACATGATAACACTTGCAAGTAAACTAACCCCCCTGGCAGAGGGAGCTGACAAGTGGATCAAGAAGCTCGAGGAGATCACTGGAGGGATCAACCTGGCAGGCGGCGACATCAAAGCGCTGCTGATAAAAACAGTAGGACAAACAGCCACTGCAGAGATCTTCAGGGCAGCCGGATACAGAGGAATGACAGTGACACATCAACACGATGAGGTGCCCTTTGACCAGATGCGAACCGAAGTATGGAAGGTCCTGAGAGAGAAGTACCCCTCACGCATGGACCCCACCAAGTTAGAAAAAGAATCCTTGAAGGAAGAAGACAGTCCTTCACAATTCCTGCATAGTTATCAGAAAATGTGGAAGACTGAGACTGGGAGTGAGTGGGGCAGTACAGAAACAACAAGGGCCTTATTTATGATGTACATAAAGAACGCTATGCCAAAAGAAGTACAGGTCAAGCTAAATGGAGTGGTAGGGCTGATGAAAATGACCTGGACCGTCTTCTCTGAGCATATAATTCACTATGTGAATGCATATAGGGCCGAGAAGCAGGCCCTTGAAGATCAGAACAAGATACTGGCCAATAAACTGACGCAACTGCAAATAGGGGAACTGGCAAAACAAAAAAAGGAACGAGAGAAACACAGACCCCAAGCAGCAGTGAGGGCAGCTGACCCAGAGCCCGAGAAAGAACCGACAGTTGAGAGAGTGACGCAAGCACCCATAGTTACACCCGTAATGTCTCCACCGCCTGCTTCACAGGCGACACCTGCTGTGCCCCAAGCTCTTTCTGCAGTGCCACCTGCTGGTCAACTCCAAACTGAACAAATGCCACCAATCCACGTGCACCTCAATCAAGGGGGAAGCATCCAGCAGCCTACAGCTGGCAGAGGAAGGGGTAGCCCACCAATGAGGGGAGCCAAGATGGCTGACACGAATGATCCACTGTCAGATGACGAGAAGGTGAGCGTAGTCACCACCTTTGTGACCCATGCTCCACCAGGAGAGTTCAACGAGGTCTTCAATGATGTGCGGGTTCTTCTCAGCAATGATAACCTCCTTAAGGAGGGAGCATCACAGGCTTTTGCCAAATACAACATGGATCAGTTTACTCCCATCAGACTAGAGGGCTATGATGAGCCAGTCCTGATCACAAAGCATGGTGCCCTGGAGCAGGGGCGGTTTTTGGACCCCCGAAACTGCTTGTCTTTTTGCTTTGACTACCTCAAAAAAGAAGTGAGTGACGTGCAGCCATACGATGGAGAAATTCCCCTGAAGAGCTGGAGAAATGCCATCGATTCCGCCCTCAGCGGCTACGTGAAAGAGCACTACCCCACCGGGGGCTGCACAGTATACACAAACACAGATGAGGGCGAGGAGTCAATCATAGCCTGCATTGAAGGGCATCAGTTTCAACCCCATAATTACTGGAATGGTTGCTGCAGGTCCGAGTGGAGGCTGACCCTCGGACAGCCTACTGGTCAGGTGGCTGGAGTGTTGAAAATCCAGGTTCACTTCTATGAAGATGGCAATGTGCAGCTGGTTAGCCATAAGGATGTAGCAGAATCAGTAACAGTGACTAACCCAAGCCAGACAGCCCTAGATGGAGAAGGCCTCAAGGAACGCAGCAATCCAGGGGACCCCCACCAGGACAAGCACCACCGCAGTATCAGACAGAACTCCAATGCTGGGGATGTGGACAAATAGGACACTTGCAGAGAGAATGTCCAATCAATCCATGGACAGGACCCCAAAATCCTGGCCCAGGATCCCACCATCCTGGGACTGTGCCTACTGTACTGACCAATGGACCATGGATGGGTCCAGCGGCATACTGGCAATAGGGATGCCCAAAGAAGCCTGAAGGGAAGGGAATTATGCCTATACTAACACAACGTCCACACGTAGAGCCCACAATAAATGTGACTGTGTACAATCATCGACATCAGTTTATGATAGACACGGGAGCTACTTATTCTTGTATAGGCAGAGATGGAGCCAACCTTCCCCTCTCAGCTTCCAAAATTCGGACAGTAGGCTTCTTTGGGAAAACACAAGTGATACCAATGACTGAGCCGGTTCCATTGCAAATAGGGAAAAGAACAATCTACACATCTCTTCTATATTCAGCAGATGCGCCAATCAACCTCTTGGGAAGAGACGTGCTATGTCAACTACAAGCAGAGATCAAATGTACACCGGATGGAATCTATTTTGATGTGGCAGATGAACAACCTGACAGAATATCCGTTCCTATGATGCCACTAACGACTCCTACAGATTCTCCGCAGACAATGCACCTCGGCTCAGAGGCTCGAGTATTCTGGATGAAGCTAACAACATCAAACTCTTTCCTCTATCATGAATGGGAGACCTGGAGACCGTTGGTAATGAATCACTATGACACATCTAAAGAACCAACACTTCCACTACACTGTACAACGATGTACAGTGATCCCTCGCTATATTGCGGTTCATCTTTCACGGCTTCGCTGCTTCACGGATTTTTTTTTGCGAGTCGTTCTCAAATATAATCGAAGGTGGCATATCCGTTTATAAAAAATCTTCTTGCTCAGAAAAAGAAAGAGCGCCAACCGCCCATGTCACTTTATGGGCATGGGCATGATGAGAAATCAATGAGGGTATCACCTGTACCAGCAAAAAAAAAAAAGGTCTTAAGAGGAGTACTCCTCATAAGTGTACCAGGAGAGTGCTCCTTGAACCAAAAACAAACTAAGTGTAACTGGCTGTGTAAACAGAACAGACTGGGTTTGTGGGTGTATGCTGATATAATCATGAGTATATCCGACCTGCATATTCCTGTGTGAACTACATATAACCTTATACTCATGTGTGAGCTGTATGTAACCTTGTAATGTGACGCTACCCTTGCCACCTGGCTGGGGTTTTACTTCTCACTGCTCATGGGAGGATGTTTCCCTGGCCATGTCTGCGGGGTGTAGCTAGGAGCCCAGCAGTAACGATCACCGGACCATCAGGATGGGCAAGTCCCGGGATGGGTTTCAGGTGGAATTATCCAACTGCCCTTCCAGTTGGTGTTGTTGGATCGCAGTACCTCTCGTGTGTCACTGCCAATCCGCGTGTTCTTTAAATGAAGACTTCAAGTAAACAAATGTCAATTTCAAAATGTATTTAGCAAACAGATGTATTTAGCAAACAGAATGTATTTAGCAAACAGATGTATTTAGCAAACAGATGTATTTAGCAAACAGATGTATTTAGCAAACAGAATCAATTCAAGATACAAATATTACAGAGCTCTGGGCCAGTTCATAACCCTAGCAACAACAAAGTCAATTGTCAGGGCATGAAGTCTGACGGCCTAACTATCCCTTGACCCAGTCTTTTATAGAAAGACATATGTAAATTATTGATGCTAGTTCAGTCCAATCCAGTCCTTCTTCTTGGATGACCCCATCTTCTTCTTCCAGCCTCCTTTGGTGTTGGTGTGGTCCTTCTTGTCCATTATCTTCTCCAGATGGCCAGGTCCGAAGTCATATTCCTGCCAAGGAACTTATCAACACCAGTAAACTACGTTGTCATGTTTTACGATGGGGATCTACCCTTTCCTGTCTGGCTGGCTCCAACTGTCTGACCAGTCTTCAGGTCAAGGAAGGGTCAACTGACTTGCTTATGTGTATTCCTACTAAAGAGTATATAGTATTCCTAACTTCTAAACTAACTGTAACATAAAACAAAACATATAGTATAACACATGCTAATAAGATAAAAGATGCTAACAAGATAAAATAATTCTCTTCAATCCCCCTTTTGGCCTAGCCTAAACTAGGCCAATACTACCAAATTATTGTCAATTCCCTTAAATCTCTCCATCACTTACTCCCATCAAGGGAATGGTTTCCCTTCGAATTTGAGCCATCTGGTAAGGAGGAGGTTGCTTTCCTTCAATTGCAGTTACGATTATACAATACATACATAGAGAATACAAGGAATACAACAACAACCACACAAAATTAAGCCGGCAGTTGCAGAAATTAATGACATCAAAACAGATACAATGATCACTTTCCATTTACCAAACATTCTATCCATCCATTTCTCTAGTGGATTAGTTACACCAGAATGCTCCTTCATTTTGTCTGACAATGTCCGCAAACCTTCCAGTGCCCGGGTCACAGAACCATCTGGAGCTGTATTATTAGGAATGAATGTACAACATTGATCTCCAAACATAGCACAAACCCCTCCTTTTTCTGCTAAAAGCATATCAAGTGCCATTCTATTTTGCACAGTCATCAAAGAAGTGGCTGCAACCTGTTCTGACAAGCCAGCCACTGCATCTCTGGTGAGATTCGCCAATCGCTGCACATTATAATGAACATAATTGATTATATCCACATTCTTATTTGGAGTTACAGGAAACAGTGCAGAGATTAAAGGTAAATTTTCGAATCCAGCTGATACCTGGTCCACTAATTTATTCATCAGGGACTCCCCTTGGAATTCCAATTGAATCAATATATGTTGGGGATCCCTGTGTAAGATCAAATGATGTTCCTCTCCTATATCTAATTGGAGGTAGCACCTGCTCCCCCTTTGAACTTAATAGAGTGATAGGGAGTAGGAGACGAACCAGAGTACATGTTCCTGACCAGTCGGGTGGGATTGCTGGCATCAGAGTGTGCGGATCACAGTGCCAAAACAAATCAGCTCGATGAACTGGAAAGTGTGAAGTGTTACTCCATGTAGTGACATTTACCATGTACTTACACCATGTTGAAGGCAAGTCACCTACCAACCTTCTTCCCATTCGTGACAAGCAGGTAAAATTGGATCTGACTGAAACAAATGTAGGAGGAGATGTCTTATTCGAGACCACTGGAAAAAGAGCTGACAAAGTGGATCATACATGTGTCCATGTTCCTCCAAATTCCAGGGTCTCTACAGCCACCTATGATAAATCAAACTGAAATGTTGTATCACTCCCTTTAGTGTAATCAAGAATCACCCCTGTGTAACCCAGACAGATGTCTCCCACGTTGCCTTGAGATCCTCCCCACAACGCACACCAAAGTAGAACTGTAATCATTGTGCCGTCTCCTGTAGATGTTTCCGAATCTGTCCAAGCGTTCTCTGTGGATTACCTGCTGGGGTACATTGATTCCAGTGATACCAGAGTTAGGGTTAATGAGTTAGAGTGTTAGTATGTTAGTATGTTAGGGTTAACATATAATGTTCACTCTACAACTTCAAAGGGACCAGTCCACCTGTGCTCTGACCACGTTTTTAGTTGAACAACATAAGATTTATATTTCATAAAAGTGCTGGGTTGGCCTATGGATTTTCTGCTCCTGGTCCCAGAAAGGGAACACCCCGCTTGAGCTCAAAGGGAGTGAATCCTGTCCGGGAGCTAACAGAGCTTCTTACTGACATCAAGGCAATTGGAAGTGCCTGTGTCCATTTCATTCCACTGTGAGCACATATCTTGCCAATTTTGCTCTACAGTGTTTGATTCATTCTTTCTACCTTCCCTTGTAATTGTGGATGATAGACGGTGCCAAATGCATGTTTAAGGCCTAATGTTTTTTCTACTTCTTGTAAATCTTTATTTTTAAACTGAGTGCCATTATCAAACCTAATTTGTTTGGGAAACCATGTATCGGATTAATCAAAAATTTAATAACACTTTTTGCATCTTCTGCTTTTACGGGAACCGCCTCTGGGCAGCCAGTGTATGCATCCACTGCCACCAAGAGGTATCGGAACCCATTGACCCTGTCTATCATATCAGTGAAATCTATAATTATTTCTTGCCCTGCCATGGGGGCAACTGGAAACTTGCCCTCATGTGGTCGAATTGTTGATTTCACATTAAAGTGTGTGCATATTGAACATTCTCTGCATCATTCGTGGTTTCCCGCAGTGTGTCAGGCCGTGGGCCTCTTCCAGAACGGCATCTACCAGACCGGGCGGGAGAACAGGTCTGCCGTCTGGGCCCCGCCAAATTCCTTCAACTTTCACAGCCCCCCTTTCCTTCCAAACTTTTTCTTTTTCCTGTGGAGAAGCTTCTTCTTGATCACAACTAAGTCTTTCCCTATCGTATCTTGGAAGAATTTCATGAACTGTTTTCTCTGCCAACAACAAATTGTAACTTGGTTTATAACCTGCAGCCTTCTTTGCTGCCTGATCTGCAGCCTCATTACCTCTTCCCTCCAGAGAGTTCTCTTTGCTGTGACCTTTGCACTTTACGACTGCGACCTCTGCTGGTTCCATGAGTGCCTGTGTCAGTTGCCTCATCTCTGCCTCATGTTTTATAGGAGATCCTGATGCTGTGTTAAAACCTGCCCGCAACCATTGACAAAGTTCTAAGTGAATTGCTCCCACTACATATGCTGAATCTGTATTGATGGTCACTCTCTTTCCCTTTGATATTTCTAATGCTCTAATAACTGCCCTCAATTCTGCAAGTCGTGCTGACTCTTTACCTTTTATCTTTCCTGTTTCCACTTCCTCAAAGCCTTCTTCTGACTGTCTAACTATTGCATAGGCAGCTTTCAGACCCTCTTGTGGGTGTCTGAAACAACAGCCGTCTGTGAATAGTATTTCATCTGGATCCTTTAACGGCTCCGTCTTAAGATCTACTCTGATTTTTTCATCTTTCTTCACTTTCTCTTCACATCTGTGTGGTTCACCCTCTCCCATGCCATCTGCCATATTGATCCCTTCATGTGTGTATGTTATGTGTGGTGCCGTTAAAATCTTGTCCATCCTGGTCTGCCTAAGTGAGGTCATGGTGAATGCTGCTGACCTGACCAGTGATACCACACTATGTGTTGTAAGAACTGTCAGAGTGTGACCCATCACTAAATGTGCTGTTTTTTGTAAAAGTTTTGCTAGCCCTGCTACATGCCTTACACACGATGGCTGCCTGTTTTCAATGGGGTCCAGCATTATACTTGCATACATTAATACTTTCCTTTCACCCCCTTTTTTCTGAAAGAGAACACCATTTACTGTATGTTCTCCTTCAGAAACATCCAAAAAGAAAGGCTCTTTGTAATCTGGAACTGCCAAGTGTGCAGCTGTAGTGAGTGCCTGTTTAAGGGCAATGAATGCTTTCTCTCCCTCAGTTGTCCATGTCAACCGAGCTGTCAAATTACGCATTCCCTGTTCATTCACCATTGCACGTAGGGGCGTAGTCTTTTCTGAGTATGCAGGGATAAAGTGTCTACTATAGCCCGCAAGACCCAGAAATGACAACATTTCCTTTACAGTCTCTGGCTTAGGATGTTCAAGGATAGAGGATTTATGAGCTGGTGATACACCTGTACCCTGAGCAGAAACCACCCTACCTAAGAACGTCACAGAGCGACGACAACACTGAAGCTTCTTTCTAGAGACCTTAAATCCCTTTTCCCACAAATGCATAAGGAGTGCCTGTGTTGCCCACAAACAAGACTCAGCTGATGTAGCCGCCAATAAAATGTCATCAACATATTGAATCAAGACCACCCCTTCTGGTAGGGTGAGGTCCTTCAACAACTTCCGTAATGTCTGATTGAAAATACCAGGGGATAAAATGAATCCCTGTGGTAAACGTGTATATCGTAATTGTCTGCCTTTATACGTGAAAGAAAAGATGTCACGCATAGCGGAGTGAAGTGGGAGACAAAAAAATGCATTAGCCAGATCAATACATGTGAACCATTTATGGGAAGGAGACAAAGCTGATATTGCAGTATATGGGTTGGGAACTGGCACTGTGGGTGTTGTCACAATAGAATTAATACGTCTCAAATCATGAGCCATCCTATATTTCCCTTTTTCCTGCTTCTCAACTGGCAAAATCGGAGTATTCCATGCTGAAGTGGAATACTCAAGAACCCCAGAAATTAACAGCCCTTCTATTGTTTCCTGAATGCCTTCCTCAGCTGGTGGTCTGTGTTTATATTGACTCTGCCAGACAGGGTTGTAATCCGAGACACTGAATGTCACTGGCTCAACAGTAGAACACAACCCCACATCTGTCGGGCCAGAGGACCATAAAGTTTCTGGAAGTGCATTTAAAATTTGTGCACTGTCCGGATGATCAGTCTTTTCTCTCCCATGAAACCTCTGAATCTGTCGATGTTGTAAGATTACTGAGTTAGTAGTTGTATGCATTATCTTGTAACTCTTTTCTGAAGGAGAATATAACAGGCCAGGAATCTGAGTTGAGCTCCAATCTGTGACACTCATTAACCTTTTTATCATAGGACCAAGGTCCTTTGCCTGATGTTCAGCATGGATGGCAAGGGTAACGTGGGGACACGCTTCCTCACCCATCTCATACCACTCATTTTGTTCAGCAGTAAGGTCAACCTGCGCAGCCACACCCTCAGGCCCCACAAACAAACACGGTGATGTAATCATCCAGAAATTTCCTTGTAACTTTTCTCTAAACGCATCCTGATAGACCTCATTATTCTCACGGTCATAAAATAGAGTGACATGATAGGGATCAACTGGCGGGGCAAAGGGACTCAGCATCGACAGCCAGGGCCTCCAGCTCTGAAACAATGCCACAACCCCGACACCAGGTGAGGTCTCAGGCTCAAGTTCTCCCCAATAAATGTCCGCCCACACCCCTTGTTCTGGAAAGGGTGTCACACTCATCAGCATCTGTCCCTTCACACCTTGGTGTGGAATACAGCAATTCAATTTCATTCCATTAGGAAATTGCACCACCAGACCTTTGTCTCCACACAGAATAGCTGCTCCTGTCCTCACCAGGAGATCTCGTCCCAACAGGTTGATAGGGCAATGTGGTGAAATGACAAAGGGGTGCAACACAGTCTGTCCAGCAAAACGAGTCACTAATGGCACAGAAAATGGCAGTCTCTCCGGTCTCCCTGAGAACCCCACAAGCTCGACGGTGTCAGATGAAATCAGCTCCGGTGTTAAATTCCATGAGATAGTGGAATAGCGGGCTCCTGAGTCAACCAAGAAAGAATGTCCTCTTCCCTGCACCGTCATGCGGACGAGGGGGTCTGCCAGTGCCTCGTCCGCGGGGGCCCCTGGGCCCCATCACTGCCACTCATCGTAGTGCCAGTTTCCTGCTGGGAATTGGCCTTGTGGAGCAACCTCAGGATTTGGAGCACGATATTGAGGTCTTCCCCTTCCTCTGTTTCCTCTGTTAGACTGGGGGAAGAAAGGAGGGTTTGGGCCAGGTCCGAATGTTGGAACACCGCCTGGTACATCCGGATAGTTGCGATATGGACAGTTCCTTTGCCAATGACCATACCCTTTACAGGCGTGACACTGATCTCGGCCATAGTATCCACCCATCGAGCTGTATCCCTGCCCACCGCGTCTCCCACGCATGCCTCCCCTAGGACTCACCCAATGTGGGTTTATAGGTACAAAATCTTGCTGCGGACCTAACGGATCTGGCTGCACCTGCCGAGGAAACTGCTGAACCATCTGTTTCTCTTCCTTTCGTTTATCATTAAGCTTTTTCCGTGCCTCATCTAACTGCATTTTTAGGAGCTGTTCCTGGGCTGTCATCACCCCCTCTTTCTTTCCCTGTTCTTTAACTTTAAATGTGTTGATGTGGTGAGAGAGATGTCTCTCCCAGACTTCCGCTGTGCTGCCTGGAAGGTCAGGATTTCCTTCCATGGCTTCTTTCACTGACTGTGGAAGTCCTAAAATTATTGCCTGACGGAACAAAGTGATGTGTAGATTATCTGAGCCAGGATGGCACCCTGTGGCACACATCCATTCCTCTTTACACCTCGTAAGGAACCCATGTGCCGACTCACTTTCCTCCCACTTAAATCTTAAATTCTGCATTGCTCCTGGAGATACTGGAAATATCTGTCTCATAGCTTCACCAACCCTGGTTGCACAAGGGCCAAAACGTGCAGCATTAGGTCTGCCTTTAATGCCTGCTGCTACTTCAACTTTATCCAAATCCCAGAGAGACACTTGTCTCCCTAAAATTCCTCTAAAGTCTCCCACCGCCAGCTGCATGCTCTGTGTTAAACTGAAAAGGGTAGACATCCACTTGCCGCCTCCCTCTGCGGGTGGGGGCATCTTATCCACCAAACAATTAATGTCTGTGATAGCAAATGGAACATATACTGGTAGCTGTCCTCCTCTTTTCTGTATCAGAGGGGCCTGGAACTGCGGCCTTCCTAAAACAGGCCCCTTACTCCGCGTGTGTATTCCTATCTGACCCGCCTCATTATTTATGGCCCCTGTCAACGGTTCACCTCTATAGTCACACTCACTCTCTTCCCATGATTCTAATTCATATGGTTCTGTCTGAGCTTCAACAGGCTCCTGAACCTCCAATTCACCAATAAATGTAGCCGGAATTTTGTAGGTATCTGTCTTATTCTCGCTCTCCTCTTTATCACTGCCATAAATCAATCTTGCCTTCTCCTCCCTGCGCTCAGCCCTGGCAAATCCTCCTGATGGATCAGCTCTTTTCACTTGTTTTGTTTGATTGCTAAATGTTTTAAAGACGTTTAACGCAGATTTTTGACTGTCCTGTTTTTTAAATATAGTTTGTTGGGAGATTTTAGGGCGAACCACCTGGGCTTCTTCTCTAAATTCAATTTTTCCTAAGTTATCTTCAACCTCTTCCTGTCCCTGTTTGATCCTTCTAACCTGTCTCCGAAGTTCACCCACTGTCTCACATAAATCCTCTATTTCTTCATCTCTATCCACGTCTAAGTGACCACTGTTAATAGTCAAGACTGGCAATTGATATGGGGGTGGGGAAGAGGTAGTAGGTAATGATGGGTAAAGAGTGGTGTTAAGTGTCAATGTCTGGTTTGGATCTTCTAATGGAGGCTTCTCTTCATTGGGCACTCGTGTAACCCCCCTTGCTCTGCAATTGTGCACCGCTGCACATGTCACAGCCACAACATGTATCCTTCGGCGCTTATCTTCCAACTCCTTACCCTGTTTTTGCCACGATTTTCCTGCTATAAAACCTAATTTTGGATTATCAAGATGATCCTGTAATATAGTGTGAATTTCTGACTCCCACTTACACAGTGCTTCAGCTAAATTAACCTTCACCTCTGGAGGGGGAAGTATCTTCTGCTTCTGAGCTTCCTTCCACAACTTTTTTATTGCATCCAATTCTCTTTCCCTGTCCTGTTCTTTCATGCCACTCACCACCTGATCAAGAGTCCACTTCCACTGTTCTTCCACAGACCGAGGATAGGGAGAACATTCTCCCTGATCCCAACACGCTTTACCACATTCCAGTTCCATCTTTAACTATGCTCCCAAGTGAGATTGAATGTGAATGACTCCAATGGTCAACTCAATGCCTCAGTGAAACAAGCTTCTAGATCAAACGTCTTTGATCCGGTTTCACTCTGGGGGTTAATTCCCAAGGACAAAGAGCCTTTTAATTCACGTTCACTCTGGCACTTTTCCAACCCACACAAAAACACAAATCTCGGGCGTCGGGAGTGTCCGTCCCGTCAACTGCGCTCCGAGTCCCAACCCAAATCTTTTTGATATACAGTGCACTGCATACAGCAATACAGCACTGTACTAGTTACGGTTTACTCTAACCGTACTTATTTACGGACTCGAACCGTAATTACTAACGGACTCGAACCGTTATTGCTAACGGACTCGAACCGTTTCTATTTACGGACTCGAACCGTAATTGCGAACGGACTCGAACCGTTTCTATTTACGGACTCGAACCGTAATTGCGAACGGACTCGAACCGTTATTACTGCAGTCATTTCAATATTTTCTATATTTGTATCTGGAATTTATAACTAGGACACTTCAATTGACAGTGACGACAAATTTTTTGGAAATTGCCAATGTGCAGAACTTTTGATTAAACAGGTGTCTGCTTACCTTTTATTAGGGATCCCTTTGTCGTCAGTTGTCTTCCGAAGTGACCGTTGTTGAATTCTTTGCCTCAGATGACTTCTCTGTCTTCATCACGTCGGGGTCACCAAATTGTTGGATCGCAGTACCTCTCGTGTGTCACTGCCAATCCGCGTGTTCTTTAAATGAAGACTTCAAGTAAACAAATGTCAATTTCAAAATGTATTTAGCAAACAGATGTATTTAGCAAACAGATGTATTTAGCAACAGATGTATTTAGCAAACAGAATCAATTCAAGATACAAATATTACAGAGCTCTGGGCCAGTTCATAACCCTAGCAACAACAAAGTCAATTGTCAGGGCATGAAGTCTGACGGCCTAACTATCCCTTGACCCAGTCTTTTATAGAAAGACATATGTAAATTATTGATGCTAGTTCAGTCCAATCCAGTCCTTCTTCTTGGATGACCCCATCTTCTTCTTCCAGCCTCCTTTGGTGTTGGTGTGGTCCTTCTTGTCCATTATCTTCTCCAGATGGCCAGGTCCGAAGTCATATTCCTGCCAAGGAACTTATCAACACCAGTAAACTACGTTGTCATGTTTTACGATGGGGATCTACCCTTTCCTGTCTGGCTGGCTCCAACTGTCTGACCAGTCTTCAGGTCAAGGAAGGGTCAACTGACTTGCTTATGTGTATTCCTACTAAAGAGTATATAGTATTCCTAACTTCTAAACTAACTGTAACATAAAACAAAACATATAGTATAACACATGCTAATAAGATAAAAGATGCTAACAAGATAAAATAATTCTCTTCAGTGTTTAACCTTGTAGTGATCCTTACTGAGGGATGGTTAGGTCAAATATTACACTGGTGTGATTACACATATATACCTCACTTATTGGTGTGTTTTCTTTACCTCACATAGAAGTATGCTGTGCACAAGTTTGTTTAAACATGTTTTGCTTTTGTTTGAGTGGTCCTTTCCAGGACCACAGGGGGGAAATGTAGTGAAGGGTAAAAGGAAAGTTTCCATGTTAATGTTTAGTTCCCAGTTTCCAGACTAAGTTTCCATGTTAATGTTTTCCTTCTTTACGGTTGCAATGTTTGCCTTGATAACCAAGAGGTCTTTGTCTGTTCATGGCCTGAAAGTGGGGGTTTCCAAGAAGTGGGAATGGCTAAAGGACATTGTCTGTTTAAAAAAACATGGGAAAGTACACCTAACCTCTGATAAGAATACTAAAAAGTACATAATGGTGGAAAACGGGGAAAAATGACTAAATAGAAGGAGGAGCCCGGGGAGGAGTAAACCCAGGCTCCAAATTGTATAAAAGCTGGAGATTTCTTGCTAGATTTCAGACTTAGCCCGGGCTACTTCTCATGCATGGTGAATTGTGAATTGACAATAAACCATCATTGGACCGTAAACCAGCTGATCCTGACTCATTATTCGACTTTGTCGTGGCAACTCTGCTTCAACCCATTGGCACTGGCATAGGCATTCTGACTTAGGAAAAGTGTAAGTTTATTAAGTAATCAGACAGAGAGGAAAAGCCACAACAGTACTTGAACTCCTCCACTTGGGGCAGGATCTCCTCCTTGACCCTGAGAAGGCACTCCACCTTTTTCCGGTTGAGAACCATGGCCTCGGATTTTGAGGTGCTGATTTTCATCCCAGCCGCTTCACATGCGGCGGCGAACCGATCCAGTGATAGTTGGAGGTCACGGGCCGATGACGCCAACAGGATCACATCATCTGCAAAAAGCAGAGACCTGATCCTGAGGTCACCAAACCGGACCCCCTCAACACCATGACTGCACCTAGAAATTCTGTCCATAAAAATTATGAACAGAATTGGTGACAAAGGGCAGCCCTGGCGGAGACCAACACTCACCGGAAACAAGTCTGACTTACTGCCAGCAATGCGGACCAAACTCTGACACCGATCGTACAGGGAGCGGATGGCCCGTATCAGCGGGCTCGACTCTCATACTCTCGGAGGACCCCCCACAGGACCCCCCGAGGGACACGATCGAATGCCTTCTCCAAGTCCACACAACATATGTGGACTAGTTGGGCAAACTCCCATGCACCCTCGAGGACCCTGCTGAGGGTGTAGAGCTGGTCCACTGTTCCACGCCCAGGACGAAAACCTCATTGCTCCTTCTGAATCCGAGGTTCAACTATCCGGCGGACCCTCCTCTCCAGTACCCCTGAATAGACCTTACCAGGGAGGCTGAGGAGTGTGATCCCCCTATAGTTGGAACACACCCTCCGGTCCCCCTTCTTAAAAAGAGGGACTACCACCCCGGTCTGCCAATCCAGCGGCACTGCCCCCGATGTCCACGCGATGTTGCAGAGTCGAGTCAACCACAACAGTCCTACAACATCTAGAACCTTAAGGAACTCTGGGTGGCTCTCATCCACCCCCGGGGCCTTGTCACTGAGGAGTTTTTTGACTACCTCGGCAACTTCAGGAGATATGAGAGCCTATCCCAGGCATGGGCAAACTAAGGCCCGGGGGCCACACGCGGCCCGTTAAACGTTTTAATCCGGCCCGCCAAACTTGAAAAATTAAATGAATAAACCTTGTTAATGTTAAATTTTCACTGCAATTCTGGTGTTTTCCCACTAGAAAAAAGACAGTCAGGAGGAGAGTGATGGTGATATCCTGAAGAATAACAGAACTTTCAGTGCTTTAAAATAGAAATGGTTATTAATTTTTTTTTAAAAGGCACATTTTATTCATTTGATTTTAAGTGTTTTAAGACTCATTCCAAAGTCAGATATTTTGTCTCTTCATTTTCATTTGAAATTAAAGCACATGTTTTCTCCATATCCCAAGATGTGTATTTTTTCTCCAATGAGGTGAGGTTACCAAAGCACTCCATCCATCCATCTGCTCCTGGTCCGGCCCCTTTGTCAAATGTTAGAACCCATTGTGGCCCACGAATCAAAATGTTTGCCCACCCCTGGCCTATCCCCAGGTCCCCAGGCCCTACTTCCTCACAGGAAGGCGTGTTGGTGGGATTGAGGAGGTCCTCGAAGTATTCCTTCCACCGATCCACAACATCCCGAGTTGAGGTCAGCAGCACACCATCACCACTATACACAGTGTTGACAGTGCACTGCTTCCCCTTCCTCAGACGCCTGATGGTGGTCCAGAACCTTTTTGAGGCCGTCCGAAAGTCGTTCTCCGTGGCCTCACCGAACTCTTCCCATGCCCGGGTCTTTGCCTCGGCAACAGCCGTAGCTGCACTCCGCTTGGCCTGCCGGTACCCATCTGCTGCCTCAGGAGTCCCACAGGCCAGTAAGGCCCGATACGACTCCTTATTCAGATTGACGGCATCCCTCACCGCTGGTGTCTACCAGCGGGTTCGGGCATTGCCGCCACGACAGGCACCAACCACCTTGCGGCCACAGTACCGGTCAGACGCCTCAACAATGGAGGCACGGAACATGGTCCACTCGGACTCAATGTCCCCCGCCTCCCCCGGGACATGGTCAAAGCTCTCCCGGAGGTGTGAGTTGAAGCTCCTTCTGACAGGAGACTCTGCCAGGAGTTCCCAGCAGACCCTCACAACACGTTTGGGCCTGCCGGGTCTGTCCCAGCATCCTTCCCCACCATCGCCCCTCTCTTCACCCGAGTGTCCAGAACATGCGGCCGCAAATCCGATGACACAACCACAAAGTCGATCATCGATCTGTGGCCTAAGGTGTCCTGGTGCCAAGTGCAAATGTGTACGCCTTTATGCCTGAACAAGGTGTTTGTTATGGACAATCTGAGACGAGCACAGAAGTCCAGTAACAAAACACCACTCGGGTTCAGATCGGGGGCTGTTCTTCCCAATCACACCTCTCCAGGTCACCCTGTCATTGCCAACGTGAGCATTGAAGTCACCCAGGAGGACTAGGGAGCCCCCAGAAGGAGCGCTCTCCAGCACTCCCTCTAAGGACTCCAAAAAGGGTGGATTCGCAGAACTGCTGTTTGGGCCATAGGCACAAACAACAGTCAGGATCCGTCCTCCCACCCGACGGTGAAGGGAGGCTACCCTCTCCGCCACCGGGGTAAACTCCAATATACAGGCACTGAGCTGGGGAGCAACGAGAATTGCCACCCCAGCCCGTCGCCTCTCACCATCAGCAACTCCAGAGTGGTAGAGAGTCCAACCCCTCTCGAGAAGACTGGTTCCAAAGTCCTTGCCGTGCGTCGAGGTCTGGCCAACTATATCTAGTCGGAACTTCTCAACCTCGCGCACCAACTCAGGCTCCTTTCCCACCAGAGAGGTGACATTCCATGTCCCTAGAGTCAGTTTATGCAGCCGGGGATCAGACCGCCAAGGTCCCTGCCTTCGGTCACTACCCAAAACACAATGCACCCGACCCCCTTGGCCCCTCCTGCAGGTGGTGAGCCCACGGGGGTCCCATGTTGCCTCTTCAGGCTGTGCCCGGCCGGACTCCATGGGCAGAGGTCCGGCCACCAGGCGCTCGCCAATGTGCCCCACCCCCAGGCCTGGCTCCAGGAGGGGGCCCCGGTGACCCGCATCCGGGCAAGGGAAACGTAGGACCAATGTTGTTTTTCATCATGAGGGGGTCCTGGACTACGCTTTGTCTGATCCCTCACCTAGGACCTGTTTGCCATGGGTGGCCCTACCAGGGGCATATGGCCCCAGACAACAGAGCTCCTAGGATCATTGGGACACGCAAACCCCTCCACCACGATAAGGTGGTAGCCCAGGAGGAGACAATAGATGATGATCCTACCAAAAATGAATTAGTTGTTCTCAATGATATATTCATTGGTTTGGTTTAAATCATTAGACACTAGCATTTCTAAGTATTTGTGGAAAAATAATCTATCAGGAATTAGTCTAAAAGCTACAGAAAGGGAAAAATACGGAAGGTCCAGAACTACCAAATGTGTGTCATTAGTTCCTTGCTGTCAGAATACAGTATATTTTAAAATGGATTAACTGCAATCATGAGATTCACCCACTTGTGTGAGGGTTTGTATGGGAGACCGTCTGTGCTCTTGGGTCGTGGCCGGATCTTGTCAAGGGTGTGGGACTCCGTGGCCAGGAATCCTTGCATTTGTGGTGGTGCATGCCTCCTTCGCCCTTGACATGGGGCAGAGTACCGCAGGCTCTGGGTGATGGTGAGGCTTCGGGTGGCTTCTACTGTAAACCCCTCAGGCTGAGCAGGCCTGACTGTCCATTACTAAAACATTTAAAAAAACGACAGGACAGACAGGAAGCACAGGTGCACAGACAAATATACTGCTCACAAAAATTAAAGGAGCACTTTAAAGAAACACATTAGATACATCAGGTCTCAATATGAACTTGGATATCTATACAAATAACGACAGGGCAGTGTCTTAGGAACAAAAGGATGCCAAGTCTTTTAATGGAAATAAAAGTTTTCAGCCTACAGAGGGCTCAATTGTGTAGACACCATAAAATCAGAGTGAAATGAAGATGTGGCAGGCTAGTCCATTTTTTCCAAAACTTAATTTCTGCAACTCAAAATGCTTTTCAGTATCTTGTGTGGCCCCCACGAGCTTGTACGCATGCTTGACAACGTTGCGGCATACTCCTAATGAGACGCAGATTGTGGCATTTCCTCCCAGATCTGTGTGAGGGCATCCCTGAGCTGTTGTACAGTCTGAGGAGCAACCTGGCGGCGCCTAATGGACCGAAACATAATGTCCCAGAGATGTTCTATTGGGTTTAAGTTAGGGGATCATGAAGGCCATTCAATTGTTTCAATTCCTTCATCCTCCAGGTACTGCCTGCATACTCTTGCCACGTGAGGCCGGGCATTGTCGTGCATTAGGAGGAAACCAGGACCTACTGCACCAGCGTAGGGTCTGACAATGGGTTCAAGGATTTCATCTCGATACCTTAATGCAGTCAGAGCACCATTTCCTAGGCAATAGAGGTCTGTGCGTCCCTCCATGGATATGCCTCCCCAGACCATCACTGACCCACCACCAAACCTGTCATGTTGAACGACGTTGCAGGCAGCATAACGTTCTCCTTGTCTTCTCCAGACTCTTTCACATCTATCACAGGTGCTCAGGGTGAACCTGCTCTCGTCTGTGAAAAGTACAGGGCGGCAGTGGCGGACTTGCCAATTCTGGTGTTCTTGAACAAATGCCAGTCGAGCTCCACGGTGCTGGGCAGTGAGCACAGGGCCCACTACAGGACGTCGGGCCCTCAGGCCACCTTCATGAAGTCTGTTCCTGATTGTTTGGGTAGAGACATTCACACCAGTGGCCCTCTGGAGGTCATTCTGTAGGGCACGAGCAGTGCTCAGCCTGTTCCGCCTTGCACAAAGGAGGAGGTTTCGGTCCTGCTGAGGGGTTGAGGACCTTCTACGGCCCTGTCCAGCTCTCCGAGAATAACCACCAGTCTCCTGAAATCTCCTCCATGTTCTGGAGATTGTGCTGGGAGACACATTAAACCTTCTTGCTGCAGCACGTGTGGATGTGCCATCCTGGAGAAGTTGGACAACCTGTGCAACTTCTGTAGGGTTAAGGAATCGCCTCATACTGCCAGTAGAGATAATTACGCAAGCCAAAATCAGCACGAGTGGAAAACCAGCCAAAAAAGATCAAGAGGGAGAAACTTGAAATGACCTCCACATGTAAAACCAGTCCTGTTTTGAGGGTTTTCTAATTGTTGCCACTGAAGTGCACCAGTTGTTTTTCCGTTTCCTTTCTCTCTTTTCTCTTCTGTCTATTGCTTTTCTAGTAGTTATTTGCCTTGTAATTGTCCATCGGTTCATAGGTTCCCTAGCAGTCGGGTTCAAGATTAATTTATAAAATAAATTGTTAGTATTCATCATGTTTCAGGATGGTTCGTCAGGCCCATCCCGGTAGAAAAAACTGACTGATACCAAGAGGCATTCCAATGCTAATTCTGCTGTCTCACCGTTTGACAGGACAAGGGTTATAAAAAAAAGAACATGTTGCTAAAGCTTGGACAATGATGAGATGAACTAACCCAGGATAAGGGAGGGAGACAAAAACTTGATGGTAATGGTTAGAAACAATTAGGGTGGGTCCAACAATCACAAAGGCAGAAAATACTACTACTAGAGGTAAAGGTACCTGAATTGAGAGAAGAAATAATTCAAAATAAGAGGAAGTACAAAACAAGATTAACAGATTTGATGATACTTGATAGTACCCCTTTTATAGGACCAGAAACAACATTTTTGGTTTTTAATTTTTTTTAAAAATGAATGAGTCTCTTATCAATGATGTAACTTGTAGGTATATGCTGATGTTCCTTGAGGCCATATCCTTCCCAGGTCAACCAAGAATTGCTTCCCATGTCTACTTTTCCTCATAGCTAACTGTCCTTTTACTGTAGACAGTATACCCGGCCACCTTCAAACATCAGTGGAATAGGAGGAGGCTTGGATGGTAGTGCTCTAACGGGGTTTATTTTACTGTCATGGAAAGTAGAATGGAGCTTGAGGGATCTACAGAGTCTTAACTGCACAAATAAAGGATTAAAGTTTTTTTTTTTAAATGGGAAAAGAACCAACAAACCATGGAGTGAGTTTCTGGGGCTGGACATTCTATGGTACGTCTCTCATAGACAGCTAAGCCTTGTGGATTGGAACGTACCTGGGGATTGGTGAGGATGATAGTCAGCTGCTGCATTTATTCAAGCCTAGCTATAGAGAGCCATCCCAGCCCTCGCCCAAATCTGTCGGTAGCACCACAAGCTGATGGAACAGTCACTTCCATGTGGGTTGCTTGTGGAAGTTTGTATCTATGAGTAAAAAGAAAATGACATAATCTCTATTGGGAATGTTGTGAACATTCTCTATTTTGGTTCTGAAATGAAGACGCCTCTTGGATAAGAGGTGAAATGTCTTCAAAAAACAGAAGTCCAGCTGATTTCTCATAAGCCAAGATTTCTCTTTGACCTGGATGACCTAGAACAGGGGTGCAGCTCTTGAGCCTCATGCGGCTCTTATCGCTGCCATAGTTGTTCCCTGGAGCTTTTCAATAATATAAAAATGAAAAAAGATGGTGTGAAAATATTGATTTATTATATAATTTCTGTAGGAGGAAAAACATGACAAACATTTTTAAAGTTTTCCAATCCTCATAAAATCCCTCCCATAAAAGCTTAAAAGCACCAACGTCCAGCAGAGTAGACACATGGTGCGTCGTTCTCTCCAGGATGTGCTGCAGGGAAAACAAACATTTAATCATGAATGTTCATTATGTATTTGTAGCCTACTTATCATTTTGATAGTGGGCTAATATAGCTAATACAGACAGTTGCAGTCAAACTTCCTGTTAAGGTTTGGGTTTTTACAGGACCCGAAAGCAGGCAAATCACAGTGATAAAAAGTCCAAAAACTAGTCTTTATTCACGAACAAATCTAACTGGTGCTCCAGAGTGGAGCCAACATGGGAGTCAGGTTCTGCGCATTCTCCAGTCCAGCAGGGCAGCGTGGAGACCTCAAATGAGCAGGAAAAACACCAAAACTGATAGACAGGCGCTCCGTACTTAAATAGGTGGCCTGATGGAGATTGCCGACAGGTGGGTCTGCCTGCAGCGTCAGCTGTTGTCAATATCGACTCCTCCACGCCCCCTGCAGGAAAAACCAAACACACAACCCGGAACCATGGACCCCAACACTTCCAGTCAATTTCTTTTATCAGCTTTGACTCAGCCTCTTCTTGAATGCTACTTGCAATTTTCCCTGCTGGGTCGTTGTGCTGTGTAACAGTCCTCAGCTTATTTATGGCCTATCCCTTTGAACACCTCCTCTTGCTGCCTCCTTTTGTGTCACTGCAATTGTGTTGATGACAAGGACTCTTTAAATTAGCCCTAAAACTAAGCAGGCTTTCAACCCCAATAGAACAAATATTGCATTCACATTTTTACTATTGTAAAATAGGTTGGCTCTACACAGTCCCTTTGTAGGTATAGGCCTTTCATCATAAGTTCTTTGATTCACTGTTTTTGCTCCCCTGGACTTTCTGTCTTAAAAATATTTAATTGGCAGTATGTTTACACGCTCCAGTGTTCAGATTCACCGAGTTCTCTTTAGTGCTCTCAACATCACTCACCATGTCGATGTATCAAAATAAGATCTCTGCATCGACTGGACTGGTTAAGGTTTTTCTCTAAGACATTAGAGAAAGGGATCATTGGTGCAATCATATGATAACTGCCTAGAAACCTCCTGACTGATGCTTTTTAATGCCAGTCCATTCAAATGCTCTTGAGACATGGTGGATCTTAGGTATGTTTTGATGGACTTCAAGGATGGACTTTGGAGAAGCTCCTTTCTGCAGTAGCAACTGTTACTGTAATAGCAACTGCTATCCTCAGGGCTACCCACATATTTCAATAGACTTAACTTTGTTTCTTCTCCTGTATGAAATGGAGAAGTTCAATGGTGGTCATCTTAGGTTTGAGTGGTACTTGCTGTCTATGGACAAATGAGGAAGAAAAAGAGCTGCTGTTGTGAAAGCCGGGGGAGAGAGATGGTGCCAGAGTAGGTGGGCCAATGTAACCTGTGCAGTAGCCAGGTGCAACTCTAATAGCACCTGAACAGACACAACAGACTCATCCTCCTTGAGAATGCCATGACAACATAACACTACTTCCACCTTCTGTTGCAGCAGTATAACCTCATGAAGTAGCATTATTTGTGATGGCAATACATTCAGAAATTTATATAAATCTTCATGAGTTTTAAGGACAACTTTGATCCTAAGAATGGTTGGTGAGCCATATATTTCATCACACTTTGCATGTTTGGTTCTTGAACAACAAAATCCTTTAAATTCTATTGTTTATAATACACTGTGTTTTAATTTTGCAAAATGAATTTGTTCACAGCTGTTTGAGGATGAGTACTAGCTCGCAAGAAAGAAAATTGCAGTGACTGCTGTGTATTGAGGTCCAGGACACCATTTCTGTTCTGAGGATTGTGTGCAGTATCATGCAGACTGGTTTTCATTAAAAGCTACACTGATGAATAAATAGGGAAAGCTTTGGAGGAGGTAAGAGTAGCATTAGGAAAAGTTTTTGCAGAGCTTTGAATCACCCCCCCCATAACACCTACAGAGTTGGGATCTGTTGTGTGGTGATAGTGTGAGATACCACTGTTTTACATATAATTGGACAAGAAAAATAGGCAAGGACATTGCTTTCTCTAATGTGAGGTCAATTTCTTTAAAATCTTGCATCCATACATTCTTGTCCCTCACTCCAATCACTGTTTGATCTGTGATCAGGAATTCACATAATGCTTCAAATTACACAATTTTGTAGCTGTAAGTCAAAGACATACTGTTCAATTAATTTTGACTGCTTCTGGAGATGATGTCTAAAACATCTTTCAGTGATTGCACTGAGGGAATGTGTCTTGAAAAAAGTCAATTTCACAGTTACAGACTGCAGGTTGCCTGACACATGTGGCTGTTAAGGAAAAGAGAAAAATTGTATTGTCATTCTTTATAACTTATCTTTTCACCTGTTTTTCAATGGAATTGTAATGCGCACCCGCATGCGTGATCCTGTTTGTGTGTGTGTGTGTATGATGCTGATTATTATCATTGATATCATCATCATTGTGGCTATTGCACAAAATAATAAACAAATCCGGGATGAATGAGAGAGAACGGATTGACTTAGCCTCATTGCACTAATCAGTTGCATGTTTGGCATTCCAGGATAAAAGGACTTGGCTTAGGTGTGGATCATTGGGTTAAGTTTGCATTAACATACTAAACATATATGACTAACAACACACAAAAATGGACCACGAATTCCATTTTAGTTTAAATTATTGCATAACTACTCTGACAACTGGGTAAACACTACACTCGTGTGGCCATCACCAGTACTGCATCTAGACTGCTACCATAACGTTCCAACTTGATCTTCTCTGATAGTAATTTCTGGTGATAACACGTCAAGAACGTGATTCAAAGACCAAATATATTGTTTACTTGCACAGTGGGTCAGTAAGTAAATTATTATGGCGGAGACCTACATGGTTGCCCTATAGAACAAACGTCACAATATTGGCAGTGTGAAATCAATTCATTTTGAATGGAGAGGGAGGGGGGAGAGAAAGAGAGTAACAGAGAGGGGGAGAATAAGACAGAGAGAGAGAGAGAGAGTGAGAGTCTATTGCGCTGTATATATGGCAAATCTACCGAACAGAAAGGAAAGTAAAAGCCCTGATTCCCCCACCCCCCGCACCGATCAACCGAGAAAGGAACGTCCGAGAAAAGAAGGGAAAGAGGATATTTTTTCTGCAATTGTGGCTTATCTTTACTCCCATGAGTCACGGGCGATCTTTTTTTAAATTCAGGCACTCGGGAGGAATTGATGGTGTCGTTTCGGGGAAGCAGACAAAGGTACCATCTATTTGCGCTCCAGTAAACGATGTCAACCCTGTGGATCATAACTTTGGTCATCACTTTGAACGAAGGTGGGTGATTTTACAACGTCCTTGTCTGAACTGGCTGAAGTTTCTTCCAATGCCCCAATACGTTTTTCTCTTGTCCCCCTGTCTGCAGCCATAGAGCGCTGTGTCTTTCTGTCTGCGGCTAACGCATGTGTCGATGCACCCTTAACAGTCACTGTATGTATGGATGGTAGCATGGATTTTCTATATTATACTGTATTTCTATATTCTATCAAACATATTTATGCTGCTCTGGACATCATCTTCACAGCACAGAGGCGGTGATGGAAATAGTGTATTGGGCGGTACAGGCTCTTTTCTATCGCGAGGTAATCATCCAAATAACCATCGTTATTTTTCGTATATGAGACAGATTTAGGTATCTTCGTACTCTGCTTTGGTTTAACCTCGGAAACGCACGAAAACGCAGATAACAGGCCAATGAGACACACGGTGTGTTCAATGACAAATGTGGCACAATCACGTCTATCGCATGCTTTATACATACAAGAATGCGAAAAGACACACGGTTATATCCTGCTGGGTGGGTATGATATATATGACGCGAAAACCAAAGTGGTCGCAGGATTTTAACGTGTTACACTGCTTCTACTCATGCATCGTATATGCATTTGCGTGTTCTTGACTGCCACAAAGGATATGCAATTATCTCTTCTGTGGCGCCATCCACGATTGAGAGGAAAGAGATAAACCATATTTTTTAGTATTCAGATGGAGTCTCCTTTCGTACCTGTGCGCACAACTTAACTGCAAATGTGCAGTTGCCAAGAGAAAAACATTTTATTAAATTCCCTTGTATTGAATATTTTATTAAATATTGAATTCCCTTTATACCACACGCCTACACCACAGACACATACACAATAAAGTGTGCATCTACCTGGGCCTCGAGCACTGTAATAAAGCAGCTAGTGATGTGCAGGGAAAGGCAGTCAGAAGAGGAAGCTTGAGCCCGAGTAATCTTACAAAAAAGAAAATGAAAAAAACATGGGGATTTTACTGTTCTTAGTCTCTAATAAACATTGATCAAAATGCTAAATATGAAGTTTCAATATAGGCAGCAAAAATAACAAAAAAAAAAATGTTTTAATATTAGAAGAGACTTGTGGAGGAGGAAGGAATAAAGGGTATCACCAAAATTTGATTCTATGGCTATGAATACTTATGGGTTATATGGTGAGAGAACAAAGTTTCTAATTTAAAATAGAAAATTTTAAGCTCTATCCTACCTGGAGGAGCTAGTGACACCTCATCATCCCAAGAGACCGCTCCACTCTCAGAATGCTGGTTTACTTGTGGTCCCCAGAGTCTCTAAGGGTAGAACGGGGGGGCTGTGCATTTAGCCACCAGGCCCCCCTGATGTGGAACCAGGTCCCTGTCCAGGTAGAGAGGTTGACTCCATCTCTACTATTAAGATTAGATTTTAAACCTTCGTCTTTGAAAAAGCTTATTGTCACAAATTCTGTAGTTGCAGTTACTATCCTAGACAGACAAATTATCATACTTAGGGGGTCATCTAATTATTAGGTTAACAGAAACCAGAAACATGATCACCTGACATGCCCCTGTCACCCCACTGGGTCATGGCTTCCTCTCCTCTCCTCTCCTCTCCTCTCCTCTCCTCTCCTCTCCTCTCCTCTCCTCCACACCAAGTAGACCAGCGATGTTATTTCTTGTGGAGTTTTTCTGCCCCCCCCCTTCCCACCCCCTGTATTCATCTCCGATCCTGCTGACCCACTCTACTCTTATACCAGCAGCTTGTACTATTAATGTATCTCTATGATCTCTGCCTATTCTCTCCTGTACCTGTCCTCCCCCTTCTCCTCTCTCTCTACCCAGCTGGCCATGAGCAGGAGGGTCCCTCTACATGTCCCTGCTCAAGGTTTCTTTCTGTTAAAGGGAAATTTTTCCTTGCCACTGTTGCTTGTTGGGGGGTCAGGCCCTGGGATTCTGTAAAGCACCTAGAAACAATTTTGATTGTACCAGATGCTATATAAATAAAGATTGATTGGATTTTGATTTGATAATGCACGTATGCAAGGTACATAACAGCATCCACAAGTAATAAGGATCACTACAAAAGTCAAACATAAAAGAAAACATAATGCCATTCCATTTCCCAAATATTTTGGTCATCCATCCACCAAGGGGGTCGTCTACACCTGACTGCTCTTTAAGTTCGTCCAAGGGTGTATGTTAACTCTATACCACCAGGACATGCGTGTTGGTTGTCCTCCTCGAATGCACTGCAGCTGCTCGAGTGGGTCATAAGGTTACGCAACTGTGTTTGCAAAAGACTGGCTCCATGGGGGTTGACAGACATGCTTACCTTTTTTTGCACTCCCCTTTTCCCTCCTACTGGTGGAGGAATGGCGAACCTCACATACAAACCATGAAACACATCCTGTAATGCATGCAAAAACAATAAACATTTTCAAGCAATACATGAAATTTTTGCAATATTGCCAGGGAGATCCTCTTTAGTCACGTCGGGGTGCCCCCCCCTTCGCTTCTTCTTCCTTCAAGGGCTCTAAGTAGGTCATCACTCGATTACTCAGAGACCATGCCATCGTTGCAGGAAGACGTTCAGCCGTTTCTTCTGTTGGGGTACCTGATGTTGGAGAACCCTTTTGTGGTTTCTAATATGGAACCTGAACGCACTGGAAAAGATGGTACCAATTCTTCACTTTCCCCTGGAGTTGGATGCCTGTTTGGGTTCGGGCTATCACTTGGAACGGGCCTGTCCACTGTGGCTCTTGCCACTTTCTTTTGAAGACCTGCAGCATTGGGAACGATTGTCCGTTGCTTACCCAATGATCTTGTTCTCTCAGGTAAATCTTTGCCTACGGCACTGCCCATTCTCTCAAAGATATGGGTCTTATCTCATCTTCACACTCATCCATCACAGTAACCACAAAGGTGTTACCAAGAGATTCTACTTTGGCCACATGCTCTGCCGCCCTATCTGTTTCTGCATTTCCTCTAGCTTGGGGAGTCCCATCATTCTTGTGTGCGGCTACTTTGATTAATCCTAACTGCTTTGGCTGGTTTAACAATTCAGGGAGTTCTTTCACCACACCTTAATGTTTGCATGCAACCCCTGTTGCTGTCTTCCAGCAATTTCTCATCTATGCTCCTAAATCTCTATGTACAACATGATAAATAAATGCCAAATCCGTAAAAATATTTACATCTCGATTTTTGGCCTCTTTCAGTGCTTCTTTGAGGGCCACCAATTCTACTCTCTGGGCAGATGGCTGTTGCACTGGCCCTGATGTAACTGTCACATATTGATCTCCATTTCTCCTTACCACTGCAAAGCCTGCATTTAGTCCTTCTTCTGCTCTATGACAACTGCCATCTATATACAGTTGTACTGCTTGACAGAGTGGGCTTGCTTTTGTGTCAGGGCATGCTTTGATAAGTTCTTGTGTGAGACTTATGCAATCATGTTCTTCCACACCTTCTGACATGTGTTTTTGTTGCTCTGATATGTTATGAAAGGCTGTGTCAGAATGTCTATCACCGTGCTCTCTCTCCCGGGTGTCATTGAAAAAAACACTGAGACTACAAATGCTGTCACAGCATAACTTGTGTTCACTATCAATGGGTGCTTTAAGGCTGCTACATGTCTTATACATGAAGGTGTTCTCAGCTCAGTGGGATTCAGTATGACACTGTAGAACCCAAGTACCTCTCTCTCCCCTGTTGTTGCTGAAACAGGCAGGCAGAGGTCGTACTTTTCAGCAACATTTACAATGATGAATTATAGTCAGGTTTCCCCAAGGTGGCAGCGTTGGCTAAAGCCAGGCATATTTGATGAAAAGCATTCATGGCTTCTGGAGTCTACTGTAGTTGTGCTGCACCGTTCGAAAGAACCGCTACCTTGAAGAGGCCACGGAGAGGTGCTGTGTGAAAGGCATAATCTGAAATGAAGTGTCTGGAATAATTAGTGAGGCTTATGAAACCCATCAGCTCTTTTAGCGTAGACAGGGTCTTATGGTGTAGAATAGCTGCGCGGTGGTGTCCCTCGTGCTGATAAAATGTTGCCTAAGAACAAGACTCTGGGATGCACCAGTTTCAGCTTTGATTTCTTTATCAGGAATCATACACTCCCAAGGTACTGCAAAAGTGCCAGTGAAGCATTAAGACAATCAGTCTTTTGCTGCTATCAGAAGATCATCAACATACTGAATCATTAAACTGTGTTCAGGGAGATGTGGAGAGTGTTGTTACAACTTTTTCAGAACAGTGATTCCATGTGTGAGAGAAAATGCTTCGGGCATTCTGTTGTATGTGTACTGGGTGCCATTGTAAGTAAAAGCAAAGAGTGGTTTTCAGGCGGGGTCTAAGGGCAAACAGAAAAATACATTAGCCAAATCAATCAGTGTGAACCACTGATGTTCAGGTGTTAATAAGGGGAGAGCAGTGGCAGGATTAGGAGCAGCCATCAGGGAGTTTGAAAACCCTGGAGTTGATCCTACGGAGGTCATGTGACATTCTATAAGTGACACCATCCGCCTTAAATGCCGGCAGAATTGGTGTGTTTCAATCTGATTGTGTAGGATAGATAACACTTTAACAATAACAATTATACTATATGAAGAAAAATGAATGTGCAAATAAGAGATTCCGGAGGTAGTATGATTAAGTAGTGCAGAAAAATATGCCAACCATGGTTTATTGGTGCTACATTAAGAGTTGTGAATGTTGTGCAATCTGACTGCAGTTGGGATGAATGACCTATGGTACCATTCCTTTTTACACCGTGGGTGTAACAGTCTGCTGCTAAAGGAGCTGCTTAAGGGCCCCCACAGTCTCGTGTAGGGGGTGAGAGGGGGTGTCCATAATTGATGTCAGCTTGGCTAACATCCTCCTCTCACCCACCTCCTCAATGGAGTCCAGAGAGCAGTCCAGGAGTGAGCCAGCCCTTCTGACCAGTTTGTTGAGTCTCTTCCTGTCCCTCTCTGAGCTTCCACAGCTCCAGCAGACCACAGCGTAAAAGATCACTGATGCCACCACAGAATCTTAAAAGGTCCTAAGCAGTGTCCTGCACACTCCAAAGGACCTCAGTCTCCTCAGCAGATGGAGTCAGCGTTGTCCCTTCTTGTACAGGACATGTGTGTTGTAAGTCCAGTCCAGTTTATTGTTGAGGTGAACACCCCGGTATTTGTACTCCATGATTTCAATGTCCAAACCCTGGATGTTCACAGGTGCAATGTGATTAGCCTTCCTACTGAAGTTGATCACCACCTCCCTTGTCTTGCTGGCGTTGATGCGCAGATGGTTCAGTTCACACCAGGCGACAAAGTTGGTGATGACCTCCCTGTACTCCAGTTCGTTTTCCTCAGACACACGTCCAACGATGGTTGTATCATCTGAGAACTTCTGGAGGTGGCAGCTGTCTGAGTTGTAGCTGAAGTCAGATGTGTAGAGAGTGAAGAGGAAGGGAGAGAGAACTGTACCCTGCGGTGCCCTCATGCTGCAGACTACCACATCGGACTCACAGTCACGGAGCCTCACGTACTGCGGTCTTGGTGAGGTAGTCGCAGCAGGTAGATGACAGGTTATCCACACCAATGCCTGGTCGATATGCAAACTGTAGAGGGTCCATCTTGCCGTCTACCAGCTGTCTGAGGTGGGCGAGAACGATCCTCTCCATGGTCTTCATCAGGTGAGAGGTTAAAGCCACTGGCCTGAAGTGGTTGGGCTTCCTGGCGTGTGCAGTCTTAGGAACCGGAACCACACGTGATGTTTTCCACAGGAGTGGAACTCTCTCCAGACTCTCTCCAGAAAGATGTGCAGGAGTACTCCACAGAGTTGATCTGCACAGTCCTTAAGAAGTCTGGAGTTGATGCCATCAGGGCCAGTAGCTCTCCTGGTCTTGGTGCTCCTCAGCTCCTCCCTCACCTGATCAGCTGTTATGGAGAGGCAAAGTGTGACTCCTGGGGAGTGAGGACGGGGGTTGGAGTGTGAGGGTCGATCCGGCAGGGGGTGGAGGGAGGTGACGTGGTGTGAGAGGAGAGCTGCTGGTGTTACGGGGGGAGAGGGAGGATGGTGATGTGACAGCACGGTCAGGTCTGGGAGAGGGAGGGGCGGCACAGTCAAATCTGTTGAAGAAGAAATTCAACTCATTTGCCCAGTCCTGGCCCCCAGATTCAGGGCCCCTCCCACTGTCCTTTGTGTGGCCTGAGATGGTTTTTAGGCCTCTCCAGAATTCTGGCGTCGCTCCCCTTGAGGCGCTCCTCCATCTTCCTCCTGTAGCTGTCCTTGCCTTTCCTTATCCCCCTTCTCAGCTCCTTCTGGACACTCCTCAGCTCCTCCTCGTCCCCAGATTTAAAAACCGTCTTCTTCTCATTCAGCAAGGCTTTTAGTTCAGGGGTCACCCAGGGTTTGTTGTTGAGGAAACACTGAACCTTCCTGGTAGGCACAGTATTTTCCACACAGAAGTTAATGTAGTCCGTGATGCAGGTCGTCAGGCCGTCGATGTTCACATAACACATCCCAGTCTGTGGTGTCGAAGCAATCCCTCAAAGCCATGCTCCTCAGACCAGCTCCTTACATACCTCTTGGTGGGTGGTTGTTTATTCACCATAAGTATGTATGCAGGGGACAGATAAACCAGGTTGTGATCAGAATGGCCCAGCGGGGGGAGGGGGGAGGAGGTGTATGCATCCTTGGTGTTCACATACATTAAATCCAAAGTCTATTGTCTCTTGTATGGCATTTCACAGTGGTGAAGGTTGGGAGAGTGGAGGACAGAGAAGCATGAATAAAGTCACCAGAGATGAGGAGGAGGGACTGGGGGTGCGATGTCTGAAGCTTTGACACTATGGTGTGTACAGTCTCGCAGGCAGCATCAGCCGATGGAGGCATGTACACGTTATCACGATAACGTGCCGGAATTCCCTCGGGAGGTAATATGGCCCAATGCTAACCGCTAGCAGTTCAATGTCTTTGCTGCAGTACTGCTCCTTCACCCTGATGTGCCCTGGGTTACACCATCTATCATTCACAAGCATCGCAATGCCCCTTCCTTTCCTCTTACCACTCTCTGTAGCTTTCCTGTCCGCTCTCACGAGTTGGATACTGTCCAGGGTGACGTGTGAATCCGGCGAGAGTCTTTTCAGCCAGATCTCTGTGAAGCACGAGGCTACACTCCGGGTACTCCCTCTGCAGCCTGGTTAGCGCCGACAGCTCATCCATTTTATTGGGGAGAGAGCTCACGTTCCCATGATGACAGACGGTATGGATGGTTTATACCGTCTTTTCTTCTCCTGACACTTCGTCCCTGCTCTGCATCCCTTTCTCCTTCTCGTTAATCCCATGGGGATCTCTGGTCTTTCCACGGGGAGTACCCTCGTGTTGCTCAGTGCTAACAGCTGTTCCCGGGTGTAAACAATGGAGCCATGGCTGAATGGGTCAGCTGATGTAGATTTAAATAGTCCCAGAAAGACGAAAAGACAAATGCATAGTCTCACAAGTTGTACATCTATAGGTGCACACTTTTGACAGAGACTAGTGCAAAAAGATGAATGAAAAAAGTATAAAAACACACTATAACATGTAATCATGAATGTGATGGGAGCCATGTCCAATTTGCCTACATCATGTGGATCTGTCACCCACATGTTGGAGGACAGTGGGCCCCATTCACGAACCGTTCTTACGAACAAATTTGTTCTTAAGTCCCACTTATGAACATTTTACGAAGATTGTGGCATTCACCAATTTCTTCTTATCCTGGATTTATGCGTAGGTAAGAACAAATCCTACGAACACTCAGGAGTACTCTTACGCACATTTCAGTGCCGACATGTTGGCATGGTTGTGTTTTCTTCTCTTGTGCAGTTCAATAAAATTTAATATTACAATGATAATTCTGTTATATTTATTTATTTATTTCCTATTTTTGGTGATTTACGGAGAATTTTAAAATTACGTAAATGTGCAAATGTGTGATTTTATCTTGATTTATTTTATTAGGGGATCAAGGATATGCCCTGGCTCCCTGGTTGTTGACACCACTGACCAACCCTCAGACTCCACAGGAAATTTTATTCAATCAGATGCATGCGCGCAGTCGCTCCACCATTGAACGCACCATCGGCATTTTAAAGGGGCGCTGGATGTGTTTGGACACAGAGCCACAACCCCGTGAGGATGTGCGTCCTGACGCAATGATGGGGCCAGACTGCGGAACGCGGTTCATGTTCGAGTGCGATTAATTGCCCATTTGTGAATAAAATGCATTATTGTCACAATTTCAGTCTAACAGTCTTGATTCACTTCAAAAAGAAAAAAATAAGAGAGACCGGTTTCAGAGCACAGCTTTTACACATTTATTTTTTTACCTTCTCGTTGAGTTCTTTAAGCGTGTTGGCTATAGTCATCAGGGTTGAGGCAATTTTATCAAGCGTGTTAGCCATCCTTTCTTGATTGTTCAACACGGCGTCAGAAATCAGGCGTGGAGAGGCAAGCTTTGGGCATTTTGCTGCTTTTTGCTCTGTCTACGGCAGGGGTGGGGAACCCTTTTCATATTGAGGGCCATTTCAATTTTTATAAAGTCCTCCGAGGGCCATACTATTATGAACACATACCTAGGGATGCAAAAAAAAGACAAAAAAAAAAGTCTATAACCACTGTGTTACTAAGTCTCATGATTGCTGCATTTGAGTTTGAATTATTTATTTAGCACACATGCATATAAGATCACCAAATAAATAGAATAAAATGACAAGTAAAATATGTTTTCATGATCATACAAAACAATAGAAAGAGGTGCAGAGTTGAGGCAAGAGACCCGTAAGGGCCTGTTCGAGGCCTCTACTCACAAAAACTGCAATACAACAAGATAATCAAGAATATAAATGAAAAGAAAGAAAGATAAAGACAATAATAATAACTAGAAAGCACTCGGAGAGCGCAGACCTCCGCCAAGCGCAACAATTCCTGGCATATTGTGATTTCCACCATAAATATTAGTCCCACATATACTTTGACTACATATTTAGATTCCTTGACCATAAAAACATACCGTTAGCCACTGGAATCATAACAATATACTGTATGTCCTAGTTCAATAGTTATTCACGAAATAAATTCACGCTTTGAAACAATTTTACTTTCTCCGCGCGAGCGCCTCAGCGGCGGCTACGAGGCACGTTCACGAACTCTCCTTCGGCGTGAGGTTTCAGCTTCGTGGCTATTAATTCACTCACCACAAAACTTGCACGCGTAATATTCTCTGTCGGTACATGGTCGTGTGAAAGCTGCTTGTTGAGCCTCCAAACTCCGGCGAAGAGCGTTAATTTTATCCAAACTCATCTGTCCTTTCAACTCGTCGAGTTTAGTGTGTTTCGCTAAGCATTTTTCGTCCGTGTCAATCAGTCCAGCCCACTACGTACATCACATGCTGTGTTCACTGACCCTGACCTTGACTCGGACATAACATAACCGTCTGTTTTATCTCAGAAAACGGGAAAATATTTCATCTTGTTACGAAAGAAATTTCAGGATACGAAAGGCAAAAATACGCTACCGCTGCTACTCGCAGCTCGCGGAGTTTAGCGAACGGTCCCACTGTATAAGTGCACATATAAAATATAAAAATCTTATTGCGTTGCGGGCCGGTAGAAATGGTCTCGTAGGCCGTATACGGCCCGGAGGCCGGAGGTTCCCCACCCCTGGTCTACGGGGTCCTGCTGCAGTTCCTTTTATGGGCATTAGTGGGCGGTGACTTATGCTAATCATATGTTAATTAGACTCACCTGGCACGCGCTCTCAACTTACGAACAGATGGCACTCTTCTCTTCTCTTCTCTTCTCTTCTCTTCTCTTCTCTTCTCTTCTCTTCTCTTCTCTGAGTGAGACGTGTGAGAGCGGAGGAGCGAGCGAGCGAGTGGAAAACCGTGCGAAAGCGCTATTTTTCCTATTATTTCTTGTGTGCGAGTGAATGCTAGATAATATAGTTTAATTTATTGTGGTGTTTGCAAGTTTATATTAGTTTATCGAGTGTTTGTGTGAGTGTGTGAGGCGGCCGACCGCGTGCGGCCGTCATGCCGGCCAACGCCGGTTTAACCGGCTTGAGTCGGAAGCACGGAGTCAAGGTGGGTGCGGGCCAAAAAATTGGCCACAGCTCAATCAAATCCGCCGCCCGCATGAATAGGGCGGTGGTGTTGTTCCTGGCCAAGGTGGAGCAGGTAAATATGTTGGTGGAGACGGGGATCACCGTGGGCGGACAGTTCGTCCAGGTAACTCCGCTAACACAGCCGGCGGCACGGATTACCCTGTCCAATGTGCCGCCGTTCATTAGCGATGAGTTCCTGGTACGGGGGTCTCTCCCATCCGCAAAATGTTGTCTGGCTGTAAGTCACCGCTGCTGAGACACGTAGTGTCTCACCGCAGGCAGGTGCACATGATCCTCAACAATAGGGCGGAGGAATTTAATTATCGTTTCATCGTTCGGGTAGACGATTTTGATTATACCCTTTTTGCAACTTCCTCCGCCCTCAAGTGCTTTAACTGTAATGAGGAGGGTCATCTTGCCAGGGCTTGTCCGAGCCGCGTGGCCTCGGACGCGCAGGCGGCGGAGCCCGCCGCTACCGCGCCCGTTGCGCCTCCGGCCCCGCGGCCCGTTCCGGCGGCGAGGCGTCGGTGGCTCAGCGCGGAGGGAAGCTCCGCTGCCCCGGATGGAGCGACAGCAGAGGAGATGGAGGAGAAGCGGGACGAGTGTGTGCGTGAGAGTGAGGTGATTGGAGAGAGCGAGATTGTGGGGATGGTGGTAGAAATGAATGGTGAGAGTGGTGAATCAGGGGGGAAGGTGGATTTAACTGGGGAGGTGTGTGATCTGAGTGGTGTGATGAGTGAGGTGGTGTGTGATTCAAATGAACTGGGGAGAAAAGGTGAGGTGATGGGTGAAACAGTTGAACTGGGTGAGACAGGAGAGACTGGAGACAGGATCCAGACGGGTGAGCAGGGTACAGTGGGTCAGGTGATGGGTGGACTCGATGGGCCAGGGATAGTGGGTGGTGAACGGGGCGAAGGAGAAGTTAGCACAGGTGAACGGGGTGAAGGAGAAGTTAGCACAGGTGAGCGGGGTGAGGGAGGAGTGAGCACAGGGGAGCAAGGTGAGGGAGGAGTGAGCACAGGTGAGCGGGGTGAGGGAGGTGTGAGCACAGGTGAGCGTGGTGAGGAAGCAGTGAGTGCAGGTGAGGGCACGAGTGGCGCATCCGAGTGGTGGCTTGTTCCCGCAAGGAAGCGGAACAAGCGGAAAAGCGCCATGAAGGACAAGGGGGGCAAGACAGGAAGGCTGGAGGAGACAGTAGCAGACACAGACACCAGCGACTGTGAGTCGATGTCGGACGGCAGCGAACTGTCCGGCACAACGCCAGACGGGCAGGAGTTTGACCTGTACCCCCCAGGCTTGTTTAAAAAGTTCCTCACCCAGACCAAGGGCATGAAAGGCCTTGATCTGGGAACATATTTTCCTGACCGGCTCTGCTTTATCCGGTCAGCGAGTTTTTTAATTAGGAATAAGGCAACGTCAGGCCTCACCGACCCCGAAATATATAGGCTCAGGAAGCACATGGGCAAAGCAAGAAAACAGCTAAATTGAAAAATATAAATTTTTGCCATGGTTTCTTGTACTTATTTTTCACTGTCTGTGATTTTTATCTTTCCCCTTGGCATGAACATATTCAAAATGGGAACGTTGAATGTCAACGGAGCCAGGGACGCAAAAAAACGGGCACTAGTGTTCGACACAGCAAAAAGAAAACGCATTGATGTCCTGTTCCTCCAGGAGACCCACAGCGACTGCGGCATAGAAGCGGACTGGGAGAAGGAGTGGGAAGGACAGGTGCTGCTGAGCCACAACACCACCCTCAGTGGTGGAGTGGGCCTCCTTTTTTCAAGGGGCTTCACTCCATCGTCCCTGGAGGTGGAGCATGTGGTGAGGGGACGGTGTTTGATGGTGAAAGCGCGCCTCCAAAACCACTCCTTGGTTTTTATTAATATTTATGCTCCCACCAACGGTACAGAGAGGAAGAGCTTTTTAGAAAAAGTTGGCACTGTTTTAAATGGTTGTGGGGATGATTTTTTATTCCTGGGTGGAGATTTTAATTGCACCGAGTCTTTTTTAGACCGCAACCATGCAGAGCCTCATCCAGCTTCGCAACATTGTCTGAGACAGCTGGCCTATTCTCATGGCCTGGTGGATGTGTGGAGGAGGATGCACGCAGACAACAGGCAATACACTTGGTCCCGCATGAGTGAGGGTAGGATCTCCTCGGCCAGACTGGACCGATTTTATTGTTTTAAACATCATTTTAGTGTTTTTAGGAGCTGTAGAATCATGCCTGTCGGCTTTACAGATCACTCGTTGGTTTTAGGCGAAGTCGCCGTGAAGAACATTTTACCCAAGAGTGCATATTGGCATTTTAATTCCAGCTTAGCGCAAGACAACAGTTTTAGGGATGTTTTACGGCACTTCTGGTTGGGGTTTCGAGAGAGAAAGTCCGATTTTACGTGCCTAAGACAGTGGTGGGACCGTGGAAAAGTAGAGATGCAGCTCCTGTGCCAGCAGTATACTCTCAATGCCACGCAGGACACACGCAGGTCGATCAAAGACCTGGAGATGGAGATAGTGGAGCTAGAGGCGATTGGCAGCTCCACAGGAGATCGAGGGTGTATTGAAACCTTCCAATCCAAAAAAATGGCCTTGGCCAGCCTGCTGGACAGTCAGGTACAGGGTGCACTGGTCAGGTCCCGGACTCAAGATGCTCCCTCTAGTTTCTTCTTTGGGCTGGAGAAAAGGCGTGGACAGAACCTAATAATCCATTCACTGCTTTCGAGCACAGGGCAGGAACCGTGGAGCCGGGCCAGATAAGGCAGCGGGCGGTGGAGTTCTTTTCCTCCCTGTATGAGAGTGAGTATCGCAGGGATGACGGCCTGTTCCATGAGTTCTGCGGGGACCTTCCTCGGGTCTCTGAGGAGGCAAACTCGCAGCTGGACAGGCCGTTGCAACTCGATGAGCTCCACGCCGCCCTGCTCGCATGAAGGGAAGGAAGTCTCCAGGTGTCGATGGGCTCACAGTAGAGTTCTTTAAAGCCTACTGGGACATTGTGGCCCACGACATGCTGGAGGTCTTTAATGAAAGCCTGGCCTCGGGTTCCCTGCCATTGTCCTGCAGGAGAGCGGTGGTCACCCTCCTGCCAAAAAAGGGCAACCTGCAGGAGATCAAGAACTGGCGCCCTGTGTCTCTACTGTGTGTGGATTATAGGATTCTGTCCAAGACCTTGGCCTCCAGGCTGAGGGAAGCTATGGAGCAGGTCATCCACCGGGACCAGACTTACTGTGTGCCCGGCAGGTCCATAGTAGATAATGTCCACCTAATTCGAGATGTTTTGGAAGTCTCCAGATCATTGGACGTTGATACTGGTCTCATTTCGCTAGACCAGGAAAAGGCTTTTGACCGGGTTGAACACCAGTTCCTCTGGAAGGTGATGGAGAGGTTCGGGTTCAGCCCTGGCTTTATAGCGATGATCCGCGTCCTGTACTGTGACATTGAGAGTATGCTGAAGTTTAATGGCAGTCTGTGTGCTCCCTTCAGAGTGTGTAGAGGCGTCCGGCAGGGCTGTGCCCTCTCTGGAATGCTCTACGCTCTCTCCCTCGAACCCCTTCTCTCTAGGGTCCGTGCAAATGTGGATGGCCTGTTTTTACCGTCCTTTTACAGAAAAATTGTTTTATCTGCCTACGCAGATGATCTAATAGTAATGGTGCGCAGCCAGAGGGACGTAGATGTTTTATCTAATTTAACAGTTTTATTCAACCGCCTGTCCGTGGCCAGGGTCAACTGGCAGAAGAGTGAGGCCCTGGCCGTTGGCAGGTGGACAAATGGTCTGCCGGTCCTTCCCCAGGACCTTGCCTGGCAGAGGGACGGCCTAAAGTACCTCGGTGTTTTTATTGGAGATGAAGAAACTGAAAAGAAAAATTGGCTCGACACGTTGGAAAAGGTAGACGGAAAAATTCAAAAATGGAAATGGCTCCTCCCCCGCATGTCGTACAGAGGCAGAACTCTTGTCCTCAATAACCTGGTGGCCTCTGTGCTCTGGCACCGGCTCAGCTGCATGGAGCCACCCTCCGGGCTACTAGCACAACTGCAGACAAGAGTTCTGGCCTTCTTTTGGGACAGCATGCATTGGGTCCAGCAGGGGGTGTTGTACTTGCCCAGAGAGGAATGAGGACAGGGCCTCATCCACCTGGCCAGCAGGACCGCCGCTTTTAGAATACAGTTTGTACAGAGGTTTTTAACAGGGCCGGCGGACCTAATGTGGAGAGATGTGGCCAGATGTGTCTTCAGATGGGTGAGTAACTTGGGGCTGGATGATGCTCTGTTTTTAACTGACTTTAAATTTGCAAAGTTAAATGGGCTACCTCCATTTTATCAGAGTGTTGTTAAGGCATGGGCCCTTTTTAAAGTTGAGAAAAGAACCAGCTCTGAATCTCTGTATTGGCTGCTAAGGGAACCCACGGTGCACGGAGCCAGGCTGGATGTCTCGGCCGAAGCCCCGCCGAGGCTGACGGCTGCACTGTGGCGGACCCGGACCCTACTCCTCCAGCACGTAGTGGCCGTGGCAGGGCCAGACCTAACGGGTGCGGAGGCAGTGGGTTCCCTGTTAGGCATCCGCTCTACCCAGGCAGCTGAGGGGGTGCTTCGGTTATGGAGGAACAGACTCAGCACGAGAGAGAGGCGTATTCTTGAGGACTACGGCCAGGGGACCGAACCCGACAGCGAGGACCCCTTCCCGGAGATCAGGCTGGTTGCCCACCTCGGGAATCTAGACGGTTCTCTCCTCAGACCAGCAAAGACCTTCTCCCTGGTAGCAGTCGATAAGAAGACCCTATACAACGACTGTGTGAGGGTACTAAACAGGAGAGGACTGTCGAACAGGAGCACCAGCGTGTGGGCTGATCGACTGGGAGGGGATGGAGCCCGCCCCTGCTGGAGGGTCCTTTACAAGCCGCGGCCGACCGCGTGCGGCCGTCATGGCGGCCAACGCCGGTTTAACCGCTTGAGTCGGAAGCACGGAGTCAAGGTGGGTGCGGGCTCCGTGCTTAGTGTGGAGGAGGTGGCGCTGGCTGTGGGCCAAAAAATGGAGCTCAATCAAATCCGCCGCCCGCATGAATAGGGCGGTGGTGTTTTGTTCCTGGCCAAGGTGGAGCAGGTAAATATGTTGGTGGAGACGGGGATCACCGTGGGCGGACAGTTCGTCCAGGTAACTCCGCTAACACAGCCGGCGGCACGGATTACACTGTGCAATGTGCCGCCGTTCATTAGCGATGAGTTCCTGGTACGGGAGCTGTCTCGGCATGGGAAGTGGTCTCTCCCATCCGCAAAATGTTGTCTGGCTGTAAGTCACCGCTGCTGAGACATGTAGTGTCTCATCGCAGGCAGGTGCACATGATCCTCAACAATAGGGCGGAGGAATTTAATTATCGTTTCATCGTTCGGGTAGACGATTTTGATGGCAGAGCCGCCGCCACCCCGCGCCCGTGGCGCCTCCGGCCCCGCGGCCCGTTCCGGCGGCGAGGCGTCGGTGGCTCAGCGCGGAGGGAAGCTCCGCTGCCCCGGACGGAGCGACAGCAGAGTCGCAGATGGAGGAGAAGCGGGACGAGTGTGTGCGTGAGAGTGAGGTGAGTGGAGAGAGCGAGATTGTGGAGATGGTGGTAGAAATGAATGGTGAGAGTGGTGAATCAGGGGGAAGGTGGATTTAACTGGGGAGGTGTGTGATCTGAGTGGTGTGATGAGTGAGGTGGTGTGTGATTCAAATGAACTGGGGAGAAAAGGTGAGGTGATGGGTGAAACAGTTGAACTGGGTGAGACAGGAGAGACTGGAGACAGGATCCAGACGGGTGAGCAGGGTACAGTGGGTCAGGTGATGGGTGGACTCGATGGGCCAGGGATAGTGGGTGGTGAACGGGGCGAAGGAGAAGTTAGCACAGGTGAACGGGGTGAAGGAGAAGTTAGCACAGGTGAGCGGGGTGAGGGAGGAGTGAGCACAGGGGAGCAAGGTGAGGGAGGAGTGAGCACAGGTGAGCGGGGTGAGGGAGGTGTGAGCACAGGTGAGCGGGGTGAGGGAGGAGTGAGCACAGGTGAGCGTGGTGAGGAAGCGAGCTTTTTAATTAGGAATAAGGCAACGTCAGGCCTCACCGACCCCGAAATATATAGGCTCAGGAAGCACATGGGCAAAGCAAGAAAACAGCTAAATTGAAAAATATTTTGCCATGGTTTCTTGTACTTATTTTTCACTGTCTGTGATTTTTATCTTTCCCCTTGGCATGAACATATTCAAAATGGGAACGTTGAATGTCAACGGAGCCAGGGACGCAAAGAACGGGCACTAGTGTTCGACACAGCAAAAAGAAAACGCATTGATGTCCTGTTCCTCCAGGAGACCCACAGCGACTGCGGCATAGAAGCGGACTGGGAGAAGGAGTGGGAAGGACAGGTGCTGCTGAGCCACAACACCACCCTCAGTGGTGGAGTGGGCCTCCTTTTTTCAAGGGGCTTCACTCCATCGTCCCTGGAGGTGGAGCATGTGGTGAGGGGACGGTGTTTGATGGTGAAAGCGCGCCTCCAAACCACTCCTTGGTTTTTATTAATATTTATGCTCCCACCAACGGTACAGAGAGGAAGAGCTTTTTAGAAAAAGTTGGCACTGTTTTAAATGGTTGTGGGGATGATTTTTTATTCCTGGGTGGAGATTTTAATTGCACCGAGTCTTTTTTAGACCGCAACCATGCAGAGCCTCATCCAGCCTCGCAACATTGTCTGAGACAGCTGGCCTATTGTCATGGCCTGGTGGATGTGTGGAGGAGGATGCACGCAGACAACAGGCAATACACTTGGTCCCGCTTGAGTGAGGGTAGGATCTCCTCGGCCAGACTGGACCGATTTTATTGTTTTAAACATCATTTTAGTGTTTTTAGGAGCTGTAGCATCACGCCAGTCGGCTTTACAGACCACTCGTTGGTTTTAGGCGAAGTCGTCGTGAAGAATATCTTTCCCAAGAGTGCATACTGGCATTTTAATTCCAGCTTAGCTCAAGACAACAGTTTTAGAGATGTTTTACGGCACTTCTGGTTGGGGTTTCGAGAGAGAAAATCTAATATTACGTGCCTAAGACAGTGGTGGGACCGTGGAAAAGTAGAGATACAGCTCCTGTGCTCCCACCTTCTTTATTCATCTACAGGTATCGCCGCCTTCATAAGCTGTTTACTGACGTACTGACCTACGACCCCCGCTGACCCACCCAACCTGACTCTACCGGAAGCTTATTTTAATTAATATAATGTATTACTATGTTGTACCTATTCTCTACCTCTACCTGTCCTCCCCCTTCTCCTCTCTCTCTACCCAGCGGGCCATTATCAGGAGGTTCCCCCTATATGAGCCTGGTCCTGCTCAAGGTTTCTTCCTGTTAAAGGAGAGTTTTTCCTCGCCACTGTTGCTTGTTTGACATCAGGCCCTGGGATTCTGTAAAGCGCCTAGAAACAATTTTGATTGTAACAGACGCTATATAAATAAAGATTCATTGACTGATTATTTGGTAACATAATATTTTTCTCTTCAGTAGTCACTCTTTCACTTTGTAGCCTACTGGTAATCACAGGAGCAATAAATTTGACAAAATAATCAAAGGTTCATTGTAATTTTTCCAGACTAGCCACAAATTCCTTCTACCTTCACTGCATTAGCACTTGGACATTTTTCAATCTGCTATGAGCTTGTAAACATTGCAAAAGTGACAAAATTGCATAGTACAAAACAATAATGTTGACCATCAACTTGCTCATATCCATGTTGTCCACTATTTATCTCAACGTAACCCGGCTAACAGAAGGGTGTAAGGATAACGTCATTGATGTGATGACATATAAGAGGCCATCTCCTTTTTAGCAGGAAGTCAGACCCGTGGCTGCTGGGAATGTGAAATCAAATCAAATCAATCTTTATTTATATAGTGTCTTATACAATCAAAATTGTTTCAAGGCGCTTTCCAGAATCCCAGGGCCTAACCCCAGACAAGCAACAGTGGCAAGGAAAAACTCCCCTTTAACAGGAAGAAAGCTTGAGCAGGACCAGGCTCATGTAGGGGGACCCTCCTGCTGATGGCCGGCTGGGAAAAGGGAGAGGAGAGGAGAGGAGAGGAGAGGAGAGGAGAAGGAGAAGGAGAAGCAGGGGGAAGAGGAGAGGAGAGGGAGTGGAGGGGAGAAGGAGAGGGAGGGGGGAGAGGAGAGGAGAGGAGAGGAGAGGAGAGGAGAGGAGAGGTGAGGTGAGGAGAAGCGAGGCACAGAGCACAGAAACACACACAAAAATACACTATACAACGGGTCAGCGGGGCCGGAGGTCGTCATGCAGCTCCGAAAGGCGGCGATACCTGTAAATAAACGGGGGGGGGGGGGGGAGAAGCAGAAAAACTACACAGGAATCATCATAACTAGCCTGCCTGATGAGGAGGAGGAAAGGAGAGGAAAGGAGAGGAGAGGAAACCATGACCCAGTGGGGTGACAGAGGCCTGTCAGGTGATCATGTTTCCGGACCCCGGCAGCCTTGGCCTATAACAGTATAGCTAGGATGTGACCTAATGATTAGACGACCCCCTAAGTATGATAATTTTTCTATCTATGATAGTAACTGGAACTACAAAATTAACAACAATAAGCTTTTTCAAAGAGGTAGGTTTTAAGTTTGATCTTAAAAGTAGCGATGGAGTCAGCCTCCCGTACCTGGACAGGGAGCTGGTTCCATAGCAGGGGGGCCTGGTAGCTAAATGCTCGGCCCCCCATTCTACTCCTAGAAACTCTGGGAAACACAAGTAGACCAGCATTCTGAGAGCAGAGCCGTCTATTGGGCTGATAAGGTATCACTAGCTCCTCCAGGTAGGATGGAGCTAGGCCTCTGAGGACCTTGTAGGTCAGAAGAAGGGTTTTAAAAGTTATTCTAAATTTAACGGGCAGCCAATGAAGCGACGCCATTACAGGAGTTATGTGATCTCTTTTGTCAATACCTGTCAGAACTCTGGCTGCAGCATTTTGGATCAACTGGAGGCCTCTTAAAGAGTTGTTTGGACACCCTGATAATAAAGAATTACAACAGTCCAGCCTGGAAGTAACAAAAGCATGAATTAACTTTTCAGCATCAGGCCACGTCAGTAGCTTCCTGATCTTTGAGATGTTCCTCAGGTGAAAAAAGGCAGTTCTAGAGACTAATTTAATGTGTGAGTTGAAGGAGAGATTTTGATCAAAAGTTACTCCTGGTCTCACAGAGAGACTAGATGTTAATGAGATACCATCTAGAGTGATCATGTGATCTAATCTATCCCTGAGAGGTTCAGGACACACCATGACCTCAGTTTTTCCTGAGTCAAGGAGGAGGAAACTTGAAGACATCCACGACTTTATGTCTTTAAGACAGGTCTGGAGCTTCACTAACTTCTCTGTCTCCTCTGGATTCATGGATAAATAAAGCTGAGTGTCATCAGCGTAACAATGGAAATTGATCCCATGCTGCCGAATAATCTTCCCTAAGGGAAGCATGTACAAGGTGAAGAGGATTGGTCCAAGTACAGAACCTTGAGGAACCCCATGGCTAACCCTACTGTATGAAGAGGGAATACCATGGACATGAGCAAACTGGTATCTGTCAGATAAGTATGATCTAAACCAGTCTAGTGCTGTCCCTTTAATCCCAATCACATGTTCCAGTCTATGTAGCAGGATGCTGTGATCAACTGTATCAAAAGCAGCACTGAGGTCCAGCAGAACCAGCATAGAGACCAGTCCATGATCTGAAGCTATGAGAAGATCATTTGTAACTTTAAGAAGTGCTGTTTCTGTGCTGTTATGAGCTCTAAAGCCTGACTGAAACATCTCAAACAGGATGTTCCTCTGCAGGTGCTCCAGTAACTGAGTCACCACCACCTTCTCAAGAACTTTAGAGATAAAAGGAAGGTTGGATATCGGCCTATAATTTGCTAATACGTCAGGATCCAGTGATGTTTTTTTAAGCAACGGCTTGCCACCTTGTAGGACCGGGGTACATAACCCGACACGAAAGAACCATTGATCTGGTCCAGGATAGAACTGCCTATCACTGGTAAAACATCCTTCAACAGGTGTGTTGGGATGGGGTCTAAAAGACACGTGGTGGCCTTGGATTTCTGAATTAGCGAAGACGCTGACCCACAGACCCACACCTGCAGTCAGAGACAGAAAACAGGATGGGAGTGGCACACACACAGAAGAAAAAAACATGGGACAGCCCAGCCTTTAAAAAATAAAAATCATTTATTGTATGTTTGTCATTCGAAACATCATAGACAGAGTAATTTTTATTTTAGTTAATTATATTCTTCTACATAGATGAACATAATTTTTTTTCATCATGGTTTGATCAGATAATGAGACAAAATAAATATTCCTGTATAGTTTATTCTTACATTGATTGAGCAGTGAGGAACAAATTATTTCAATTTTTGCTGAGCCCACGCACAAGAGCTATATTAAGCTGTAGGTTCTGACCAGGAACCATGACACTGTTTTAAAACAGATAGTAAATGTCCATTACACATATACATGCAAACCAGTTAAACAGCAGCCATCTGCTGCACCCTGCAATTATGCTACCTTAAAGTACTATTGGAGGCAAAGTAATTATGAGCTGAGGATGCATTTATGATGTGACACAATGGTAAATATTCCAAAAGATGGGAGAGTTCCAACAATACCTGCAATAAAACATATATATCATATAGATATATATAGATATATATATATGCTAATTTTCCTGTTGGGTACAGTTGGTCATTGCAGCTTCGGTGAGGTAATCAATCAATCAATCAATCAATCTTTATATAGCGTCTGTTACAATCAAAATTGTTTCTAGGCGCTTTCCATAATTCCAGGGCCTGACCCCCAACAAGCCCTCCTGCTAATGTCCAGCTGGGTAGAGAGGTAAGGTGCCTCATTGTAAATTCTCTCAGTAGGTTTTCCTACAAGGGGTGGTGGTAGCTGAGTCTGTTGCGAACTGCCCTGAGAAACAGAGGGTTTTTGGTTTGAGCCCCAGTGCAGACAAAACATGGAAGGCATTCTGGACGTGGAGGAAGGTGCCACAACACCTTCAGGGCACTGCCAAGGTACCCTTGAGCAAGGTACTAAACCCACAAATGTTCATATAGGACCATGTGATGAACTGACAACTCATCCAAGGGTTGACCTGACATTGTGTATCCTCCTCATGACCACAAAAGGGGGAAAAAGATGAGAGAAGTTCTTCTTACTTAAATCTGTACCCCTTTTGATTAAATTTGTCACATACTGCCACACTGCTTTTGTTACTTGGTACATCAGCTGAAAAGCTATTGGCATATTTGACAGATAAATTGTAAGTCTTCTGCATTCTGGGGTACACAATTATTTAATCTCAGTTAAATCCTGTTGTTTTTGCCAAATTGGCTACCCCATGATGCTTATATAGACAATACACATACGCAATAGACTTGTCTTGTGTGCCAATAGTTCTGAAAGCTGTAATCATTTACTTCACAATCACCAAAAATTACATACTTTCTTTAACACAGATGAAAAGCTGGTAGTTGTCAAAAATAAGAAAAAACCTAACAGATCGCACAGTTGAGGCACAATTAGTACTCGCCTCTCATAAGCATTTCATATTGAAAGATAGATGCAAGAGGTTTTCCACTTTCTTATTGTGTGTATGCCCCTCACAGAATCCCTTTATTGGTGTTACCATGGGGATGGACCCCCCAACACACACAGACACATGCACTTGCTCTCTACAGTCTTTCTGTCCTTAACTCACAGGTTTCAGTGTTACCATGGTGACACATATATCTCCACCTGTCTTGTCAATCAAATAATCTCCTCTCTTTCTGTCTGTCTACTAACCTTTCTTTGTTAACTATTTGTTTATTTTGTGTTTGATGTACTGTATATGTATGATTGTTTGATTGCTTTCATTGCCCTGTTTCCTCTTTTGAGTTGATCTTTCTAGTCACCAGGCTTTTTACCTTCATTCTTTCCATTTGCTGTTCTTTTCTGCATCTCTGCTCTGTTCAATCAATTATTCTTTATTTATATGGCCTCTGTTACAAACAAAATTTTCTCTATTTTTTTCTATTTTCGCTTAACATAATTCCAGGGCCTGACCCCCAACAAGCAACATTGGCAAGGAAAAACAGGTGGAAAAACAGTAGTCCCCTTACATGAGCAGGGCCAGGCTCATGTAATGGGACCCTCCTGCCGATGGCCGGCTGTGTAGAAAGGGAGGAGAAGGGGGAGGACAGGTAGAGGAGAGAATAGGCAGAGATCAGACAGAGATCATGGAAATACATTAATTATAACAAACTGCTGGTATAGGAGTTTAGTGAGGGTGTGCCTCACCCTCTGGCCGGTCCCTGCCTCTTGCCTGTTGTCCCTCCATGTCTGCCTATTGCCCCCACCAAGGCAATTCAGTGCATGTTGAGCAGCCTCAGTGCCTGCACAATGCCAGTGCATGTTGAGCAGCCTCAGCACCTGCACAATGCCGTCCCCACTGCTCACAGGCAGTGGGGACTAGTGGGAGGGGCTGCTTTGTGAGTTAGTCAAGGCTTGTAGCTACAGAAGACATTATGTATTTTAATGCTCATAGGAGCTTCCGGGACAGAGTTATGGTCATTTGTTTGGGAGATTTTCGATCAGAATTTTTCTGCAGTTCCGCTCTAGGTCACGTGGTCTCCCGCTCTAACTTGAGCTGAAAACAGCCTTCAAGAAGAAAAATGCCAATTTCGAAATGTATTTAGCAATAGAATAGAACCAATTCAAGATACAAATATTACAGAGCTCCGGGCCAGTTCATAACCCTACAATAACAGAGTCAATTGCCAGGGCATGCAGTCTGACAACCTAACTATCCCTTGACCCAATCTTTTATAGAAACACATATGTAAATTATTGATGCTAATTCAGTCCAATCCAGTCCTTCTTCTTGGATGACATCGTCTGATTCTTCCAGTCCCATTGGATGCTGACACAGTCCTTGTTGTCCACTGTTTCCCAAATGGTCAGTTCAAAGTTCACCTTCCTGCAGAGGAACTTATCAACACCAGTAAACTATGCTGTCACCAAGGTAGAAGATGGGGATTTAACACGTCCCGTCTGAGTGTCTCCTGCTGATTACAACTATGTAAACAACAATCATGTCAAGAAAGGGTCAGCTGACCTTTATTACACTTACTAAAGATTCGACCATTCCTAACTTCTAAAGTACTCCTAAGAGAAAACAGAAACATATGGTACAACACATGATAACAAGATAAACACAAATTCTCTTCACCGGTTGTCGAAGGCAGTACATTTCATTTCAGTACACCTTCTAGTCAAGCATGTCTTTTGCCTCCATAGACTCTCAAGGGCCTCAATTCACATCCCACGTCTGGAAGGCCTTCAGTAATGCATTGGGGGCTATGGTGAGCCGATACCATCCTCAGTTGAATGGCCAGACAGAGAGGGCCAACTAGTCCTGTGCCTTACGTTTTGTATCGCCTCGTCATCCCACCTCCTATTGCTCTTTGCTGTTGTGTGTGGAATATGCCCACAATTCCCTTCTGGTGGCCTATGTTCCCATAAAAGTTGGCAGATCACACCACAGAGTCATAGATCCCACCACAGAGTCATAGAAAGTCCTCAGGAGTGGTCCCTGCACACCAAAAGACCTCAGCCTCCTGAGCAGGAAAAGTCTTCTAGTGCCCTTCATGATAAGGGTGTCTGTACTGTGTGTCCAGTCCAGGTTATTGTTTAGGTGAACACCCAGGTACTTAAAGGACTTTACAACGTTGACGTCCATTCCCAGGATGTTCACCGGTACAGGCGGGGGGTTGTTACGCCTGCAGAAATCCACCACCAGCACCTTGGTTTTACTGGCGTTGATCTGGAGGTGGTTCAGCAGGCTCCAGTCCACAAAGTCCTGAATAAGTCCTCTGTACTCCCCATTGTCCCCATCAGTGATGATGCCAATAGCAGCGGAGTCGCCAGAGAACTTCTGGAGGTGGCATGATGATGTCTGGTGTGTTGTAAGGGACAGGCTGGAGCAGAGAGGTGTTTGTGGGGGGGGATGGGCATGGGCCAGAGTGTGAAGTGTAGGGCATGTGTGAGCTGAAGGTCATGAGAGAGGGGGAGGGGGGAAAGGAGTAGCAGTTGATTGGGGGCACAGGGGGTTGCAGCAGAGGAGACTGGGCTGGGGGAGGGGTGGGTGCCTGATCAAATTTGTTGAAGAACAAGTTCAGGTTGTTTGCCCACCCCTGGTCTCCCACAGGCTGGGACTTTTGCTCCTTGATGGTCTTCAGTCCTTTCCAGACCCCACAGATGTTGTTCTGCAGCAGCTGGTACTCCACCTTTCTCCTGCCTGATCTTCCTCCTCAACTCCCTCTGCACAGACTTCAGTTCCTCTTTATCTCCAGACACAAAAGCCCTCTTTTCCTTCAGGAGAGCCTTCATGTCTGGGGAGATCCAGGGCTTCCTGTTGGAGAAGCTCTGTACAGTCCTAGTGGGTACTGTGTTCTCCACACAAAAATTAATATAGTTAGTGATGCAGTGGGTGAAATTGTCAATGTCCTCCACTCCACATGGGCATCGCTGAATACATCCCACAGAGTTGAGTTGAAACAGTCTTTCAGGGCCTCGTCAGCTTCTTCGGACCATTTCTTCACTTTGCGGGTGATAGCAGGCTGCCTCTACACAAGAGGTTTATACACAGCTGGAGGTGTACAAGGTTGTGGTTGGCACAGCCCAGGGAAGGAAGAGGGAGAGAGTGGTGTGTCTCCTTGGTGTTTGCATAAAACAGGTCAAGTGTTTTATTGTCCCTGGTGTGGCAAGTGATGTATTGGGTAAATATGGGCAGAGAAGATGATGGAGAGGCATGACTGAAGTCCCCATAGATGAGGAGGAGGGCATCAGGGTGCTGTGTCTGCAGCCTGCTCACTGCTGAGAGCAGGACATCACAAGCTGCATCGGCATTAGCAGAGGGGGAGATGTACACAACAGTGAGGGCGTGTGTGAACTCGTGTGAAAAAGAAAAATACCTCACATCAGTCTTAATGCATTCTGATTCAGGTGGACAAGGAAGGGATTAAAAAGACATGAAGGAAGCAGAACAGAGACATCAAAAAAAGTTGAATAAAGATTTGAACAGATGTGCAATAAATGTCCAAGGACAAACCAAAGAATGAAAGGCTTAGTTTTAACAAAAACAGGCATCAGGTCAAACACTGGCAGATTCTTGAGAAAACGCTTGAATACACAATGTGACTTGGCACAGAAGAGAATGGAAATGCAGGTGTTATACATAAAGTGGATGGAAGCAACAAGACAAAGGTGGAAAACAAGGATGACACCAGTAAACAGGATGTGGGGAAGACCTGTAAGAAAGAGAGCATTAACACTAACTGGTCCTAAGAGCCATTGCTCTTGTAATTTCTACATTCATAAATTTTAGAAGTGCCATTGTGTACAGGAAGCTTGTTTTGCTAGCGAAAATACATGTAAGCAAAATCCTTTCTCCTGAAAAGGGTGAAAGAGATGAAGTGTCAAGCCCAGAGAAAAACAAAGGCTTCTGACTTTTTCACGATTTGACTACTGCTGCTGCTACTGCTGCTTTTGGCATTGATGTTTTTGTAATTTTCCATCTACCGTGTGGAACTTGTCATTTGTTTTCCACTGTCTCAGACAACCTACCACTAAGTAACAGTCCCAACTTATAGAGAGAGTCTAGCTGCCCTATGTAGTCAAACAACTAAATGTTACGTATGTCAGTAAGCTGTGATGACTTAACGGTAATGCAGTTATGATTTGTTGTCAAAATTAACATTACATGTTTTACTATTGTTCACTCCACTTGGTTTAGATGTTTAAATGTGTATAAACTATAAATTGAACATAACTTTTTCTGTCATGTAGATGCACCACTTTATTTTTCTTGAAAGTGAAGGGTTTAAAGTGGACCATTGCACAAGTAGCTCTAAATTCTATCATGAAAGCTACAATCATGATGACCAAGACAAAGAAGAAATCCTGGAGCAATTTAAATTCTCTAAAGTGGAAGCTATTTGGATATCTTGTGATGAGACTGCTGACAAACGATAATACTTGTCAAGTACAAGTTTATGTGCATTTTACACAAGAGCCAGTTTTCCCTAATGTAAACAGAGCTATCGACTGCAGACACAATGCTATAAAGCTTTGCTATAAAATATTCTAGATATGAACATACATATCAGTAACAAATTCAACAAAAGAGTTTCTTTGTGCCTGAAGCTCCAGATCTTTGCAATAAAATTATTAAATGTTAATTTATATAACAGCTTACAGATGTGTGGGCCAACCCATGTTAAATGCTACATACTGTATAGGAACCATTCTAAACAACAAATAAGTAATGACATACCCATATGCCTGTACCTGCATTTCAGGAACTAATGGCTTTGTTGATTAATTAAATATAAATCTGTGACAAAGCCACTATCTCTGATAGTGGCTATATGATTTTATATTAAAAATTCTTAAATGGACTTTGAGTTTGTACACAAACTCACAGTTGAAATAATATGACAACATTGCTGGCTGGTGTGATTGTGTTAATCTTTTTAAAGTTAATTGGACTTTTTCTTGGACTTCCAGTCCTGACTGGCCTGACAATGAACGTGCCCTGCGGGTGAAGTTTACACTGGAAGTGGCCCCATGCCGGCCTGCAGGAAGACTCTTGTTTTGAGTTTTGAGGTTCATAAAAATCTTCGGACACACAACATTTCTGGCAATCAAGTTCAATTCAAGTTTCCTACTGATAAAAGTTTATATTTCAATATATCTTATTCATAAATAACAAAATATAGAAAAATAATAGTCACAAATAACATCCATAGCTGATGGCATGTCAGGATCACAAAACTGAAAACTGATTTTTCCTTTTTGTTCTTGTGTTGCAGTAAAGTGTATTCGCTTCTCTCAAGAGCCTGCCGACCAATCAGTGGTGGTGGGAGAACGTATAGTGTTGTCTTGTGTGGTCTTCAACTACAGTGGCATCGTGCAATGGACCAAGGATGGCTTGGCTCTTGGCATTGGAGAAGGTCTACGAGGTGAGGGGAAAGCATCTATTTTCATCTGGTTTGGGCATGGGAAATATAATAAAAGTGTAATGGAGAAGCACACATCTAAATATAATGTCACCATTACATTACTGTTTTTCCTGTTCCTATGCATATGAGTAGCAATTTAAGCAAAAACCTTTATATCAGGCTAAATTAGACAAAATTTTCCCAAAGCGGGTGTTTTTTCACATTTACAACACTATTTCATTTCAATAATATAAGGGTACAAAACCACTACAAAACAAAATAATTGTGTCATTCTGTGGCAGAAAATTGTGAGTTTGAAATATTATTACTTAAACTTCGTATAGCTCCATGTTTGGCAAACATTTCACGCATTAAAATTTTTGACATCTGCATCAAGAATCATGATGGTAAAATCACTGTAAACAATTTGGACGCTGTACTGTCAATGCAGAGTTGAAAACAAGAAAAATACACTAGCACTTTGTAAAAAAACATCAATACAAAAATAATTGTGTAAGAATTTAACAAGCTACACAGATCAAATTAGATATCTGAGATGCCTCAAACAGACCTGCAGTGGCATTTCTGCTCTTGTCTCTGCCAATCCAGCTGCAAAAGAGAGGCAATAACAGATCCGTTGCAGATTTCATATTGACTTATCACAAGAACTCAAGTCCCATGTCATGTTCCTATTTTACAGGTGACTGCTATGGATTTTTTTGTTATGTAACAAGTAAAATAATGTTTAAAATGACTGCTTATGTTTGAAAAAAAAAAAAACAGTGGAAGCATCACAGAAATTGAACGTACTCAACATGTAGAGCCCTTTTCATTTCTGAAATACAGTGATCCCTCGCTATATCGCGGTTCATCTTTCGCGGCTTCGCGGATTTTTTTTTTATTTTTTTTTTACAGTGCCTCTGAATCCTGATTGGCTCAGGGGCTTTACTGTTGTCTAGAAATAAAATATTGACGCTGTACTGTATTGATTTTTCACTTGTCAACAGTTTTCGTTTCTGTACATTCTGCCAACTTTACGTTTGCACTTGGTCGCTTAGCAACCATGGTGAGAATGGCCACTGAACTTCAGCGCACGGCACAAGAATGGGACCCTTTGATGAGTCGTTCATTGCAGTTCTCAAATATAATTGAAGGTGGCATATCCGTTTATAAAAATCTTCTTGCCCAGAAAAAGAAAGAGCGCCAACAACTGCCTATAACAATGTTCTTCTCTCGGAGAAAGACTCCTGCGCCTTCAGTAGAAACAGACGCTACAGCGGAGCGGAGTCAGGACGCAGAGGCACAGCTGGGACCGTGAAATACGCGAGTGACAATGTTTCCAATCTTGTACAGTATTACTATATTAAAATTATTGTTTTAAACAAAGTTTGGTCTTTAAAACAGGTTTTGATGTTTGGTTTCATTCTACTGTTCAGTATTGCATTGTAAAATAATTAAAAAAAATAAAGTTGCTACTTCGCGGATTTCACTTTTCGCGTGTTACTTTTGGAACGTAACTCCCGCGATAAACGAGGGATCACTGTATACATCACAGTTATGAGTCTGCTGTAATTGCATTAAAGCAGTGAGCATGGCATACACACAAACACACAGTGACATGTGATGTGAATCTTTTGGTCATATCCATAAAGGGTCAGGTCAAAATTTTTCTGTCACTCCTTTAATTCCTGTCCCCCCCTTCCAGTTCCTCCATTTTTCAGCTTTCTCACTTAGAAAAAGACTTCAAGGTCAAGGAGAGCATTACTCCTTGTTGGAGAGAGTAATAGTTTCACAGTGAATGAGTGAATAATTGGAAAAATGCCAGGATTTTGTTAATCCAATTCACAATTAAATAGAGAAATAGAGAAAACTATGGCAATCAGTATATATAGTCTATTGGGCTTTGGTCTGGTTTGCATTTAAGGTACCGCTTTTGGTGCAAGTCTACTAATTTGGATTAAGCTATCATAAATAAATGACTATTACATAATTGAACCTGAGTATTAGATTATCTTAGGGCACCACCCTTGTGAGAAGAGAAAAGATAGCCGATTTGTAAAATCAGTCTCATAATACATTAGGTTGTAAATTTAGCACTCTGCCTTTTAAACTGATCTGCTGTCTGTTTACAGTAATGTTGCACAAGCGTGAATTCTGTCAACATCTACAATGTCAAGACTCCCAATCCTTCAAATCTAACTAGTTAATGTAGTAATTTTGGTTTTAGTTATTAAGTTTATTATTAATCAATTATTGACAATACAATCTATCAACAGTGTACTTCTATACAGATGTCTGTGTGAAAAGGGACTGCTGCGGCCTTGAGACCAGGAACAAAGAAGGCTGACCAAGATGTCTGATCATGTGAGGTGCACAGACCATTTGCTGGCTGAGGTCACATGCACATGTGGAATGTGGGGGGGGACAATGGACTGTGTGTTTCCTGAGGTGCCAGGTTGGAGAAAGGATGGTTTGTTTAGCATGCAAGAGACCCTGAATCTATATATTGCAACTTAACTGACATCAACTTTACAATGTGACAGAGCCACCTGAACCATAACCTAAGTACCAAACTGATCACAACAACTCAATACAACAAAAATACATCACTTTGAAGGTCTTTGCTTAGCTTAGCTATACTCGGCCCAGTTGGTGTTACCAATCCTGGAGGGAGAGAGTGAGCTCTGGTGTGTTGCTGTTTTAGCTAGTGGTCCTGGTGGGGGAGCCAAGCTGGGAATAGTTGTAATTCCAGTTGTAGGCAATCTTTGCTATGTTGTCCTGGTAGTAACCTTTGGACGAAAACTGATGGCTCCTTTGAGGTAGCTTGTTAGCAGCCTGGTGCTAACAACCTGGATGGCTCCAGTTGCTGAGAAGATTGGCCTGCAAACCTTGTTTTTGATGGCTAATTGGACTTGTCGTGCAGTATATTGGTTTCTATCCTGCAGGGTTTCATGTCAAACAAGGAAGGTCAAAATGTCATCATGGGCACAGATAACAAAATCACTCTTCAATTTCTGTGATTAGCAACTGTCCCTGGACTTGAGCACACCATGATCAACTTTGAGGAACATGCACTCCATGTAACTGTGTATTTTGGCATTTCATTTTAAATAGACCAAATATTAGTCACTTAAGTGGTTCATATACAGTATCAGCCCCATCAGGTGATGCATAAAACATGGTGCATCTGCGTGAACTACCAGCCCACACTTAGTTAAGTTCAGTTGTTTTTTTTAACACAGCCTAGGCCTATAAAACACCTACCGTATTTTCAAGACCATAAGGCACACCATATTAAAAGGCGCAGTCTCAGTTACAGGTGCTATTTCTGTATTTAACACATACATAAGGTGCACCAGATTATAAGGCGCGGGCATGGTAAAACATACCGTTACGCTATCTTAAAACATGTATGCTAGCGTGTATTTAGCAATGTACTCATGTACATCATCTTCTGTATCCGAAATGAACTAAATGAATCCGAAATGTTTTTTGCGAAAGCCAAAAAGCTGAAAATCGTTTTTCAAAAAGCTGAAAATCTGTTCCAACAGATTTTGGAACTTGGTGCACCGGATTATAAGGCACCCCGTCCATTTTGGAGAAAATGCAAGACTTTTAAGTGTGCCTTATGATTGTGAAAATATGGTAATTCCATTTCCAGTCACCTATTCATGTGCAATTTGTAGTATTCCTCAGATGATGCTTTCAGGCAGGTTTTCTGCTTTGTTTGGACTAACGTGATTTGAAACGTAGCTGAAATGTGAAGCAGTCCCTCTTTCCTGCCTTAGTGTTGCACTCTGGCTTCTAGTTACCTCCTCTATATAGTGCAATTGTGATAAAGTCACAGACACTGAACTGAGATGCAGCAGTGAACTGAGTGATAATGAACTGAGATGCATACCCTCTAACATAATCACTCCTGTTGGCTCTAAAATTTAGAGTGGCTCCAGTGGCTCTCTTGGAAATGGGGTGCATCCCCATGGTTAACAACACTGTCAGATAAAGGCAGTGGATGTTGATCTGCCAGCTTGTCTACTTGCCTCCACAAGTAGTTTGTCAGATGAGATGTTCAGTTTGCAGATTAAAATGGTGTGGAGAGCTAGCTCCACCAACCACTTTCTCTAATTTATTAAATTTTTAATGTTATATTGGTGTGGCCAAATTAACAAGTTAGTGGTGAAGACTTCATGAGCTTCTTCACTGATAAAGTTCTATCTATCAGAAAAAAAGCTAACCAGGCCATCCCAACAACTGGACCATCACCAGATGTGCTGACTGTGGGAACATACAGGCTCTCCAACGAGCCCTTAAACTCCTTCAGCCCTATATATTTATCTGAGGCGTCTTGGCTAATTGGGCTAATGTAATCTATGCTAATCTTGGGCATCTAGTTAGGATGCCCCCTGGACACCTCCCTGGTGAGGTGTTCAGGGCATGTCCCTCCGGTAGGAGACCCCTGGGAAGACCCAGGACACATTGGAGAGACTATGTCTCTCGACTGGTCTGGGAACCCCTGGGGATCCCTCCGGATGAGCTGGAAGAAGTAGCTGGGGAGAGGGAAGTCTGGGCTTCTCTTCTTAGGCTGCTGCCCCCGCGACCAAACCCCGGATAAGCGGTAGAGGATGGATGGATGGATGGTCTTGGCTAATTCAGAAATCCAAGTCCACCACGTGTCTTTTAGATCCCATCCCAACACACATGTTGAATGATGTTTTACCATTGATAGGCAGTTCTATCCTGGATCAGATCAATTGTTCTTTAGTGACAGGTTATGTACCCCGGTCCTACAAAGTGGCAGTGATTAAACCGTTGATTAAAAAACCATCACTGGATCCTGATGTGTTAGCAAACTATAGGCCAATATCCAACCTTCCTTTTATCTCTAAAATTCTTGAGAAGGTTGTGGTGACTCAGTTACTGGAGCACCTGCAGAGGAACAGCCTGTTTGAGATGTTTCAGTCAGGCTTTAGAGCTAATCACAGCACAGAAACAGCACTTTTTAAAGTTACTAATGATCTTCTCATAGCTTCAGATCATGGACTGGTTTCTATGCTGGTTCTGCTAGACCTCAGTGCTGCTTTTGATACAGTTGATCACAGCATCCTGTTACAGAGACTGGAACATGTGATTGGGATTAAAGGGACAGCACAAGACTGGTTTAGATCGTATCTTTCTGATAGATACCAGTTTGCTCATGTCCATGGTGTTCCCTCCTCATACAGTAGGGTTAGCCATGGAGTTCCTCAGGGTTCTGTGCTTGGACCAATCCTTTTCACCTTGTACATGCTTCCCTTCGGAAATATTATTCATAGCATGGAACAAATTTTCAATGTTATGCTGATGACACTCAGCTTTATTTATCCACGAAACCAGAGGAGACAGAGAAGTTAGTGAAGCTTCAGACCTGTCTTAAAGACATAAAGTCCTGGATGTCTTCAAATTTCTTTCTCCTTAACTCAGGAAAACTGAGGTCATGGTGTTTGGTCCTGAACCTCTCAGGTATAGATTAGATCACATTATCACTCTAGATGGTATCTCATTAATATCTAGTCTCTCTGTGAGGAATCTTGGAGTAACCTTTGACCAAAATCTGTCCTTCAACTCAAACATTAAAACAGTCTCTAGAATTGCCTTTTTTCACCTGAGGAACATCACAAGGATTAGGAAACTACTGAGACTATTGTAATTCTTTATTATCAGGGTGTCCAAACAACTCTCTAAGAAGCCTCCAAATGATCCAAAATGTCGCAGCCAGAGTTCTGAAAGGTATTGACTGCCCGTTAAATTTAGAATAATTTATAAAACCCTTCTTTTGACCTACAACATACTCAGAGGCCTGGCTCTATCCTACCTGGAGGAGCTAGTGATACCTTACCAGCCCAATAGACTGCTCCGCTCTCAGAATGCTGGTCTACTTGTGGTTCCCAGAGTCTCTAGGAGTACAATGGGGGGCCGAGCATTTAGCTACCAGGCCCCCCCGCTATGGAACCAGCTCCCTGTCCAGGTACGGGAGGCTGACTCCATCTCTACTTTTAAGATTAGGCTTAAAATCTACCTCTTTGAAAAAGCTTATTGTTACTAATTCTATAGTTCCAGTTACGATCATAGACAGACGAATTATCATACTTAGGGGGTCATCTAATCATTAGGTTAACATCTTAGCTATGCTGCTATAGGCCAAGGCTGTCGGGGCCCAGAAACATGATCACCTGACAGGCCTCTGTCACCCCACTGGGTCATGGTTATCTCTCCTCTCCTCTCTCCTCTCCTCTCCTCCTCTCCTCTCTATCAAGTAGACTAGTGATGCTATTTCCTATGTAGTTTTTCTGCCCCCCCCCTCCCCTCTTCTGTATTCATTTACAGGTATCGCGGCCTTCAGAGCTGCATAATGACCTCCAACCCCGCTGACCCACTCAACCGGCAGCTTATTCAATATAATGTATTTTTGTATGTATTTCTATGCTCTATCTCTCTCCTCTCCTCTCCTCTCCTCTCCTCTCCTCCCTATTCTATCCTCTACCTGTCCTCCCCCCTTCTCCTCTCTCTCTACCCAGCCGGCCATCAGCAGGAGGGTCCCCCTACATGAGCCTGGTCCTGCTCAAGGTTTCTTCCTGTTAAAGGCGAGTTTTTCCTTGCCACTGTTGCTTGTCTGGGGTTAGGCCCTGGGATTCTGTAAAGCTCCTTGAAACAATTTTGATTGTCTTAGACGCTATGTAAATAAAGATTGATTTGATTTTACTCGGAGCCCTTCACCCTCACAAATTGTAGTCTTTTTGTGAGGTAGTCCAAAATCCATGTTGTGAGGTGGTGATCCACCCCAGCTACCTGCAGCTTGCCCCCCAGCAGCCTGGGCTGGATGGTGTTGAATGCACTGGAGAAATCAAAAACCATGATCCTTACAGTGCTTCCAGCCTTCTCCAGGTGGGCGAGGGAGGTGTGAAGGAGGTAGATGGCGAACTGCAGCGGATCCATGAAGGAGCTCACCAGTAGGCGCAGATGAACGAGGATGAGTCTCTCCAGCATCTTCATCAGATGAGACATCAGAGCTACCGGCCTGGAGCTTTTGAGCTCCTTGGGGTGCGGTGTCTTCGGCACTGGAATGATGCCGGATGTCTTCCGTAGCTGTGGCACTTTCCCCAGCTTCAGATTAAACGTGTAATCTAAAGTCCCACACAGCTGTTCTGCACAGAACTTCAGGAGCCTAGAGCTGATGGCATCCAGACCCGTTGCTTTCCTGGCCCTGTTCTTCTTCAAGGCCTTCCTCACCTGGTGTGTTGTGAAGGAGGTGTTGGTGGGCAGGATGGGCATGGACCAGAGTGTGAAATGTAGGGCATGGTTGAGCTGAAGGTCATGGGAGAGGGGGAGGGGGGACAGGAGTAGCAGTGGATTTGCAGTGGAGTGTTTGTGGAGTGTAGAGTGGAGTATTGTGGCTTTGTTGGTGTGGCTTTGTGGCTTTGCTTGGTCTGTTTTCCCTGCACGTTTGAGGTCTTCATGCCGTTTGCTGGACCAGAGAAGTGCAGATCGTGTTCCTGAGTTCTCTGCAGTACAGGGGAACTGCTTCAGTTCGAGGATTCACCCGTGGACCCGTGAAGTGCTGACGCTGACTCCCAATCTCCCTGCTTCTGTCTTCTGTGTCTCCCCGGCACGTTCGAGGTATTCATGCCATTTACTGGGCCGGTGACTGTGCCGAGCCGGACTCTCGAGTTCTCTGCAGTCCAGGGAGACTGCTTCTGGTGAGGACTCACCGGTGGACCTGTGAAGGGAAGACGCTGACTCCCGAGCTCCCTGCAGTCCCGGAGGACTGTTTCTGTCTTCTGTGTCTCTCCAGCATGTTCGAGGTCTTCGTGCCATTTGCTGGGCCGGTGAGCGTGCCAAGCCTGTTTCCCAAGTTCTCTGCAGCCCAGGGGGACTGCTTCTGTTCGAGGACTCATCCGTGGACCTGTGAAGTGCTGATGCTGACTCCCAAGCTCCCTGCAGGCCAGGAGCACTGTTTCTGTATTCTTTGTGTGTTTCCCCTGTAAATAAAACTCTTTGGACCATTTTACCTCTGTGTCCTGGCCTGCTCTCGGGTTCTGTCTAAAACTTCAATTCGTAACACACATGTCTTGTTATTGTAAAGCACTTTTCACCGTTTGGTGATTTAAAAGTACTACTGTATATCAATACATTTTGATCCAACTGAGTATTACATTTGATTCAATTAATTGTCATACAGTTAATAAATTTATTTGTTTGAGTTTTTGTTATCCTGCAAATTAATTAAACACTAAGAGGACGTCTCATCATGTGTTTAACTCCACTGTGTGTGTTCTGCAGCTTGGCCTAGGTATCGTGTCCTGCGGTCATTCGACATTGGCCAGTACAACCTGGAGATTTCGAATGCGGAGCTATCAGATGACTCCTTATACGAGTGTCAAGCCACAGAGGCTGCCTTGCGATCAAGGCGAGCAAAACTCAGTGTTCTTGGTAAGAGATCGTCCGAAAATTATTTTTGTGTGTGTGCGCGTCAGTATGTGTGTAAGAGAGAAAGAGAGAATTTGAATTTTGAAAAACAGTTTTATATGTTGATCTTACAAAGAACATATATAATTTATATCCTAAACCACTCACTCAGAATAAATAGATAACTAAATCAATAAATATATAAATAATTTTGCAGGAGTGCATCTCCAAACTGCAAAGAGTAATTTACCAAAAAACAGAGGATATGATTAAAACACCACACCTGATCAAAAGAGTCCAGATCTCCAGTTGCCTTTTAAAAATTAAAATCAAGGTGGATTCTGGACTTGATCATATTGACACATACACAGTGATAGGTCCAAGAATAAAACATTCCTCTAACTTTTTCTTATGGCTTAAATACACTACAGAAATTGTAAAAGATGCTGACATTAATAAAAACTGAAAAAATGTCTCTCTATGTTCACAGAAGGGACACTTGTCTTCCACTGTTTCATTAATGGTTGACACAAATGCATTCCTGGTCTAGGCCAAAGTACCTTTTCCAGGGTGTTTCAGCACTGTTTCAGTCTTTGCCTGTTTATAGTCTTCACCAGCATCTTACCAGTGTTTTTCTGGATACGTCCTGTAGAGAAACAAATGATGAGTCTTTCAGCAGGGGGCCAGAGCAGTCTTTAAAATCTGGTGCAAGGAAAATGGCAGGAAATAGTTCCTCCTCTACCTCCATGCTTGTGGATTAGATAGTCATGGGCTGAAAGCTTGGGTTTTCAGTGGTCCACCAGTATTTGTACAATTATCAGTGAACTTATTCCTAGCTGGACAATAAGGCTAGAGGGGTAATCTATTTAAGGGCCCGTCAAAACACCCCCACCTGGTGTGTGACAACTTCTGCAGTTACCATATTTCTGGCCATCGTCTCCGCCGTCCAACTGGAAAGCTCCAACTTGGTCCCCCAAAAAAAGTAGGCTCTTGCTGGAACCAGTACGCCGATTCTGACTGCCTCTCCTTTCTTTAATTTGGGTTCTCGTCCAGAGGCCTGGGATCTGAGGGTTCTGCACAGGATCTTAGCTGTTCCTAGGACTGTGCTGTTCTGGACAGAGAGCTCTGATCTCAAATCAAATCAATCTTTATTTATATAGCGTCTTTTACAATCAAAATTGTTTCAAGGCACTTTCCAGAATCCCAGGGCCTAACCCCAGACAAGCAACAGTGGCAAGGAAAAACTCCCCTTTAACAGCAAGAAACCTTGAGCAGGACCAGACTCATTTAGGGGGACCCTCCTGCTGATGGCCGGCTAGGTAGAGAGAGAGGAGAAGGGGGAGGACAGGGAGGAGGAGAGGAGAGGAGAGGCATAGAAATACATACAAAAATACATTATATTGAATAAGCTGCCGGTTGAGTGGGTCAGCGGGGTTGGAGGTCATTATGCAGCTCTGAAGGCAGCAATACCTGTAAATGAATACAGAAGGAGGGGGAGAAGCAGAAAAACTACACAGGAAATAGCATCACTAGTCTACTTGATGGAGAGGAGAGGAGAGAAGAGGAGAGGAGAGGAAACCAGTGGGGTGACAGAGGCCTGTCAGGTGATCATGTTTCTGGACCCCGGCAGCCTTGGCCTATAGCAGCATAGCTAAGATGTTAACCTAATGATTAGACGACCACTTAAGTATGATAATTTGTCTGTCTATGATAGTAACTGGAACTACAGAATTAGTAACGATAAGCTTTTTCAAAGAGGTGGGTTTTAAGCCTAATCTTAAAAGTAGAGCTGGTGTCAGCCTCCCGTACCTGGACAGGGAGATGGTTCCATAGCAAGGAGGCCTGACAGCTAAATGCAGCTAAATGAGCTAGGCCTCTGAGGACCTTGTAGGTCAAAAGAAGGGTTTTAAAAATGATTCTAAATTTAACGGGCAGCCAATGAAGAGATGCCAGTACAGGAGTTATGTGATCTCTTTTGTCAATACCTGTCAGAACTCTGGCTGCAGCATTTTGGATCACCTGGAGGCTTCTTAAAGAGTTGTTTGGACACACACTCTTCGTTTAACTTTTATTCATTATGGACCCCAGGAAAGTGATGAATGTTGTTGCCCCACGAGATGTTGAGGGGTTCAAGGTGGAGGGTAAAGTTGAGCCTGAGGTTGACGAAATAATTTCGCTTTGATATGGCATGGGTCTTGAGGTGAATGACGAGAACATCAACGAGTTGATTCAGGAGCACAAGGAGGAGCTTTCGATGGCGGAGCTGAAGGAGTTGGAAGCAATGCAACACACGGCAGTGCAGGAGGAGTTCGGAGAGGACGAGGAGGAGGCAGCCATTGTTCCATCAGCCTGAATAAAAGACATTTTAGGAAAATTCCATGAAGTTTCAGAATTTGTCAAAAAGAATCACCCAGAAAAAGTGTTCACGAGTCGAGCTATTGCTCATTATGATGATGTTTGCCTTTCACATTTTCGAAGGATTCTCAAAAGCCAACAAAAGCAAAAGTCCTTGGATCAGTTCTTTAAGAAATGTCATTCAAAAACCACTGTTGAGAGAGAACTCGAACCATAGAAGGCAAAAGGTGACAATGATAGCAGCTAAAAAGTAAACATGATTTTTATTCTTTACTTTATTCTTTGTTTTTTACATTATGTACAGCTCTCTTCATATTTATTGTTGTAACTGTAACCGGGATTTATTGTGGGTGTTCGAATGTTTGTCCATTAGATGGCGGTGTTACCACAAGTGTTAACGTTCGTTGCTAGTAATGACGGCTAATGTAAGATTAGCCTGTAATAAAGTTCATTTTGTTCCTGGAGAAGCCTTGCACTGAATTCCTACATTTATTGTGTGGTAATCTAATTGTAACATGTATTTGTTACATGTTTTGATGCATTTTTATGATTTATAAAATAATTGGAACGGATTAGGGCATTTACATGGAAAACGCGTCTCTATTTACGTAATTTTCAGGTTACGAAACAACTTCCGGAACCAATTAATTTCGTAAGTAGAGGTCCCACTGTATTTATCTAGTTTGAATGCCATCTCGATGTCTAATGCTCTAGATCCTAGTGAGGTGAATCAGGGAGTCAATGTCATGCTCATGCTTGACAGAACAGGTTTGCATCATTGTCCAGTCACCTACTCGATGATGCATCCTGGAGTAAAGCCATCTGGATTAACGTTGTTGCTGTGGACTGCTTTTTCTTAATGACAAGATTAACACAAAGTTTGGATTGGAATTTTTTTTTTTTTTTTTTTAAATTGATAAGATGCCTCACATAAATACAATATACACAAATTACTTTGCCAATCCTTTCCTCCACAGACATTTGTGTGTTGTACTTAAAAAGGTCAAAGAGGAAAAGAGAATGGACTTATCCCAGGGACAGCTTTTTATGCTAAAGATAATTTATAAATCGAAGTCATGTTTTGATCAACATTACATCCCAAATTAATTATTTCATATTTTGCATGTCATTGCTAATTAATGTGCACAAGCCAACTTCTAATGTTAAGGCTTACTTAGAGTTACCAGCATGTCATTAGTTTATCTGTAAGTCCAAAGCTGTATATTTTTTAAAATGTTTTAATTTAAAAAGAATATTAGATATTGGTTATAGTCATTATTGACTTTACGTGATGCGTCACCATAGCTGGCAGCTCCACCCGGTCTACTGTTATTAGCCATTTTTCATCATGAGCGTGCCCGTTTCATCATGAGCATGCCCGGTTGGAGGAATTGTGGTACAATCACTTGCCCCTGTCATTTCAACACTTTCCACAAAATTGAATTCATGGTCACAGTGAAGAATTCATGGTCATAAAAATTTGTTTATTTGACTAATCTGAACTCACAACTTTAAGATGCAAACTCGCATAAAAATTCTTCTAACTTGAACAATTTCTCAGACTCACGGCTGTTACACATTCTGGGAGAACAAAGAAATTCAAAGTAAATGACAATAAATTGCAGGCCTGAATTGGTAATTCTCACATCTTTTTCTTGAAACATCTTTGGCCACTTTCTCAAGTTGTCAAACTAATGTGATGATAGATAGAAATTTCGATTGGCCACAGCTCATGCTAAAAACAGAAATGGTATTTCTGCTCATGTGGAAAAAAGTTTGGAGGGACAGCTGGTGGTCATACTGTAAACTATGAAAACAAGACATAGTGTGACTCCTGAAGTGGCGCATGCAGATTGATTTAGATGAAAGATATGTGAAAGACCTTGTTTACTTTTTAAAACTGAAGTATACAGGAAATAGAAATATAGCCACAAGTATGCCAAAAATATATATAAAGGCTTCTGCATTCAAGAAAAAATATTGTGTTGCCAAAAGAGAAGCATGGGACTCCTGTTGAATGATTGACACCACTAGTTGCATTTATAGGGTTGCGATTGCATTTTAGTGGGCCATGGACTGATTTCACCAGTCAAAATTGTAACTGATATGGACAACACAGAAGGCGGGACTTCAACTTCCATGTCTACTTTGGAGCTGTTTGGTAGCAGTGATTGGCTTAAACCAGGGGTGGGCAAACATTTTGATTCGTGGGCCACAATGGGTTCTAACATTTGACAAAGGGGCCGGACCAGGAGCAGATGGATGGATGGAGTGCTTTGGTAACCTCACTCATTGGAGAAAAATACACATCTTGGGATATGGAGAAAACATGTGCTTTAATTTCAAATGAAAATGAAGAGAAGCATTACAACCAAATATCTGACTTTGGAATGAGTCTTAAAACACTTAAAATCAAATGAATAAAATATGCCTTTTAAAAAAAAATTAATAACCATTTCTATTTTAAAGCACTGAAAGTTCTGTTATTCTTCAGGATATCACCATCACTCTCCTCCTGACTGTCTTTTTTCTAGTGGGAAAACACCAGAATTGCAGTGAAAATATAACATTAACAAGGTTTATTCATTTAATTTTTCAAGTTTGGCGGGCCGGATTAAAACGTTTAAAACGGCCCGGCGTGTGGCCCCCGGGCCGTAGTTTGCCCATGCCTGGCTTAAACAGTGGTTGGCTTGTGGAAAGTCTTGCTATTTTATACGGTGATTAAATGTCATATGGAAAGCATTCAGAAGTGAGAAATCACATAGCTTCAAACAGTAAAGCAACCTACTTTAGGGTTTACACTTTTAATACTGGTGGATCTACTCAGCCACAGTGTGTTACATGTCTGCCAAACAAAAAGTCACCACCAAAAGAGAGGTCACACATTCTAATATATGGTTGGACCAACTTTAGCTTTGATTATGACACATATTTGCTGTGTCATTGTTTTGAGCTTGTTTTAAGCTTCTGCAATGTTTCAAGATTCAATTCTGTGCAGTGTGGCAATAATTTTTACCAAAATCTTGTATTGATGATGGGAGAGACAGACACCTGCAAAAAGTGCATCCTAAAGATTCTCAATGGGGTTAATGTCTGTACTCTGTGGTTGCTAATTCATGTGTGAAAATGACATCTAATACTCCATAAACAACTCTTTCCTAAAACTATCAGGGAAGAGAAAATCCTCATGCACAAAAATGTTGCGTACCCACTTTTCCACACTGGCTCTGACAACTGGCTCATTAGCCACTTCATGTTCCCAAGGACAGTACTCATGGAACTGTGTGCTGAGCTTCAGCCACAATTGGAAGGTGGAATCCCACCCACAGGCCCTGTTTATACTAATTTATATATTTATTTGAGGGCCTGGTCAAAGAGGAGAATAGTATTCCTATGTGTTTATTCAATTCCATGCTGATTGGGATCCAAACGTATAAATATACTAGGATTCAGGAGTATGCACAGTTTCACACATATGAATTATTTTGTGCGTTCAGACTTTTCTGGATATGAGTGTATGCTAAATTTTAGAAATATAATCCAGGCAAGTCTTTGCACCCAATATCACAGGTCATTCAGTATATATAGCTAGTAAGCTGACCTCATTCTTTAGAAACATATTGTTGCTGAAGTTACACCTGATCAAATGGAGCAACACCAAATGATAACACTGCACCTAAAGGCTACGGTAGTAGGCACAAGGCATGATGGGTGCATTAGGTCATCTGCAATATACTGTATATGTGCAACAATATTGTCTCAGAACTCAGTGAAACCTTTGAGCAAACATTCAGAAACAAAATATGCCATCAGTTTTTGTTTTTGACAACAATTGAGAGGGCTTTCTTCTAGTACAACTTACATATGGGTGACCAATACTATTGATAAGAGGGGGCTACAAAACTCATGTGGTAAATTTCTTCTGGTGGTAGTCGAGAGGTGTTGATGAGGAAGGAATCTTCTCAGACACAGACTTGGTTATAAGAGATGTTTATTGGAGGGAACAGTCATGTATCTATCAGACGCTGCAGCTTGCCCGAGGGAGGTTTCGTGGTCCAAATGGTGAAGATCTCCAAAGTGCTTACTTCGATAGCCCCCTTCTTATACAGTCAAGTAAACACATTCTTCTCTGATGACCTCATAACACAATATAGAAAAACAAATGGCATAGAGTTCAGTTAGTACCAAAAATGGGAATAGGAGAAAGGCCTCACGATACAGATCCTCATCTAGAGAACAACCAGGAGCCTATGGGACCCAGCATCACCTCTTAGCAACTCCTCTTAGAAAAAACAAGACTTCCATTACGAGCTTAAAGAAAGGCAGACGTCACGGGACACATATGGAACCTATCCTAATATGGCACCAGGCTGGCTGAGAAACAAGTTGTGGCCTTACAGAAGTAAAGGCCTCCAGAGAACAGATACACAGGCTTCAGATACTACACTCACACAGTGAGTTCCCGAGTGGCTAAAATCAGTCAGCTATACACTATTGTGAAAAAATTGTTTCTCCCTACTGCCAGTCCTGACAATAGTCCCAATTGTTTGGATTATGCAGGGAGAATTTGCTCACAAATTCATCAAACAACGCTAGTCTCATGATCTGATTTTTTGTTGTGGCAAGTGCAAGGACTAAGAAGCTGGGAGTGAAAAGTACACACCACGTGACAGTAAAATGTTTATGAACAACTTTTGTAAGGCATATAAAGACATACAAATGGGTAATAATCCATGTTCGACTGTTTAATAACCACTATATTTGTACTTGACCCGACAAAGCCACCTTGAGCTCTGGAGATTTTCGTGTGCCCCGAAAGACTGGACGAGTGCTTCCTTGCGGTCCAGGAGGACTGCAAGTTTGATTAATTAAAGACTAGTTTTTGCACTTTTTATCACTGCGTTTTGCCTGATTTCGGGTCCTGTAAAAACCCAAACCTTAACACAGATGTCTGAACCACCAACTACAGCAGCTTTACTCTAGTCTGTTGCAAACGAATGAGCTTCTGTCTCTATTTCTAAGGAAGATGCTAGCCAACCCCCTGATAAATATAATTTAACCAGTTCTATCTCTCATTTTCTTTTTGGGTTATGACCAATCATTATGGTGCTAGTGTGCTCTGGTAAAATGTACACTTATTAGCATCCTTATGCTTGATCATACTGTTTATTAACAGCAAGCAAAGAGGTCACAAAAACACAACCTTCCTCTATTCACCCTACTCTGCATGTTCAAACATTGCACATGTTGTAATGAAGTCCCCCGGCAGAACCAGAGTCCCCTTCTGGAACCCCATACAGGACTCATTTCAGACTAAAAGAAGGCCAGATACTCTAAACTGCTGTTTATGTAGAAAAACAATTAAAGTTTTACCAATAATATTTTAACACAGCGAAGCAGTCATTATGTCCTCTCACTTCTTTACATTTAAATGATAATGGGCATATTCTATCTCCAAAGAGTCAGCTTCTGCTGCATTGTTCTGGTCCTCCCAAGTACTCTTCTGTATTTGCCAATCAAATCGCAAACCATCCAACCCCACTGGATCTTCCCAGTGGTGGAACTGAGAAACTTCCATGTTATTAGTTCCGGTTCCATTTGAAACAGACAATTCCTCCTGCAATGAACCTCACAAAAAGTTGATGCTTCCCAAAATGGGAAAAACTTAGAACTTAAAGGTAGAAGAATATGAAGAACAGTCTTGTGTGACTTTAAATGTAAATTTATCAAATGTGATGTCATCAGATTAAAATCAGGTTTCTGGTAAGAGATGAATGTTCATCTGAAAATCTGTGAATAAGCATTTGACGACACTGTGTGCATGCATGTCTACTCCAGTCCCTCCTGAAGACCCTGTAGTTGACGGATCTCCTGAGCTCCTGTTGATGGCTGGAGCTCCTTACAATCTGACCTGTGTGACCCGGGGGGCAAAGCCTGCAGCTCATATCCAGTGGACCAAGGACAGAGTGCCTGTGGAGGGTGCCTACCATTCTACGGTGATCCATATACATGACTAAACCCAGTTTATATCAGTACCTGCAGATGAAAATAAGCTCACACTTTCACGTGTACACATAATGTACCTGATGTATGTACATTCACTTTATGTACATTTAAGTAGGGCACTTACACACAATCATCAGGTATATTTTATACTTCTTTCTCTGTAACCTTCCAATTCAATGCTTTTCAGACACAAATTTACAAAACATGAGCATTTTATAGCCACTAGTTGCTCCGCAGATCCAATTTTCCATTGGATGCATAAACTGATTTAAAAAAATTCTAAGCATTTGTCTTGCAGTATATATGGTACATACAGTGTATAATGCTATAGCATATATCTATACACACATTCAAACACACACGAACACACATCTACAAACATTTGCATGTATTTATGTATATGTGTGTGTGTATGTATATATGGAGCGGCATAACCAGGTGGCACTGTCAACCATCCTTACCACTACCATCACTGAGACCAATCAGCTGATGTATGCAGCAGCAACGATAATCCTACAGATGCTTGGCTATAAGAGGAAGCGCATGAATAGCCATAAGGAGCAAATGGCCCCATGGAGGAGAAGGCTGGAGGCAAAAATCATGGCGACATGGAGAGAAGTCAGCCTCCTAACAGAGCTGAGTAGAGACGTGAATCCAAGGACGGAGCAGCCCAAGTATAACAAACTGTCCATACCTGAGGCACTGGAGACTGCTAAGCAAAGGCTCACAGCCCTGGCTACCCAACTAAAGAGGTACACAAGAGAAGTAGAGGAAAGGAGGATAAACAGGGTGTTCTCCACCAACCCGGCAAAGGACTACTCTCAATGGCAGGGCAACAATATGACAACAGACCCTCTCCAGGGCTGAGACGGAACAATACTGGAAGAGTATCTGGGAGAAAGAGGCAACGCACAACACTACTGCCCAATGGCTGCAAGAACTACAGACTGAGCACAGCCAACTCCCAGAACAAGACCCAGTAGTCATCACCTTAGCAGACATCCAAACAAGAGTGTCCAAAATGAAGAGCTGGACAGCACCAGGGCCCGATAAGATCCATGCCTACTGGCTTAAGAAGCTGACTGCATTCCATGAACGCCTGGCAGCACAAATGAATCAGCTGCTAACATCAGGGAACCACCCAGAGTGGCTAACCCAGGGCCGGACAGTCCTCATAATGAAGAACCCCCAGAAGGGCACAATACCGTCCAACTACCAGCCCATAGCCTGCACCACAGCACCACATGGAAGCTCCTATCAGGCATCATAGCGGCTAAGATGAGCGGGCACATGGATAAATACATGAGCAGAGCACAGAAAGGCATAGGGAACAACATCAGAGGTGCCAAGCACCAGCTACTAGTCGACAGGGCAATTGCCCAGGACTGTAGGACGCAGCACACCAACCTGTGCACTGCCTGGATTGATTACAAGAAAGCCTATGACTCAGTGCCACACACATGGATACTAGAGTGCCTAAAGCTGTATAACATCAATTGCACGGGTAAGCATCAGATGTGGCATATATCAAGGAGATGCCCTGTCCCCCCTGCTGTTCTGCATAGACCTAAACCCCCTTAGCCAGATCATCACGAAGAGTGGCTATGGGTACCAGTTCCGAAGTGAAACAACCGTCAGCCACCTCCTCTACATGGATGACATCAAGCTGTATGCCAAGAACGATCTACAGCAAAGACATCAGGATGTCATTCGGGCTAGATAAATGTAGGCGGATGGTATCTAGAAGAGGCAAGGTGATTGCAACTGATGGGATTGAACTACCTGAAGGGAACATCACAGACGTGCAGGACAGTTACAAATACCTGGGGATCCCATAGGCAAATGGTAACCATGAGGAGGTAGCTAGGAGGTCAGCCAAAGCTAAATACCCACAGAGGTTAAGGCAGGTCCTGAAAAGTCAGCTGAATGGTAAGCATAAGATCCAGGCCATAAACACCTACGCCCTGCCAATAAGTCAGTCAGATACCCTGCTGGCATAATACCCTGGCCACTGGAAGAGATACAAGCCACTGACATCAAAACAAGGAAGCTCCTCACCATGCACGGAGGGTTTCACCCTAAGTCCAGTGTTCTGAGGCTGTACACAAATCGAAAGGAAGGGGGCCGAGGACTAGTAAGTGTCCGAACTACTGTCCAGGAGGAAACAACAAGCCTCCGATAGTACATCAAGAAGATGGCCCCCACTGAACCACTGCTGAGTGAATGCCTCAGGCAACAAAAGCCCACCAAGGAGGAGGAACCTGAGGGGCTATCATGGAAGGACAAGCCCCTGCGTGGAATGCACCACCGACAAATTGAGGAAATGGCTGATTTCGAGAAAACATACCAGTGGCCGGCAAAGGCCGGACTGAAAGACAGCACAGAGGCACCACTCATGGCTGCACAAGAACAGGCCCTGAGCACCAGAGCAATATAGGCCAGGGTCTACCATACCAGACAAGACCCCAGGTGCAGACTGTGTGGAGAAGCCCCTGAGACAGTCCAGCACATCACAGCAGGGTGCAAGATGTTAGCAGGCAAGGCATACATGGAGCGGCATAACCAGGTGGCTGGCATAGTGCACTAAGTATGGACTGGAGGTCCCAGGGTCCAGGTGGGAGACACCCCCAAAAGTCCTGGAGAACAAGCAGGCCAAGATCCTGTGGGACTTCCAGATCCAGACTGACAAGATGGTGGTGGCCAACTAGCCTGACGTAGTGGTGGTGGATAAACACCAGAAGACAGTTGTGGTGATAGATGTAGCGATCCCAAGTGATAGCAACATCAGGAAGAAGGAACACGAGAAGCTGGAGAAGTACCAAGGGCTGAAGGAGAATATAGAGAGAATGTGTGGCATGAAAGCAACAGTGGTCCCAGTAGTGATTGGGACACTAGGGGCAGTAACACCCAAGCCTAGTAGATGGCTCCAACAGGTACCAGGAGCCACATCAGAGATCTCTGTCCAGAAGAGTGCAGTCCTAGGAACAGCTAAGATCCTGCGCAGAACCCTCAGACTCCCAGGTCTCTGGTAGAGGACCGAGTCTGAAGGAAGTAGGCACCGCCCAGGAGGGCGAGGAAGAGATTTTTTTTAAAAATATACGTATATATATGTGTGTGTGTGTGTGTGTGTGTGTGTGCGTGTGTGTGTGTGACCAAGCAGGTAGTTGCTGAGCTGCTGTTCAGTCCATCTGGGGTCCAATGTTTTCCCGAAGACACTTATCTTGATGATTTTTCAACATTTTTAGAAAATGCTAGCAATGAAGGTATCTTTAATGAATAGAGTTTAAAATGTATTTAAATGTATTTGAAGTAGACCAGTTTTTGCTAATCCTGCATATTTTTTTTCCCATTTGTTTTTATGTACCCTGTCAGTAAGTTCTTCTTATGCAGTAAAAAATTTGCTTTTTTCGTCAATAATTGATGATCTTTTTTCCACTTTTCAAATCTCTTACAAAATACAAAATTAGGAAGTGCTACAAGACAGGAAGAGAGTGACGACGAGGAGCTATCTGCCCATTACACCATCTGACACCGACAGTGGCCGTAACTTTTCCTGTGTGGCCAGAAACCCAGCAGTGCCAATGGGAAAATGGGCCACTGTCACCCTCAATGTTCACCGTATGTTACCTTTATTTCAGTTAGACAACTCTGAATTAAATCAAACACGTTATTGCACACTATTATTTGCCATAGAAGGAGCATCAATGTAACAAAATAGAAGTAGGTTTGGCGTTAGACTCTTTCTTGGTGTATTCACTCCCTGATAATAGGCTGCCGAGACATTACAGGGAAAGAATATCAAACCCCTGCATGTAGGGTCAAAAAGAGTCCACAAATTGATCCTGGGGTGGTGATGGGATTGTGCTCTGAAGCACTGAGCAGTGTAATAGTTTAGATTCTAAACTTTATAGCAGCAATTAGCCAGGGCAACTGAACAAAGAGCAGCGAATAAAAGTGCTACAGGGGGATTAAATACTTGCATGTGCTGCAGTATTAGCAATAAATTGAGCCTTCAGTTTGGCTGTTTTAAAAATTTAATTTGCGATTATAAGAAAACATGTTAACAGAGACTCTAGCCGTGCTGGTAGTGGAAAGGCCAGACAGATGGACAAGTAATGGAAACTCTACCTATACCTTTAGTGGAAACACCAGCTGAGCAAGTAACAGAAATGCCAGCTGAGCAGGTAACAGAAACGCCAGCCTTGCCATCAGCGGAGAAGCTAGCCGAGCCATTTAGAAGACTTTACCAAAGCAATTAGCGGCGATGCCAGCGGAAATGTGAACAGTTTGGAAGCTCCCAGTTAGCCATCAGATTTTTGTACTTTTATCTGACCTGAAGTTATTTACCTGTTGGCAGCACCCAACACGACTTGCCCTTAGTGGAGATGTTAGCTAAGCCCTTAGCAGCAATGGTATCAAAGATGTTGATGCAATCTTGAGCAGAGTGGCACAGATGCTAGTAAAGCAAATGTTATATTTTTGTTTTGTTTTTACTTAGTTGAACCACATTTAGAGCTCCAAAGCATTGAGTAGCAGAATAGTATAGAGAGAATAGCATACAGTAGCAAAATAGCCAGAAGGCAGAGCAGCATCAAGAATGACCAGATTAAAAAAAGGGGGAGGATTAAGTATGTGCCCTAATCAGGAGAAAGGGTCATGTGACAGATCAGCTGGTCATTTACTTTTATTTATATATCTATATAGCTATATCTATCTATATATCTATATCTATCTCTCCCTCTCTCTCTCTATATTTACCCTTGTAGACTCTCCAGTGGTGACCCTGTCCATTGAACCTCGCTCTGTATTGGAGGGTGAGAGAGTCACCTTCACTTGTCAGGCCACCGCCAACCCACCAATCATGGGCTACAGGTCTGGCTAACATTTGTATCTTATATGTCTATGTCTATGTAAGGTGCACTGATTATGATGATTAAGTGATTGATTATAAATTATAAATGATCAAACATATATGTGGTGATTATAAAGGTTGAAAACAAATTGTTTAGTTCCACCAGAAAAAACAAACAAAAATACCACCCTGAGAATCTCACAAAGGGAATAAATTCAATATATGAAGCACACAGGGAAGCCTACTCATTAAATGGCATGAAACGTGGTTCGAAACACAAATTTAACCCAAATGATCTTTCAAAATTCAAAGGACATTCACATAAATTTAAAAAAAGGAAAATTCAAACAATGGGCTGGAGCCAAGTGGACAAGTGCTTGTACTAAGTGGGGGAGGATCCACTCAAATTAAGGAAATCAACCAAAACCACCCAGCATGTATGATACACTGCAAAGATATCACCACCATGGCAACAGCACCACTGGTCTCCAGTATCTAAAAGATGAAACAAACAATTTAGATGGCAGTCAACAAACTAAAACAACAAAAACCACAAAACCATTTCAAAGGTTAACAAATAATACCTACTAGGCTATAATAATAACTACTACTACTGGATGTAGAGGAAGTTAGAAGAAAAAATAAAGTCAAGCTACAGAAAAAAGAACACAAATCAATCAAGCCAAAAAACTTTCACCCACACCATTAAACCTAATTGGTACTTGTGCAATGTAGATCACAGAAAAAAGGCAGTGGGGAAGTAAGCCAAATGGAACTGAGCGAAAAGGTACAAAAAGAGCAACAGAGCAGTGGTATAACGAATGTTGAAACAACAGTTTGATAAAGCAGTAGAGTAACACTTTGACACAAATACTGTGTTTGGTCGCTGCATTAAGGCTCAGAAGGCATTAGACAAACTGCAGCCTTTTTATTGATATTTGCTTGGCAAGATATCCCATTTCCAGTCTAAACTATTGTACATTAAAAAAAAAATCATATTTATTTCCTACAGTTTAACACAGCGATCTCATTTTTGTTTAATGTGGTTCCAAGTTTAATTAAGTTGCTTTAGTTAATTCATTGATATTTTGACAAGCAGCTATTTTTTACACATTATGGCTGACAATAATAAGTCTTGTACCTGAAACACAATGGGCCGTTTAAGCAGCATAACTTTTCTTGAGAGGGAACATAGGAAAGAATTCTGTATTTTATGATTGTAATAAATTATTAGAATTATATATACCGGTATTGTAAATGTTTCCTCTTTTTGAAACCCCAGCAGCTGCCAGTGATTGTTAAAAGTAATGTTTTAATAATAAATAACTGACTTGTATCTGGAAGTGATCTTGAATGGTAATTGTACTTAAGTGGTAATAGTTATAGACAAACACTGACTTTTAGCTTGAGCAGTTTTGAACCCTAGGTAGGTTTACTCTACCACAGGGTCCCTTAGTGGTGCTGCTAGGCACTTAGTCAGACTTAAAAAAAAACAAAATAAAACTAACACTGCCTGACAAAGATAATATTATAGATTTATTAGTTTATGAATGGTTGAAATCTGTTTCATTTTTTAGGTGGGCAAAAGGTGGCATTATACTAGAGGGGGCCAGAGAAAGAGTAATGGTCACCACAGCAGATCACTCCTTCTTCACTGAACCAGTATCATGTCAAGTGTTCAACGCTGTGGGAAGCACCAACGTCAGCATCCTGGTGGATGTGCACTGTGAGTAGAGTCGAAGACAGCTAAACTGACTTGGATTTAATGGTGGTGTGGCAGGACTCAAAAGCAGCACACCAACTAGGAAGCAGTTTATAAGGAACTTTAATGGTTGTCTTGCAGGCAACAGCACTATAATTAATCACAAAGGGCCTGCAAGATGGAAGGCAGAAACACCACACAGCCACAGGAAGGCGTAGGTCCAAACACACATAAGCAAAACTTAGTCGGGGACTGAATGCTGTTGTGTTTACCAGGGCTGAGATGAGGAGGGAAGGTCTGAGGCAGGCAGGGTTGAAATTAATAAATCTGTACAAAAGGATGTGCTGGAAAGTCAAGCATGAAGGAATAAGTAATCTGGCAACATATGACCAAACTGCAGTGCCTTCTTTCCAGGATGTGTAAGAGGTTGGGGAAAATGGTAAAGGCTAATCAGGTGGTGTGGAGGAGAGAGGTGGCAGAGTGAGTGGAAATTTTCACCACAGCAGTAGAGCAGAAGAGCAGGCAGTAACAGGACGCCACCTTCAAGGTCCTCGATGTCCCAAATGCAGGTCCAGGGTGGGAGAAAGGGGGACCACGGTAGGGGGCAACTAGAACTCCTACAAGACACAGAAGCCCACCTCCGTTGGTTGAAACAATTGTGACGAATCAGGCAAGACCTCCACAACAGAGTCCTCCACTGGCGAAGAAGCAGACCCAACAGGGGGCTTTCCCCAGGCCCAGAAAAATGACAGAGCAGGCTGGTCACCATGCAGGCAGCAGACATCCTTTATCAGCTGTGGGCACCTGATGAACCGGTCTGGGGCCCAGTAGTAACTGTTTCTCATGTCCACGATGGCGAGAGCAGAGAAGCCACATCACTGCATACACAGGGCTCCTGTTGACAAGCTGATGGTAGAAATGATGAGAGAATTCTGGTCATATTTAATCCACGACAGCTGCTCCGACCAGGAGGAGGAATTCTTCAACACCATGCATCCTAGAGCTGTCTCCATCGCCTGGTTCACGTGCTCCGTTAGCCCATTACTTTCAATCAATCAATCAATCGATCGATCAATCATTATTTAGATAGCGTCTGTTACAATCAAAATTGTTTCTAGGCGATTTACAGAATCCCAGGGCCTGACCCCCAACAAGCAACAGTGGCAAGGAAAAATTCCCCTTTAACAGGAAGAAACCTTGAGCAGGACCAGGCTTATATAGGGTGACCCTCCTGCTGATGGCCAGCTGGGTAGAGAGAGAGGAGAAGGGGAAGGACACGTAGAGGAGAGAATAGGTACAACATAGAAATTATTTTAATTAAAATAGAGTCGAGTTGAGTGGGTCAGCGGGGTCGGAGGTCAGTAGGTCAGCATACAGCTATGAAGGTGGAGATACCTGTAGATCAGTGTTCTCAAGCTCGCGGCTCGTGTGCCAACTGCGGCCTCTGCAACGATAGTTTGTGGCCCCCACCTTAATATGAAAGTTTAATGTTAGTGCGGCCAGCGAGTTTGATACGAATGGCACTTTACACTGTTGTGTGCGGAGCTGAACAAACCCACCAATCACAGTGAGGTATATGGCTCTTGGGGGCAAGACATCAACCGGGCTTGTTGCGAACTCGTGACATTATGCCTCCTCTCTTCAAGGACCAATCACAGCCTTTGTGGCGTCTGAGACACGGAGCCGAATTGGTCCTCGAAGAGAGGGGGCGTTCCATGGTGAAGAGAAGACACTTTGCATGTGGAGAGGAGGCACTTTTCAGAGCTTTTTCGAAACATGGAACTTTGTCTTGTATAAATGTCGCTTCACAGCATATTTTACAAATCAGCAGCTTGTGCAATTGTGACATTTTAGTGTTGATGCATGTGTGTGTGTTGGTAGGGACTATGATGGATCTCTGCTTTTGCGTGGGTGAGGCCACCTTACTGGCGGCACCACTAAATGTCCATCACTCTGTCGCAGCTAGTGAAGTAGCGGTGCATGGGTGGGTCATCATAGCTCTGAATACATCTCGGAGTCGGAACCTCTCATAAACAAAACGTGAAGTAATTTAAAATAGTTTTAATTAATGCTACCACATGCGTAGTATATTGAAATATTTATATTACTAAATGTAGATTTTCGCTATATTAAAATAAAATGGTAAATATTGGCAGGGACTATTTTGTATTCCCCAAACATTGATTGTGATATATCCCTACCATCATCCCGAGATAAACCTACGCCCGTGGTGTGTGAGTGTGTGTGTGTGTGTGTGGGGGGGGTGCGTCAGCTAAACACTGAAACAGAAACCTTAATGGCACCAAGTGGAATTATATATATTACACAGCCCCAAACATGTCTTTTTCAAAGCCTGCAGTGAAGAGAAAGGTGGGTGATGAGCACAGACAATTTCTATTTTTTCTATTATTATTAGTGATTGAGTGATTTCTTTTCTTATTTATTCTTAAGTTGTTTATTTATTTTTCATCTTATTTTGTATTAAAAAAATAAAAATAAAGAGGAGAGGAAAGGAAGGAAAGGAAAGGAAAGGAAAGGAAAGGAGAGGAGAGGAGAGGAGAGGAGAGGAGAGGAGAGGAAAGCATGAACCAATGGGGTGACAGAGGCCTGTCAGGTGATCATGTTTCTGGACCCCGGTAGCCTCGGCCAATAGCAACATAACTAAGATGTTAACCTAATAAGTAGACGACTCTAAGTTTGATAATTTGTCTGTCTCGGATAATAACTGAAACTAAAGAATTAGTGATAATAAGGTAGGTTTTAAGTTTAATCTTAAAAGTACAGATGGAGTCAGCCTCCCATACCTGGACAGAGAGCTGGTTCCACAGCAGGGGGGCCTGGTAGCTAAATGCATGGACCCCTATTCTACCCCTAGAGACTCTGGGGACCACAAGTAGACCAGCAGTCTGAGAGCGAAGTGGTCTATTGGGATGATAAGCCATCACTAGCTCCTCCAGGCAGGATGGAGCTAGGCCTCTGAGGACCTTGTAGGTCAGAAGAAGAATTTTAAAAATTATTCTAAATTTAACGGGTAGCCAATGAAGAGACGCCAGGACAGGAGTTATGTGATCTCTTTTGTCAATACCTGTCAGAACTCTGGCTGCAGCATTTTGGATCAACTGGAGGCTTCTTAAAAAGTTGTTTGGACACCCTGATAATAAAGAGTTACAGTAGTCCAGCCTGGAAGTAACAAATGCATGGACTAACTTTTCAGCATCATGCCGCGTCAGCAGCTTCCTGATCTTTGTGATGTTCCTCAAGTGAAAAAAGGCACTTCTAGAGACTAATTTAATGAGTGAGTTGAAGGAGAAATTTTGGTCAAAAGTTACTCCTAGATTCCTCACAGAGAGACTAGATGTTAATGAGATATCATCTAGAGTGATCATGTGATCTAATCTATCCCTGAGAGGTTTAGCACCAAACACCATGACCTCAGTTTTTTCAGAGTTAAGGAGAAGGAAATTTTAAGACATCCAAGTCTTTATGTTTATAAGACAGGTCTGAAGCTTCACTAACTGCTCTGTCTCATCTAGTTTCATGGATAAATATAGCTGAGTGTCATCAGCATAACAATGAAATTTTTTTCCATGCTGCGAATAATATTTCCTAAGGGAAGCATGTACAAGGTGAAAAGAATTGGTCCAAGTACAGAACCTTGAGGAACTCCATGGCTAACCCTACTGTATGAGGAGGGAACACCATGGACATGAGCAAACTGGTATCTATCAGAAAGATATGATCTAAACCAGTCTAGTACTGTCCCTTTAATCCCAATCACATGTTCCAGTCTCTGTAACAGGATGCTGTGATCAACTGTCTCAAAAGCAGTACTGAGGTCCAGCAGAACCGGCATAGAGTAGATCCAGTCCATGATCTGAAGCTATAAGAAGATTTATGAGATCATTAGTAACTTTAATAAGTGCTGTTTCTGTGATGAGCTCTAAAGCCTCACTGAAACATCTCAAACAGGTTGTTCCTCTGCAGGTGCTCCAGTAACTGAGTCACCACAACCTTCTCAAGAATTTTACAGATAAAAGGAAGGTTGGATATCGGCCTATAGTTTGCTAACACATCAGGATCCAGTGATGGTTTTTTAAGCAACGGTTTAATCACTGCCACTTTGTAAGACCGGGGTACATAACCTGTCACTAAAGAACAATTGATCTGATCCAGGATAGAACTGCCTATCAATGGTAAAACATCCTAAAAAACACGTGGTGAACTTGGATTTCTGAATTAGCGAAGACGCCTCAGAAAAATATATAGGAGTGAAGGAGTTTAAGGGCTCGTTGGAGAACCTGTATGTTCCCACAGTCAGCACATCTGGTGATGGTCCAGTTGTTGGGATGGCCTGGTTAGCTTTCTCACTGATAGCTAGTACTTTATCAGTGAAGAAGCTCATGAAGTCTTCACCACTAAGGGAAGAAGGGATACGTGGATCTAAAACACTGTGACTCTTAGTTAATTTGCCCACAGTGCTGAAAAGAAACCTGGGGTTGCTCTTATTTTCCTCAATTAAAGAAAAAAAAAAAAGAAGCTGTTCTAGCCTTACGGAGGGTCTTTTTATAAACTGGTGGTCCTGGGATTAGTACAGGGATCACTTCCTTAAACTTAGCTACAGCATTATCTGAAAGACATCTGCTATAGTAAGACTTTGTTCTGAGGATAGAAGAATCCTTAATCATAAATGTGAAAGTGATCAAAGAATGGTCTGACAGTAGTGGGTTCTGAGGGAACACTGACTTTGTCCGTTCTAAGGACCAAGTCAGATAAGAAATCAGAGAACTCAGACAGGAACTCTGAATGTGGCCCAGCAGGGGGCCGATATACAACTATAAACAGAAGTGGCTTTTCTGCCTTCCAGTTCAGATGGGTGATGCCAAGAGTCAGGCTTTCAAATGAACTGGAGCCATATTTTGGTCTAGGATTAATTAATAACTTGGAGTGATAGATTGCTGCCACTCCTCCTCCTCGACCAGTAACACGAGGAATATGATAATTAAGATGGGTAGGAGGAGTAGATTCATTTAAATCAAATCAAATCAAATCAATCTTTATTTATATAGCGTCTTATACAATCAAAATTGTTTCAAGGCGCTTTCCAGAATCCCAGGGCCTGACCCCAGACAAGCAACAGTGGCAAGGAAAAACTCCCTTTTAACAGGAAGAAACCTTGAGCAGGACCAGGCTCATGTAGGGGGACCCTCCTGCTGATGGCCGGCTGGGTAAAGAGAGAGGAGAAGAGGGAGGACAGGTAGAGGATAGGATAGGTAGGAGAGGAGAGGGGTAGAGGAGAGGAGAAGTAGAGTGAAGGGGAGGTAGAGGAGAGGAGAAGGAGGAGGAGGGGAAAGAGGAGAGGAAAGAAGAGGAGAGGAGAGGAGAAGGAGGGGGAGAGGAGAGGAGAGGAGAGGAGGAGGAGAGGAGAGGAGAGGAGAGGAGAGGAGAGGAGAGGAGAGGAGAGGAGAGGAGAGACACAGAGCACAGAAACACACACAAAAAATATGATGCACAATCACTTCAGCGGGGCCGGCGGTCATTATGCAGCTCCGATGGCAGTGATACCTGTAAATAAATAGGGGGGGGGAGAAGCAGAAAAACTACACAAGAATCAGCATAACTAGTCTGCTTGATGACGAGAGGAAAGGAGAGGAAAGGAGAGGAAACCATGACCCAGTGGAGTGACAGAGGCCTGTCAGGTGATCATGTTTCCGGACCCCGGCAGCCTTGATTCAGATTCAGATCCTTTATTGTCCCACACGGGGAAATTTACAGTGCAACAACAGCAACAAGAGCACTCAGGGGAAAAAATAAGATAGAATCAAATGGAATATACAAAGAGGGTGGATATTTACAATAATCCAGATAAATGGATACTCGGCCTCTGTGTACCTGTACATAGTACAGAGGGTGAATACAATATACATATCAGAATATATAATATTCAGATTGTGTTAGCGGTTGTTCTGTTTATTGTGCAGTCTGACAGCAGCCGGCAGGAAAGATCTACGATACCTCTCCTTCACACAGCGAGGGTGGAGCAGCCGCTCACTGAAGGAGCTGCCCAGTGCTGTCAGGGTGTCCTGTAGGGGGTGGGACGTGTTGTTCAACATGGATGACAGCTTAGCCATCATCCTCCCATTTCCCACCACCTCCACTGAGTCCAGGGGACATCCCAGGACAGAGCTGGCCCTTCTCACCAGTCTGTCCATCCTCTTCCTGTCCCTGTCTGTGATGCTACTGGACCAGCAGACTATCCCGAAGAAGATGGCTGATCCCACCACAGAGTCATAGAAAGTCCTCAGGAGGGGTCCCTGCACTCCAAAAGACCTCAGCCTCCTGAGCAGGAACAGTCTGCTGTTGCCCTTCTTGACCAGGGCGTCTGTGTTGTGTGTCCAGTCCAGGTTATTGTTTAGGTGAACACCCAGGTACTTGTAGGACTCCACCACGTCAACATCCGTTCCCAGGATGTTCACTGGTGCAGGCGGGGGGTTGTTACGCCTGCGGAAATCCACCACCAGCTCCTTGGTTTTGCCAGCGTTGATCTGGAGGTTGTTCCGCAGGCTCCAGTCCACAAAGCCCTGAATAAGTTCCCTGTACTCCGTATCGTCCCCATCAGTGATGAGGCCGACAGCAGCAGCAGCAGAGTCGTCAGATGGCCTATAACAGCATAACTGAGATGTGACCTAACGATTAGACGACCCCCTAAGTATGATAATTTGTCTGTCTATGATAGTAACTGGAACTACTGAATTAGTAACAATAAGCTTTTTCAAAGAGGTAGGTTTTGAGACTAATCTTAAAAGTAGCGATGGAGTCAGCCTCCCGTACCCGGAAGCTAACATACTCCTCCTCCTCCTGAAGCCAGGTCTCAGTAAGACAAAATAGATCAAAGTGATGATCCGCTATCAGGTCGTGATGAACCATCAGATGAACTATCTTATGAACTATCAGATGAACCATCAATTTTAGACAAGATCTCAAACTGTCTCTCAGACTCATCACAATGACTTAACTTTGCTCAAACCGAGCTGGCTTTCCAGCCAACCAATACATTCATCACATCATTGACATCGAACTGATCATGTAGGTTCACTCTCCCAGTTGTGCTATTTTGCTCTATTCAACATGAGAAATATCAGGTCATTCCTAACCTCATATGTCACCCAGCTGCTAGTTTAAGCCATGGTGACCTTCTTCAATGCCCTTCTAATGGGTGCATGTAGTGAAGTTGCATCAGATGGTCTTCAACCAACCAAAGCAGGATCATATCAGCCCTCTGCTGCCTCCTACTTGAACAATCCCATGCTACCACGCCACACATGAGCGTCAGTCTATATCTTTCTTCTCCTGTTTCTTCTTACCTCCTCTCTCTCTTTGTTTTGTTTATATCGCTCTTCAGTCATTGTTAGTTGGTACTGTAGTTGCACTTGTATATGGTAGTTTAAGGCTATCATGTAGTATTTTATTCACATATGCATGATTGCATGGTGGCTTATTTGTGTTTCTCACTGTAAGTCGCTTTGAACAAAAACATATACTGAATGTCTAAAATGTAAATTTGAACTCAAAATGCTTTCATCAATCTTTTTAAAAAAAAAGAAATATGTCTATTATCTAGTGCAAAATAGGCTAAACAACTGGGGGAAAGAATTTACTGTTTAGCAATAAGTTTGCCGCATCTACAAGGATCTGACAGCTTAAATGTTTTTGTAAAAGACTTGAATGTTACTGCAGATTTTGGAATTGTAGATTTAGATCTATAAAGGCATGATTAAAATCTTAGGAAATCAGTAGATGATGGGAGCCTAATTATGGAGGGTTTTTGAGGAAAATGTTTGAGAAGAACTATTGGGATCAGACACATTTTCTAACTCAATATTTGTATGATAAACTTTTCCTGCTACTATGAAATATCTGCCATTAGAGTCCAAAATTGTTGAAATATAGAATACAATTGTTGAAATATAGAATACAAATGTATAGCTTTTCTGATGGTCCCTCTGGCACTGACCGTAAAACTGGTATGGGCTATTTGGTCAATCCATTGTACTTTGCGCTTGCACTGATGGATAGGATTGGAGAATCTCCTAGGGAAAGATTATGTTCAGGCTCCATTATTTTAAATTTGAAGAGACTTAATTTAACAGGGTTATTTGTCCAAATAATAAGTTTCAAAATAATATGTTTAGTGAATGCTCTCATTAGTAGTCACTGTTGACAATTTATTAAACGTGTGAATAATGGACATTTATAATGCAAAACACCACCATCAACCAGGATCCAGCAACCACCATCAACTGACAGCATTCAGTAAACAAACACAGTACCCCAAACACTCTAGGATTCCAACCAGTTAAAAAATAATTGAAGAAGCCTCTTATAGAAGAGGTGAAACATTTTTGAAGAACACACTCAAATCCAGTTGAATTCTTTTAAACCAAGATTTCCCTTCAACGTGGATGATGGAGAACAGTAATTTACATAAATGCTTACCAAATTGTTATTAAATTAGGTATTTAATTAATCTAATAAATAGTTTTAAAAAATAGGTATGATTTTGATGTTTTATTTTCTATAAAACAGAAACTCACAGGGTTTGTATCACTAATATTTTCCAGTACAGAAAAGTTTCATCTACCTTTTAATGAAGATGTGATGCTTTGTTTTATTTATTTGTTTTATGTATTATTTATTTATTTTAATGTTAGACTACAGTTTTCTCCATCTATGATGTTTCTCATGTCTTCCTTTTATCTTTATTTGCTTTTCAGTTGGCCCAATACTGGTAGTGGAGCCAAGGCCAGTTACAGTAGATGTGGATTCTGATGTCACTCTGAACTGCAAATGGTCTGGAAATCCCCCTCTCACTCTCACCTGGACCAAGAAAGGCTCTAACATGGTGAGAACAAAACAGTAGTTCAACATTACAACAATATTTTACTGAGGTTAAATATTTGTATGTATAGGAGAACTGAAACGGGACTGCATTTAACTGTCACTGCTAGATTAACAATTCAATTCATGTTTATTTATATAGCATCTATTACAATCAAACTGTCTCTAGGGGCTTTACAGAAACTCAGGGCCTGACCCCCTTAACAGCAATAGTGGCATGGAAAAGCTCCCCTTTAATAGGAAGAAACCTTAGGCAGGAGAAGGCTCATATGGGGAACCCTCCTGCTGATGGCCTGCTGGCAGTGAAGGAGGAGAAGGAGGGAGGACAGACAGAGAGGGGAGAGAACAGTCCTGTAAATACATTAATTAAAATAAGCTATCAATACACAAGTTGAGAGTGTCAGTGGAGTCAGAGGTTGCTAGGTCAATGCACAGCTATGAGGTCAGCAACTTTAGATGGATATAGAGAAAGACAGAGGAAAGGGGATAAAAGCACAAAAGAATGCACAAGAAAATGTGTTAACAGCACCTTTCTGTTCTCTGGCAGTGTCGGCCTATGGCAGCATAGATAATAGTTAATGGACAACCACACAAATAACATATACATTCAATTATTTTTCTACTGTATAATATTTTTACTATGTTATAAAACCATTTTTGGTAGCGTGTAGCCTGGTCAAGGCTTTAAAAAAAAGTGTTTTTTTTAGATGTTTTAAATGTATCTGCAACAGTATATGCGTGGACTGGATGTACTTGATACAGTTGTTGAAAAATGCATTTTGTGATGGGATTTCTCCATGGTGTTACATACTGTACACACCACAATCTCAACAATAATGTTGAGACCACAATACATTATTGTTTTTACTTTCTGTTTTACCTTCTGATTTGCATTGACATATAGAAATACAGTGCCTGTTTTAAAAACTAAAGTGACCATCAGAACTGTATTCTAGAAACATAATTGTTTTTTGATATTCAAGGTGGAAAAAGTTAGTAGAGGGTGCCAAGTCATACATTATGATTTAAATGTAAGCTCCATCCCCTTTTCAGTACCTGCATCAACATGTCTGCAAATCATTTTTATTATTTTTTTCTTGACCACTGCTTCCCTTGCTGGGTCAAGGGGAGGGTTGCTGGGGCCCTTATCTAAGCATTTGGGGGTTCAGTACATTGCTCAAGGGTACCTTGGCAGCACTCTGAAGGTGTTCTGGCCCCTGGCACCTTTCCTTCTACCAGCCCACCTTCCAAATTTTGACAACAACTGGGGCTTGAAACAAGAGTCCTCCACTTCTCAGCGTAGTCCCTATACAGTGCATGCTGATCTAACATCTTTATTGTTGTGATTTATATTGTTTACTTATGCATTTTCTGCAGGTGCTCAGTAACAACAACCAACTATATCTAAAGTCTGTGAGCCAAGTTGATGCAGGCCAATATGTGTGCAAGGCCATCGTTCCCAGGATTGGAGTGGGAGAGACTGAGGTTACACTGACTGTGAATGGTCAGTTACTGTCCTCATTCTTGGAATTTTCCAACAATGATGGTTAAAGGTAGACATGGTAAACAGGAATAATATATGGAGACCACATTTATATCCATCCTGTCCATTTCAAGATTGACTCAGAGTGATCAGCTATTTTTTTCAGCATACATGCCAGTGTCCGAGTGACAGTAAAACAAAAAAATGTTTGCAAAAGAACAGGAAAAAATGGAAATAAATATGTATGAATGAAAATCTTACAAATGGTCACATATTATATTTAAAGTTAATAAGACAAAATTATGCTTATTGGAACTGATGGATACATAGTGTAGTCTTTGTTCAGATTGTGTCAATGAAGCTAATGTGTCTGTTCACCTGAATATATTTATTAAAAGATAAAAATGTATGTACATACATTTTATATAAATTATAAGAATGTGTTTGTATTGTCTGCTGCATATTATAGTTCAGATTCAGATGTTTGGGATTTTGTTTGGTCACCACATTGATTTGTGTGTATGTCAGGTCCTCCCATCATCTCGAGTGATCCTGTTCAATATGCTGTCAGAGGAGAGAGGGGAGAGATCAAATGTTTCATTGCAAGTAGCCCATCACCTGATAAGATTGTAAGTCCAGCTTTTGAGGCTATTATCTATTGCAGGCGGACAACCTTTTCTTCTGTTTCAAACAGAATCATGAACAGGATGATTTTGTTGTGTACCCTGAAAATAATATGGATGTTTTTTCCCTCACAAGTGGCATTGTTCTCCATCTGCTGTACCTCATATTTGAGGCTGAAGTGTGCCTCAAAAGAAATTGCTGTTGTATTGTTTTATGAGAATTGCAAGTTGAGATAGCTATTCTGGAATGTTGAATTACAGCAGATGCCCGAAACATATAAAATAGTTTTATTCAAAGTTTAGATTGAGTGTATAAGATATTTGTAATACAGAAACCCAGAAATGGAAAAGAGTATTGTATTAATGAATTCTCATATCCACCTAATCACCAAAATATGATTATCTCAACTGTGACTGACCACAGATGGAAGAGTAAAGAGCAATTACAAAAATTAATATACGCTGGATACACACACACACACACACACACAGACTCTAAAAGTAAATTTTCACAACTAAAAGGCACACTTAAAAGTCTTAAATTTTCTCCAGAATGAATAGGGCGCCTTATAATGCAGTGCATTATATGTGTGCACCGAGTTGCAAAAATTGTAAATGATTTTTGGCTTGCTGGCTTTCGCAAAAGCCATTTCAGATTTATTTCATTCATTTTGGATACAGAAGATCAGGACCTTGATGGATTTGTGGATGAGGATTGATCAAAAATAACATGAGTACATTGCTAAATACATGCTAGCATGCATGTTTTAAGCTTTACCATGCCCACACCCTATAATCTAGTGTGCCTTATGTAAGTGTTAAATACAGAAATAGCACCCGCAACTAAGACTGCACCTTTTAATAAGGTGTGCCTTATGGTCGCGAAAATGTGTGTGTGTGTGTCTATATATAGACACACATATATAGATGCCTATATATATATATAGGGCCACCTGATGTCAAATTGGCTACTGGAACAAGGCATTCATGGAGCACGGAAGAGAATGTGGTACTGATGGAGTGTTATTAAGGGAGGAACCCCAGCGAGAGAGGGTACATGCAGAGGATGTGGGAGAAATGGGTACTTCGAAACCCCACATCCTCACTGACTAAGAAGCAGCTCTTAGCTCAGTGTTCGAATATCCGCAACAAGAAGCTGCTATCACAGCTAGAGATTGTACCCACGGTACAAAATATGCTACGGCAAGGGGGAGCCAGGACGCCAGGTCAGTATGGGGGTGATTTCATCATCACCCCCCAATATCGAGATTGGGTACACAGCCCCAATGACAGTAGGAATCGGGACAAGGGCAGCTGACCTGAGAGAGAGAATCATGAAGTTCTGGGGGAACTCAACTACCTCTCTGCCAAGGCTAACACACAAAGTACCAGACCAGTCTCTACTGGAGGACATGAACACGTCACTGTCAACCATCCCTACCACTACCATCACTGAGACCAATCAGCTGATGTATGCAGCGGAAACGGTAATCCTACAGATGCTTGGCTCTAAGATGAAGAGCATGAATATGCACAACACTACTGCCCAATGGCTGCAAGAACTACAGACTGAGCACAGCCAACTCCCAGAACAAGACCCAGTAGTCATCACCTTAGCAGACATCCAAACAAGAGTGTCCAAAATGAAGAGCTGGACAGCACCAGGGGCCGATAAGATCCACGCCTACTGGCTTAAGAAGCTGACTGCATTCCATGAACGCCTGGCAGCACAAATGAATCAGCTGCTAACATCAGGGAACCACCCAGAGTGGCTAACCCAGGGCCGGACAGTCCTCATAATGAAGGACCCCCAGAAGGGCACAATACCGTTCAACTACCGGCCCATAACCTGCCTCAGCACCACATGGAAGCTCCTATCAGGCATCATAGCGGCTAAGATGAACAGGCACATGGATCAATACATGAGCAGAGCACAGAAAGGCATAGGGAACAACATCAGAGGTGCCAAGCACCAGCTACTGGTCGACAGGGCAATTGCCCAGGACTGTAGGACGCGGCACACCAACCTCTGCACTGCCTGGATTGATTACAAGAAAGTCTATGACTCAGTGCCACACACATGGATACTAGAGTGCCTAAAGCTGTACAACATCAACAGAACACTAAAAGAGTTCATCCAGAACTCCATGAAGCTGTGGAACATGACTCTGGAGGCTAACTCAAAGCCAATTGTGCAGGTGAGCATCAGATGTGACATATATCAAGGAGATGCTCTGTCCCCTATGCTGTTCTGCATTGGCCTAAACCTCCTCAGCCAGATCATCACCAAGAGTGGCTATGGGTACCAGTTCCGAAGTGGAACAACCGTCAGCCACCTCCTCAACATGGAAGACATCAAGCTATATGCCAAGAACGAGTGTGACATCGACTCTCTGATTCACCTCACTAGGATCTACATCAAGGACATCAGGATGTCATTTGGGCTAGAAAAATCAATCAATCAATCAATCCTTATTTATACAGCTCACAAATTGTTTCAAGGTGCTTTCCAGAATCCCAGGGCCTAACCCCAGACAAGCAACAGTGGCAAGGAAAAACTCGCCTTTAACAGGAAGAAACCTTGAGCAGGACCAGGCTCATGTAAGGGGACCCTCCTGCTGATGGCCGGCTGGGTAGAGAGAGAGGAGAGGGGGGTGGACAGGTAGATAGAATAGAGAGGAGAGGAGAGGAGAGGAGAGGAGAGGAGAGGAGAGGAGAGGAGAGGAGAGGAAAGAAGAAGGAAAGGAAGAGGAGAGAAGAGGGAGAGGAGAGGAGAGGGAGGGGGAGAGGAGAGGAAGGAGAAGAAACAATGACCCAGTGGGGTGACAGAGGCCTGTCAGGTGATCATGTTTCCGGACCCCGGCAGCCTTTGCCTATAACAGCATAGCTAAGATGTGACCTAACGATTAGACGACCCCCTAAGTATGGTAATTTGTCTATCTATGATAGTAACTGGAACTACAGAATTAGTAACAATAAGCTTTTCAAAGAGGTAAGTTTTAAGTCTGATCTTAAACGTAGCGATGGAGTCAGCCTCCCGTACCTGGACAGGGAGCTAGTTCCATAGCAGGGGGGCCTGGTAGCTAAATGCTCGGCCCCCCATTCTACTCCTAGAAACTCTGGGAACCACAAGCCTGATAGCTAAATGCAGCTAAATGAGCTAGGCCTCTGAGGACCTTGTAGGTCAAAAGAAGGGTTTTAAAAATTATTCTAAATTTAACAGGCAGCCAATGAAGCAACGCCATTACAGGAGTTATGTGATCTCTTTTGTCAATACCTGTCAGGACTCTGGATGCAGCATTTTGGATCAACTGGAGGCTTCTTAAAGAGTTGTTTGGACACCCTGATAATAAAGAATTACAATAGTCCAGCCTGGAAGTAACAAATGCATGGACTAACTTTTCAGCATCATGCCGCGTCAGTAGCTTCCTAATCTTTGTGATGTTCCTCAGGTGAAAAAAGGCACTTCTAGAGACTAATTTAATGTGTGAGTTGAACGAGAGATTTTGATCAAAAGTTACTCCTAGATTCCTCACAGAGAGACTAGATGTTAATGAGATACCATCTATGTCACACCCTGCTCCAGCCCATGGACTCAGTTCTTTTCCACTCCCCTGCTCACACCACACCCTCTGATCACACACCTGCTCTCAGTCACTGATCACACACCTGCCCTCACTCACTGATCAAACACCTGCCCTCACTCATCAATCAGTTCACCTACCAGTATATATTCTCCAGACCTCACACTCACTCGGTGCCAGATTGTCTCTGCTATGCATGACCTTCCAGCGTTTACCTGCCTGTCTTCCCGGAATCGACCCTGCCTGTTTACGACCTGCCTGTTCTGCCTGACCCCCGGTAAATTAACTCTGTCTTCTGTCTTGACCACGAGCTCAGCCAGTCTCCCTCTGGATTGTTTGCCTAATTCTGCCTGCCTCCTGGTTACTGACTTTTTGCCTGCCTCGACCAAGTCCACTGCCCCGCCCTCGAACTGTTCTTTGTTTGCCAGATTACAGTTAATAAACCTGTTAATGGATCATCAGTTTGTTGCCTGTTTTGTACTGCACTTGGGTCCATACCATACCCGTCACCGTACAATCTGGCCAATCATGGACCCAGCAGAACCACCGTCACCACGGGATCGGTTTGAGAGAATTGAGGGAGTACTCATGCTTCATGAGCAGCGGTTGGTGGAGGCGGCTGCCCATGCCCGACAAGCTGCGGAGGCCCAAGCCAGGGCCATCACAGCCCTCACTGCTCAACTGCAACAGCTGACCTCCACCCTTTCCTCTCCAGAGACCACAGTCTCTGCACCAGCACCTCCACCTCCTGCTCCCGTTCCAGCGCTGCCGAGGATGATATCAGAACCCCGGCTGGGGGCCCCAGAGCGCTACAATGGGGATCCCAAGCTCTGTCGTCCCTTCCTGACTTCCTGTTCCCTGCTCTTCAGTCTGTAGCCACACACATTTGCCACTGAGGGAGCCAAGGTGGCATACGTCATCAGCAACCTGACAGGAAGACCTCTCCTCTGGGGAACTGCAGAGTGGGAGAGGCAGACTCCTGCCTGTGCTTCATTCCAGGCCTTCTTGGAGGAGCTGCGCAAGGTCTTCGGGCTGGGAGCTATGGGTCCAGATGGCACTTCGGAGCTCCTCTCCATACGGCAGGGGAATCACTCCGTGGAAGATTACTCCATCGACTTCAGGACCAAGGCTCGTCAGAGTGACTGGAACCTGGCTGCATGCCTGCTGGATGCCTTTCTGCTGGATGCCTTTCTGCATGGTTTAGCAGAGTATATCAAGGACAAACTGGTTTCTTACCCTCTACCTGCCACACTGGACGAACTCATCGAACTCAGCACTCAACTGGATCTCCATGTCAGGGCCCGGAGAAGAGAAAGGAGACAGAACCCCGCACCTTCCACGGCAGCTCACCGCCTGGATTTCCCCCCCGCTTCGGCCCCTGTTCCTGCTGACCCAGAACCAATGCAACTGGGTCGCACCAGACTCACACCAGAGGAGCGTCAGCGTCGCAAGATGGGGAATCTCTGTATGTACTGTGGGCAATATGGACATTTTATCTCTCTCTGTCCGTTAAAAGGCAGAGCTCACCAGTGAATGAGGAAGTCCTGGTGAGTCATGTGGGAGTGAAATCTTCCTCACAGATTAAACGCCCCCTCTTTCTAGCCAAGCTTCTTCTTGCCGATGGCTCTCACACCCTGGCCACCTTCATTGACTCCGGTATGCAACTCGGGCTAGAGAGGATTCCCCTCAACCCACCGATTCCTGCCAGGGCCCTGGATGGTCATCTCCTGGGAACGGTTGCCCACCAGACTGCCCCTGTTCACATGCTGATTTCTGGTAACCATCATGAGACCATCCAGTTTCTTCTCCTGCCCTCATCCAACATTCCTCTGATCCTGGGCTTTCCTTGGCTCCGCAAACACAACCCGCATGTCGACTGGACCACAGCCACTATTCCCAGCTGGAGCGGCTTCTGCCACCAGGTCTGCCTTCGGGATACATCAATGCCGCGCCAGACTACGCTCCCCAGCACCTGCCTGGACCTGGCCAGAGTCTCTGCTGAGTACCACGACCTCGGGGAGGTGTTCAGTAAAACCCGAGCTACCTCGCTGCCCCCCCCACCGCCCTTACGACTGCGGTATTGATCTGAAGCCTAGCACGTCACCTCCTAAGGGGCGCCTCTACTCTCTGTCTGGTCCAGAGCGGGAGGCCATGGAGGGCTATATTAATGACTCCCTGGCTGCAGGAATCATATGCCCTTCTTCATCACCTGCAGGGGCAGGATTCTTTTTTGTGGACAAGAAGGACAAGACCCTGCGCCCTTGCATCGATTACCGGGGTCTCAACGACATCACAGTCAAGAACCGGTACCCCCTACCACTCATTTCCTCTGCCTATGAGCTACTTCAAGGGGCCAAGATCTTCACCAAGCTTGACCTTCGTAATGCCTACCACCTTGTACGCATCAGGGAGGGGGACGAGTGGAAGACGGCCTTCAACACCCCCACTGGACATTATGAGTATTTGGTGATGCCATTCGGTCTCATCAATGCCCCCGCTGTCTTCCAAGCCATGGTGAATGATGTCCTCCGGGACATGATCAACAAATATGTGTTTGTCTACTTGGACGACATTCTTATCTTCTCCACCTGCCTTGAGGATCACGTTCACCATGTCAGGACGGTGTTGCAGCGTCTCCTGGAGAATTCGCTGTTCGTCAAGGTTGAGAAATGCAAGTTCCACACCCAGTCGGTGGCCTTTCTTGGCTACATTGTGGCCGAGGGACGCTTGGAGATGGATCCTGCTAAGGTGGAGGCGGTAAAGTCCTGGCCAGTTCCGGAGACCCTTAAGCAACTGCAGCGTTTCCTGGGTTTTGCAAACTTTTATCGACGCTTCATCCGGAACTATAGCTCCATTGCTGCTCCCCTCACCATGTTGACCTCCCCCAAGAGTCCCTTCCGCTGGTCCCACGCTGCAGACTCTGCTTTCCAGACCCTGAAGAACCGGTTCAGCTCAGCACCCATCCTCCAGGTCCCGGAGATTGAACGACAGTTCGTTGTGGAGGTGGATGCTTCCGATGTTGGAGTGGGTGCAGTCCTGTCTCAGCGAGCAGCAGGTGACCAGAAACTCCATCCATGTGCTTTCTTCTCTCGGCGTCTTTCACCGGCTGAGAGAAATTACGACATTGGCAATCGGAAGCTTCTGGCTGTCAAGCTGGCCCTAGAGGAGTGGCGACACTGGCTTGAGGGGACTAAGCAGCCCTTCTTAGTTTGGACAGATCACAAAAACCTGGAATACATCCGGACTGCTAAGAGACTCAACTCCCGACAGGCACAATGGGCCCTCTTCTTCACCAGGTTTGATTTCTCCCTCTCCTACAGACCCGGCTCCCGCAATGTCAAACCAGACGCTTTGTCACGCCAGTTTCAGGGAGAAGCAACGCTTCTGGTGGCCCTCGTTAGAGGAGGACACCCGGAAATATGTCAACGCCTGCCCTACCTGCAACCAGAACAAGTCTTCTCGTCAGGCCCCGTCCCATCTTCTACAGCCACTTCCTGTGCCGCATCGTCCCTGGTCACACATTTCTTTAGACTTTGTCACTGGGTCTGCCACCATCTGAGGGGAAGATGGCCATACTTACAATCGTGGATCGCTTCTCCAAGATGGCTCACTTCGTCCCCTTACTCAAGCTCCCATCAGCTAAGGAGACTGCCCAACTACTCCTCGACCATGTCTTCCGTCTCCATGGAATTCCTGTGGATGTGGTCTCAGACAGGGGACCCCAGTTCTCTTCCGTGTTCTGGCAGGAGTTCTGCAGATTGCTGGGAGCCACGCCGAGTCTGTCATCAGGGTTCCATCCTCAATCCAATGGCCAGACTGAAAGGGTGAACCAACAAATGGAAACAGCCCTTCGGTGTACTGTGTCCCAGAATCCATCTTCCTGGTCCCAGCAGCTGTTGTGGGTGGAATATGCTCACAACACTTTGACAGGCTCTGCCACAGGCCTGTCTCCTTTTCAGTGCCTATGGGTATCAGCCACCCCTCTTCCCAGCCCTGGAGAAGGAGGCCTCTTGCCCTTCAGTTCAAGCCTTCCTCCATCGCTGTCATCGGACCTGGGCCCGAGCTAGAGCCTCCCTCCTGAAGACTGCTGGCCGCTACTCCTCTGCTGCCAACCATCGTTGTTGCCAAGCTCCAGAATATCAGGTGGGCCAGAAGGTCTAGCTCTCCACCCGGGATCTTCCACTGCGGGTGGAGTCCAACAAGCTGGCTCCCAAGTTCATTGGACCGTTCCCCGTCAAAAGAGTCATCAATCCGGTGGCAGTCAGGCTCACGCTTTCTGTTTCTATATTCTCCAGCCTCACACTCACTCGGTGCCAGATTGTCTCTGCTATGCATGACCTTCCAGCGTTTACCTGCCTGTCTTCCCGGAATCGACCCTGCCTGTTTACGACCTGCCTGTTCTGCCTGACCCCCGGTAAATTAACTCTGTCTTCTGTCTTGACCACGAGCTCAGCCAGTCTCCCTCTGGATTGTTTGCCTGATTCTGCCTGCCCGGTTACTGACTTTTTGCCTGCCTCGACCAAGTCCACTGCCCCGCCATCAAACTGTTCTTTGTTTGCCAGATTACAGTTAATAAACCTGTTAACGGATCATCAGTTTGTTGCCTGTTTTGTACTGCACTTGGGTCCATACCATACCCGTCACAATCTAGGGTGATCATATGATCTAATCTATCCCTGAGAGGTTTAGGACTAAACACCCTGACCTCAGTTTTTCCTGGATTAAGGAGGAGGAAATTTGAAGACATCCAGGACTTTATGTCTTTAAGACAGTTCTGGATCTTCACTAACTTCTCTGTCTCCTCTGGTTTCTTGGATAAATAAAGCTGAGTGTCATCAGCATAACAATGAAAATTTATCCCATGCTGCCGAATAATGTTCCCTAAGGGAAGCATATACAAGGTGAAGAGGATTGGTCCAAGTACAGAACCTTGAGGAACTCCGTGGCTAACCCTACTGTATGAGGAGGGAACACCATGGACATGAGCAAACTGGTATCTGTCAGATAAGTATGATCTAAACCAGTCTAGTGCTGTCCCTTTAATCCCAATCACATGTTCCAGTCTATGTAACAAGATGCTGTGATCAACTGTATGAAAAGCAGCACTGAGGTCCAGCAGAACCAGCATAGAGACCAGTCCATGATCTGAAGCTATAAGAAGATCATTAGTAAACCAGTCTAGTGCTGTCCCTTTAATCCCAATCACATGTTCCAGTCTATCTAGTAACTTTAAGAAGTGCTGTTTCTGTGCTGTGATGAGCTCTAAAGCCTGACTGAAACATCTCAAACAGGCTGTTCCTCTGCAGGTGCTCCAGTAACCACCACCTTCTCAAGAATTTGAGATAAAAGGAAGGTTGGATATCGGCCTATAATTTGCTAACACATCAGGATCCAGTGATGGTTTTTTAAGCAACGGTTTAATCACTGCCACTTTGTAAGACCGGGGTACATAACCTGTCACTAAAGAACAATTGATCTGATCCAGGATAGAACTGCCTATCAATGGTAAAACATCCTAAAAAACACGTGGTGAACTTGGATTTCTGAATTAGCGAAGACGCCTCAGAAAAATATATAGGGGTGAAGGAGTTTAAGGGCTCGTTGGAAAACCTGTATGTTCCCACAGTCAGCACATCTGGTGATGGTCCAGTTGTTGGGATGGCCTGGTTAGCTTTCTCTCTGATAGCTTGAACTTTATCAGTGAAGAAACTCATGAAGTCTTCACCACTAAGGGAAGAAGGGATACGTGGATCTAAAACACTGTGACTCTTAGTTAATTTGGCCACAGTGCTGAAAAGAAACCTGGGGTTGCTCTTATTTTCCTCAATTAAAGAAGAGAAATAAGCTGTTCTAGCCTTGCGACGGGCCTTTTTGTAAACTAATAGACAGTCTTTCCAGGCTACATGATAGCTATCTATTTTACAAGAATGCCACTTCCTTCCCAGTCTTCACACTTTCTGCTTGAGGGTCCTGATATGTGAATTATACCAGGGGGCACACCTCCTCTGATTTACTATTTTCTTTTTCAGGGGGGCAACAGAATCAAGCGTGATTCTCAGTGAGGTTGCTGCACCTTCAGCAATAGAGTCAACCTCAGCAGGGCTAAGGTTATAATGATTTATCCCTGGGGAAATACACAGTGGTCCTGGGATTAGCACAGGGATCACTTCCTTAAACTTAGCTACAGCATTATCTGAAAGACATCTGCTATAGTAAGACTGTGCTGTGAGCATAGAAGAATCCTTAATCATAAATGTGAAAGTGATCAAAGAATAGTCTGACAGGAGTGGGTTCTGAGGGAACACTGACACATGTTCTACCTTAACACCATAAGTCAGAACTAGATCTAGGGTGTGATTGAAGTTTTGAGTTGGTTGGTTTATCTGCTGGAGGAAACCAACTGACTCAAGTAATGAAATGAAGCCATTTCTAAAGCTGTCATTTACAACGTCTACATGGATATGTCTTCCAGTTCATATGTGTGATGCCAAGGATCAGGCTTTCAAATGAACTGGAGCCATATTTTGGTCTAAGATTAATTAATAACTTGGAGTGATAGATTGCTGCCACTCCCCCTCCTCGACCAATAGCACGAGGAATATGATAATTAAGATGGGTAGGAGGAGTAGATTCATTTAAGCTAACATACTCCTCCTCCTGAAGCCAGGTCTCAGTAAGACAAAATAAATCAATGTGATGATCCGCTATCAGGTCGTGTACTAACAGGGATTTACACAAAAGGTCTAATATTTAAGAGTCCACACTTAATTGTGATATTAGTTTCTCCAACTTGTGCTTTAGTATTAATTTTAATAAGATTATGGTGATTGACCGCTCCCCTGCTCTGTGCTTGGTGAACTTTTAACCGTGGAACAGAGACTATAGTGTTAAATATGTTATTGTTGGTGGATGAGGGTTCTATGGAAACAGCAGAGATGTGTGTAAGACTACAACTCTGCATCCTGGTCTGGACCCTGGATTGTCAGGTCACTTTGGGTCTAATAAAATTAGCCAAATTACTAGAAATGAGAGAGGCACCATCCCGTGTGGGATGGACATCGTCTCTCCTAATCAGACCAGGTTTTCCCCAAAAAGTCCTCCAATTGTCTATAAAGGCCACCTGGTTTTCGGGGCACCACCGTGACAGCCAGCGCCAAAGCGACGACATGCGGCTAAACATTTAATCGCTGGCCAGATTGGGGAGGGGACCAGAGAATGCTCCAGAGTCCGACATTGTTTTTACGTAGTTGCACACCAACTCCAAGTTAATTTTGGTGACCTCTGACTGACGAAGCCGGTGTCGTTGGCTCCGACTTGAATAATGAATAATGACAAATTTACGTTTACGTCTCACCAGCAGCCATAAATTTGCTTCTATGTTGCCTGCTCTGGCCCCCGGAATGCACTTGACTATGGTCGCTGGAGTCGGCTTCACGTAGCGCAAAACAGTCGCCAGTTACCAGGGTCGGTTTCTCAGCGGGTGTGTCGCAGAGTGGGGAAAAACGGTTAGCCACGGAAAGCGGTTGGTGGTGCACCATGGGCCTTTTTTTTTTGGGCTACGCTTCCTGCGAACCGTCACCCAGTCGCCCTGGCTAGTCGGCTGCTGCCGGGGGACCGCTAGCTGAAGCTACGCTAGGCAGCTCCGCAGCAGCTAGCTTCTCCTGGCTACCTGACGCAACTCCAGCTAACTCCAAGCTGCGGAACTGCATCTCAAGCTCACCAAGTCTCGCCTCCATAGCCGTAAATAAACTCTACTTTCTGCACCTATTCCCTTCACTAAGGGAGGCAGAGGACTAACTAAACACTTCACACTCTGAACAGACAAAGACACCGGGTGAAACAGACGGTGAGGCCATGCTAACGCTAATAATCGCTGAAGCCCTGTATTTGTTTAATATGGGTTGTTTCTCACTGTTGTTATCAGGTGACTAGAATGTCCCAAGTGTTCAAATTTTAAGTAAAGTGAATACAACACCCCGTGCACAATGCAACCAACGAATGATTGAGGAGGCAGGAAGTGACACAATACGTTACCAGGAAGAACAAATGTGGGTGGATGATATCTAGAAGAGGAAAGGTGATCAAAAACTGATTAAAACTGATGGGGTTGAACTACCTGAAGGAAACATCGCAGATGTGCAGGACAGTTACAAATACCTGGGGATCCCGCAGGCAAATGTTAACCATAAGGAGGCAGCTAGGAGGTCAACCACAGCCAAATATGTACAGAGGTTAAGGCAGGTCCTGAAAAGTCAGCTGAATGGTAAGCATAAGATCCAGGCCTTAAACACCTACGCCCTGCCAGTAATCAGATACCCTGCTGTCATAATACCCTGGCCACTGGAAGAGATACAAGCCACTGACATCAAGACAAGGAAGCTCCTCACCATGCACGGAGGGTTTCACCCTAAGTCCAGTATCCTGAGGCTGTACACAAAGCGAAAGGAAGGGGGCCGAGGACTAGAAAGTGTCCGAATTACTGTCCAGGAGGAAACAACAAGCCTCCGATAGTACATCAAGAAGATGGCCCCCCTGACCCACTGCTGAGTGAATGACTCAGGCAACAAAAGCCCACCAAGGAGGAGGAACCTGAGGGGCTATCATGGAAGGACAAGCCCATGCATGGAATGTACCACCGACAAATTGAGAAAGTGGCTGATATAAAAAAAAACATACCAGTGGCTGACAAAGGCCGGACTGAAAGACAGCACAGAGGCACTACTCATGGCTGCACAAGAACAGGCCCTGAGCACCAGAGCAATAGAGGCCAGTGTCTACCATACCAGACAAGACCCCAGGTGCAGACGCCCCTGAGACAGTCCAGCACATCACAGCAGGGTGCAAGATGCTAGCAGGCAAGGCATACATGGAGCGGTATAACCAGGTGGCTGGCATAGTGTACAGGAACATTTGCACTGAGTATGGACTGGAGGTCCCAGGATCCAGGTGGGAGACACCCCCAAAAGTGCTGGAGAACAAGCAGGCCAAGATCCTGTGGGACTTCCAGATCCAGACTGACAAGATGGTGGTGGCCAACCAGCCTGACATAGTGGTGGTGGATAAACACCAGAAGACAGTGGTGGTGATAGATGTAGCAATCCCGAGTGATAGCAACATCAAGAAGAAGGAACGCGAGAAGCTGGAGAAGTACCAAGGGCTGAAGGAGGAGATGGAGAGAATGTGGGGCATGAAGGCAACAGTGTGATTGGGACTCTTCTCTGTCCAGAAGAGCGCAGTCCGAAGAACAGCTATGATCCTGCGCAGAACCCTCAGACTCCCAGGCCTCTGGTAGAGGACCCAAGTCTGAAGGAAGGAGGCACCGCCCAGGAGGGCGAGGAAGAGTTTAAAAATATATATATATACACACACACACACCCACACACACACATATATATATACACATACATATGTATGTTGCATATATATAAGTTGTGCACCTTTGTAATATTTTGTTGGCCCTTAAGCTTTGATTATGGCATCATTTTGATAAGCATCTGCAATGTCACAAGATTTATTTCTGTCAAGTGTTCCATTGATGTTTCACAAAGATCTTATATTGATGATGGGAGAACTGGACCACTGCACAAAGCCTTCTTCAACACATCCCAAAGAAGAGTTGTGAAAGGATATAGGTTTCAATTCTGTGGTTGCAATTTGTGTGTGAAAATGATGTTTCATGCGCCCTGAACCACTCTTAAACAATTTTGAGCTCATTGTCATCTTGCAATACCAGTATATCTGCTCCGGTATATCAGTGAAGAAAAAAATCCATTTGGTGTATTCAGTCAGTCCACCGACCTCATTCATTTGGCACAATACTTGGCATATTGTTTGGATGTTACGCAGGGGTTTTTTTGTTTTTTTTTTAAAATCCCATTTAGGGTTTCACAACAGCTATGAACTACAGACCCATTGACTGTACAACGTCAGCTTCATGTGCATTGTGGCAACAGAAGTATGGAAACTAGTGGAGGCAAACTGCACCTCTGGAATTTAGTGTACAAAAACACACAACACACCAGTAGCAGTCTCTCACTAAACTAGCGGCAAGCACAGGGAAGAGACGAAGAGACAGCTTTTAACTAGCGGCTGATGAGATGGTGAGCCACAGCTGCGACACAGCTGCAGAGATATGACCCAATGAGCCACAGCAGCGCAGATATGGTGGCGGGAAAAGGCCTGGTCACAGCTCAGCTCTGCCTGGGGGAAAACAAGACACACATAATGACACACAGGGGACAAACACCAAAGAGTCTTTGGTAGATGTGTTCGAGCCATTGTTCCGACAAGTGCAACCACTATGTGCTTTGTTCCATCAACTTCTTTTTGTGCCACCCACTCCACCAAATGGCCAGAGATGTACAAGCTCTCTGACCAGGGCAGAAATGGTCACAGAGTAGGTACTAGGGCGGCATTGGCCTGCAGGAGCCAGAGACCCTGCACAGCAACCAAGGGAAAAATGTCCAGTCTCAGCTTTTTGCCTTGTATGATCAACTAGGAATCCACAGATACCAGGACACCACTGCACTCTCAAAGGGACTAGCTCAATCACTCCCATTATTTTGTCATATATTGTCAGAGACAGAGATTAATGGCTCTGACTGTGGTTTACTTACTCCCACACATTTAGAAATGGCTTTTTATCATTTCCAGAAAAATTTCAATTATTTTATTATTTGTTGAATTTTCTTTAGATCTTTTCAAGATCTTTTCACTTCGATTTGTCAGAAAAGTGATTTCTTAAAGAATTTTAGAAAAGGTCTGGCCAGGTCAGGGTTCTGAAATTGAACTCCGCTAGCCTAAAATGTGGTTAATAGCATTTAATTCATAATTCAACAAAGGGGGTGAGGAAATTACTATTTTGAAAGGTGGCAGTAATCTCAATGCTGTTTTAGCATTCCTGCTCACACTTTTTGAACATATTTCAGGTTTGGGCATGGAAGGAAAATGTATGGGACAAGGAAAAAGGTACACTAATGGAGCGTTACACAGTGGAGCAGAGCAAACCTCCATCGGAGGGTGGAGCAGTCATCTCCACCCTAACCATCAACAACGTCATGGAGTCTGATTTCCATTCTCCGTACAACTGCACTGCCTGGAACTCATTTGGACCTGGCACTATGATTATCACATTGGAAGAGACAGGTATGAAAAAACAATATCTATGATGTGGATTTGTGTTTAAACAGCAAAATACCAATGCAGTTTTATGTAACCAAGAATCCACAGCTGTCCCTCCACTCTGAACACTCTTCTGCTTATGTTTATTTCAGATATCGTTCCAGTAGGAATTATCGCTGGTGGTACAGTTGGCTCCTGCATAGTACTGCTTATGTTTCTATTTGTGCTTGCCTTCTTGTACCATCAACGTAAAGGCAGTGAGTGCACAAATGTGGCATGCATGCACAATGTGTCAGCTTTTTGTTCATCTACTTTGTATATTAATTTTGCCTTCTCAGCTTTACATTATTTAATTCAAACATTTTTGAATATTCAGATATTTCAATCTGTCATATAACCGCCACCCAATCAATCAGTCAGTCAGTCAGTCAGTCAGTCAGTCAGTCAGTCAGTCAGTCAGTCAGTCACCCAACCAACCAACCAACCAATCAATCTTTATTTATACAGCGTCTGTTACAATCAAAATTGTTTCTAGGCGATTTACAGAATCCCAGGGCCTGACCAACAACAAGCAACAGTGGCAAGGAAAAACTCCCCCTTAACAGGAAGAAACCTTGAGCAGGACCAGGCTCATGTAGGGGACCCTCCTGCTGATGGCCAGCTGGGTAGAGAGAGAGGAGAGGGGGGCGGACAGGTAGATAGAATAGAGAGGAGAGGAGAGGAGAGGAGAGGAGAGGAGAGGAGAGGAGAGGAGAGGAGAGGAGAGGACGGGCACAGAGCACAGAAACACATACAAAAATATACTATTTATGCAAGCCGTCGGCCAAGTGGGTCAGTGGGGCCGGAGGTCATCATGCAGCTCCGAAGGCGGCGATACCTGTAAATGAATACAGAAGGGGGGGAGAAGCAGAAAAACTACACAAGAATCAGCATAACTAGTCTACTTGATGAGGAGAGGAGAGGAAACCATGACCCAGTAGGGTGACAGAGGCCTGTCAGGTGATCATGTTTCTGGACCCCGGCAGCCTTGGCCTATAACAGCATAGGTAAGATGTTAACCTAATGATAATGTTATCTAAGGGAAGCATGTACAAGGTGAAAAGGATTGGTCCAAGTACAGAACCTTGTGGAACTCCATGGCTAACCCTACTGTATGAGGAGGGAACACCATGGACATGAGCAAACTGGTATCTATCAGATAAATATGATCTAAACCAGTCTAGTGCTGTCCCTTTAATCCCAATCACACGTTCCAGTCTATGTAACAAGATGCTGTGATCAACTGTATGAAAAGCAGCACTGAGGTCCAGCAGAACCAGCATAGAGACCAGTCCATGATCTGAAGCTATAAGAAGATCATTAGTAAACCAGTCTAGTGCTGTCCCTTTAATCCCAATCACATGTTCCAGTCTATCTAGTAACTTTAAGAAGTGCTGTTTCTGTGCTGTGATGAGCTCTAAAGCCTGACTGAAACATCTCAAACAGGCTGTTCCTCTGCAGGTGCTCCAGTAACCACCACCTTCTCAAGAATTTTAGAGATAAAAGGAAGGTTGGATATCGGCCTATAATTTGCTAACACATCAGGACTCAGTGATGTTTTTTAAGCAACGGCTTAATCACTGCCAACTTGTATGACCGGGGTACATAACCTGTCACTAAAGAACAATTGATCTGGTCCAGGATAGAACTGCCTATCAATGGTAAAACATCCTTCAACAGGTGTGTTGGGATGGGATCTAAAAACGTGTTGGTCTTGGATTTCTGAATTAGCAAAGACGCCTCAGAAAAATATATAGGGGTGAAGGAGTTTAAGGGCTCGTTGGAGAACCTGTATGTTCCCACAGTCAGCACATCTGGTGATGGTCCAGTTGTTGGGATGGCCTGGTTAGCTTTCTCTCTGATAGCTTGAACTTTATCAGTTAAGAAGCTCATGAAGTCTTCATCACTAAGGGAAGAAGGGATACGTGGATCTAAAACACTGTGACTCTTGGTACATGTGCACCTTAATGGGCACCTCAAAGAAGAAATTTATATGAAGCAACCAGAGGGTTACATTAAACCTGGACAGGAACACCTAGTGTGCCAATTGAAATAAAAACAATCTATGGCCTGAAGCAGTCCCCATGCTGCTGGAGCAAGGCTTTCACTGCATTCTCGATGGAAATTGGATTTTAACAGAGCACATTGGATCCCTGTGATCAAGATAAGACCTTGAGATTCTTGCTGTTTATGTGGATCTGGAGGAAAAGTGAGGTGCCAGCACAATAGCCAAGAATCCTGCAGACCACTCTAGAACTAAACATATAGAAATTTGCCACCACTATGTCCATGAATGTGTGCAGAATAGACAAATCAAATTGCAATATTGTCCAACAAATGACATGAAAGCAGACAAAACCGTTTGTTTATCTTAGGGCGCAGATTGGACTTTACCTTGTTAAAAGTGGATTTCTGGAGTAAATATTTATGCTTGAAAGGTGAATGCTGAATGCTGCCTGATCACAGCAGGTCTGAAGACGTGAAAAAGATCTCCTGAAAAAAATTGCTGTAAATGAAAAAAATGTTTTCGAATACAAGTTTAACTGATTTTTTCTTTCTTTTCTTTTTTACAATTTTAAGCATGTAGACAAAAATTGAATTTTTTTGTCGTTTAAAAAATTGTTTTTGTGTGTGTGCAGAAGAGTACAGGTCTGTAATCTTATTTGGAGACTTTTAAATGTATTGTTAAACTGTGGGGGTGTTGAACATAATCATTTACCAATAGATGGCATTAACTTTCCACTAGACAGCAATATCGCTACTGTTTGCGTTTCTTACCTGTTGAAGTAGTTTTTTTTTTTTTTTTAAAAAAAAGGCTCTGGACACAAAACAATATTTCTTGGACTCATATTTTTCCTTTCTTTAACAATTAGCAGTACAATTCTTTTCTTCTAGGTCAGCGAGGCATCACCCTTGGTAAACCGAATATTAAGGTAAAAACAGTAAACAAGGAGACTCCAAGCTTGGAGGAGGAAGTAGCTGATGTCTCCACAACAACCCGAATGGTCAAGGCCATGTATTCTGTGAGTAGACCTCTATCTGACTCACTAGAGGACTGTGGAGAGGAGCTGTTGGGCCACTTAAAACGTACTGACGAAATGGCGAGGTCTCAAAACAAAGCACAAGAACATGCTATCAAAAAATTATATAGACAACAGCATCCATAATATTTGCACATATAACATTACAGGGACACACACTGTCTAGTTTACCTCTGGGAGTCACAGAGAATCTAATCACCAAGCCAGTAAATAGTTGTTCTCAACTTCCATTATCTTGGGATGAAAACCTGAAACTGTGTTCTCCTCTCCCCTCCCTCTTTTGCTTTCTTACCCTCCCTCTTTTCATGTGTGTGTTTCGTTGTTTGATGGTTTAGTTTCTGCCCTCTGTTTCCCTCTCTCCCTCCACTCAGCCATTCAAACACAATATGGAACTGAAGCCGGACATCAGCAGCGAGAATAACACCAGGGAGGAGTATGAGCTCAAGGTTAGATTTCCCTGTTTTGTGAAAACAAAATTATTTATCCTTCATATAGAACATCACATTTCATCAACCCTTTAATCATTTCAGTTTCACCATGAACATCAAGCAGCAGTTAATAATTCAGTTTTCACAGCAATATCACATACACTGTTTTGTGGCCCCCTGATCATTCCTGTGACTAAAAATATTCACGTCGACAAATGCAGGGTATTACAATTTGGCTAAATCCACACTGGTTGTACCAAATGTCAGGTGAGGTCTTTGCTCTTTGTATTAGAAACTGATTATGCCCTGAGTCTGTGCACACATTTTATTCAGCACCATTACATTTTTGCATTAACCGCATCACACCATTACCAACAATATCATCTAGTAGCTCAATACTAATTTAATGGTTAAGAAATCAAGTCAGGTTCCACAATTCTATATTTTGGCCCATAAAATATAGATAGCTAAAGGAAATTTGTGAAAGGAAAATTAGTTAAGATTAAATAAATCACAATTAAGATTTGATAGAAATCAAACTGTACCAACTAACTTAATGAAAAGTGAAGGTGATGAGACTAAATTGCCTTGTCCTCTAATCACAGGATCCAACCAATGGCTACTACAATGTTCATGCCACCACCCATGATGAAGTACGACCCCAGTCCAGAACCATACACTACCAAGGAGAGTTTCGCTCGCCAAACCACGCAAGTAGGCAAACGTGTGCTAGTGGACCATCAGCTGCAACCAGTGGTGCTGTTCCTCCCAGCATAGTTCCAGGTTCAAGAGCAGGGTGTTATGACCCCCGTCCCCCTTCCAGGATATCCCATGCCACTTATGCCCAGTTCAACACCTTCTCCAGGACAGCGCATATTCAGAAAACAACTCCAAATCCAGCCCATCAATCACCAGGAGATTATCCTGGAGACTGTGGCCTGCTTGATAGCTCCAATCAAATGTCTTGTGATAACTATGGATATTCATCACAATACACCAGTTATCGCATGGCCTTTGCCCCTTCTATGGAGGAAGGACCAGCATATGAGAGGTTTTCAACAGGACAAGGGACTGGGCTAGGCCAACAAAGTCCTGAGACAGGACTGGTACAATACGGAAGCTCTACTCGCTCTTCCTATTCATCCCCACCCTCTGACTATTCCCAAAGACAAACACAGAGGATGCAGACTCATGTATGAGTGACATACATGCATTTTAACTTTCTTTTTGAAGCAGGTTGAATGTGCAGAAAAATTCAAAAACATTGAAAAATTATAAACTTATGTTTATCAGAATTTGTTTAAAAAGCAACTTGTACAAAAGTATTGATTTCTTTTTGAAACTAGTAGATTTAAAAAAACAACAACATAGCACTTAGTAGTGAAAACATATGCAGCACTCAACAGCAATACTGTACACACAAAATACAAATAAATTATGAAATACTTTTGAGCTGACCTTTTCTTCACTTACATTGAATGGTGTTTTTGAGCTAGCACAACAATGCAAGATACACAACCAAGGAGAGTATTTGGAAGATAAAAACAAGAAGTAACATTTCTTTTCTTTATAGAATCTTACTGTTAATTTTTTTACTCCATGCAAGGAGGGCTTTAAGTGGTAGACACACATGCATTCAAACTCACTGAAAACATATTTGCTAGGGGCAGCTTGGGCTTTAAATCAATTTTGCCTTTTTTGATTTAGACTGAGTAGTCGATGTGACCAATGAACATTTACTTCGATCGAATGGGATGCATTTTTACCATTTAATTTAAGGTCAATACAATGCTTTTATTGTATTGTAAGTTTATTGTTTGATTAATTTCTGCAGTTTGTTGAAAAACATACCTTCCCTGCCCTTACATCACATCAAAATGTATTGGTTTCCTTCATTTGAGCAGTAAGAATTATTTTTGTTTTTTTCATATTTATACTGATGTGCCTAAAAAGGCATTCATTTTGTAGTATTTTTTATAGGTGATGTTGGACCAAAACTTTAGCATTTTAGATGAAAATCACATTTTGATTTATATGCGATAACAAAATAATCAGCATTCTTTGATGAGAGTGATATTGTTTTTAAATGATGCAGATTTAAAGTAGATCATTTGAATAGCTGCTTTGCACAGTACACAGCAAAACATATAAATGTTCTCAATGTTTTTCCATGGCACAAAACTTTGTGGCTTCTGTCAACCAGACTGCCTTTTTTCATTGTTGGCATTCAAAAGGATGGATGAAGAATGAGTACCAGCTCGCTTTAAGCTGTTTATTCTGAAAGCAAGAAGCGTGTTGAATTATAATTTAACATATCAAAAATGAAAGCTGTTTCATGTTCATATGATAATTTGTACATGTATATGTAAGTGTGTCATTTTGTAGGCTGCTACATAAATTTGCTGTTATTTTATGTCTCACAATTGTTGTCTTGTGTTCCGCATCAGTTTTGGTATTTGTAATTAACCAGGCATACTTTAGTTCAGTCAGTATTTATAGTATCACTGACCACTGCTCAGGCATTCATCCCATACCACTCTGAATAAGGGAGTTCCATCTTTACACAAGGTAACAACAGAAGTTTTGGTTATTCTAGCCTTATCTTTTACATTTTTGACATCAAACTGTTAGGATTGGCAGACAGGAACTGAACCCCAAAGGCAGACACACACGACTGAATCCGGTGTAGCTTATTTCACTGAAAGCTATCAGTTTTAAGACCAGCAAGTCACAAAATAAAAAAAAAATCCACAGCGATCCTGCCTGAGACGGGCAGGATCAGGTGACAGAGTTAGAGAGCTGCAAACAAAAAACAGGCACAGTGTACGAGAATCAGAATTACCAAAAACACGAGTTACTAAGAGTATTTGATCTGAACTGTTACCACTGAGGGAAGAACAACAAATTGGCAAATATGGAAGTGTGGACCAGTCATTTAAAACAGGAGGCAGGTGTAGATGATTGTCCGGAGATGAGTTGCAGGTGCATAGATCCTATGATGGGTGTGAACAGGGAAGCAGCCTCGCAGAGCCTGGAAATAAACACACAGAAATAAGACTGACAAGAAACAGAAGGGAGGGGGAATGGGAAACACAAAAGATAACTCCTAACACAAACGGTGTCAACACTAAACTTAAACTGGCCATTTGTTTAATCGAACAGGACTTTGCACATCCAAGGTCAATAGTGGATATAACATTATAGAATAGAATAATTTCCACAGCATTTCCTCACTGATTCAACATAGTCAATTAACCAACCAGATTCCAAATTAAGATTTAGAACATGTTTTTACATAAAAGATCTAGCTGATGACAGGAAAGCAAAGTTTTCATTCATCCAAATTCATGATGACACAAATTCTGTCATCACATGATGTGTAGCAGTTTTGTTGCTTTTTTGTGGCACTTTGGATATATACAGTATGGATATCCTCTAAATATGTATCATTTGTATTTTTTGAGATCCACTGGAAGCAATTTGTGGATTTTGTTCATACACACACCACACACACACACACACACACATTTATATATACCTTATTAAATATTCATCTATTAGGTAGTGTATATATGTTTGTATGCATGTGTGCCTGTGAGTGAGCGATAACATACCTCTCTCTCTTCCATTCATCTGCTATTATGGCCACAAGGAGTGTTCAGCTGGTCCAAGAACACATGTAGAGCAACCCAGGATGAAACCAGTCCAAGCTGAGTCATGTGCTGTGCTGTACAGTCTCCAGGCAAAATGTCTCAATAAGATGGGCCATTTTTTACTTTTTTTTCAGTGGGTGACAAAAGACAAATAACTAAAGAATTTCCACCTGAGGAATGAATCAAACAATGCAGCAGCCACTTGTGCATTACAATGCAATTACGTCGGTCTTTTTGTGTGTGTTTACAATGATGCATGTCTGTGTACTTGTGTGGTGGCAGTTTATGTTTTATTGCGCTTCTGTGCTCCACTATAGAAGACCAATTTGAGCATGTTTTACTCAGATTATACCTAGTAGAGAATTTATCTCCTGGTATGATGATTAGAGGTTCTGCTAGGTTGAGCGGTGGAAAGAAATATGTGTCATAACACCTCTAGGTGTTTTAACAATTTTAACAAACTTTTAACTGATCATAAAAAACAAAAGGCTTTACCTTGAAAACTGCCAAGAAAATTTAAACTATATCCAATTTGTATGATTCATTGCTAATGGAGGCTTTAAAGACTGAAGAGAAATATTTTATCTTGTTAGCATCTTTTATCCTATTAGCATGTGTTATACTATATGTTTGGTTTTATGTTACAGTTAGTTTAGAAGTTAGGAATACTATATACTCTTTAGTAGGAATACACATAAGCAAGTCAGTTGACCCTTCCTTGACCTGAAGACTGGTCAGACAGTTGGAGCCAGCCAGACAGGAAAGGGTAGATCCCCATCGTAAAACATGACAACGTAGTTTACTGGTGTTGATAAGTTCCTTGGCAGGAATATGACTTCGGACCTGGCCATCTGGAGAAGATAATGGACAAGAAGGACCACACCAACACCAAAGGAGGCTGGAAGAAGAAGATGGGGTCATCCAAGAAGAAGGACTGGATTGGACTGAATTAGCATCAATAATTTACATATATCTTTCTATATAAGACTGGGTCAAGGGATAGTTAGGTCGTCAGACTTCATGCCCTGACAATTGACTTTGTTGTTGCTAGGGTTATGAACTGGCCCAGAGCTCTGTAATATTTGTATCTTGAATTGATTCTGTTTGCTAAATACATCTGTTTGCTAAATACATCTGTTTGCTAAATACATCTGTTTGCTAAATACATTTTGAAATTGACATTTGTTTACTTGAAGTCTTCATTTAAAGAACACGCGGATTGGCAGTGACACACGAGAGGTACTGCGATCCAACAATTTGGTGACCCCGACGTGATGAAGACAGAGAAGTCATCTGAGGCAAAGAATTCAACAACGGTCACTTCGGAAGACAACTGACGACAAAGGGATCCCTAATAAAAGGTAAGCAGACACCTGTTTAATCAAAAGTTCTGCACATTGGCAATTTCCAAAAAATTTGTCGTCACTGTCAATTGAAGTGTCCTAGTTATAAATTCCAGATACAAATATAGAAAATATTGAAATGACTGCAGTAATAACGGTTCGAGTCCGTTAGCAATTACGGTTCGAGTCCGTAAATAGAAACGGTTCGAGTCCGTTCGCAATTACGGTTCGAGTCCGTAAATAGAAACGGTTCGAGTCCGTTAGCAATAACGGTTCGAGTCCGTAAATAAGTACGGTTAGAGTAAACCGTAACTAGTACAGTGCTGTATTGCTGTATGCAGTGCACTGTATATGAAAAAGATTTGGGTTGGGACTCGGAGCACAGTTGACGGGACGGACACTCCCGACGCCCGAGATTTGTGTTTTTGTGTGGGTTGGAAAGTGCCAGAGTGAACGTGAATTAAAAGGCTCTTTGTCCTTGGGAATTAACCCCCAGAGTGGAACCGGATCAAAGACGTTTGATCTAGAAGCTTGTTTCACTGAGGCATTGAGTTGACCGTTGGAGTCATTCACATTCAATCTCACTTGGGAGCATAGTTAAAGATGGAACTGGAATGTGGTAAAGCGTGTTGGGATCAGGGAGAATGTTCTCCCTATCCTCGGTCTGTGGAAGAACAGTGGAAGTGGACTCTTGATCAGGTGGTGAGTGGCATGAAAGAAGAGGACAGGGAGAGAGAATTGGATGCAATAAAAAAGTTGTGGAAGGAAGCTCAGAAGCAGAAGATACTTCCCCCTCCAGAGGTGAAGGTTAATTTAGCAGAAGCATTGTGTAAGGGGGAGTCAGAAATTCACACTATATTACAGGATCATCTTGATAATCCAAAATTAGGTTGTATAGCAGGAAAATCGTGGCAAAAACAGGGTAAGGAGTTGGAAGATAAGCGCCGAAGGATACATGTTGTGGCTGTGACATGTGCAGCGGTGCACTATTGCAGATCTAGGGGGGTTACACGAGTGCCCAATGAAGAGAAGTCTCCATTAGAAGATCCAAACCAGACATTGACACTTAACAACAGCAATCAAACAAAACAAGTGAAAAGAGCTGATCCATCAGGAGGATTTGCCAGGGCTGAGCGCAGGGAGGAGAAGGCAAGATTGATTTATGGCAGTGATAAAGAGGAGAGTGAGAATAAGACAGATACCTACAAAATTCCGGCTACATTTATTGGTGAATTGGAGGTTCAGGAGCCTGTTGAAGCTCAGACAGAACCATATGAATTAGAATCATGGGAAGAGAGTGAGTGTGACTATAGAGGTGAACCGTTGACAGGGGCCATAAATAATGAGGAGGCGGGTCAGATAGGAATACACACGCGGAGTAAGGGGCCTGTTTTAGGAAGGCTGCAGTTCCAGGCCCCTCTGATACAGAAAAGAGGAGGACAGCTACCAGTATATGTTCCATTTCCTATCACAGACATTAATTGTTTGGTGGATAAGATGCCCCACCCGCAGAGGGAGGCGGCAAGTGGATGTCTACCCTTTTCAGTTTAACACAGAGCATGCAGCTGGCGGTGGGAGACTTTAGAGGAATTTTAGGGAGACAAGTGTCTCTCTGGGATTTGGATAAAGTTGAAGTAGCAGCAGGCATTAAAGGCAGACCTAATGCTGCACGTTTTGGCCCTTGTGCAACCAGGGTTGGTGAAGCTATGAGACAGATATTTCCAGTATCTCCAGGAGCAATGCAGACAGGGTGCCACAGGGTGCCATCCTGGCTCAGATAATCTACACACCACTTTGTTCCGTCAGGCAATAATTTTAGGACTTCCACAATCAGTGAAAGAAGCCATGGAAGGAAATCCTGACCTTCCAGGCAGTACAGCGGAAGTCTGGGAGAGACATCTCTCTCACCACATCAACACATTTAAAGTTAAACAGGGAAAGAAAGAGGGGGTGATGACAGCCCAGGAACAGCTCCTAAAAATGCAGTTAGATGAGGCACGGAAAAAGCTTAATGATAAATGAAAGAAGGAGAAACAGATGGTTCAGCAGTTTCCTCGGCAGGTGCAGCCAGATCCGTTAGGTCCGCAGCAAGATTTTGTACCTATAAACCCACATTGGGTGAGTCCTAGGGGAGGCATGCGTGGGAGACGCGGTGGGCAGGGATACAGCTCGATGGGTGGATACTATGGCCGAGATCAGTGTCACGCCTGTAAAGGGTATGGTCATTGGCAAAGGAACTGTCCATATCGCAACTATCCGGATGTACCAGGCGGTGTTCCAACATTCGGACCTGGCCCAAACCCTCCTTTCTTCCCCCAGTCTAACAGAGGAAACAGAGGAAGGGGAAGACCTCAATATCGTGCTCCAAATCCTGAGGTTGCTCCACAAGGCCAATTCCCAGCGGGAAACTGGCACTACGATGAGTGGCAGTGATGATGGGCCCAGGGGCCCCCGCGGACGAGGCACTGGCAGATCCCCTCGTCCGCATGACGGTGCAGGGAAGAGGACATTCTTTCTTGGTTGACTCAGGAGCCCGCTATTCCACTATCTCATGGAATTTAACACCGGAGCTGATTTCATCTGACACCGTCGAGCTTGTGGGGTTCTCAGGGAGACCGGAGAGACTGCCGTTTTCTGTGCCATTAGTGACTCGTTTTGCTGAACAGACTGTTGCACCCCTTTGTCATTTCACCACATTGCCCTATCAACCTGTTGGGACGAGATCTCCTGGTGAGGACAGGAGCAGCTATTCTGTGTGGAGACAAAGGTCTGGTGGTGCAATTTCCTAATGGAATGAAATTGAATTGCTGTATTCCACACCAAGGTGTGAAGGGACAGATGCTGATGAGTGTGACACCCTTTCCAGAACAAGGGGTGTGGGCGGACATTTATTGGGGAGAACTTGAGCCTGAGACCTCACCTGGTGTCGGGGTTGTGGCATTGTTTCAGAGCTGGAGGCCCTGGCTGTCGATGCTGAGTCCCTTTGCCCCGCCAGTTGATCCCTATCATGTCACTCTATTTTATGACCGTGAGAATAATGAGGTCTATCAGGATGCGTTTAGAGAAAAGTTACAAGGAAATTTTTGGATGATTACATCACCGTGTTTGTTCGTGGGGCCTGAGGGTGTGGCTGCGCAGGTTGACCTTACTGCTGAACAAAATGAGTGGTATGAGATGGCTGAGGAAGCGTGTCCCCACGTTACCCTTGCCATCCATGCTGAACATCAGGCAAAGGACCTTGGTCCTATGATAAAAAGGTTAATGAGTGTCACAGATTGGAGCTCTACTCAGATTCCTGGCCTGTTATATTCTCCTTTAGAAAAGAGTTACAAGATAATGCATACAACTACTAACTCAGTAATCTTACAACATCGACAGATTCAGAGGTTTCATGGGAGAGAAAAGACTGATCATCCGGACAGTGCACAAATTTTAAATTCACTTCCAGAAACTTTGTGGTCCTCTGGCCCGGCAGATGTGGGGTTGTGTTCTACTGTTGAGCCAGTGACATTCAGTGTCTCGGATTACAACCCTGTCTGGCAGAGTCAATATAAACACAGACCACCTGCTGAGGAAGGCATTCAGGAAACAATAGAAGGGCTGTTAATTTCTGGGGTTCTTGAGTATTCCACTTCAGCATGGAATACTCCGATTTTGCCAGTTGAGAAGCAGGAAAAAGGGAAATATAGGATGGCTCATGATTTGAGACGTATTAATTCTATCGTGACAACACCCACAGTGCCAGTTCCCAACCCATATACTGCAATATCAGCTTTGTCTCCTTCCCATAAATGGTTCACATGTATTGATCTGGCTAATGCATTTTTTTGTCTCCCACTTGACTCCGCTATGCGTGACATCTTTTCTTTCACATATAAAGGCAGACAATTACGATATACACGTTTACCACAGGGATTTATTTTATCCCCTGGTATTTTCAATCAGACATTACGGAAGTTGTTGAAGGACCTCACTCTACCAGAAGGGGTGGTCTTGATTCAATATGTTGATGACATTTTATTGGCGGCTACATCAGCTGAGTCTGGTGTGTGGGGCAACAGAGGCACTCCTTACGCATTTGTGGGAAAAGGGCTTTAAGGTCTCTAGAAAGAAGCTTCAGTGTTGTCGTCGCTCTGTGACGTTCTTGGGTGGTGGTGGTTTCTGCTCAGGGTACAGGTGTATCACCAGCTCATAAATCCTCTATCCTTGAACATCCTAAGCCAGAGACTGTAAAGGAAATGTTGTCATTTCTGGGTCTTGCGGGCTATAGTAGACACTTTATCCCTGCATACTCAGAAAAGACTACGCCCCTACGTGCAATGGTGAATGAACAGGGAATGCGTAATTTGACAGCTCGGTTGACATGGACAACTGAGGGAGAGAAAGCGTTCATTGCTCTTAAACAGGCACTCACGACATCTGCATGTTTTGCCATTCCGGAATATAAAGATACTTTCTTTTTGGATGTTTCTGAAGGAGAACATACAGTAAATGGTGTTCTCTTTCAGAAAAAAGGGGGTGAAAGGAAAGTATTAATGTATGCAAGTATAATGCTGGACCCCATTGAAAACAGGCACCCATCGTGTGTAAGGCATGTAGCAGGGGTAGCAAAACTTTTAAAAAAAACAGCACATTTAGTGATGGGTCACGCTCTGACAGTTCTTACAACACATAGTGTGGTATCACTGGTCAGGTCAGCAGCATTCACCATGACCTCACTTAGGCAGACCAGGATGGACAAGATTTTAACGGCACCACATATAACATACACACATGAAGGGATCAATATGGCAGATGGCATGGGAGAGGGTGAACCACACAGATGTGAAGAGAAAGTGAAGAAAGATGAAAAAATCAGAGTAGATCTTAAGACGGAGCCGTTAAAGGATCCAGATGAGATGAAATACTATTCACAGACGGCTGTTGTTTCAGACACCCACAAGAGGGTCTGAAAGCTGCCTATGCAATAGTTAGACAGTCAGAAGAAGGCTTTGAGGAAGTGGAAACAGGAAACCTAACAGGTAAAGAGTCAGCACAACTTGCAGAATTGAAGGCAGTTATTAGAGCATTAGAAATATCAAAGGGAAAGAGAGTGACCATCTATACAGATTCAGCATATGTAGTGGGAGCAATACACTTAGAACTTTGTCAATGGTTGCGGGCAGGTTTTAACACAGCATCAGGATCTCCTATAAAACATGAGGCAGAGATGAGGCAACTGACACAGGCACTCATGGAGCCAGCAGAGGTCGCAGTCGTAAAGTGCAAAGGTCACAGCAAAGAGAACTCTCTGGAGGGAGGAGGTAATGAGGCTGCAGATCAGGCAGCAAAGAAGGCAGCAGGTTATAAACCAAGTTACAATTTGTTGTTGGCAGAGAAAACAGTTCATGAAATTCTTCCAAGATACGATAGGGAAAGACTTAGTTGTGATCAAAAAGAAGCTTCTCCGCATGAAAAAACAGTTTGGAAGGAAAGGGGGGCTGTGAAAGTTGAAGGAATTTGGCGGGGCCCAGACGGCAGACCTGTTCTCCCGCCCGGTCTGTTAGATGCCGTTCTGGAAGAGGCCCACGGCCTGACACACTGCAGGAACCACAAATGATGCGGTATCTAACACATTGGTGGCATCCATTTTTGTCAGCCAGTGTAGAAAATTATATCAGAGAATGTTCAATATGCACACACTTTAATCTGAAATCAACAATTCGACCACACGAGGGCAAGTTTCCAATTGCCCCCATGACAGGGCCAGAAAATTATAGATTTCACTGACATGATAGACTGAGTCAATGGGTTCCGATACCTCTTGGTGGCAGTGGATGCATACACTGGCTGCCCAGAGGCGGTTCCCGTAAAAGAGATGCGCAAAAAGTGTTATTAAATTTTTGATTAATCCGATACATGGTTTCCCCAAACAAATTAGGTTTGAGAATAGAACTCATTTTAAGAAGAAGTAGAGAAGGCGTTAGGCGCAGGTAGAAAGAATGAATCAAACACTGAAGAGCAAAATTGGCAAGATATGTGCTCACAGTGGAATGAAATGGACACAGGCGCTTCCAATAGCCTTGATGTCAGTAAGAAGCTCTGTTAGCTCCCGAACAGGATTCACCCCCTTTGAGCTCGAGAGGGGTGTTCTCTTTCCGGGACCAGGAGCAGAAAATCCATAGACCAGCCCAGCACTTTTATGAAATATAAATCTTATTTTTTCAACTAAAAACGACTCTCTCAGTTTTCTCCCAACAGGCAATCTCTGTAACAACAGTCAGGAAGGATCCAGGAACTCAACACACAGCTGAATGGGTTCTTCTGAGAACCATCAAGTGAAAATGGCCAGAGCACAGGTGGACTGGTCCCTTTGAAGTTGTAGAGTGAACATCACATGTTAACCCTAACATACTAACATACTAACACTCTAACACATTAACCCTAACTCTGGTATCACTGGAATCAATGTACCCCAGCAGGTAATCCACAGAGAACGCTTGGACAGATTCGGAAACATCTACAGGAGACGGCACAATGATTACAGTTCTACTTTGGTGTGCGTTGTGGGGAGGATCTCAAGGCAACGTGGGAGACATCTGTCTGGGTTACACAGGGGTGATTCTTGATTACACTAAAGGGAGTGATACAACATTTCAGTTTGATTTATCATAGGTGGCTGTAGAGACCCTGGAATTTGGAGGAACATGGACACATGTATGATCCACTTTGTCAGCTCTTTTTCCAGTGGTCTCGAATAAGACATCTCCTCCTACATTTGTTTCAGTCAGATCCAATTTTACCTGCTTGTCACGAATGGGAAGAAGGTTGGTAGGTGACTTGCCTTCAACATGGTGTAAGTACATGGTAAATGTCACTACATGGAGTAACACTTCACACTTTCCAGTTCATCGAGCTGATTTGTTTTGGCACTGTGATCCGCACACTCTGATGCCAGCAATCCCACCCGACTGGTCAGGAACATGTACTCTGGTTCGTCTCCTACTCCCTATCACTCTATTAAGTTCAAAGGGGGAGCAGGTGCTACCTCCAATTAGATATAGGAGAGGAACATCATTTGATCTCACACAGGGATCCCCAACATATATTGATTCAATTGGAATTCCAAGGGGAGCCCTGATGAATATAAATTAGTGGACCAGGTATCAGCTGGATTTGAAAATTTACCTTTAATCTCTGCACTGTTTCCTATAACTCCAAATAAGAATGTGGATAGAATCAATTATGTTCATTATAATGTGCAGCGATTGGCGAATCTCATCAGAGATGCAGTGGCTGGCTTGTCAGAACAGGTTGCAGCCACTTCTTTGATGACTGTGCAAAATAGAATGGCACTTGATATGCTTTTAGCAGAAAAAGGAGGGGTTTGTGCTATGTTTGGAGATCAATGTTGTACATTCATTCCTAATAATACAGCTCCAGATGGTTCTATGACCCGGGCACTGGAAGGTTTGCGGACATTGTCAGACGAAATGAAGGAGCATTCTGGTGTAACTAATCCACTAGAGAAATGGATGGATAGAATGTTTGGTAAATGGAAAGTGATCATTGTATCTGTTTTGATGTCATTAATTTCTGCAACTGCCGGCTTAATTTTGTGTGGTTGTTGCTGTATTCCTTGTATTCGTTCTCTATGTAATCGTATAATCGTAACTGCAATTGAAGGAAAGCAACCTCCTCCTTACCAGATGGCTCAAATTCGAAGGGAAACCATTCCCTTGATGGGAGTAAGTGATGGAGAGATTTAAGGGAATTGACAATAATTTGGTAGTATTGGCCTAGTTTAGGCTAGGCCAAAAGGGGGACTGAAGAGAAATATTTTATCTTGTTAGCATCTTTTATCCTATTAGCATGTGTTATACTATATGTTTGGTTTTATGTTACAGTTAGTTTAGAAGTTAGGAATACTATATACTCTTTAGTTGGAATACACATAAGCAAGTCAGTTGACCCTTCCTTGACCTGAAGACTGGTCAGACAGTTGGAGCCAGCCAGACAGGAAAGGGTAGATCCCCATCGTAAAACATGACAACGTAGTTTACTGGTGTTGATAAGTTCCTTGGCAGGAATATGACTTCGGACCTGGCCATCTGGAGAAGATAATGGACAAGAAGGACCACACCAACACCAAAGGAGGCTGGAAGAAGAAGATGGGGTCATCCAAGAAGAAGGACTGGATTGGACTGAATTAGCATCAATAATTTACATATATCTTTCTATATAAGACTGGGTCAAGGGATAGTTAGGTCGTCAGACTTCATGCCCTGACAATTGACTTTGTTGTTGCTAGGGTTATGAACTGGCCCAGAGCTCTGTAATATTTGTATCTTGAATTGATTCTGTTTGCTAAATACATCTGTTTGCTAAATACATCTGTTTGCTAAATACATTTTGAAATTGACATTTGTTTACTTGAAGTCTTCATTTAAAGAACACGCGGATTGGCAGTGACACACGAGAGGTACTGCGATCCAACAAGACCTATGTAGGCTTTAGTATTAATGTATTTAGGCAAAGACACATTATTATTTACAACTGGCACTATTGACACAGCCTTATCCACACACTGTAAAGGATTTCAGCTTGGATTTGAAAATATTTCAGAGGCAGATATACAGGTGAACAAAGAACTGGGTGAGTATAAAACATTCTGGGCACCATACTGAAATTCTTTTTTTAAATTATTGTATCTATTACATGTGTGTATACTGTTTATGTTTAGATTTGATATTTGTTCATTCATTTAACAGAATGGTAAAATCAAGATAAAATAAAACATTGTATTCCATCTCCTTCCCCCATGTACCTTGATTTTTTTAAATTGTAACATTATTTTTCCATAACACAACTAATAAATTTAGAACAGCTTTTCTAAGTACTGGTAATCAGTTTTATTATGTATTTTGTCTGCACTTGAGTGAATGTGACTTTATAATCAATTTCTTTTGTTGTATTTTTTTTAATAGAATTCTCTATGTAAGTTTCTTTATTTGAGATTATCCTTCAGCAGAAATGATCTCACTGATCATTGTCACAGGTAGTTATTTATGACCTTAAATTTAAATGTGGAACCAGCTCCTTGTCCAGGTACGGGAAGCTGACTCTATCTCTACGTTTAAGATTAGACTTAAAATCTTCCTAGTTGTGGTTCGGTTTTCTGGTTGTCACTCAGACTTCTCACCTCCCCCTCTACCTGAAGGAGCGGCATTTAGCGGGCCGATCTCCTCTGGCGCACCTGCAACTCGTTCCGCCTAAATTGGCTACTACTTAAGCTCTCTCCTCTTTGTCTCCAGTGCTGGATTGTTGCTCATGCTTCAGTACCTAGCGTCAGCTCCCAGAGATCACCAGCCCGTCGCCTCGCTTATTCTCTTGAGTAGTAAGTTTTTCCAGTGCCTAGTCACTGCCTTCAGTTGTACTTTTCCTCGATGTTTTTTTTCCCCATTTTATGGTGATTTTTCGTTCGCTTTTCTATTTCTACTTTCTTAGAGTTTTGTTGTTACTTGGTTTGATCGTTTGGATTTTTGTCAATAAAGAACCTTTTGTTTGGCACTCTGCATCTGGGTCCTGACCTCCTTAACTCGCATGTAACAGAACAATCCGGCCAGCATGGACCCAGGAGAGTCGGACCTTTTGAAGCAAACACTTTCCGCGCAAGCGGCACGAGTTAACCAGGTGGAGTCGGCTCTGCGCCAAATGTCGGAGTACATGCAGCGAATCACGGCCGTCATCTTCCAACTCAGCAGACAGCTGGCGGCTCTGGATGAATGACTTACCTGCTCCCCAAACACCGCCGAGTCACGTCCAGCCGACAGCCTGCCGACCAACCCAGCTCTACAGCACAAGAGCCCTATATCCCCATACCAGGCAGGTACTCAGGAGATTTAGGGACATGCTCCCAGTTTCTGCACCAGTGCCAGTTAGTGTTTACTCAGCAACCTCTCACTTATTCCACCCCTCAAGCTAAAGTAGCCTTCATTATGAGTTTACTCACCGGACAGGCCGCCGCCTGGTCTGTAGCTATCTCCCCACAACACCAGGAGCTAATGAATGATTACACTAGATTCATAGAGGAGATGAAATTGGTTTTTGATCACCTGTAAAAGGGAAGGCAGGCTGTAAACCAACTGCTAGACCTACAACAAGGTATTTTTTCTGCTTCCGATTACGCCGTAAATTTCCACATTTTAGTGGCGGAGAGTGGGTGGGGAGATTCAGCTTTGCAGGCCATATTTCTCAAAGGGTTGGCAGAGGAGTTAAATGATGAATTAGCGGTTCGTGATAAGTGCAATTCTCTCAACTCCCTCATTGACTTAGCCATCTGCATAGACAATCGGATCAGGGAAAGAGCTAGGGAGCGTCAGGGGATGAAGAGGGGGCGGCTCTGCACCAGCACCTAGCTCTATTCACCTGACTCCACCTCGAGATCTCCTGAAGCCACCCACTCCACCCAGGAGCAACATCCGCCACCAACCGGTGAACCCAAGCAGTTAGGAAGGACACGCCTTATGCCAGCGGAGAGACAACGCCGGATGCGGGACCTCTACTGTGGTCAGCGGGGACACTTTGTTTCCCGTTGTCCTGAGGTGCCCAAAAGGTGGGGCTCCCCATTAGTCGGAGGAACGGTGGTGAGCCGTATCTCTTCCCCCTCAGCTTCAAGGGTCCAAGTTCCAGGGACGATCTATGACCATGAGCACTCGGTCCCCATTGAAGTGCTGGTAGACTCCGGTGCAGACGACAATTTCATTGACTCGGACTTTGTTAAATCTCACGACATTCCCACTTATGAACTAGCAACTCCAAAAGATGTACACTCGGACGGTAAACTAATAGAATGGGTAACACACAAAACGGAACCCCTGAAACTAATTCTCTCCGGGAACCACCACGAACACCTGGATCTGTACGTCATCACCACTTCTCTGAACTCCGTCATTCTGGGTATCCCCTGGCTCAAGCTCCACAACCCTCACATCGATTTGTCCACTGCAACCATCCGCAACTGGAGTAACCACTGCCACGCTCATTGCCTCAAATCAGCTCTGCCAGCCAGGTTCACAGACCCATCTTATACAGTTGATCACAGCATCCTGTTACAGAGACTGGAACATATGATTGGAATTAAAGGGACAGCACTAGACTGGTTAAGATCATATTTATCTGATGGATACAAGTTTGCTCAAGTCCATGGTGTTCCCTCCTCATACAGTAGGGTTAGCAATGGGGTTCCTCAAGGTTCTGTACTTGGACCAATCCTCTTCACCTTGTACATGCTTCCCTTAGGGAACATTATTCGGCAGTATGGGATAAATTTTCATTGTTATGCGGATGACACTCAGCTTTATTTATCCATGAAACCAGAGGAGACAGAAGTTAGTGAAGATCCAGACCTGTCTTAAAGACAAAGTCCTGGATGTCTTCAAATTTCCTCCTCCTTAACTCAGAAAAAACTGAGGTCATGGTGTTTGGTCCTGAACCTCTCAGGGATAGATTAGATCATATGATCACTCTAGATGGTATCTCATTAACATCTAGTCTCTGTGAGGAATCTAGGAGTAACTTTTGATCAAAATCTCTCGTTCAACTCACACATTAAATTAGTCTCTAGAAGTGCCTTTTTTCACCTGAGGAACATCACAAAGATTAGAGGCTAATGATGCGGCATGATGCTGAAAAGTTAATTAATGCTTTTGTTACTTCCAGGCTGGACTATTGTAGTTCTTTATTATCAGGGTGTCCAAACAACTCTTTAATAAGCCTCCAGTTGATCCAAAATGCTGCAGCCAGAGTTCTGACAGGTATTGACAAAAGAGTTCACATAACTCCTGTAATGGCGTCGCTTCATTGGCTGTCCGTTAAATTTAGAATAATTTTTAAAACCCTTCTTTTGACCTACAAGGTCCTCAGAGGCCTAGCTCCATCCTACCTGGAGGAGCTAGTGATACCTTATCAGCCCAATAGACCGCTCTGCTCTCAGAATGCTGGTCTACTTGTGGTTCCCAGAGTTTCTAGGAGTAGAATGGGGGGCCAAGCATTTAGCTACCAGGACCCCCTGCTATGGAACCAGCACCTGTCCAGGTACGGGAGGCTGACTCCATTGCTACTTTTAAGATCAGACTTAAAACCTACCTCTTATTGTTGCTTATTGTTGTTAATTCTGTAGTTCCAGTTACTATCATAGATAGACAAATTATCATACTTAGGGGGTCGTCTAATCGTTAGGTCACATCTTAGCTATGCTGTTATAGGCCAAAGCTGCCGGGATCAGGAAACATGATCACCTGACAGGCCTCTGTCACCCCACTGGGTCATGGTTTCCTCTCCTCTCCTTTCCTCTCCTTTCCTCCTCCTCATCAAGCAGACTAGTTATGATGATTCCTGTGTAGTTTTTCTGCTTCCCCCCCCTCCCCTCTCTATTTATTTACAGGTATCGCCGCCTTCGGAGCTGCATGACGACCTCCGGCCCCGCTGACCCGTATAGTGTATTTTTGTGTGTATTTCTGTGCTCTGTGCCTCTCCTCTCCTCTCCTCTCCTCTCTCTTTACCCAGCCGGCCATCAGCAGGAGGGTCCCCCTACATGAGCCTGGTCCTGCTCAAGGTTTCTTCCTGTTAAAGGGGAGTTTTTCCTTGCCACTGTTGCTTGTCTGGGGTTAGGCCCTGGGATTCTGGAAAGCGCCTTGAAACAATTTTGATTGTATAAGACGCTATATAAATAAAGATTGATTTGATTTGATCTTCAGCACCTGTGGAGATTAATTTGACGAACGTTCCGACTGACTACCAGGACCTGCAACAGGTGTTCAGTAAAGCCTCCGCCTCCTCATTACCTCCCCACAGACCTTACAACTGCGCCATAGACTTGCTTCCCGGCGCCACTCTCCCCACCAAAAGACTTTTTCAACTGGCCAAGCTGGAGCGGGAGGCCATGGAAAAATACATTATACCAATACAAGTCAGTGGCAGCTGGTCTCATTCGTCCCTCCTCGTCTCCCGTAGGGGCAGGTTTCTTCTTTGTGGAGAAGAAAGACAATTCCTTGTGCCCATGTATTGACTATACAGGACTGAACGAAATCACCGTAAAAAACAAGTACTCTCTCCCTCTGATTGACTCGGCCTTCAGCCCACTACACACAGCCATGGTGTTTTCCAAATTAGACTTGAGGAATGGCTACCACCTCATCAGAATCAGAAAGGGGGGTGAGTAGAAAACAGCATTCAACACCCCATTAGGCCCCATTTTGAATATTTGGTGATGCCCTTTGGGTTAACTAATGCTCCTGCCGTGTTTCAGTGTTTGGTCAACGACGTACTGCGGAACTTGCTTAATAAGTTTGTTTTTGTCTACTTGGACGATATACTTTTTTTTTCCAGTTCAATGGAGGAACATGTTGGACACGTACGAGAAGTGTTGAAGAGTTTACAAGAAAACAAGTTGTACGCAAAAGCAGAAAAGTGTGAATTCCATGTATCACCTGTTAGTTTTCTGGGTTTCGTGGTTGAAGGGACAGCTTCGCGCAGATCTCTCCAAAGTGGCAGCGGTTGAGGACTGGCCCGTTCCCACTACTCTTAAGCAGCTTCAGCGTTTTCTAGGCTTTGCCAACTTTTATCGAAGATTCATACAGAACTACAGCCACCTGGCAGTCCCACTCACGTGTCTCATGTCCCCCAAACCCACTTTTGTCTGGTCTCCGGTTGAACAACAGACTTTCAAAAAATTAAACATTTTTGTCAATGCCCCTGTCCTTGTGCACCCAGATCCTGAGCGGCAGTTTGTGGTCGAGGTTGATGCCTCGGACTCCGGGGTTGGGGCTGTCCTTTCCCAGAGCCATCCCACCGACAACAAGCTTCACCCCTGCGCCTTCTTCTCGCACACTCTCTCTCCAGCGGAATCAAACTATGATGTGGGGAACCGGGAACTCCTAGTGGTGGTCCAGGCTCTGCAGGAGTGGAGGCACCGGCTGGAGGGAGGGACCCAACCTTTCATCGTGTGGGCGGACTACAAAAATCTCGCCTACCTACGCACCACTCGTCGCCTGAACTCAAGACAGGCCCACTGGGCCTTGTTCCTAGGCAGGTTCCGCTTTACCATCACCTACCGCTCTGGCTCACGGAACACGAAGCCAGATGCACTCTCCCGCCAGTTCTCCTTGGAGGAGAGGGAGCCCTCCAAGGAGACCATCCTAGATCCGGAGTGTGTGCTGGGCGAGGTCCACTGGTGGGCGGAAGTTCAGGAAGCTCTCCAGGGACAGATGGTCCCAGATGGGCCCTTATCCAGAAGCGCTTCTGGTGGCCATCCATGGCTGCGGACGTCCGGACCTTTGCAAGTCCTCAAACAGACTTCCCCCAGGACTCCTGCAGTCTTTACCCATCCCCCCTCGTCCCTGGTCTCACATCGCTTTGGACTTCGTTACCGGTCTGCCCCCCTCTGAAGGTAACGATACCATACTGACTGTGGTTGATCGCTTCTCCAAGGCAGTACATTTTGTTCCCCTCCCTAAACTCCCCACGGCCTTGGAAATGGCAGACCTTCTGGTACAGCATGTCTTCAGACTACATGGAATCCCTCAGGATATCGTGTCAGACCGCGGACCCCAGTTCACCTCGCAGGTGTGGAAGGTGTGCTGCCGGGCCCTGGGAACCACCTCCAGTCTCACTTCACGTTACTATCCTCAGTCCAATGGGCAGACTGAACGAGCAAATCAGAGCTTGGCGTCCTCTCTGCACTGTGTGGCCTCCCGCCTCCCGGGCCTCACAACTACCCTGGGTAGAATACCCCCACAACTCCGTCATCAGCTCAGCTACCGGCCTGTCTCTGTTTATGATTAACCATGGTTACCAACCTCCATTGTTCCCGAGCCAAGAATCCGACGCGGCGGTACCCTCTGTCCGCGTCCAGTTCTGCCGGACCCGAACCGCACTGGGAAGGACGGCGGAGCGCAACTGACGGCTGGCGGACCGCTGCCGAGCATCTTCACCCAACTACCAGGTGGGCCAGCAAGTGTGGCTCTCATCCCGTGACCTTCCCCTCCAGATGGAGTCCAGAAAACTCGCCCCCAGGTATATTGGGCCCTATTCCGTGGAAAAATTCATTAATCCCAGTGCGGTTCATCTCCACCTCCCAGCCTCCCTGAACGTCCATCCAGTGTTCCACACCTCCCTCCTCAAACCTGTTACTGAAAGCTCCCACCAGTCTCCTGTGCCACCACCCCCTTCCCCACGTCTCATCGAAGGCCATCCGGCCTACACGGTCAACAGGATTCTGGATGTACACAGGGGGAGGAGGGGTTTCCAGTACTTGGTCGACTGGGAGGGGTACGGCCCAGAGGAGCGCTCCTGGATTGGGCACTCCCTCATCCTCGAACTGCAACTGCTGCGGGACTTTTATCTAAGGTTCCGATGTAAGCCAGGTAGGACGCCAGGAGACGTCCATTGGGGGAGGTTCTGTTGTGGTTTGGTTTTCTGGTTGTCACTCAGACTTCTCACCTCCCCCTCTACCTGCAGGAGCGGCATTTAGGACAGGCTGATCTCCGAGAGCGCTGAGCCTCTGGCACACCTGCAGCTCATTCCGCCTAAATTGGCTACTACTTAAGCTCTCCCCTCTTTGTCTCTGCTGCCTGATTGTTGCTCATGCCTCAGTACCTAGCTCCAGCTCCCAGAGATCACCAGCCATTTGCCTAGCTTATTCTCTCGAGTAGTACGTTTTTTCAGTGCCTAGTCACGGCCTTCAGTTGTACTTTTCCTCGACTGTTTTTTCCCATTTTATGGTGATTTTTTTGTTCGCTTTTCTGTTGATACTTTCTTAGAGTTTTGTTGTTACTTGGTTCGATTGTTTGGATTTTTGTCAATAAAGAACCTTTTGTTTTGCACTCTGCATCTGGGTCCTGGCCTCCTTAACTCGCACGTAACATTTCTCTTTGAAAAAGCTTATTGTCAGTAATGCTGTAGTTCGTTATTATCCTATAGATTCAGATTCAGGTCCTTTATTGTCCCACACGGGGAAATTTACAGTGCAACAACAGCAGAGCACGCAGAGAAAAATAAGAAAATTGAATAGAATAGAATCTGGAACATACAAAGAGGATGTATATTTACAATAATCCAGGTTAATTATCATACAGTATATAGAGGTTCATCTAATTCTTAGGTTAACATCTTAGTTATGCTGCTATAGGCCGAGGCTGCCGGGGTCCAGAAACATGATCACCTGACAGGCCTCTGTCACCCCACTGGGTCATGGCTCCCCCCCCTCCTCGTAGATCAATGATGATATTATTTCTTGTGTAGTTTCTCTGCTTCCCCATCCCCCTGTATCCATCTACAGGTATAGCCACATTTATAGCTGTATGCTGGCGTGCCAACCCTGCTGACCCACTCTACTCTTATACCAGCAGCTTTTATATTAATGTATCTCTATTATCTCTGCCTATTTTCTCCTCTACCTGTCCTCCCCCTTTTCCTCTCATTCTACCCAGCTGGCCATCAGCAGGAGGATCCCCCTATATGAGCCTGGTCCTGCTCAAGGTTTCTTCCTGTTAAAGGGGAGCTTTTCCTTGCCACTGTTGCTTGTTGGGGGTCAGGCCCTAGGATTCTGTAAAGCATCTAGAAACAATTTTGATTGTAACAGATGCTATAGAAATAAATATTGATTGATTGATATCAAGATGATCTGCTGGATGACCTCTCTACAGAGTCTTTCATAAATGGTTGGAGATGTTCATTGCTAAATGTGGTACAGTCTGACAAATTAAATCTGATCAAGGAACGAACTTTGTTGGTGCAAAAAATACATTCTGCGAAGCCTTAAAGGAACTTGATGTCAACAGACTGGCTGTTTTTCTTGCTGAAAATCAATGTCATTTCACCATGAATGTCCTACATGCAAGTCATGCAGTTGGAGTATGGGAAAGACAAATTCATACAGTTAGAAATGTTGTCAGCCAAACTCTTTCCCTTTCATCAGGAAGATTAGACAATGCTTCCTTGAGAACATTCCTTTATGAGGCAATGGCAATAGTGAATGGTGGCCCATTGACTGTTGAGAATTTAAATGACCCAAACAGCTTAGAACCACTAACCCCACACCACCTACTATGAAGTCAGCCATTGCTGTTCCACCACCTGCCATGTTCATAAGGGTGAATCTGTATGCCCAAAAAAGGTGGTGTTGCATCCTTGTGGAGCAGTTTTGAAGCCGATGGTACAAAGAATATCCTCTCAACTTAGCTGTTAGGCAACGCTGGCATGATCCAAAAAGAAATTTGAAAGTTGGTGATACTGTGTTAGAAAAGAGTGACAAACAACCTAGAAATGAGTGACAGTTAGGTCAGGTAAGAGAGGCAGCTGTTGGGAGTAATGGACTCGTCAGAAGGGTCAGACTACACATGGGTGATCGTAGTCTAGGAAATGAGGGTCGGTGCTGTAACAAGGTTGTTGTAATAGAGCGCTGAGTTCAAAAGATTGTACCACTATTACAGAGATCCTAAAACGTCACTTTCAGGCATCCTCTGTTCTAATAAATGAATTTCTGTTTTCTCCAATCCTGTTCTTAACCTAAGTTCTTCTTCCGTTTTTTCCTTCACAGCAATGTGGAGCTAAACCTAAATCTGGTCTGCCATATCTATTCCTTCAAGTGTGTATATAACGTGTGGCTGGGTTAAGATTACTTTGATAATTGTCTTATCTGCCTGAAGTCAAAGTAAAAGCTGCCAATGACACAAATGCAAACACGCTATGTGATGTTGTGACCATCAAAGGGTGATGCATGACCACATTAGCTGTTTTGTATCACTTTCACTAATGCTGCTGCATATCTGTCACATGGAGGTGCTTTCTGCTCTAATCCATCCAACAGTACACTGACATATGAGTTGAAACAGAGCAACTCGGCAAAACCCTGCGTGAATCAATAAAAGACACAGACACAAGGGTAACCTTGCAAGGGAGAATGAGCAGCAGTTAACTCTGGAACACCCTCCGTGGTTCTGCTGCTCCACTGCAAACCTCCTCCGTTTATTCACATCAGCTTGTTATCACTTTGTGGTATTTCTTCCACTCCCTAGACCAGGGGTGGGGAACCCCCGGCCTCTGGGCCGTATACAGCCCGCGAGATTATTTCTACCGGCCCGCAACGCAATAAGATTTTTATATTTTATATGTGCACTTATACAGTTGGACCGTTCGCTAAACTCCGCGAGCTGCGAATAGCAGCGGTAGCGTATTTTTGCCTTTCGTATCCTGAAATTTCTTTCGTAACAAGAGGAAATATTTTCCCGTTTTCTGAGATAAAACAGACGGTTATGTCAGGGTCAGTGAACACAGTATGTGATGTACGTAGTGGGCTGGACTGATTGACACGGACAAAAAATTGATGCATCATGGCAACTGTCAAGAAAAGGAAGGTGGGTGCAGAATGCCGTGTATTCCAGGAGAAATGGACAAATGATTTTTTTCTTTGTTGAAGTAAAAGGCAAGCCAGTGTGCCTAGTTTGTGGCGAGGTGCTGGCAGTGATGAAAAAGGCAAATCTCGAGCGCCATTACAGCTCAAAACATGCTAAACTCGACGAGCTGAAAGGACAGATGCGTTTGGATAAAATTAACGCTCTTCGTCGGAGTTTGGAGGCTCAACAAGCAGCTTTCACACGACCATGTACCGACAGAGAGAATATTACGCGTGCAAGTATTGTGGTGAGTGAATTAATAGCCACGAAGCTGAAACCTCACGCCGAAAGAGAGTTCGTGAAGGAGTGCCTCATAGCCGCCGCTGAGGTGCTCGCGCCGGACAAAGTAAAATTGTTTCAAAGCGTGATTTTTTTTTTCGTGAATAACTGAAATAACTGAACTAAGACATATTGTTATGATTCCAGTGGCTAACGGTATGTTTTTATGGTCAAGGAATCTAAATATGTAGTCAAAGTATATGTGGGACTAATATTTATGGTGGAAATCACAATATGCCAGGAATTGTTGCGCTTGGCGGAGGTCTGCGCTCTCCGAGTGCTTTCTAGTTGTTATTATTATTGTCTTTATCTTTCTTTCTTTTCATTTCTTTTCTTAATTATCTTGTTGTATTGCACTTTTTGTGAGTAGAGGCCTCGAACAGGCCCTTACGGGTCTCTTGCCTCAACTCTGCACCTCTTTTTTTTTATTGTTTTATATGATCATGTAAACATATTTTACTTGTTTGTCATTTTATTCTATTTTTTTGGTGATTTTATATGCATGTGTGCTAAATAAATAATTCAAATGCAGCAATCATGAGACTTAGTAACAGTGGTTATAGACTTTTTTTTCGTCTTTTTTTGCATCCCTAGGTATGTGTTCATAATAGTATGGCCCTCGGAGGACTTTATAAAAATTGAAATGGCCCTCGATATGAAAAAGGTTCCCCGCCCCTGCCCTAGACACTCTCAAGGTTTCAGATAAGCAGTCTCACAGTAAATCTGGTATTCTGGACAAATGTATTAAATCAGGAAAGTTGTGAGAAGCAGAGTGAGCAACACTCTGTTTCTTCTTCATCTGCTTAGGTGCTAAACATACAAATGCATTTAATTGATAATAATAGAATAATTATACACATACAACAAGACTTTCCTCTTCCCCTCTTGTTTCTGATACAGCACTGCAGCCACAGTTTTAGGCTTTTCAGAAACGTCCAAATAAAATGGTGAGTCATAATCAGGAATGGCTAATGCTGCAGTTCTACTAAGAGTTTGCTTCAGTGTTACAAAAGCTTCTTCCTAAACTGGCGAGCACTCCAACTTTTCTGTAAGATTCAAATGGCCCTGTTGTTTAATTAAATCATGTAAGGGAGATTTTTTCCCCCAGCATAATCTGGCATAAAATTATGTGAAAAGTTTGTCAGGCCTAAAAATGCTGGCATGTTGCTGACTGTGGATGACTTAGAATTGCTTCTATTTGTATAGCAGTAAGCATGGTGCCATAAGATGAGATATGCTGTGCTAAACAAACAACCTGTTTCCTTGCCAACTGTAATTTAGAATCCTGCATCTACTATTAGATGTAACAACTTCCTGGATGCATCTAGACATGCGTCATGGGTGGGAGCCACCAACAACAAATCTTCAACATATCGAACCAACAAAACACCTTCTGTAAACTGCAACGACTGCAATAGTTGAAGAAGTATGGCAGACATGCCCAAAGGCCGGCCCCCGGGCCAAATATGGCCTGTGTCTACATTTTCCACAGGCCTGAAGCATTCTGTCATAAAATCAATAATAGTGGCCCACCAGCACATTTTAACCTCAGAAAACAATACACACAAAAAAGCAATTCTATATTTCACCACAGCATAGCAGCAGACCTACAACTGCACTTTCAACGCGAGCCGTGTGTGAACTTTGACTCCTGTAGGCCAGTTCTAAAATGGCAACTGGAACGAAAAAGAGGAAAGTCGACAACGAGGGCCACCGTTTCAAGGACAGGTGGAAATCGGGTGGAATCAGGTGGAAAGTACTTTTTCACTGACATATGAAACAACTTTGTCTGCCTAATTTGCCAAGAGAGGGTGAATTTATTAAAGACTGCGTGATGAAAATTGTGGAGAAACTCTGTCCTGAGAAAAAGCAAGAGTTACGGACAGCACACCTGCCATAGTAGGTGAAAAGTGGGATATCAACGCTCGTCTGCAAAAAAGTCAGTGAAGAAGGAGGCAAAGCTATAAAGCTCCACTGTATTATTCACCAACAAGTTTTGTTTGCCAAACATCTGAAATATGATCTTGGCTCCAGAGCCCTGTGCCACCGCCAGTTTAAACAGTTTCTACTGGACATCCACACTGAATATGGATTGTACTCCCTCAGAAAGGAAATCGGACAATTCTTGTCACAAAAGAGACAACAGATGTCGGAACTCTTTGATAATGTTTGGCTGGCTGATTTTGGATTTTAATTGACATAACACGACATCTGAACACGCTGGACACGAGCCTTCAGGGGCAAAATTAAGTGGTAAGACAACTGTATTCCTACATTAAAGCTTTTGGGACAAAGCTTCTACTTGTCCAAAGGCACCTGTCACAAACGCAGCCCAATACCACACATTTCCCATCACTGCAGGAAATGATGACCAGTTTTCCAGAAAACAATATCTGTGCGCAAATGAGGAGGTATGCTGAAAACATCTAATCTCTGACTGAGGAATTTTAACAGCATTCCAGGGATTTTGCAGCTATTGAAAAGGAGATCGCACTTTTTTCCCTCCCCCTTTTCCATGGATCCTAAGGATGTTCCAGGCTACCTGCAGCTGGAGCTCATTGAGCTGCAGTGTGACGCGGAGTGTCACAATCACTACCAACAACTGCCTCCCATCAACCGCCAGCTAGACAAAGACAGGTTCCAAGATATTCGAACATTTGCTAAGAAAATGATGAGCTTGTTTCGCTCAACATACTTGTGCGAGAAGACTTTCTCAATTATGAACATTAACAAGCACTGCGTGAGGACAAGACTTAGTGACTCTCACCGGCGTGACATCCTGTACATCAAAACCACTGTTTTTGAGCCAGACCTGGCCTGTTTACTACAGTCAAAACACCAATGTTACCCATCTCATTAATGCAGGTTTTTTTTAAAAAAAATATTCTGAGGAAAAAATTCCAAAGTCTGTGCGAATTGATTTTTTTTTGGTGATCAGACCACAGTTGTGTCAAATTTCTGTCATCTGATTTGACAGTATTATTCTCTGCCAAAATACACTGGGATGTGATTTGTTAAAACAAAATCAATTAATACATGTAATAAAAAATTCGGTCAACATACAATCGCATACAATCGTTTATTTGTATTTAATTTATTATTATTTAAACCTTTAACTATCCTATTAATGCAATTGACAACAGATTCTCATTTGCAATATCAACCTAGCTGCAGACAGCAAAGTGATATAGTTACATATTTACATGTTAATTTACAATGGTAACGTTTTGAAGCATGTCAGGCCGAAGGGTCGGCCCCTACACATTTCCATCTGACCAAATCTGGCCCTTTGTAAAAAGTTTGGACACCTCTAAATTATGGCATTATAGATACCGGGAGTTAAAGAAAATCCTTGTGGCATCCTATTGTAGGTGTATTGCCGATTGTTGTATGTGAATGCAAAAACAGGTTGCAGTTCAGGGGCCACAGGCAAACGGAAAAAAGCATTAGCCAAATCAACCACTGTAAAATACTTATGTTTAGGTCTAAGCTCCGCTAAGGCAGTCATGGGATTCGGAACCAGCTTGGGCTGTTCCAAAAAAAAGTTATTAATAGCACATAGATAATGCTCCATTCTGAAAGACTTCCCATCTGCTTTTAAAACAGGAAGCAGGGGTATATTCCATGGGGAACATGTCAGTTTAATTACTCCTGCTGAGAGGACACCACCAATGGCATCTTTCAAGCCTTCTGTGGCCTCTGGTGAAACTTTGCACTGTGGCTTATATGCTGGTCGAGACTGATCCAATTGAAAAGTAAGAGGAGGAATTTTACATTCACCTACATAAAAAGGTCCTGTTGTCCACACATATGAGGGGAAGGGTGCAGTGTGGGGAGTCCAGTAGGGGAAAGTGTAAGCCCAGCTGTTCAATGAAGGGCTGCCACTGGCGATAGAGGTTGAGCGACCAGCACGGGTGGAGGGACTTAGTCAGGGGTGCTGAACTGTACACCCTCCCATATGTGACCTGCAATAATTTGGTTGCAAAAGGTCCTCCACTTGTGTGAATATGTCTCCTAAATTGTACGACTTGTAACGTTTCAGACTGAAGAGAATTATTGTATCTTGTTAGCATCTTTTATCTTGTTAGCATGTGTTATACTATATGTTTTTGTTTTCTGTTACAGTTAGTTTAGAAGTTAGGGATAGTATATAATCTTTAGTAGGAATAAACATAAGCAAGTCAGTTGACCCTTCCTTGACATGAATGTTGTTTAGACAGTTGGAGCCAGGAGGAGACAGTCAGACAGAAAAGTGGTAGACCCCCATCGTAAAACGTGACAGCATAGTTTACTGGTGTTGATAAAGTTCCTCGGCAGGAAAATGACCTCTGACCTGGCTATCTGGGAAGATAATGGAGAAGAAGGACCGCACCAACACCAAAGGAGGCTGGAAGAAGAAGATGAGGTCATCCAAGAAGAAGGACTGGATTGAACTGAATTAGCATCAATAATTTACATACGTGTTTCTATAAAAGACTGGGTCAAGGGATAGTTAGGTTGTCAGACTTCATGCCCTGACAATTGACTCTGTTGTTGGTAGGGTTATGAACTGGCCCAGAGCTCTGTAATATTTGTATCTTGAATTGATTCTATTTGCTAAATACATTTTGAAATTGGCATTTGTTTACTTGAAGTCTTCATTTAAAGAACACGCGGATTGGCAGTGACACACGAGAGGTATTGCAATCCAACAAGACCTCCACCCAACCTCCACCTGGGGCATATGAAGGCCTGTTACTTCTCCCTGCTTCTCACTGCTCATTTTACTTCTAGACCTGAGAACCATCGTCAACTCCTCTTACCCTGAAGCTGCAGATTGACTCCACAAACTGCTTCCTGCTTCATTCTAACATTTTTCTGTCCCATTCTTTCTCTCTTTCCCTGCACTTTGTAACTGTTGCTTTCTTCTCTCCCAACCTCTCTTCTCTTCCACATCTTACAGCCTTGCACATGCTCTCATTCATGGATCATCATTCCCAGTTTTTAGCACTCCATTTTTTATATTCAAAACTCCTTCAATTCTCAATGCGTGTGTCTGCATCGCATAAAGAAGGGATTTTTCAAGTGCAGACAAGTGTGGGATACAAATCTCCTACTATTTTTGTTCCTGGCCATCTCCCTTCTGTCTCTTTATGATGCGCGTTCTCTCCCTTCACGTTCTTGCGCTGCACGTTATTTTTATGCTTACATATCTCTAATTCAGACACAACAACAGCTTTAAGAGTGACTGCCATTGCCATTAACTCCTCATTTTCCTCTTCCTTTTTTCTCCAGTTAGTTTTACTCCACATTGTAGCCTTGTTTAATTCCTCTGTAGCTGTATCTCATTTTATCAACGCTGAATCTTGGCCAGTGTTCTTTTATAAAAGCTTTTAAAAGGCACATCAGTGGTCCCTGTTCCACTACCCTGCACCCATAAAATTACTCGTCCTCAGCATCCCTCACAGGTGGGACTTGTTAAGACCCCTGTGGTCCCAAGGTTGCCATGGCGCAACCTTTCCTAATGCAAATTCAAATCAGCTGGTCAGCGATCTCTGTCTTTTCCTTAGAACAGATTCCTGCACTCCTAAAATTCCCAAAAACAATTGCCACCATTTTCTCTGCTAAAACTGTACTTCCCATTACAACAACGGACACTCACTAGCAAGCGAATTATCAATTATTGCTTTTGGGGCTGTTTCTTACTCACCATGCGAAAACACCTCTACTGCTGCTGTAAACAGTATTTATGTGCTGCTGTAAACAGTATTTATGTCACCGCTCCCTCCACCCATTTCCCTCCTGCCCTTAGTAGTTTTCCACTCACCTGTCAGCTCAGCTGCATCTCATCCCAATTATCACAGCATATAAGCCTCTCCTGCACTCTACTCCTTGCCAGATTGTTCCTTCAGCTTTGATGCAAGACTTTCCAGCATAATTTTCCTGCCTGTCTTTGTTCTACCTGCCTCATCTGTTCCCCGGAAAACCTACCTGCTTTCTGTCTTCGACTCTGCCTCTGTGTCTCCAGCTATAATCGGCTTTGACTCTTCTGCCTGGCCTCGACTCATCTGCCGCTCGCCCTTCATCAGTACCTCTGCCTTGCTGCCCAGCTCTGGGCCCCTCCCCTTGGCCTTTACACCAAGAGTAAGCCCATTCCCTTCCCCTCATCCTAAACCCAGAGACTCCTTTCGGGCCACTGGTCTGAAGAAGAGACGGTTTCCTGAAATCGCAGATCACATCCGAGGTTGCTGTTATCAAATGAAGACTTTTCTAGTTGACCCTGAGCTCAAGTGTACTGCTATTTGGTCCATATCCAACCCGTCATAATTTAACTACTGTATTTTCACGACCATAAGGCGCACTAAAAAGTCTTAAGTTTTCTCCAAAATGGACAGGGCGCCTTATAATGTGGCGTGCCTTATGTGTGCACCGAGTCCCAAAATCTGTAAATGCTTTTCGGCTTTTGCAAAAGCCATTTTGGATTCATTTCAGTTCCAGAGGATGGTGTATGTGAGTACATTGCTAAAGACTTGCTAGAATGCATGTTTTAAGTTGGCATACTGGTGTCTGTGTAGATTCTCAATCATCCAGGTCACAGTTATCCAAGGTAGTTTTTTTGTCAACTGGACTGTATTTCTTCTCTTTGAAGCCTTCTATCCAGAACGCCTCTTCAGTTCTGAACTCGCTGAGGGCAGAGCTTGAAAATATAGCCCTTGTGGCTCATTAGGATGCTAATAATCTGGGTGGTCACCTGAGAGTCTTTGGTAGGGTCGTTCACCTAGTTTCAGTTGAGGTGTCTCCCCTTTGTCTGCTAGCTCACATGGTGAGTCACCAGGTCTCCTGAAATGGTGTGAATGTTTGGTTTGTTGTTGGAAGGAGTAGAGGACTGCATTGTATGTGGGTGATAGGAAATGCCTTTGCCCACCACCTCTGTTTAAGGATGGTTTTTCTAATTTGACATGGAGGGCTTCCTTGACCCCCCTCTCAAACCAGCGGTCTTCTTTGGCCAGTACCCATACTTGGCTGTCCTCAAAGGAGTGTCCGCTCTCCTTTTAAGTGTAAGTGGACTGCTGAGTCCTGACCTGAAGAGGTGGCACGTGTGTGTTGTGCCATTCTTCTGTGGAGAGGTTGTTCTGTTTCACCAATGTACAGTTCCTTGCATTCCTCCTGGCACTGTACAGCATAAACATTACATTGTTTGTGTCTTGTCCTTTGGGTGTACCAGCCTCTGTCTGAGAGTGTTACTTGGTTTAAATTGCACTGGTATGTCGAGGATCCTCCTAAATTTCTCAGAGACCCCATGCAGATAGGGGATCAAAACGCTGTGGCGTTTTTCTCTCCTCCTCTTTTTTGCTGGGGTCTTGTTTTTTTGAGGTCTTGGTGAAGGCTCAGTCTGGGTAACTCCATGTGAGAGTTTCAGCACAGCAATGCTTAACATTATTGGCAAGACTGTCAGGTTCCCAGTTTCTGGGACCTTTTTTTGCAGGGTTCCTCCTGCAGGGGGCGTGGTGGAGCCATGCCTCAGCCGCAGGTGGTGCCAGGGACTGGTGCACCTGCAGACACTCGGTAATCAAGCCACCTATTTATGGACTGTTCTCACGGTTGGCCAGCGTTGGCGTGTTTTGTCTGTTTCGGAATACCCCGGCTATACCCTCCTGGACTATCGTGAGACTTTTTCCTTCGTGGATAACATTTGAACCCGTTTATCGGATTATCGTTTGTCTTTTTTCTTTCGTGGACTGTTTTCGACCCCGTTCAGGATTTTTTGTCGTAAGTTTTCATTTCCTGTTTTGGTTAAGAACTGAGTTGTGGTCTCCACGCCTTTTGAGTTGCACAACGTTCTATAAACTTAAATAAAGCTTCTCGGAAAACGATACGCCACTGTGTCCTGCCTGCTGTCGGGTCCTGATACAACCGCTCGTAACATTACACGCCAACCTACATGGATCCGGCGGACCAGGACGCAGTGCGCCGTACACTGGAGGCTCAGGGTAGGTTGCTGGGTCAACACGACCAGCTCTTTACCGACATCTGGACCTCTCTCCAGACTCTTAACGCCAGCGTGACGAACCTGCTCGCCTCGGGATGAGCGGAGCAGGCCCCGCCTCCAACCCCAGCGGAGGCGCCAAGAGTCGCGTCACAGCTGGTCACTGCTGCACCACGGGAGCCCCACGTTCCTATCCCGGAGCGGTATTCCGGAGAGGCAGGTGTGTGTGCCTCATTCTTGCTCCAGTGCTCGCTTGTTTTTGATCTCCAACCCCTCACATACCCCAGCGACAGGGCAAAAATTGCCTTCATGGTGAACCTACTCTCTGGGAGAGCGGCGCAATGGGCCACAGCCGTGTTGGAGAACCAGACCCCCGCGTCCTCTAGTTTTCCGGTTTTTATGGCAGAATTAAGACGTGTTTTTGACCATCTCGTTCAGAGCAGCGAAGCGTCCTCCCAGATTCTGTCCCTGCGCCAGGGTTCCAGCTCTGTTGCTGACTACTCGATTCGTTTCCGCATCCTTGCTGCCCGAAGCGGCTGGAACGACGTGGCGCTTCAGGGAGTTTTTACACAGGGGCTTTCCGACGATCTGAAAGATGAGTTAGCAGCGAGGGAGCAGCCGGAGACCTTGGAGGCGCTCATCGGTCTGGCTACTCGATTGGACAATCGACTTCGGGAGCGACGCCGGCAGAGGAGAGGATGAGCGAGCGGACGGTGAGAGCTTCAGGGAGGTTCTCCAGGCTGAGGGAGACCACCGGGGACTCGTCAGCCTTCGTCCCTGTCCCAGCTCCTGAGGCTTCAACCTGCGAGCCAATGCAGTTGGGTCGAACACATCTAACCCAGGCAGAACGTCGGTGCTGGCGCTCAGCTGGGTTGTGCGCCTATTGTGGCCACGCAGGCCACCTCCTTGACGACTGCCCGGTGCGGCCAAAAGATTAAGCTCGTCAACGCCGGCAGGAGTGTTGGCGAGCAGATCCTCCTCCTGCTCACCCCCCGTCCGTCTAACCCTCTCTGGCACGCTCTTTTGGGGGCAGGAGTCGGTGCCAACAACCTTCCTGGTGGATTCGGGTGCGGACGGCAACTTCATTAGCCAGGACCTGGCCCGGCAGGTTCGCCTTCCCCTCGAGACGCCGCCCGAACCGAAGACCATTCTGGGTCTCAACGGAGAGGTCCTGGCTAGGATTACTCACCGGACCCAGGCAATCACCCTCATCATCTCAGGAAATCATCGGGAACAGATCCACTTCTTCCTCATCCGTTCCTCCTCATCCCCTGGAGTCCTCGGGTCCCCGTGGCTGGCCCTACACAACCCTCAGTTCGACTGGCCAACCGGGAGGCTGGTGAGCTGGAGCATTAACTGCCACACCAACTGTTTGTGTTTGGCGGTCACCTCCTCGTCAGGGACCTTGGCACCCGCCCAGGAGATTCCCGATCTGTCCCAGGTTCCGAGGAGGTACCATGACCTAGGCGAGGTCTTCTGCAAGCAGCGGGCGCTCTCCCTTCCACCCCATCGGCCATATGACTGTGCCATCGATCTCCTCCCTGGGGCCACGTTACCGTCGAGCCGACTCTACAACCTCTCCAGGGCGGAACGGGAGGCGATGGAGAATTATATTGGAGAGTCCCTAGCTTCTGGCCTGATCCTCCTCTTCCCAGTTGGTGCTGGTTTTTTCTTCGTGCAGAAGAAGGATGGAACCCTGCGCCCCTGCATCGACTATCGGTCCCTGAATGAAATCACGATCAAGAATAAGTATCCACTGCCCCTCCTCGACGCGGCCTTCGCCCCTCTCCACCGGGCCCAGGTTTTTTCTAAACTAGACCTTCGGAGTGCATACCATCTTGTGCGGATTCGAGAGGGGGACGAGTGGAAAATTGCCTTGAACACCCCTTTGGGCCATTTCGAGTATCTTGTGATGCCGTTTGGACTCCCCAACACCCCCGCCGTGTTTCAGGCCCTTATTAATGACGTGCTCCGGGACATGTTGAATAAATTCATCTTTGTGTACCTAGATGACATCTTGATCTTTTCCAAGTCTGAGGAGGAGCACGTCCAGCATGTCCGGCTCGTTCTCCAACGGCTCCTGGAGAACCGACTTTTCGTTAAGCTGAGAAATGCAAATTTCTCCATCTCTTTCCTGGGCTTCGTGGTGGCGCGGGGACAGCTTTCACCAGACCCAGCCAAGGTGAGGGCGGTAATGGAATGGCCAACTCCTTCCTCCCGTAAGCAGTTGCAGCAGTTTCTGGGCTACGCTAATTTCTACCGTTGGCCGCTCTGCTCACCAGGCTCACTTCCACCCTACTAAGCTTCTGCTGGACTCCATATTGTCACATATTGCAGTGGACTTCACTGGCCTCCCTCCTTCCCAGGGTCATCAAGTCGTTCTCACCGTGGTCGATCGATTCTCCAAGTCGGCCCACTTTATTCCCCTACCCAAACTCCCGTCGGCAGCTGAGACTGGAGAGCTCCTGGTCCAGCATGTGTTCCGCCTCCACGGATTACCTACAGACATAGTTTCTGATCGGGGTCCACAGTTCTGCTCACAGGTGTGGAGGTCCTTTTGCTCGGCGCTGGGAGCTTCGGTCAGTCTTACGTCGGGGTACCACCCACAGGCCAACGGGCAGGCCGAGAGAACCAACCAGAGCCTGGAGGACCCCCTAAGGTGTGTGGCAGCCCAAGACCCATCCTCCTGGAGCACCTACCTGCCATGGGTGGAGTACGCCCACAACTCCTTGGTTTCTGCTTCCACTGGTCTGTCCCCCTTCATGGCTTCCCTGGGCTACCAGCCTCCATTGTTTGAGGGGTAGGAGGAGGAGGTTGCTGTACCGTCAGTGCAGGCCAACATTCGCCGTTGCAGGAGGGTGTGGAGGCAGGTCCGCTCGACTCTACTGCGGACTTCTCGTCGATCCCAACTGCAGGCCAATCAACACCGGACGCCAGCCCCCTCCTATCAACCAGGTCAGAAGGTCTGGTTGTCCACAAAGGACCTTCCACTCCAGGTCGAGTCTCGGAAGCTGGCTCCTCGCTTCGTGGGTCCCTTTGAGGTGGATCGGATGGTGAACCCCGCAGCCGCCCGCCTGAAACTTCCTCCAGCGTTGAGGATACACCCCACCTTCCTTGTTTCCAAGGTAAAGCCTGTTGCAGAGTCGGATCTGGTTCCCCCGTCTGACCCTCCACCTCCTCCCCACATTGTGGACGGAGGCCCTGCCTATACGGTCCGGAGTATCCTGGACGTCCGCCGACGAGACCGTGGCTTCCAGTTCCTAGTCGACTGGGAGGGGTATGGACCGGAGGAGCGATCGTGGGTTCCCCGCTGGTTCATCTTGGATACCAGCCTCCTCCGCGACTTCTACCATGCCCACCCGGAGAAGCCTGGAAGGACGCCCGGAGGCGCCCGTTGAGGGGGGGTAATGTCAGGTTCCCAGTTTCTGGGAACTCTTTTGCAGGTTTTCTCCTGCGGGGGGGTGTGGTGGAGCCATGCCTCAGCCGCAGTGGTGCCGGGGACTGGTGCACCTGCAGACTATCGGTAATCAAGCCACCTGTGGAACTTCAAGGTCCTGATTTTGTTGTTGTGACGGCTGAAACAATACCTCAGCCAGCTTCTGCACAGCTTGCATAACTTGTGGGCTTATCGGAGGCTTGTCTTTTAGCAGAGGGAAAGAAAGTGACAATCTACACTGATTCTGCATATGCGCACAATGTGTGTCATTTTTTCGGGGCAGTGTGGAAGAGTAGAGGTTTTAAAAAGACGGACCGTTCTCCCATTCAGCACCATGCTCAGATCATGAAGTTTCTACAAGCCATTATGAAACCAAAGGAAATAGCTATTGCCAAATGTGCGGCACACAAAACTGATCAATCCAGAATCACTCGAGGAAATAAAGCTGCCGATGATGCAGCAAAAGCAGTGACTGGAGCAAACAGGCCTGGCAAGGTTCTCCTGGTCACTCATGAGATAGATTTGGAAGACGTCACATTACAGGACGTTGCCATGCAAAATGATGCCTCCCCCTTGGACAAACAACTTTGGCAAGATCGGGGTGCCATCCCGGACTCTTCTGGCCTCTGGAGGAATCATGAGGGCCTGATTGTGGCACCCCCAGACCTTTTGGGTCTGATGATCCTGGAGGCATATGGTTTGGCCCATGTTGCAAGGGGGGAGGTGAAAAGAAAAATCACCAAAGAATATGGTTTTTGGGCTCCTTATTTGCTGGAGCCAATTGATTATGTCATTGGCAGATGTGCTATCTGCCTGAAAAACAATGTTTGCCGTGGGGTGACGGTTCCCCCTGGCTATGTTCCAACACCTACAGGTCCGATGCGTGAACTAGTCATTGACTTTGTTGACATGATTAGACCATTAGAAGGTAAAAGATACATGTTGGTTGTTGTGGACAGATTTTCTCGGTGGGCTGAAGCATGTCCAACGAAGTGAAAAGACGCCCAATCGGTTGCTAAGTTCTTGTGTCGTGAAGTCATCAGTAGATGGGGACTGCCAGATAGAATATCTTCAGACAATGGTAGAGAATTTGTGGACAAGACTGTAAAGCTAAGTCAAGGAATTTGTGAGAAAATGAACGGCATTCTGAAAAATCGCATTGCCAAAATCTGTCAACATACAGGCTTGAACTGGGTGGCAGCTCTCCCACTTGCCCTGATGGCTTGTCGTTCTAGTGAACTCCGTGATCTGCACTTGACACCACATGAACTAGTGACAGGCAGACGAATGCCAACTCCTTGTTGGCGCACAAGTGGCAAAGGTCCAAGTTTGGCACTTCTTGCGGATGGAATGCGTGCCTATGTTAAGCATTTGGCTATTCTTCATAAAAGAATATCCACATATGTTTCTGACAGGCAGCAGCGGGAAGAGGCTCAACAGAGGCTCTACGAGCAGAGGGGCACCACAGTGCAACCTGGAGATAAGGTATTTGTTAAGGTGTTCTGGAGAAAGTGGTTTGACGAGCGTCGTCAAGGCCCATATGAAGTTGTGCATTGTTCCGGAACTGCGGTCCAGGTCAAAGGATCACCTACATGGTACCATTTGTCACATTGTGTCAAGGCTCAGAGTGAAGTGACACCACGTGCTCAGCCCCATCTTCTAGAGTATTCTGTAGAGTATGAAGCAGAGGGGCACGAGAACCCTGAGGATCCTCACCAAGTGGAAGATGTGGTGGCTGCTGTTGAGCCTCCTTCAGTTGCTGTTGGAAACGACACCCCAGAACCACAACAGGGACAGAATTTCGACGTCATTAATTTTCAACACCTCCCAGAGGTGGAGTCACCAGAACTTCCTTCAAGGCAGAACTAGGCCCACAACCAGAAGTGCAACCAGAAATACACAGGGCAGGTCGGCAAGGACGTGCGATCAGTCGATGCATTACAGAACACGAAGTAAGAGTAGTTTACGGACTGCACTTTACTTCCTTGTGACTGTTCGTATTGTGGACTCACCCCTCATGAGACCTTTATGATGTGGATTACGGCAGATAGGACAATGATAGAATTCTCCAACTATACTGAATATTCTCAATATGTGTGGGTTAACGATCACAGGACGGTAAAAAATGATGGAGACTGCGGTATGCTTATCCGTAGACCACAACCAGAAGATCAAGGTGTTTATGAGTGTATGCAGTTTGGGCCTCGGCAAGTACCAGAGGTGGATGTGGACATAACACGCGATTTGGAAAACAGGTCTACCAAGATAAATTTGATATTACTTAACAACGTCACGGGTAACCAGATGCCTAGTCCATGGGATGAGCCCAAACAACCCGTTACTACTATTGTAACAACTCCATCCACTACCACTGCGACCACTACGTCATCTCCTGTTAACACGACTCCACATCCTACTCAATATGTACAGGTGGCTTCTATGGCTCCGCCACCTCCCAAGGTAATGGTGGAGGACCCTTTTAGTGCAGAAAACTTAAGTGGAGTGAAGTAGATCGACTTCTCCAATACAATTCAACACTATGAATCACATAATGTTAGCTCGGGACAAGGACCAAGAGCTGATTGCTTAGCTGGTCGAGTCCATGCCAAGTTAAGACGTGATGCTAAATGGAGAGCGTTTGGATTTGATTTGTCCGCTATGGATATTGCAGATCCGTGGGCAGGCAGAAACTTGTGGTTTCAGCAACTGACCCATTCAGTTAGATCCATTAAGTCAGCGAAAGGTCCTTGTATTTTGAAAGTGACTTCGCCAAGTACTTGGCCTTCCATCTTAGAAACTAGAGCGGAACCGTTACCATCAGCTTGTCAATTTGCTTTGTTGTCGTGGTTGTCTTATCACCAGAAGGCTTCAACCAATGTACTAATGGCTTTGTCCATTCATTTGTTTAAACCTAGTAGTTATTGTACTCGTTATGGAGACTTGCCGTACATCATTTTGTTTGGTCAATATGAAAATCCGATGATGGCAGTACTCGACCCTCTTGAGGTCAAAACAAAGCGAAAACTATTACATGTTTTTGTGCAAATGACACGTACAATGGGGATGGTGTGTTCCTTGGAGTGTCTAACTGTATGGAGTATCGTATGAAAGTACCCAACCCTGATCCTTCTAATCGTATCAAGTTGTATCCCGCTATTTTTCCTGGACCAAAAGGTGAAACCAGTCGGACGGTGTGGGCTATACACCATCTTTTGCCTGCTGATGTGACTATTGGGATGTTTAGAGACATTTGGTGGGTGTGTGGCAACAAGCTTATTTGTTTTTGCCTTATGCATGGACTGGATGCTGCTACATGGCAACACTGAAACTCCCGTATGAGGTTTTTACACTCCCCGCTTTCAGATGACACTACTTCTACTAGCAATTTTACCGCTGCTCTTCGAGCGCCAGGAGGAGAAGAGAACTTGCACAATTTCATAACCTCTTATCATTGAGAATTAGTTTAAGAGAAAAATGGGGTATCGGTTTGCTTCCGTGTATGGTGTTGTATTTCATGCCGAACATATTGACATATTACTTACACTCTGCAGGGTTTTGCTAATGAAACCATAAGCGGCTTTGAACATCTTTCCAACACTCAGAGGAGCCACAGACTTACATTGTTGAAACATGACATGGCTCTAGATTACATCTTGGTCAAAGAAGGTTTGTGTGTGTCTTTGAACTTGACAGGACATGCTTGTTATACTTTGATTCCCGACAATGGTGATAATATAACAAGTGTGATTGACGCTTTGAAGAAGATAAGAGATGTGTTTGGTCCATCTGAAGGCGCGGGAACATCGGCGACGGCCTGGCTTCAGGACAAATTTGGTCCAATTGGAGCTATGTTGAGGCAGGTTCTCAGTGTAGTTGTAGTGTCACTGGGTGTGATGTTTTGTTTTTGTACTTTGTCATTAACTTGTGCCAAGGTGATGATATTGCATTGGATTGGTGTAGTGAAGCCTAGCAACCAAATCCAGATGCCACTCTTAAGTGACAAAGCTTTGATTGATTCAGATGAGGAGGACCTTTCTGACGAGATCGTTGATAAATATCCTGTATAATCAATAATTTAGTATCTAGTGTGACCTTCGAGCTATAATATTATGTTACTCTTTGCATTTAATGGTGTTTGTTTTCCTTTCCTCCGTTGTAGTACTGGTGACAAAGGGGGGAAATGGTTACATAATTTACATAATCGTGACAATCATGTTTTGATATGTTTGCATTGTATTCCCTCTAATGTAACCAATGTTTTTTTTTTTTTTCAAAGATACTGGCACCTCTCTTTTCTGTTTCCAGGACAGTAGTTGGGGAGCTATGTTGGGTGACAACTATGTTGGAATGGACTCAGAAATTCAAAATGAACTGTGAAAGATGCTGGAGGACCCTGAATGAAGATGGGAACAACTGAAAGGGGGTCTGTGAACTACAGATTCAAAAATCACTGTTTGATGTGTTTAATGCATGTATCTGAAGTTTTGTGCTAATAATTTACTAGGGAGATTTCATCAGTAGGCAGATGCTATGAGAACTCAGGTTTTTCCTTGTTTTGGTAAAGGGAAAGGGGTCCTTAGGCAGGGAAAGGTCCAAGGTAAGGTCCGATGTGTCGACCAGCCTGACCATAGACATTTTTTTGATTTTTTTCAAACAGCCACAAACTCCCTCTAATACAACCTTTTTGCAAATTGGTTTGGAGTACCATAGGTGGGTCGCCGTCGGCAGAGGGACCGTGAGAGAATTTTCCCGTCTAAAGTGTTTTGAGGGTTGTAAACTGAAAGAGGTCTGTCGGATGGGTTTTTCGTTCTCACACTCCACTAAATTTCACATATTATTCATGCCTATTTAATCAATCTTTTTCTCACGTGTATCAAATTATACCACTTTATTAGTCACCGTCACCTTTACTTAAAACTTGGTTATCCTTTATATTTTCGAGACTCTATGTAGTCTTGAAGGGGGAAATGTGTAGTATCTGAAGCCTGTGTATCCATTCTGTGCAGGCCTTTACTTCTGTAAGGCCGCAATGTGTTTAGCAGCCAGCCATATTAGGAGATGCTCCACATGTGTCCTGTGTCTTCTGCCTTTCTGCAAGATCGCAAGGGAAGGCTTGTCATGGCTAAGACAAGCTGCTAAGAGATGACGCTGGAGCCCGTGGGCTCCTGGTTGTTCTCCATATGAGGATGTGTAGCATGAAGCCTTTCTACTACTCCCATTTTTGGTACTAACTGAACGCTATAACCATTGGGTTTGCTATACTGTGTATATGAGGTCATCAGAAAAGAGTGTGTGTTACTTGACTGCATAGAGGAGGAGCTGTTCCGCCTCCACGGATTACCTACAGACATAGTTTCTGATCGGGGTCCACAGTTCTGCTCACAGGTGTGGAGGTCCTTTTGCTCGGCGCTGGGAGCTTCGGTCAGTCTTACGTCGGGGTACCACCCACAGGCCAACGGGCAGGCCGAGAGAACCAACCAGAGCCTGGAGGACCCCCTAAGGTGTGTGGCAGCCCAAGACCCATCCTCCTGGAGCACCTACCTGCCATGGGTGGAGTACGCCCACAACTCCTTGGTTTCTGCTTCCACTGGTCTGTCCCCCTTCATGGCTTCCCTGGGCTACCAGCCTCCATTGTTTGAGGGGTAGGAGGAGGAGGTTGCTGTACCGTCAGTGCAGGCCAACATTCGCCGTTGCAGGAGGGTGTGGAGGCAGGTCCGCTCGACTCTACTGCGGACTTCTCGTCGATCCCAACTGCAGGCCAATCAACACCGGACGCCAGCCCCCTCCTATCAACCAGGTCAGAAGGTCTGGTTGTCCACAAAGGACCTTCCACTCCAGGTCGAGTCTCGGAAGCTGGCTCCTCGCTTCGTGGGTCCCTTTGAGGTGGATCGGATGGTGAACCCCGCAGCCGCCCGCCTGAAACTTCCTCCAGCGTTGAGGATACACCCCACCTTCCTTGTTTCCAAGGTAAAGCCTGTTGCAGAGTCGGATCTGGTTCCCCCGTCTGACCCTCCACCTCCTCCCCACATTGTGGACGGAGGCCCTGCCTATACGGTCCGGAGTATCCTGGACGTCCGCCGACGAGACCGTGGCTTCCAGTTCCTAGTCGACTGGGAGGGGTATGGACCGGAGGAGCGATCGTGGGTTCCCCGCTGGTTCATCTTGGATACCAGCCTCCTCCGCGACTTCTACCATGCCCACCCGGAGAAGCCTGGAAGGACGCCCGGAGGCGCCCGTTGAGGGGGGGTAATGTCAGGTTCCCAGTTTCTGGGAACTCTTTTGCAGGTTTTCTCCTGCGGGGGGGTGTGGTGGAGCCATGCCTCAGCCGCAGGTGGTGCCGGGGACTGGTGCACCTGCAGACTATCGGTAATCAAGCCACCTGTGGAACTTCAAGGTCCTGATTTTGTTGTTGTGACGGCTGAAACAATACCTCAGCCAGCTTCTGCACAGCTTGCATAACTTGTGGGCTTATCGGAGGCTTGTCTTTTAGCAGAGGGAAAGAAAGTGACAATCTACACTGATTCTGCATATGCGCACAATGTGTGTCATTTTTTCGGGGCAGTGTGGAAGAGTAGAGGTTTTAAAAAGACGGACCGTTCTCCCATTCAGCACCATGCTCAGATCATGAAGTTTCTACAAGCCATTATGAAACCAAAGGAAATAGCTATTGCCAAATGTGCGGCACACAAAACTGATCAATCCAGAATCACTCGAGGAAATAAAGCTGCCGATGATGCAGCAAAAGCAGTGACTGGAGCAAACAGGCCTGGCAAGGTTCTCCTGGTCACTCATGAGATAGATTTGGAAGACGTCACATTACAGGACGTTGCCATGCAAAATGATGCCTCCCCCTTGGACAAACAACTTTGGCAAGATCGGGGTGCCATCCCGGACTCTTCTGGCCTCTGGAGGAATCATGAGGGCCTGATTGTGGCACCCCCAGACCTTTTGGGTCTGATGATCCTGGAGGCATATGGTTTGGCCCATGTTGCAAGGGGGGAGGTGAAAAGAAAAATCACCAAAGAATATGGTTTTTGGGCTCCTTATTTGCTGGAGCCAATTGATTATGTCATTGGCAGATGTGCTATCTGCCTGAAAAACAATGTTTGCCGTGGGGTGACGGTTCCCCCTGGCTATGTTCCAACACCTACAGGTCCGATGCGTGAACTAGTCATTGACTTTGTTGACATGATTAGACCATTAGAAGGTAAAAGATACATGTTGGTTGTTGTGGACAGATTTTCTCGGTGGGCTGAAGCATGTCCAACGAAGTGAAAAGACGCCCAATCGGTTGCTAAGTTCTTGTGTCGTGAAGTCATCAGTAGATGGGGACTGCCAGATAGAATATCTTCAGACAATGGTAGAGAATTTGTGGACAAGACTGTAAAGCTAAGTCAAGGAATTTGTGAGAAAATGAACGGCATTCTGAAAAATCGCATTGCCAAAATCTGTCAACATACAGGCTTGAACTGGGTGGCAGCTCTCCCACTTGCCCTGATGGCTTGTCGTTCTAGTGAACTCCGTGATCTGCACTTGACACCACATGAACTAGTGACAGGCAGACGAATGCCAACTCCTTGTTGGCGCACAAGTGGCAAAGGTCCAAGTTTGGCACTTCTTGCGGATGGAATGCGTGCCTATGTTAAGCATTTGGCTATTCTTCATAAAAGAATATCCACATATGTTTCTGACAGGCAGCAGCGGGAAGAGGCTCAACAGAGGCTCTACGAGCAGAGGGGCACCACAGTGCAACCTGGAGATAAGGTATTTGTTAAGGTGTTCTGGAGAAAGTGGTTTGACGAGCGTCGTCAAGGCCCATATGAAGTTGTGCATTGTTCCGGAACTGCGGTCCAGGTCAAAGGATCACCTACATGGTACCATTTGTCACATTGTGTCAAGGCTCAGAGTGAAGTGACACCACGTGCTCAGCCCCATCTTCTAGAGTATTCTGTAGAGTATGAAGCAGAGGGGCACGAGAACCCTGAGGATCCTCACCAAGTGGAAGATGTGGTGGCTGCTGTTGAGCCTCCTTCAGTTGCTGTTGGAAACGACACCCCAGAACCACAACAGGGACAGAATTTCGACGTCATTAATTTTCAACACCTCCCAGAGGTGGAGTCACCAGAACTTCCTTCAAGGCAGAACTAGGCCCACAACCAGAAGTGCAACCAGAAATACACAGGGCAGGTCGGCAAGGACGTGCGATCAGTCGATGCATTACAGAACACGAAGTAAGAGTAGTTTACGGGACTGCAGCTTTACTTCCTTGTGACTGTTCGTATTGTGGACTCACCCCTCATGAGACCTTTATGATGTGGATTACGGCAGATAGGACAATGATAGAATTCTCCAACTATACTGAATATTCTCAATATGTGTGGGTTAACGATCACAGGACGGTAAAAAATGATGGAGACTGCGGTATGCTTATCCGTAGACCACAACCAGAAGATCAAGGTGTTTATGAGTGTATGCAGTTTGGGCCTCGGCAAGTACCAGAGGTGGATGTGGACATAACACGCGATTTGGAAAACAGGTCTACCAAGATAAATTTGATATTACTTAACAACGTCACGGGTAACCAGATGCCTAGTCCATGGGATGAGCCCAAACAACCCGTTACTACTATTGTAACAACTCCATCCACTACCACTGCGACCACTACGTCATCTCCTGTTAACACGACTCCACATCCTACTCAATATGTACAGGTGGCTTCTATGGCTCCGCCACCTCCCAAGGTAATGGTGGAGGACCCTTTTAGTGCAGAAAACTTAAGTGGAGTGAAGTAGATCGACTTCTCCAATACAATTCAACACTATGAATCACATAATGTTAGCTCGGGACAAGGACCAAGAGCTGATTGCTTAGCTGGTCGAGTCCATGCCAAGTTAAGACGTGATGCTAAATGGAGAGCGTTTGGATTTGATTTGTCCGCTATGGATATTGCAGATCCGTGGGCAGGCAGAAACTTGTGGTTTCAGCAACTGACCCATTCAGTTAGATCCATTAAGTCAGCGAAAGGTCCTTGTATTTTGAAAGTGACTTCGCCAAGTACTTGGCCTTCCATCTTAGAAACTAGAGCGGAACCGTTACCATCAGCTTGTCAATTTGCTTTGTTGTCGTGGTTGTCTTATCACCAGAAGGCTTCAACCAATGTACTAATGGCTTTGTCCATTCATTTGTTTAAACCTAGTAGTTATTGTACTCGTTATGGAGACTTGCCGTACATCAATTTGTTTGGTCAATATGAAAATCCGATGATGGCAGTACTCGACCCTCTTGAGGTCAAAACAAAGGCGAAAACTATTACATGTTTTTGTGCAAATGACACGTACAATGGGGATGGTGTGTTCCTTGGAGTGTCTAACTGTATGGAGTATCGTATGAAAGTACCCAACCCTGATCCTTCTAATCGTATCAAGTTGTATCCCGCTATTTTTCCTGGACCAAAAGGTGAAACCAGTCGGACGGTGTGGGCTATACACCATCTTTTGCCTGCTGATGTGACTATTGGGATGTTTAGAGACATTTGGTGGGTGTGTGGCAACAAAGCTTATTTGTTTTTGCCTTATGCATGGACTGGATGCTGCTACATGGCAACACTGAAACTCCCGTATGAGGTTTTTACACTCCCCGCTTTCAGATGACACTACTTCTACTAGCAATTTTACCGCTGCTTCGAGCGCCAGGAGGAGAAGAGAACTTGCACAATTTCATAACTCTTATCATTGGAGAATTAGTTTAAGAGAAAAATGGGGTATCGGTTTGCTTCCGTGGTATGGTGTTGTATTTCATGCCGAACATATTGACAATATTACTTACACTCTGCAGGGTTTTGCTAATGAAACCATAAGCGGCTTTGAACATCTTTCCAACACTCAGAGGAGCCACAGACTTACATTGTTGAAACATGACATGGCTCTAGATTACATCTTGGTCAAAGAAGGTTTGTGTGTGTCTTTGAACTTGACAGGACATGCTTGTTATACTTTGATTCCCGACAATGGTGATAATATAACAAGTGTGATTGACGCTTTGAAGAAGATAAGAGATGTGTTTGGTCCATCTGAAGGCGCGGGAACATCGGCGACGGCCTGGCTTCAGGACAAATTTGGTCCAATTGGAGCTATGTTGAGGCAGGTTCTCAGTGTAGTTGTAGTGTCACTGGGTGTGATGTTTTGTTTTTGTACTTTGTCATTAACTTGTGCCAAGGTGATGATATTGCATTGGATTGGTGTAGTGAAGCCTAGCAACCAAATCCAGATGCCACTCTTAAGTGACAAAGCTTTGATTGATTCAGATGAGGAGGACCTTTCTGACGAGATCGTTGATAAATATCCTGTATAATCAATAATTTAGTATCTAGTGTGACCTTCGAGCTATAATATTATGTTACTCTTTGCATTTAATGGTGTTTGTTTTCCTTTCCTCCGTTGTAGTACTGGTGACAAAGGGGGGAAATGGTTACATAATTTACATAATCGTGACAATCATGTTTTGATATGTTTGCATTGTATTCCCTCTAATGTAACCAATGTTTTTTTTTTTTTTCAAAGATACTGGCACCTCTCTTTTCTGTTTCCAGGACAGTAGTTGGGGAGCTATGTTGGGTGACAACTATGTTGGAATGGACTCAGAAATTCAAAATGAACTGTGAAAGATGCTGGAGGACCCTGAATGAAGATGTGGAACAACTGAAGAGGGGGTCTGTGAACTACAGATTCAAAAATCACTGTTTGATGTGTTTAATGCATGTATCTGAAGTTTTGTGCTAATAAATTTACTAGGGAGATTTCATCAGTAGGCAGATGCTATGAGAACTCAGGTTTTTCCTTGTTTTGGTAAAGGGAAAGGGGTCCTTAGGCAGGGAAAGGTCCAAGGTAAGGTCCGATGTGTCGACCAGCCTGACCATAGACATTTTTTGATTTTTTCAAACAGCCAAACTCTCCTCTAATACAACCTTTTTGCAAATTGGTTTGGAGTACCATAGGTGGTCGCCGTCGGCAGAGGGACCGTGAGAGAATTTTCCCGTCTAAAGTGTTTTGAGGGTTGTAAACTGAAAGAGGTCTGTCGGATGGGTTTTTCGTTCTCACACTCCACTAAATTTCACATATTATTCATGCCTATTTAATCAATCTTTTTCTCACGTGTATCAAATTATACCACTTTATTAGTCACCGTCACCTTTACTTAAAACTTGGTTATCCTTTATTTTTCGAGACTCTATGTAGTCTTGAAGGGGGGAAATGTGTAGTATCTGAAGCCTGTGTATCCATTCTGTGCAGGCCTTTACTTCTGTAAGGCCGCAATGTGTTTAGCAGCCAGCCATATTAGGAGATGCTCCACATGTGTCCTGTGTCTTCTGCCTTTCTGCAAGATCGCAAGGGAAGGCTTGTCATGGCTAAGACAAGCTGCTAAGAGATGACGCTGGAGCCCGTGGGCTCCTGGTTGTTCTCCATATGAGGATGTGTAGCATGAAGCCTTTCTACTACTCCCATTTTTGGTACTAACTGAACGCTATACCATTGGGTTTGCTATACTGTGTATATGAGGTCATCAGAAAAGAGTGTGTTTACTTGACTGCATAAGAAGGAGCTATCGATTTAAACACCTCAGAGTTCTTCACCAACGGGACCGCGAAACCTCCCTCGGGCATGCTGCAGCGTCCGATCAATACCTGACTGTTCTCTCCAATAAACATTATTTATTTTTGCATGTTATTTGGGTTTGATTAATCGTGTTATTTGTGTGCTGTGTGGGTTATTTTTGTATGTTTATTTGGGTTCTATTATCGTGTACGTTTCCTGTTATTTTCTAATTGGTGCAGATCCTACTGTAACCCTGGTTTACAAAGCCTCATACAATAAAAGCATGTTAGTAAAAAAACAGCTAATAAGAAATACATTTTAAGTGATAGACAAATGGTATTAAGATGGTTAAAAATCATTAAAATTGTATGTTTCATGATACGGTGTCTAGGTAAGAGTTAAAGGTTTGCAAATTCATTGTGATTCCATTTTGTTTGAAGCGACTTGAAATTTGTGTTTAGACTCTTATTTTGAAGGGCTGTGCTGACGTGGACCAGGTGACTAGCCACAGCCAATCGGGTTGTTTTGGCTTTTCCACTGCACCTGAATTGGAGATGAGCAAACGTTCTTCACAGAGCCGCTGATTGGGATAGAAAAAAAGAGGAGAAAAGAGTGAAAAAAGGAGTTGAACTGGAGTTGTTTTCGTGCTCCGAGGAGGTATCTTTGTTTTTTCCAACTTGTCCGTGATTTGGTGAAGTTATTTTTGATACCAAACGGGACTTGGTGAGTGTAAAAGTTTATTTCATTTCATGTAAGAACTTTTTTCTCATGATTTATCAGTCATTTCGTGGAGATGCAAAGTTAATGTGGGGGTTTATGTTGTTTTATGTTAAAATGGTGAACATACACGGTGGGGAAGATGCTGAGGGGGAGCATGAGCCTGTGGATGGTATTTATTTTTATTTTTTTGCTGCTGAGACGGCAAGTGCACTACCTTTTCAAGTGTTTAGTGAACTGAAATGGACTTTTATTTAATTTTAAAGCTACCATATGTATTATTTGAGTTTATATGTATTTTATTTGGTTATTATGGTAGGCCTTTTTTAAGAGTGGACCAGAAACAGTCGGAGAGTTGGAATCCACGTGCGTAGTACAAGGTGGCGAGCCACCCATGAAGACCACGATGACCCAGAAACCGTGCATCACACAGAAGCAAAGCCCCCTGCTGGAAATTGCACGTTTTCATCAGAACTGGTAGGATTTGCCCACATCTCTCTGCAAAAGTGCAGAAGACTCCCATAGACTCTAAATTAAAGGTTCAGGACAATAAAAGGATTTTTTTTTTTAATTAAATAAAAAAAAGGGCATTTATTTTTGGAAACAAATTGTTCAGTCTTTTGCTGAATTATTTTGAGTTTAAATTTTACTATGGTGTTTTTTGGTTATTCATCCTTGTGAGTACTTTAAGGGTATTGTTCCAAGTGTAACTGGTTTGTTGGTATAAACAACAAAGTGTGAGAAATGGTTGAAACTTAAAAAAAAAGAAAAACCCAAAAAGGATTGAAAACTACAAACTTGAACAAAAAGGGAAGAATATTTCATTTCTTTTGAAAGTGATATCAAAAGCCTGTCAATTGTATGTCAACTGTATATTTGATGTTTTTTCTGTCTGTTTCATTCAAATAATATGCTGGCAATTTAAATTTATTTTCTGGTCTGTGGTTATTATTATTACATTTAATTCATTCACTGCTCCAGTAGTCGAACCTATCTGGTCCATGGTGTGAGAAGAATTATTGTTATTGTTGTTATTAGTATTATCTTTAAATGCTATTGTATGTAGATTTTGAGTGTTTGAGGAATGTTGATAAGAAAAGAAGAACATGAGAGTGTTTCGTAAAGGTGCTGAAGTTGCTGACAACCAAGCTCAGCATCCAGATGTATCCTGTTGGTCAAGATTAGAGAAGTTTGTAAAGATGTCAGAAGACAATGAGTTACGAGATCCTGTTTAGACACCCATTCTGTTTGCACCAATAAAAGAGGTGAGCGAGCAGCAGACGAACGGAGTTGACAGAGGAAGCTTGAACTGCTGCTCGGCTCCCCCTTGCAAGGAACTCTTGTTGTTTGTGTGGTTACTCTGAGTCTAGTGAACGAACAGCGCGGGTGATCAAAACTTCATCCTCACAATGGTAACTGTAGCTGACTAAAAAGTGCTACACTACCCTGTGGGGTGCAGGTGTTTCAAAGATAATTGTTAAATCTTGAATATGAATTTAATATCTGCATGTTGAGTGTGTGTGAATGGGTGCGTGAGAGTATTTTAGCAATTGTTGTTACAGGATATCCCAAAATAAAAGTATTAATTTTGTACATTGCGCCCGTTAGGCACGCGCCACATTCTGGCGCAGGATCTCTCTTTTGGAGGGTGGAGACTTGTGGTCCAGTGTCTTTTTTTTTCTCGTTTTACCTTTTGATAAATGTTTTAATTGGTTGATTTGACCTCAGAATTAATATCGTTTGGTGACTATTTTGTGCGGAGGCAAAACAGCAGCTGGGCCTTCTGTAGTTGTAGTAGAACATATAATCCAGTTTTAGTTACCTATCTGCCCTTTAATCTGCTATATCATTTTTGTGCATTACAGTTTCAGATATGGAGGTGGAGCTTCAGGAGTTAAGGGAGTTGGTGGCACAGCTGAGAGTAGACAATGAGAGGTTGCATCAGGGACAGGCTGCAGCTGTGCCAGGTCCTAGTGACCAGCCCTTCGACTCCTCAGTACCATCAACAGCCCCCCGTGCTACTGGCAGTAATCCTGTTGTTGAAAGGTTGGTTTTAGTACCAAGGGATAGGAAGTGTCCTACGTTTAAGGGAAAATCAGGAATTGGGTTGCTTGAGTGGCTAGAGGAGGTTCAAGCTTGTGTGAGAGCACGTCATTTGTTTACATCCAACCGAGCATTTTTTTTTGTTTGATCATCTCGAAGGTGAGGCCCGTGAAGAAATTAAGAATCGGCCTAGTTCGGAGAGAGAGGACCCTGATAAAATTATTTCGGTGTTAAAAGAACTCTAGGGTGTTCAAAGTCTTATGTGGCCCTACAGGAAGCGTTTTTTTCCAGGCGACAACAAGACGGGGAGACATTGCATGAGTTCTCCCTTGCGCTTATGAGCCTCATGGCTCCGGTGAGGGAGTGTGCTCCCTATGGGATGGCTAACGCGGAGGACTTGCTACGTGATCAATTTGTCGAACACGTCCAGGATGGTGCATTGCGGCGCGAACTGATGCAGTATGTTCGGAGGCAGCCCACGGCCACCCTGCTCGATGTCCGGAGCGAGGCAACCCGGTGGGAATGGGAGGGTCTTCCTGGGGGTAGTAGGGGTCGAAGTCAGTCTGTTCCATTGGCATTTGGTCTCCAGTATGGGGTCCAAGACTCTAGTGGGTCAACCAACCCTCCGAATTTGTAGACATAAGGGAAATGTTGAGACTACAACAGGAGCAGCTAGATCAACTTACCCAGTGCCTTTCATCCTTGCACAGTTTTCAAACGCGCCAACCTCTATCCCGTCATGGCCCTGTCATATGCCAGCGTTGTCAACAGCCAGGGCATTATGCAAGTGAATGTGATGGTGTGCGTGTCCCCTCTCGTGCTCAGTCATCATCTGTTCGTCAATCCTCCAATAGGCAGTCTCGCCCTCCTCAGGAGTCGGAAAACTAATGGGGGGGGGGGGGGGGGGGGGGGGTGGGGGGGGGGGGGGTAAATCCTGGCTTGGTGGCTTGCCCCCATGTTAAAGTGAGTATGGGGGGAGTTCAGGTCCCTTGTCTATTGGACACGGGTTCAGTGGTGTCTACTGTGACGGAGAGTTGGTTCCTTCAGAATTTACAGCCCTGGGCCATGATCGGCTGAAATCTTGTAATTGGCTGAAGCTTAAGGCAGCTAATGGGCTAGCCATCCCTTATGTTGGCTACCTTGAGTTGGATGTCCATGATGTCTTTTTGGACATCATGGGCAGACCTTGTTTAATTTACCTTCGGTAACTGAGGCACCAAGGTCAGTTACACTGGCACTCCAGATGTGCAGCCAGCAACCATCCTCACGCCTCACCGGGAAGGTTAAAGTTAGAGGTAAGAAGGCATGTCGTATTCCTGGTGGCACAATGAAGATTGTGGCTGCAACGTGTTCTGAGCAGTTCTCGGGTAGAACTGTGCTGTTTGAGCCTTCCGAGAATGGCCTGCGGGCCGGGCTGCTGGCTTCACCTGCTTTGGTTCAGGTCGTACGAGGCACTGCTTACATCCCAATTGTAAATGTTGGCACCACTAGTGTTTTGTTGTATCCTCGCACCATTGCAGGCACTTTAGACAAAGGGTGTATTGTCAGCATGCCTGCACGTGTCATCGAGGTGCCGACTAGTGTCGCTACCACCGCTTCTCAGGCTGTTTCGGATTTCACTCCTGATCTGATTGCGGCCATTGATTTATCAGCCCTGTCAGTCGAAGATCAGGAGAAGGTGCAATCTCTCCTTCAACAACACGCCTCTGTCTTTTCTTCTCATGAGGGGGATCTGGGATGTACGAGCCTGATCAGCCACGACATTCCCCTCTTGGATGACATTGTGGTGTTTTCATCCATGGTAGAACAACACCTGGAGAGGCTAAAGGTGGTGTTGGGGAGGCTGCAGGAGCAAGGCCTCAAGGCCAGGCTTGAGAATTGTGCATTCTTCCGGTGAGAGGTGCGGTACTTGGGTCACTTAGTTTCTGATCAAGGGGTCTCCACCGACCCTAGTAAAATAGAGGTGGTCGCCAATTGGCCGACCCCCACCACTGTCACTGAGTTGCTCTCATTCGTGGGTTTGGCGAGCTATTATCGCCGTTTTGTGGAGGGTTTTGCCAAGCTGGCAGCCCCCCTGCATCAGCTGGTAGCCAACCTGACTGGTAGGAAGCCTAAGGGCTCCGAAGAAGCAGTGGCAGGGAACTGGTCTGAAGAGTGTAATCAAAATTTTGAGGCTCTTAAAACTAAACTCACAACCAAACCAGTGCTCGCTTATGCTGACTTCACCTTACCTTTTATTTTGGAGGTTGATGCAAGTCATAGTGGTCTTGGAGCTGTCCTCTCGCAGGAGCAAAACGGGAAGGTCAGACCCATAGCGTATGCCAGCAGAGGACTACGGCCCACAGAGCGCAATATGGCAAACTATAGCTCCATGAAATTGGAGTTTGTTGCACTCAAGTGGGCTATGACTGAAAAGTTCAGGGAATACCTGCTGGGTCATAAATGTATTGTTTTTACTGATAACAATCCACTCAGTCACTTGTTCACTGCCAAGCTTGGTGCTACTGAGCAACGATAGGCGGCCCAACTGGCAGCTTTTGATTTCGAGATCAAATATCGCTCCGGGAGGAACAACCAAAATGCTGATGCATTGTCCCGGAAGCACCCAGTTGGGCCCCAAGACCTAGAGGTGATGGTGTCGGGTACCTTGATCCCTGAACCCTTATGGCAGGCATTGCAGGGTCAAAGTCCATCTGCCAGCCAAGCTGCCATCGCTGCCTTGCCAGATCATGCACCTGCTGACCTTCAGGCCCTTCAACAGGCCAACCCCATCCTTCAGGAGGTTTTGGCCTTCTGGGGGCGGAAGCAGTGTCCCAACACCCAGGAGAGGAGGCTCATATCCTCCTCTGCCTGGGCTATCCTACACCAATGGGGCCGGCTAGTGGAGCGGGATGGTATTCTTTTCCGGAAGATATTCCGTGCTGATGGTAAGGAGGCTGTATTGCAGCTGCTGGTGCCCTCTGTATTAAAACGTGAGGTGATGGCCCAGGTTCACCAAGGGCATGGGCACCAAGGAGTGGAGAGAACATTAGAGATCTTATAGGAGAGGTGTTATTGGCCTGATATGTCTCCTGATGTGACCCAGTGGTGCAGGAAGTGTCAAAGATGCCAGGTTGCCAAGTACACACACCTGAACACCCGTAGTTTCATGGGGCATTTGTTGGCCTCTCAGCCCAATGAGATTGTGGCCATTGATTTTACATTGCTGGAGCCTAGTCGTAACGGTCTTGAAAATGTACTTGTTATGACTGACGTTTTCAGTAAATATACATTGGCTGTTCCTACCCGGGACCAACGAGCCACCACAGTGGCCCAGGCATTGTTCTCCGAGTGGTTCTTTAAATTCGGTGTCCCTGCTCGCATACACTCCGATCAGGGCCATAATTTTGAAAGACCCCTCCTTCAGCAACTCTTCACCCTTTATGGTGTTGAACAATCTCACACCACCCCGTATCATCCCGCCAGTAATGGGCAGTGCGAAAGATTCAATTGCACACTTCACAACTTGTTGCGAGCTTTTCCTGCCTCCTGTAAGCGAGATTGGCACTCATGCCTGCCGCAGGTACTCTACTCTTACAACACAACCCCCCATCAGTCGACTGGCGAATCTGCGTTTTATCTTATGTATGGACGAGAACCCAGATTGCCGGTCGATTTCCTGCTGGGTAGGGTCGAAAACCCAGTTGAGGGTGAGATCCATGAGTGGGTTGAGGAACATCAAACCCACCTCCAGCTGGCATTTGAAGGAGCCAGGGAAAGGTTGAGGGTGGTAGCAGAGCGCCGGAAGAGGATTCATGAGCAGCATGTTCGGTACCCACCCCTAGTGGTGGGGCAGCTCGTGTGGTTACGCAACCATGGATTAAGGGGGCATCAGAAGATCCAGGACTTATGGGGTCCTACTGTGTATAGGATCGTGAGGGCACCACAAGAAGGGGGGTCAGTTTATACTATCGCACCCACGGTTGATCAGACCAAAGTGCAGAGGGTCCATCGCACCTTGTTGAAAGCCGTGGTTGGAGAGGCCCCCTTGGGTGGGCAATTGGTCCCTAGTTCCTCTTCTAGTGATTAGTCCCTATTGGACGAGCAGGCAGGTGAGGAAGACTTGTTTGTTTTGGAACCTGGGGTGGGCCTCGCTGATGCCCCCAGTGTAGCACCTGTTGTAATGCCGAGTGCTTCTTCTGACCAGGACCCTGTTGCAGCCTTTGGGGCAACATCGGCGCCATCATTGGGTGTAGACCCCACTGGTACAACTGCCGTGACTCAAGTAACTCCCGGGATACCATTGCCAGACGCGGCTTCTGCTGGTTCAGATCCACTAAGTGTCCCTTTGACCCAAGCAGATAATTCGCTACTTGTACCCCTGGCAGTTTCATCTACCAGTGGCCCCATGGAACACGGGCTGCGAAGATCAAATAGATCAACAGCTGGTCAGCACCCTAACATTCATCTTCTCCCAAGGCCAGTCGCAGATCCTGCAGTCGGGGCAGAAAGGCCCCCAGCCTCCGTGGTGAGAACAGTGGTTGCACTTCTTCAGCCATGGTTGTGATGTCATAAGGGATCAGTTGTTCCATAGTCGGGCTGACGATGCAATTCCTGGGGGTAGATTGTGGCAGCGTGGAGTTCATGCTCTGCCCATCACCTTAATTGTTGGGGAAGTTGCAGCTGTGGCGTTCCCCTTAAAAGGAGACTGTGCTGCATGAGCTGCTCTTTCTTGTTGTTGAGCTTTTGGGTGCCATGCCACAGCTCACTTGGTCCTCCTCAACTGATTGCTGTGCGGTCTGGCCGTGCTATCCCATGAGCACCTGGGTCTGCTGTCATCAGAGCTGGGGAGCCTTGACATTGGATTGGTTGCGTGAGTATTGCGTCACTTCCTGTCTCCTCTATCGTTCGTTGGTTGCATTGTGCACGGGGTGCCGTATTCACTTAATATTGAACACTTGGTGTGTTGTATTCACTTTACTTAAAATTTTGAACACTTGGGACATTCTAGTCACCTGATATCAACAGTGAGAAACAACCCATATTAAACAAATACAGGGCTTCGCCGATCACTAGCGTTAGCATGGCCTCACCGTCTGTGCAAAATGTTTAGTTACTCCTCTGCCTCCCTTAGTGAAGGGAATAGGTGCAAAAAGTGTAGTTTATTTATGGCTATGGAGGCGAGACTTAGCGAGCTTGAGACGCGGTTCTGCAGTTTGGAGTTAGCTGGAGTTGCGTCAAGTAGCCCTGGTAAGCTAGCTGCGCCGCCGCCCAGCTAGCGGTCCCCCGCAGCAGCCGAGCAGCCGACTAGCCAGGGCGGCTGGGTGACGGTTCGTAGGAAGCGTAGCCCAAAACAAAGGCCCACGGTGCACCACCAACCGCTTCCCGTGGCTAACCGCTTTTCCCCACTCGGCGACACACCCGCTGAGAAACCGACCCTGGTAATTGGCGACTCTGTTTTGCGCCACGTGAAGCCGACTCCAGCGACCATAGTTAGGTGCATTCCGGGGGCCAGAGCGGGCGACATAGAAGCAAATTTATGGCTGCTGGCGAGACGTAATCGTAAATTTGGTAAAGTTATTATTCACGTCAGAGCCAACGACACCCGGCTTCATCAGTCGGAGGTCACTAAAATTAACTTGGAGTCGGTGTGTAACTACGCAAAAACGATGTCGGACTCCGTAGCATTCTCTGGTCCCCTTCCCAATCTGGCCAGCGATGAGATGTTTAGCCGCATGTCATCGCTTCATCGCTCCTGTTCACCAATGTCAGATTGTTCCATCAGTTTAGTGGTAGATGTGGACTCTCAGAATCTACTCGGTGGAGCTTTGTGAGCTAGTAATGTGTTTGTTCTTCTCTCTTAAGGTCACCACACTTCCCTCCCTTCGTGAACAATTTTGCCGGATCTCTTCCCCGTGTCGAGCAAGTTTTTTCCCCCCTGTGGCGTTTAAGATTTCTTTCAGTTAAATAAACCCTTTGATACCAAGTTGGCTGTGTTCTGTCTGCATCCGGGACCTGTTCAAACTAAACCGTAACAACGGGTGTGGGGTTTTTTTTATACCAAAGTTATTTGTCATATGGTTGTTTTCGTCCACACCAAAACTGGCATTTTGAAAGCCTGAATAAAAAAATGTCCTACAGAGAGGACAAATCTCAAAACGCCGCCCTGGTGTTTCCACGTCTGTAATGTATAGTCTATCTCGCACATGCACTTACTCCACCACCAGCAAAATCTTTTTCTTGTTGTTGTGGTTAGTTTTCCTTTAATCTTATATACATGCTCCATTATTTCAAACCAAGATCTCTAAACGCTCTAATCTATTTTTTTACAATTTCTCCTTATCTCTCTAAGTGCCATGTCTGCCAATGGTTCAATCATTTTGGATATCATTAGATGTACATTTTGCAATCTTCTCATCCTTCTCCAAGGGACACTCCATCAGCAGCAGGCTGTTTTTTTTCCTCTTTGTCATATGTCATCACAATGACAACATCATCATTATCCCTTTACGATGCAGGATGGCTTTCATATTGCAAACAACCCTCTCATTAAAAATTCTGTAAAATTGCGTCCTAAAAGATATATAAAAGGTAAATTTGTTGACAATATGGTACTTACTTTTTCATATGTTACTCTAGAGAGATATAGTTCAGTTTATATATTAAAAAATGTAAACTTTGCTGGTCTGAAAACAATATTTTTTTAACACTTAAAATATACATCTCATGCATTTATGTAAATACAGTGTGTAGCTTTCTATGCTATGTATGTAGCAAAAGACTTTTATTTTTATATCTAAATATTTAAATATATCCTATTTTCATTTTTGTTTCATTGAGTTTGTTTTTGTTTTGGTCCCTCTTCTGAACTGTTGATACAGTATATTACTGTCAATCAAATTTAATTTTGCTAAATATTTGCTTTACATGAGATAATGTTTTAACTAATATATAATAATATAAAAGACTACATCAAACAATGACGCTTGAAATAATGTCAAGATTAAAACACATTCTATCTAATGATACAATCAAACATCCTTACTGCACACACTCTTGTACTTAACAAATCATTTAATAAAATAATTACAATCAAGAAAATGCCAGTTCATCCCCTTTTATCCATTCAGAAGGTGAAAAATAGGTATACTGCCTTGTGACCGCTAAAAAAAAAAAATTTCCATCCAATACAATTACAGTATAATTTTTTAAAAATGCATCTGCATACATGTTAAAACACATTTTGCACTTACCTTGAATTAAGAAAACAGAATTACTACAAGTACAACATGCTTTATTATTTGAAATCTTTGTGGAATACACATAAGTTTAAAATACTTTATCTGGTTTTTCAGCCACTGGGAAACCCTATCAGGAGCAAATGTTCCCCGAAAACATGGCACTCAATCGTGCTATGTTGATTCACAGTAATGACACTACTTTGCCAAGTACTTTGTCAAAATTCTATGCAAAAAGTACATTTGATAAATAGTTTTTGTTTCTGTTGTACTGGTTTAATAGTTCAATGACAAACGCTTAAATGTATTTATACAAGTTTTAGTCACCTTTAATGAACTCATCATTTTTTAACAGAATTGTCACCTTTGGAGGTTGACACTTGACAGGTTGATAAAATGTTTTTGTGTTTTTTAAAAATAATTTGATCAATTTTAGTGCTACCATTGTCAATTTCATCACTTTCACTTTACCATCTCTTAACAATCAGTTGTCCAATTTGAAGCAGTTAATAAAAAGGAGCTTTGACAATCAGTTTGTAAAATGTTCACATTATTAATAACTAATGGACAGGAGTGCATATCACAGATGGTTACACCTACAATACTAAAACTCTGCAAAATCTAATAAATTTAACTTAAGGATCTGCTGCTAGAAAACTGTTACTGCTGCTATTTTTGACTGGTTCCCAGTATGCAAGCACATTCATTACATCTTACATACCAGTAACAGTTAAAAGCTGATATATTGCTGTTTTACATTTTGCATTTACATGCTAATAGTACAAACATTACATAGGTCTACAAGAACAACATACAGAGCAACAACAACATATTTTCTATCTGATATTTTGCTGCATTTCAGTTTTAACACATCCTTAACAAAGTGTCTTGTCAGGCATATCACATTGTGTTTACTGTGCACAACACAAGTATTTTCTTTCCTTTTTATAGGAAGCATTGTCAAAAAAGTCTTAGTTTTATTCAATACCGTTATACATGCTATAAAGGTAAACAAAGCTGACATCTCTTTTTATTCATGCTATGTACACAGGCTAATTGACCACATTGTTATTTTGTGCAAAATCTACAACCACACTATGGAAAATATGGTCTGGTGATAACTTACACAGTCTGGCATGGACACAATGGAAATAACAAAAATGTTTTCATAAAGTAAAGTTTTAAATACACATCATCATTTCATGACATTGGCTTCCTACATTCTGACACTGGTTTCCTGTACAACTGATTTTTACTTATTACTTTCTCATCCCACAACACATAGGTCAGACCCCAGTTATCTAAATTAATTATGCATCATGCAGCCCCTCCTCAAGTAGTCCATGTCTGGTTGATATTGAGGTCTTCTCTGAGGCTAAATGCTAAAGACTCTCCTCGAATTTGGGACAACCTGCTCAAGACCAAACAACTTTTACTGATAGACTGATATAATTTTTGAATGTGTTTCTTAAAAATATGGTATTGTCATTTTAATGTCCTTAATTTTTATTATGCAGCTATTTTTGTTCAGAAACTTAAAATACTGGCATATAAATGGTGCTACAAATACAAATTATGCTGATTATTATTACAATTGTTACTTTTATTTTTAAACATTACTTATGCGAACACTATGAGGAGCATCTCTCTGCTCCCCTCTTTCTCTGTATCTCTGTTCCAAACAAATCTTGTCTGCATCGGATGCCTTGGACACAGTCTTACAACCATTGCCGTGGTACCCATTTTCAGGGTTGGCTGGTTTAAAAATGGGCATGATCTTGGCCTTAGATACTTTGTCAAAGAAAGCAAAATTTGCAACATATTTGCCTGATGAGGAAAGGGAGACAACAGGAGGGAACTCATATCCCCACAGAATCTCATCTGGCAGATACGAGGTGCGAACCTGGCAAGTGGCAGAGGTTGGTTCAATTGTAGCACTCATGATTACCAGGAGTTCAAAATCTGCCAAGTCTGGGTCTGTCCAACCTCCACCTGTTGGAACAGAATATCATAACAAGAAGTGACACAGTATAATACAGTCACGTATAGAGGATGAAGTATAGACTCAAGTAAATTAAGAGGTGTATTTTTGTCATATTAGTGCACATCACTGGAGTGCTTTGAATACAGCTGCAGTTGCGGTGAACTATTAAAACTAAATTTAGGATAACTGATGTATTATTTTACAAACAGAAGACATCCAAAGAGATGCCAACAAGGTCCACAACAACTGACAAAAACCTTTTCATTTTCAAATGTATTACTATTAATTATGTCTTGGTATGGTATTGGTATTACCCTGAGGGAGTTATCCTAAAGGGATCAATAAAGTTGAGTTGAAGTATGGTGATGTGTGGTGAGGATTCATGTCTGAGGAGACGCTGACTATCAGAATCAATTTACAAATATAGGAACTCAACAGTGTAGATTATTGACCATTTGATCACCAGCAGCTATGTTTAATGTTTTCATGAAAAAAGAGTTTTGTGGTCTTACCTTACTTAGAAATGTAAAAGTAAAAATTCCTTACTTTTGTAAATTACAATTGTTGAATAAAAAATAAACAAAAAAGCCATAGTTGCCAGCTCACTGTCACTCTGTAGCTGTGGTGTTGCATAGAAATCTCTGGGCTCACAAGGACCCTCTTCAATGCAAGCGAGCTACCTGCCTTACCGAGTGCCTCATTACTGACATTTCAAAGTTGGTGAACACATGAATCAGGTTACACACATACACTATATACATCAAGTAAACTATGGAAAGCGGGGATAGCAGTTATATTAAAGGTGTTTAAAACCTTTGTCTGGCAACAAACAGAAAGACATGCTCTAATTGTGGTATGCTATAACAGAGGGATTTCCTGATTCAAGTTGAGGCTGAGCTTGCTACTGTAAATACAGTGACTCTTCCCATTATTTGAACAGGACATGTGAAACATCAGCTTTTTTAAATTGAAAATAATCAAAATTGTTTAACTTAAATGGAAATGTACCATAATTTACGGACTATAGGCCACTACTTTTTTTCTAAACTTTAAACACTGCGGTTTATTCTATGGTACGGCTTATTTATGTTTATTTTCCTGGCGCACTATCACAACTATTGTGAATAAGTCATTTTTACTAACCCTCATCAACATGGAAAACACGAGAAGAAAAGCATATGATGCGGCTTTTAAGTTTAAAGCGATCACTCTGGCGGTTGAAGAAGGAAATCAAGCTGGCTCACGTAATCTTGGCATACATTGTGGTAATCAATGGCGAGAAGGTGGAGACGCCCGACTGAAGAACTGATCGAAAGCAAAGAGACGACAAAAGCTTTTAGACATAAACATAGCAGGTGGCCCAAGCATGAAAACTTTCTGGAAGACTGGGTCAACACACAGAAAGCAGGCGGTCACGGAGTTTCCGCTGTACAAATCAGAATGAAGGCAAACGCAATCGCCACCGTGATGAAAATAGAAGATTTTAGAGGTGGGCCATCGGGGAGTTTTAGATTGTTCATTGTTTGAGTAAAAAAGCATAAACAACGTAATTTGTGTGTAGCTGATACAAATGTATATTTCAAGGTAGCTGCATTACAGACACCGTTAGAAAAAACAAACATTTACCGGTACGATATATTTATGTTGCTAAGCGGATTAAATTAAAAGTTAAAAAATCCTGATGTGATGAAAATTGGATTTAAGGTCTCTGTATAAACATACACGTGAAAAGTGTGGCTGTTGTTTCTTACCTGTCTGTTTGTCACTTGTCAGTGACTCGTCTCTTACGGTAATAAAAACATATACCGGTACTGAATGTTTTCGATCTAATTTTTCATATTACTACGTGGGATACCTGCGGCTTATAATCTGGTGCGGCTTGTAAAAAATTGATTTTCTTTCTAAAATTAGATTATGCGGCTTTTAATCAGGTGTGCTCTGCAGTCCAGAAATTACGGTAGTTTATAATTCAAAAACATCATTAGTGACAATATGGTGTTGCTGTCAACATAAGAAATCTTTACCTTGAGCTGCCCATGCCCTCAGAGGGCTGTTGCCATCAATGAGGTGGTAGAATGTGAGGGGCAGACTCAGGAAGGGGCTGTCACTCGACGTATCTACTTGGAAAGACACATTTCTCTGGTCAAGACGAACTGTCTCACTTTCCTTAGTCAGAGAGGTTTGGAGTAGTTTTCCAGTCACCTTCAGTAGAAAAGGAGCAACAGATTTTAGCTGTCCCTCAGGGGTCAGAAGTGTCTGTGTTACTTTACAGAGATGGCTGTAAACCAAAATGGACCATTACAACAATATCTCTTCATGATCGATCAAATTAAAGTTCACTTTATATTTAAACTAAAAGATCCCTACCTGACACCCAATCAGAAGGCTTTTACGCATGTTTGCCACCCTGATCATTAAACACGGTTGACCTTCATGGGTCGTCACCACAGCATGTTGGCTAAACTTCACTGTCTCACCCCGTTTCTTTGGCCGAGCAACCTGAGGAGGAAAAAATAATAAAATAATGAGCTGTTTTGGGCATAAAAACACTTTATTCATTATACTTTTTTCAGTATGGAAAAAAGGGCAATGTATTAATGAATACAAAAATAATGCTAAAATAACTCAAATATGTATAAGTAATGTAGGAGATGGTGGAGGAGGTGTGGATCAGTCGAGATTTGTTCAGCCCTCACCAGGTGGCGACATGCAAGAGTGAGACATGCAATTTCGTTGTCCCCTAACCACATACAAATGATTGGATCCATCCCTTTCTTCAATTTTTAATCAAACTGAAGCTATTAAAGTGATCTATTGGGGCAAAAATGTGTTTTATGGTGAACTTACAATTTTGAAGAGGCTGTAACAAGCGATGGTTCACTGAAAAGTTTTTGAGCTTGCTTATATTTCCCCTAAATTGTCACTGACGTGCTGTGCACATAGCCTATAGTGTTAGTGAGTTTCTCAATCAGAGTGGGTTAGCGCATTCCGAAATGATTGCCGTGGCACTTACTAATGAATAGTTAACTAATATTAGCTTATTTTTGATGAGTTACTTTACACCACAAGTACTTCAGTGAAGCAAAAACTCCTGTACAAGCTACATTTGCTCTACAAATGCTACATCAATTTGAAATTCAAATGCGCTACATCAATTTCAAACATCAATTTGAAATTCAAATTGATGTAGCTAACAAAAAATATTGGAGGACCAAACCTCTACATTGACTTGTATTTTTTGTGTAGATTCTAGATTAATCTATATTCTAGATTGATATGTTAAAATTTGCAGCTTTTCTTTTTTACGTCACTATTCTTGTCATGATGGCTTAATGTCACATTAATCACCTTTGCCAGGAAAGTTCCAGTGATGAAGATCTCCATTAACATTGTAATGACTAACTGGATAATGAGGAGGAGGATTGCAGCTGGACATTCTTCAGTAATACAACGGAAACCATAGCCTATAGTTGTCTGGGATTCCAGGGAAAAGAGGAATGCCCCCGTCAGAGTCTGCATTTGCACCACACAGGGTGTGTGGTTTGATGGAGGGTTAAAATCTGGAGAAATATGATGCAACAAAAGGAAAGAAGACTATTTTATTTCAGTTTTAAATTAGTGAAAATAGTGTTTTTGAGCAAAGCACATTAAAAAGCATCAATAAAATGATGAATGATCAACAAATATCTCACCAAGCAGGTCCCCATGCACCAAGGCTACCAAATACCATAGCACTCCAAATAAGAACCAGGTTCCTGTAAAAGTGGCCGTGAATATAAAGAACTTGTAGCGCCACTGCATATCCACAAATGTTGTCCAAAGGTCACGCATGTACAAAGCACTCCGCTCGCTGACATGTTCAATTCGCACATTGCTTCGCCCATCTTTGGAGAGAATACGCCGACTCTTTCTCAAAGTTCCAACAGACATACCAGCATCTAGTAACGGCTTTAAAACATCTGTCTGTGTCTGGGAGTGGCAAACGTTCTTGGGAGGGCATCTATCCAAAGGAGGAGAAGTGACAGATGTCATCTGTTAAATAAAAAAGAAAGTTAAATTTTTTCAATAATTGCTGCCTTGTTTCCTCGTCATTTCTTTTAAATGTGTTATTTATCGAGTTCTGAAATATCAACAATATCAACTATGACAGTAGCTAATTCTGGAAAAATCAAGGGGGGTTCCCTTTATAGTAACTTTCCATCCAAGCTGACCATGCAAGAACAACCATCATCTGCTTCATAAAATTTTGAAGGATCAAAAAATAAATAATATTTAAAATGAAATAACTTTCCTGGTACCAATCATTATTGCATTATTTACTTGTTCAATCAAATCAATATTATATATATATATATATACACACAGTGATCCCTCGTTTATCGCGGGAGTTACGTTCCAAAAGTAACACGCGAAAAGTGAAATCCGCGAAGTAGCAACTTTATTTTTTTTAATTATTTTACAATGCAATACTGAACAGTAGAATGAAACCAAACATCAAAACCTGTTTTAAAGACCAAACTTTGTTTAAAACAATAATTTTAATATAGTAATACTGTACAAGATTGGAAACATTGTCACTCGCGTATTTCACGGTCCCAGCTGTGCCTCTGTGTCCTGACTCCGCTCCGCTGTAGCGTCTGTTTCTACTGAAGGCGCAGGAGTCTTTCTCCGAGAGAAGAACATTGTTATAGGCAGTTGTTGGCGTTCTTTCTTTTTCTGGGCAAGAAGATTTTTATAAACGGATATGCCACCTTCAATTATATTTGAGAACTGCAATGAACGACTCATCAAAGGGTCCCATTCTTGTGCCGTGCGCTGAAGTTCAGTGGCCATTCTCACCATGGTTGCTAAGCGACCAAGTGCAAATGTAAAGTTGGCAGAATGTACAGAAACGAAAAAACTGTTGACAAGTGAAAAATCAATACAGTACAGCGTCAATATTTTATTTCTAGACAACAGTAAAGCCCCTGAGCCAATCAGGATTCAGAGGCACTGTAAAAAAAAAAAATCCGCGAAGCAGCGAAAGATGAACCGCGATATAGCGAGGGATCACTGTATAATATTTATATAGCATCTGTTACAATCAAAATTGTTTCTAGGTGCTTTACAGAATCCAAGGGCCTGACCCCCAACAAGCAACAGTGGCAAGAAAAAACTCCCCCTTAACATTAAGAAACCTTGAGTGGGACGGGCTCATATACGGGGGCCCTCCTGCTGATGGCTGGCTGGGTAGAGAGAGAGGAGAAGGGGGAGGACAGGTAGAGGAAAGAATAGGCAGAGATCATAGAAATACATTAATTATACAAGCTGCTGGTATAAGAGTACAGTGGGTCAACAGGGTTGGAGGATGGCAGGCCAGCATACAGCTATAAAGGTGGCTAGAACTGTAGACCTGCAGAGAACTATACAAGAATGTACACAGGGATACTTTTTCTGAGCTAAGATAAAATAAACAAAAGACACTGTTGACAAAAAGGACTGTTCATTAGTAAAAGAGAGAAAGAAAGAGAAAATAAGATAGCGAGGAAGTGAGAGAGACAAGACTCTTATTAGTATTCTGGAGTGAAAAGAAAACACCCTTCCTTCCTTCCTTCCGTCCATCCGTCCTTCCTTCCCTCGGTTTCTTCTTTTATTTCACATTAATTAATGCTAAAAAGGATTGCAGGACACATGTAAATAGGGTAAAATGTACATACAAAAACTTTTGTCTTTTTCTCTTGCTGTTTGACTTTGTTGTGAATTCGATTTTTACAGATCATACCCTCCAGAATTTTTAAATGCTGTTAAAATGAAAACAGATGAACAAAAGAAACATCGTTATGAAGTGTGTCTGAAAACATAAATTTTAAAATGTTTGACTTCAATACAAGGTGAAGTTATTGTATTGTTTAGTTACTACACATTGATAAGTATGTATTGATAAGTTGTGAATTACATTAGACAAAAAAACAAAAAACAAAACCAATACACTTCCACAAAAATCATTTTAACTCTATGCTATTTTGGAAATTTTTTCCAACATTATATTAAATGTGTTAATATTTTTTTATTTAATTTAAATTAACTTTGAGTAAATAGTGTTAGTTTATAAATTGTATTATACTTTTTCATTTTCCATTTTTGGGTGTAGAAAAAAACCCATTTATATTCTTTGTTTTAATGATAATTTTCTTTTGTGTTCAGTGTACCTTTGTGGGAAATTAATTTGCTTACCTTCAAAGTTGCAGATGCAATATAACTGAAGGGGTGGTTGGAGCTTGCTGAGTTTGCCTTGTCTTTGCTGTCATGTCCATACCACAGAGAGAGTTGAGACTCCACTTCTGAAAGAAGAGTTGCATCACCAGCCAGAAGCACTCCAATATATTCATACACTAAAAATTAGAATGAAGTCATCCGTGGCTTTTGCCCCCTGTTTATGACCCAAACCCCAGTCTGGCAGCTGAGTGCTAAAAGACAGGAGGTGGCTTTATAACAGTTATCTCTCTCACATTTATTCTTTCCCTTGGTATCTCTCTATCTCTCTCTCTCTCTCTCTCTCTCTCTCTCTGTCTCACACACACACACACACACACACACACACACTAATAAACTCACGTAAATGCTGTAATAATTGATTCCCCTCAACTCCCAATTTTGTTTAAGTAACCTAAGTGATCATCATCACACAACCTTGAAAACAGATTTGTTTTCTCCAACATGCATTCATCTCCTTAACTGCAACACATGCCAATAGATTCACATTCTTTGGGCCTCACAAGCACATTGTCCACACATTCAGTCAAACACATGCCAACAGAAGAGCCCAAACAGACCACCTCCTGCAGCCCACAGAAAGACACACAAACCCCCTTTAGAGGGGCACAACAGAGCCCCCATTCATAAATTCTCTGCCCAGTATCTGTACAGAGTGTCCAGTTAAGCAACACACACATATGAAAAGAAGCAATCGTGAGGTGAATACAACACCATGTTTTGCCTCAGGAGAGGTTGACGAAGCATTTTTTGACCAAGGCTAAACAAGCTGATAGGATGGGATAAGACCATTGTCAAGCATGCTTAAGAGAACCTCGGTGTGATTGAAGTTCAGAAAAGGCAGTTTTCATGATGTGCTTTCCTATACAAACAATTTTAAGAAACAGTGCATATTAAAAAAAGCCAAACAAGGTTCATTTAGTAAGTTTTTTTTTACTTACATCTATTAGGTTTTCTCAATGTCAGAGTACACTGTGCACTGTGCCATAGAAAAATAACAGAAACTAGAACACAAATCTTGGATAGCACACAGTGTCATACCAAAATTATCAATATGGTGTATGGAGATCTACTTTTATCGACATTATTTTGGACAGTTGAGCTGTATTGCATTATACTTGTGCTTCAATCCTGAGCGCAGAAAAATATGTTCACAAGCACAAAACGTTCAGGCAAAAAAAAATTATTCTATGCTTTGTTGGATCGCAATACGTATGTAGCTGCCGATCCGCGTGTTCGTTGAATGAAGACTTCGAGAAGAAAAGTACCAATTTCAAAATGTATTTGACAATAGAACCAATTCCAGATACAAATATTACAGAGCTCCGGGCCAGTTCATAACCCTAGCAACAACAGAGTTAATTGTCAGGGCACGAAGTCTGACAACCTAACTATCCCTTGGCCCAGTCTTTTATAGAAACACACATGCAAATTCTCAATGTTCATGCAATCCAATCCAGTTCCTCTGCTGAGATGTCCTCGTCCTCTTCCTCCAGTCCCTTTGGTGTTGGTAGAGTTCTTCTTTTCCATTGTTTTCCCAGTGGCCAGATCCCATTCTTCATGCAAATGTGATCATCATCAACCCCCCTGATGTCGCATTTACAATGAGTGTTTGACACCCCCTGCCTGACTGGCTCCTGCCTGACTGGCTCCTGAGATAACAATAGAACAAACAACAATCCTGCAAATGTCTCTGTTCTTTATTACATTTGTTAATGAGTCTACCTTGCCTAACTTCTAAGGGAAGACAGAAACATATGGTGAAACACATAACAAGATAAAGACAATTCTCAACAGCTTGCAACCATTTCTCTGCCCCTTGACAAACCCACTGATCCAAGCTGTGCATGCTTATAATGGCCTCTGTTCTTGCTTAACTTGGAAAAGCGTTACATTTGTGTCAAACAAGCAACCAATTGGAGAACTGGAAAGGCTAAATTATGATTGGCCGTTTTCTAACCTCATAACCGCTAACATTGAATGACAAGCCTAATCATTACACGTGTTTGATGACTTTTTTGTCAACTGACTTCAAATGACAAAAGAACCTCCAGAAAATGACACACCACAGCATCAGGTGAGTTATATCTAAATTTAAAAGATATATACAGTATATTATAGTTTTATGATATATTGTTATTTACAATGCCCTTGACTAGCTAACCTATTATATAACCATAGTGCACCAAGTGCACTCTGTAACCATAGTGCACCGTAACTATTGCTATACTGCTAATTTAAGATAATTTAAAGATTTAGAAAAGTGGGCCTAAGGAGTTGGCATTTGTCCTGAGACAAGGGTTGCCACCTTTCTGAAATGACAATAAGGAACAGGGGCACTAGATGTGGGAAGTGTCATGGGTAGAAGCAGGACCCAGATGCAACACACAAACCACAGAGAAGAACTTTCCCAGTGATTGAATTTTATTAATAAACAGTCTCTGTTCATTCACGAACACAGTGTCCAAAGATTCCAGTAAATAATCCCACAAATTGGTAAGCCCCAGAAAAGAACTTGTTCCAGGACGACTAGAACTCAGGCAAATGATAAAAGACAGGGAGTGGGCAAAGACTTGGTCAGACAGAAGAATAAGCAGTTTACAAGGGTAGGAGCAGCACAGGCAGGTTGAGAACAGGCAGGGTTGAAACCAAGAAAACAATCCAACGAATAAAGCTGGAGAGTGGGGCATGAGCACAAAAACATTCTGGCAAAGAGTTTCAAACAAGTGTGCTAGATTGCAGTCAATGGGAAAACCCAGGTGTGCACGAATGAATTCATTAGAATGGACCAGACTTTGACAGAACTCCCTATATAACCACCACCCACTGCAGGACAAGGCATTGAAGACGTGCTGGCTCCACCTATTGAAGGTCTCCCTGGGACCTGCTCGGGGTTCCGCCGCTTGAGTTGAAAATGAGAGCCCCATCCAAGATGTGATGAGCAGGGACCCAGGATTTTTCTTCTGGTTCTTAACCGCCCCAATCCACCAAGTACTGTCATCCTCTTCCCCAACAAGGAGGTGGGGGAGGTGGAGTAGCCTGAACCAAAGGGCCCTTATGTACTGTCTTCACCCTGGAGACATGGACGGTTGGGTGAATCCACATGGACCCGGGCAGCTTCAATCTCACCACCACAGTATTTATCACCTTCTCATTTGGGAATCGACCGATGATCTTAGGCGCCAACTTCTGTGACTCTACTTGAATGGATTCTTGCATCATTAGCCATACAGTACTTGTTAGCTCACCTGGTAAGAGGGTGTTGGGGTTTGATGATGGTTGGATGTATAACAGTGGACAGAGGGTGGTATGAGTTTGGGATCAAGTTTGCTTGTACCTAAAGATGATGGCTTGTGCAGAAGGACAGGTTGCCTCCATCTCGTGAGAAGAGAAAAGTGGCGGTTGGTACCCATAGGTGCACTGGAAAGGGGACAATCCTGTTGCAGAACAGGTGAGGGGATTTTGGACGTACTGGATACACAGTAGCTGTTCCAACCATGAAAGATTCCTTGAAACCATGCAACAAACAGCCGTCTCCATCTCCTGGTTCATGCATTCTTTTGGGCCATTGGACTAAGGTTCAAAGGCTATGTCTACCGGCATGCCATGGATATGGAAGACATGAAGCAGAACCAGCTGAGCTGTGGCTGAGCTTTCTTGGCTGAGGGGAGTTTGGGTAATGGTATGAGATGGGCCATTTGACTAAGCCTATCCACCACAAATACGATGACTATGTTGTTCCAGGATGGGGGTAGACAGTTAACGAAGTCCAGAGATATGTGGGACCAATCCACAGGCTTCTTCTTGCAAGGTGGCCTACCAGAAGTGTTGCAGAAGAACATCTCATGTTCTTTGGATGACAGGTGAGTCATGAACCATGGCCCTACTACAGAACCTTGGACCTTAGAGCCGGCGGAACAAACAAGCGTTCAAGAGATTCCCCAAGACAGTGTGGCAACCACACAGGGGGAAAGGAAGAATGGTTTTAGGCTCCTCTCCTGGGTTTTCCCCCTAGAGAAATTTCCGAGACAGGGCATTGGATTTCACAGGAACCAGGATTGTAGGAGAGGGTGAAATGGAAACAGGTAAAAAATAAAAATAAAGGCACAGTGTGCTTGATACGAGTTTAATTGCTTGGTGGTTGTTAGAGTTAAAACAGAGCAACTCAGCAAAACCCTGCATGAATCATCAAAAGACACAGACACACGGGTAACCGTGCAAGGGAGAACGAGCACCAGTTCACTCTGGGACACCCTCCGTCGTTCTGCTGCTCCACTGCAAACCTATTCACATCAGCTTGTGAATCAGCCTATAGAATTTCATCCACTCTCAAGGTTTCAGATAAGCAGTCTCACAATAAATCTGGTATTCTGAACAAGTGTAGTAAATGAAGAGAAGTGAAAAACACTCTGTTTCTTCTCATTGTGCGATAATAATAGAATAATTATTCTCACACGGTCCAGATGTATTCCAAGTTCCTTTGGTCAGTCCATACTAGGAAAGGCACTCTGGCCTCGTCCCGCCAATGCCACCATTCTTCTAATACCATTTTAGCATTTATTGAAACAATTCTGCGACGAAGTAGTGTGTGTTGGGTCCATGTTTGGACCAGATTGTACTTTCACAAGCAGAAGCAGGACCCAGATGCAACACACAAAGCACAGAGAAGAACTTTGCCAGTGATGGAATTTTTTTAATAAACAGTCTGTTCATCCACAAACACAGTGTCCTAAAAATCCAGGAAATAAACCCACAGGTCAATGATCCTCAGAAAAGAACTTCTTCCAGGACGAGAAGAACTCAGGCAAACAACAAACTGGGTGCAAACAAAAACTTGGTCAGACGGAAGAATAAACAGTTTACTAAGCAGGAGCAGAATACGCATGTCGAGCTCACAAACAATCTGGCAAAGAATGAGTGCCAGGCACATTGTGCCAGATTGTGCTGACTGCCAAAGGGAAGACCTAGGTGTACAATTGAACTGATTAGAAAGGAGCAGACTGTGACAAGAAATGGTAGAAGTATAAATAAATTTTCTTATAGCTTTTTTAAAAAGTCATGATTGTCATGGGTTGCGGTGTTCTGTGTTTCCACTAGAAGCATGGGAGACCCATCTCTCACTGGCTGCTTCCACACCTGCAGCTAATCCACATGATTTTTCAAGTAGCCAATACCAGGTATCCAGAGTAAGATTGTTTTATCCTTGCGAGTGCTAACTCGAGCATTACAGATTCCTTGTACTAACGATTATTGCCTTGACTAACATTTGCCTTTTATCTTCTCTCCCGAAGATTACCATGTCTCCCTTCTCCAATGATCACCGCAACTCCTGTCCACTTTGCACAATTAATTAAAAAGGTTTTAACAACTGCAATCCATGAGGCACTTCTGCTCCTCTGCTGTTGTCTACTTTAAAAAATACTTATGCCTGGTCCAAATTATGTCACTATTGTTGTGGATATAGAGGTCTACACAAAAGCAATAAATGAATACTGCTAGCAGCTATATTAATAAATGCCTTTTTGAAATCCCACGGGTCTTTTTAAAATACTAGAGCCAGAGATGTGGAGGTCTGTGGCATTGATGGTATGTCCCTGGTGTAAGCACTCTACAAAAGTGTCACACTCTGCTCCAGCCCATGGACTCAGTACCTTTCCACTGCCCTGCTCACACCACACCCTCTGATCACCACACCTGCTCTCAGTCACTGATCACACACCTGCTCTCAGTCACTGATCACACACCTGCTCTCAGTCACTGATCACACACCTGCCCTCACTCATCAATCAGCTCACCTACCAGTATATATTCTTCAGCCTCACACTCACTCAGTGCCAGATTGTTCTCTGCTATGCATGACTTTCCAGCGTTTACCTGCCTGTCTTCCCGGTATCGACCCTGCCTGTTCTGCCTGACCCCTGGTAAATTAACTGTCTTCCGTTTTGACCACGAGCTCAGCCAGTCTCCCTCTGGATTGTTTGCCTGATTCTGCCTGCCTCCCGGTTACTGACTTTTTGCCTGCCTCGACCAAGTCCACTGCCCCGCCCTCAAACTGTTCTTTGTTTGCCAGATTGCAGTTAATAAACCTGTTAACTGATCATCAGTTCATTGCCTGTTTTGTACTGCACTTGGGTCCGTACCATACCCGTCACAAGCTTTGAAATTCATGAAATTATAACCATTTAATGAGCCAGCTAACAGAGCTTTGAAAGAGGTGTCTAATTGGATAACATTTTTTCAAGAAAGTAACCATTTAATTGCTGGTGTGATTTTGACAGTAACCTTAACTGTAGAACATTGATGAGAGCAAATGAATTGCAGTGATATAAATCAGAACTTTTAACAAATAATGTTATTCTACTCCTTTTTCTTGGTCCAGAATATAAAGCCTTGGCCCTGAAGCTTCCTTTTGGTAGAGGGTTTTTATGTTCACACCAAAAGTGACATAACGGAGTCTCATTGGTCATTGAGGATCTCTTCCCCGACAGGCAGAGTCAGCAGCAGTCAGAACTGTATTTTTTTTTTTTTTATTATAATAAAAATCGCCCAAGATTAATTTTCAAAAATATGGGATTATTGGTATCAGTACAGATGTCATTGTATTTAAATAGATGTAGTGTATGTGTGTAGAAAGTGTGCTACTTGGTGTCAGCAATAGGCTCTGACCCTACCATTTTATTGCTGTGTTGACTTGCAAACTGGAGAAAAAAATAACAGTTGTTTACCAGATGTTGCTCCCCTGACCACTGTGTATCAAAACATATGGATTTAAACAGAAGCAAGACAGAAAGTGGAGCACATGAAACCTTCAACATCCTTAAACCCAGAAGGAAATCTAGCATATTTTGGTAATTACAGTCATTATTATAGTGACATACATTATTACATTTAAAAAGGGTCAAAGTCATCTACATCTAGTAACACTGCTATTGGCCTAAACATAATCATCTGACAGATTTGTGTCACTCTGCTGGTTCAGGGTTTCCTCTCCTCCCCTTCTCTCAGTCAGTGATGATGTCAGTAACACATTTGTCTAGTTTTTTTGCCTCTCTGTAGCCTTTTCATCAGCTTGTTGATTGCAGACCATCACATTCCAGCTAAAGGCAGAATCATGTTGATATGTCAGTATGAAGAAAAGTTTTATCTGAAATTTGAAATGATAAATTTCTAGCAGGAGAGCCATGTGAAAAAATTGGACTTGACAAAAGACTGCATGCACTTAAAATGGAATTGAGAACAGAAAAATTTAACTAAGCCATCAAAAGAGAACATTACCTTCTCTGCAAAACAGAAGTTGTAGCTGAAATGGATTTTGGCAAACTGAATGAAGAAATCTCATTTGTGTACTTTCAACACATTTTACGATTTTAAACATACAGATTTAAAAGGCTTCTGTTGAAGATTTTGGCTGCACCAGAACTCCAAAGGTGCATCTGAAACTTAACAAAAGTAAGTGTAAAATTATGGCAGAAATAAGATACAATGGACATGTGCTCATTGAGAAAAAATTCAAACCTGATATTAAAAGTGGTTGAGTCAGAGAAAACATGCCTGTGCCAGAGGATAAATTAATTAATCCCAAACCTTTCAGATCAAAGTACCCCTCCGAGGAAGTTGGAAGGACTGGCACTGGGTGTCACAGCTCCGTTCCCTCCTGTCCCTCTGCCTCAGTAATTTTCCACTCTCCCTGCCTCTGCTCCACTCTACCTGCCAGCCACTCCCACCCCATCAGCTCAACGCCACTCACCTGCAAGCACAGCTGCAGCGTATTCCCAATCAGCCCTTCTTAAAAGCCTCCCCTGCACTTTCACTCCTTGGCAGATTGTTCTTCAGCATTTCCATGCAAGACTCTCCAGCACTTCTTACCTGCCTGACCTCCTGTTGCTGAACCTGTTTGCCTCTGACCTGCCTGCACTGCCTGTCTCCTGGTAAACTCACCAGCCTTCCATCCCTGACCATGACTTCTGCTTCAGCGTTTCTGGTTCCTGTCTGCTCACCTGGTCCTGACTTTGCTACTGCTCGTCCTCAGTCTGCTCTGCTGCATCGTTGGCCTCATGTCCTGTAAACCCCTCTCTGTCACTCCTGCCTGCTGTAAACGGAACTGTATGGTTCCGAGGGTTCATGTCCTCCCCCCTTGGTTCCGCATTCTGGCTCAGCTCATCCCGTTCCCCGAGCCTGAAACCCATAGACTTTGTGTGGGCCCCGAGCCTGAAGAACAAACTGTTTGTCTGTGTACTAATAAAGGTCCTTACCAACGGTCCCAGCTTTCCAGAGTGCTGCTTTTGGGTCCCAATTGCACCCATCACACTGGGAGTAAGAGCAGCAAAGTGTTTATTCAAGCAGTACTCATATGTCATAAAACCATGTATCTTATCTGTTGTTACTCTGAGGGTTGAGACGGACAGTCAGTATGAAATGACTCCAGGGTGTTTATAGACCCAAACGCTATGTGCAAATTGACAAAGAATTGCTTGCAATTGTGGCCAAAGAAATTCATCAGTAGCTATTTGGAAGATATTGATGTAGAATGCCCACTTACGGAAGGCAGTGGAGGTGCTGGGTGCAGATCAATGCAGCAATCAAAGAAGCAGGGAGAGAGTATGCTGCTTCCTGAACAATTGCTCAGATCATGAGCAAGTTCTTGGGGTTCAGTGATGGCCCAAGTACAGTGGGATAGGAGGATGAGGGGAAAATGAAGAGTTGGATCTGATTGCAGTGAGTTTACAGAGATTAGGGTGAGTGCAGTTTAATGAGTTAGCTAGGTTAGAGGTCTTCTGTCCAGGTCCAGAATAGTCTTAGAGTTCTGGCAGCAATGTGTTCGGAATGTTGGCCTGCTTTATGACATCCTGCTCAAAAAGTTGAAGTCGACCAAGAAGCTCAGGGGAAGAGAATTTTGGAAATAGAGGAGCATGTCATAGAGTCAGACAAGTGATCACAGAGCAGGAAGAGACACCACTCACCAACACTCCTGCATGCGCTGGAGAGATACTGGACAGGACTCGAATAAATGGCCAAATTCACAGTACAGACAGGCCTGCGTAGTGAGCCTCCTCTTGGACAGGGTTAAAACAGGCTCTGCCCTGCTGCATTGGTTCCTCCGAGGCAGGGGAAGAAGGGGGCGGGGCTGGTTAATTCCACTGGAAGACAGCTGGTGACAATGGTCAAGGCAACAGAGCAGATGCGAGGAAGAAACCTAAAAGACCTCACCCTCCGCCTTTTCCTGAGATGATTATCAAGGCAGCTGGCAAGCAAGACCAGGGCTTCAAGGTCCGCCATCTCATCTCAAACCATTAACTCGTCTTTACCATTAACTCAGCTCCTCACTTAATCCCTTTACAAAAGCCCCTCTGGATTGCGAGTCATTCCAGCTGCTTTTAGCCATGGATGTCCGAAAGTAGATGGCATAGTCAGCAACTGATGCTGATTCCTGGTAGTGTTAAGAGCTGGGTTTCTGACTCGTTGCCCTGAACCAGATGATGGAAAACCCATTGATGGTCAGCAGTTAGAGACTCAAAAATTAGAGGAGACTGGCGTCCTTTTTTCCATCACAGCTGTGGCTGACTGTGCAGCTCTTGTCGGGAAAGATTTTGTCCAAAAAGTAATCTAGATACATTTTTAAATGAAAAGCCACAAAACACTGATTGGAAAGTAAGTTTATATTGCACAATATGGAGACAACAAAACTCCAGTACAGGTGTACATCAGAATAGCCCCCCCCCCCTTCAAGTTCAGACAGGCTATATATACTGATTGGTGAATTATTCCTGTTTGGTTGCCAAACATGCAGTGACCATTTAAAGATGTATTCACAGGCTCCAAGCTCCTGCTCACCATTGCATGTTTCCTAGTAACTGAACCTTTTGACATTAACAATCTTATTAAGCAACCAAGTACTTGTTGTCGATATGATAAACTCAACATCGTACTGGAAGCTGGAGAATTTCCTTATCACTCTGCCTGACTATAAATCAACAATGAATGCTATTTTTGCCTTAACAGAAGGATAGGTGAGGTTGGAAATCGATCACTAACAAACACTTTAGCAACAAGCTGATGCACTACTACCTCACCCGAGTATCAAGCTGGGATGGGCACCTGAGGTTCCAGAGCAGTGGAATAGAGTCTACTATTGATGCTGTTGAAAAGTCCTAAGGTGTTGCGGTGTGGCAAATAAAACTCGGAAGTGAAATCACAGATTTAAGACCTTTATTTCTCAGCTGAGGGCTATGACACACAAGCACGCTACGCATTTCACCTGTGAGTTTCCGCACTGCCAGTTTCACAGTTGCAGCATTCTACCTAATATGGAATTGTTTCTCACAGCTGACCCTCCACAGGCGACAGATGTTGGGTAGATAATATAGTCTATAACATCCTGTCCTTCACCTTGTATGAGGTGCTTTCTCACTGATAGGCATGCTCATCATACCAGTTTCAAGCTTAAGCACATACATTGTCTACAATGTCGAGGCTGCAACAGAAGGTGAGACTGGGACTGCTTGATGGAGAAGTCCAGAAACACTAACAGATAGCTCCTGAAGGGTAGTCACGATGTTGCCAGGAATCATTTTGTGTATATCATTCCAGAGAGAGAGCAACCCTGCCTCACCCCTCTCTGGATCAGAGTGCTCAACCCACCATTAGTTTTTAGAATACTTGCAATGCCACTATAGAGTGCTTGGACTACGGCTATAAAGCCACAGTTGAACCCAGAGCCAGCTAAGGTCTGCCACAGGTACTGGTGTGCAACCCGGTCATAAGCTTGGTATATGGAAATAGCAGTCTGTGTGGCCAAGGAACTGGAGAGGATCAAAATACCCCTAATATCACTGATAAACCTGTTGGGCACACAGTAGGCCTGGTCAGGGTGAATGACGGACGACCCCTAGAGAAGCTGTCTTGCACATCTGGATTACTTAACCACTCACTCCTATAAAGGTTCTAATAGAACCCAGCAGAGTCTGAGATTTCGGAGCAGCCACTCGTAGGTAAGGAGTGACTGATGTTGTTCTCTTATCTAAGGAAGAAACGGGAGGGAGCATCCATCTGGGAGGCAATCATGAATCTGGACCACAGCACCCTGTGCTGAGCCATCCAACAGGTCGGCCAAAGCTGACTTTTTGGACTTGAAGGTATTTATTAGCCCCACCACGGGCCACCCCGCAGTGGGGGAAACCCCACACATACGCACAAAACCTAATCCACAACCCCTTTTACAACCAAAAAACAAAAGGAAAATAACTCATACATACAATCATCATCCACACAATCACCCACAAGAGAAGAATGGAAGTTTCCCTACGGATTCACCATCAGCTCCTCACTCACATGTCACTTCAGAGAGAGAGTGTGAACATGCATGTGTGTGTATGTCAGGATTAGTAAATGCTTTTGGCTTATACTATTGGTGAACTCACCTCACCCTTAGAAACTCTTTCCTTCTTTCTTTGCTATAGGCCCTTCAGCTTGTCCCTTGCATATTTATTTGCTGCTTTCATTGTATTTTTTGTTGTCTCATTTCCTCTCCACTGGCCTAAATGGGAGGGGAAAACACTGACACAATGTCAGAAAAAGCTTATTTTAAGTTTTGCTTTGACCCCTTTAATTTCTTATTAATGCATTTGTTTGCTTTTAAAGATTTCTAAAATATAAAGAATAAAAATAGAACAAATGCATCATCATCATCATCATGCATCATCCAGTCTCAATCCATACAACTTTGCTATGTTTTACACATTTCCTTTTCTGCTTGCAATTACAATTTTATCATGGTGTGATATATTGATTGTGTATCGTTTATTCCCTTTATTTCTATCTTTTGACATGTATCTTTTGATATGATTCATATACTCAGTACCATCAGTATAATTAATATGACCAATATATTCCACAAGCTAGTAGGTCGAGCAGAGCAGAACGTAAATTAGTAGGAGACTGGAATGTAGGGGGGCAGAACAAGAGGGCCCAAGATGTCACCTAGGAGAGAAGTTATGACCTCCAGATAACCATATATAGTAGTGTTCTTGGTGTGAAACACTCCCCAAAAGCTAGAATATGGCCAATTAAGGTAACCAAAATGGAAGCCCACAAGCGTTGCATGATGTGTGTGTGTGTGTGTGTGTGAGATGGTGTATGCAGTCAATAAGTTGAAGGAGCAGAAAGAGCATAAAATAGGGAAGTCTGAGGACAGGAGCGGGGAAAGGGGTGTTGAGCAGAAGGCACGATTGATTTTCAGATGGAGGCGGAAGCAGGAATGGGACAGCCAAGAGGAGCAGTGCGGGCACCACTGCCTTCTTGTGGAAAATCTCCCTTCCTCCAACAATCTTTGTACAATTTTGTTGTACCAATAGGCATGATTTCAGAGGATAATAATTTTCTGAGAAGGCAGAAAGATATGTTAACTGAGGTGCCCTCTGTTGGTGCCCAGTTGTTGTAGAAAATTGAGCAGATGCAAAAAAAGACAAAAAAAATGGAGGAGATAACATTAAGCAGTCAGAGTACAACAGGGACAGCTGAGGAGGAGTCAGAGGAGGCGGGGGGTCTTAAACCAGGGAAACAGTTCCCTCTAGTGGCCGCCCCAGGAGGCATCAAGCCTTTGACAGTCTATGGCAGTTAGCTGATATCAATTAAAGTGCATCCATGCCCAAACTGATGTTTACTCGACGAGAAAACGTTAATTAAGTCCAAATGTGATTGCAAGATTAATTTTCATATGATCAAGTTGCATTCACTTTAAAAAAGTGCCGCCATGCCCAAAATGTCCAAATGTGATTTCAACATTAGTTTTTCATTTGATCCTGATGAGATCACTTCTCTTTTGGAAATAATGAAAATAATTCATGCTGAGACTGACGTTTCCTGGACGCGCAAACCTCAAAACTGTCAAAATGTCAAATTGCAACATTAGTTTTCAAATGATCCTTTGCATTCACTTTAAAAAGTGCCTCCATGCCCAAACTGTCAAAATGTGATTGCAACATTAGTTTTTCAGATGATCCTGATGCAATCAATCCTGTTTCGGAAAAAGTGCATCCATGCACAAACTGACATTGTCTCCAAGCGAAAACGTCAATTTAGTGAAAATGTAATTGCAAAATCAGGTTTTCATATGATCCTGATGCAATCACTTCTGTTTTGGAAAGAAAGCGCATCCATGCCCAAACTAACCTTTCCTCATAGCGCAAACATCATTCAAGTCAAAATGTGATTGTAAGATCAGTTTTCATATGATCCTGATGCAATCGCTTCTGTTTTGGAAAGAAAGCGCATCCATGCCCAAACTGACATTTCCTCTCAGCGCAAACGTCAATTTAGTCAAAATGTGATTGCAAGATCAGTTTTCATATGATCCTGATGCAATCACTTCTGTTTTGGAAAGAAAGCGCATCCATGCCCAAACTGACTTTCCTCTCAGCGAAAACGTCATTCAAGTCAAAATGTGATTGCAAGATCAGTTTTCATATGATCCTGATGCAATCACTTCTGTTTTTGAAAGAAAGCGCATCCATGCCCAAACTGACATTTCCTCATTCCGCAAACTCCAATTTAGTCAAAATGTAATTGTAGGATCAGTTTTCATGTAATCCTGATGCAATCACTTCTGTTTAGGAAAGAAAGCGCATCCATGCCCAAACTGACATTTCCTCATTGCGCAAACGTCAATTTAGTCAAAACGTAATTGCAAGATCAGTGTTCATGTAATCCTGATGCAATCGCTTCTGTTTTGGAAAGAAAGCGCATCCATGCCCAAACTGACATTTCCTCATTGCGCAAACGTCATTCAAGTCAAAATGTGATTGCAAGATCAGTTTTCATATGATCCTGATGCAATCACTTCTGTTTTGGAAAGAAAGCACATCCATGCCCAAACTGACATTTCCTCACAGCCCAAATGTAATTCAACTCAAAATGTGATTGCAACATTAGTCTTCATATGATCCTGATGCAATCACTTCTGTTTAGGAAAGAAAGTGCATCCATGCCCAAACTGACATTTCCTCATTGCGCAAACGTCAATTTAGTCAAAATGTAATTGCAAGATCAGTGTTCATGTAATCCTGATGCAATCACTTCTGTTTTGGAAAGAAAGCGCATCCATGCCCAAACTGACATTTCCTCATTGCGCAAACTCCAATTTTGTCAAAATGTAATTGTAGGATCAGTTTTCATATGATCCTGATGCAATCATTTCTGTTTTGGAAAGAAAGCGCATCCATGCCCAAACTGACATTTCCTCATTCCGCAAACGTCATTTAGTCAAAATGTGATTGCAAGATCAGTTTTCATGTAATCCTGATGCAATCACTTCTCTTTTGGAAAGAAAGCACATCCATGCCCAAACTGACATTTCCTCACAGCCCAAATGTAATTCAACTCAAAATGTGATTGCAACATTAGTCTTCATATGATCCTGATGCAATCACTTCTGTTTTGAAAAAAAAGTGCATCCATGCCCAAACTGACATTTCCTCATTCCGCAAACGTCAATTTAGTCAAAATGTGATTGCAAGATCAGTTTTCATATGATCCTGATGCAATCACTTCTGTTTTGGAAAGAAAGCGCATCCATGCCCAAACTGACATTTCCTCATTGCGCAAACTCCAATTTTGTCAAAATGTAATTGTAGGATCAGGTTTCATGTAATCCTGATGCAATCACTTCTGTTTTGGAAAGAAAGCGCATCCATGCCCAAACTGACTTTCCTCTCAGCGAAAACGTCATTCAAGTCAAAATGTGATTGCAAGATCAGTTTTCATATGATCCTGATGCAATCACTTCTGTTTTTGAAGGAAAGCGCATCCATGCCCAAACTGACATTCCTCATTCCGCAAACTCCAATTTAGTCAAAATGTAATTGTAGGATCAGTTTTCATGTAATCCTGATGCAATCACTTCTGTTTTGGAAAGAAAGCGCATCCATGCCCAAACTGACATTTCCTCATTGCGCAAACGTCAATTTAGTCAAAATGTAATTGCAAGATCAGTGTTCATGTAATCCTGATGCAATCGCTTCTGTTTTGGAAAGAAAGCGCATCCATGCCCAAACTGACATTTCCTCATTGCGCAAACGTCATTCAAGTCAAAATGTGATTGCAAGATCAGTTTTCATATGATCCTGATGCAATCACTTCTGTTTTGGAAAGAAAGCACATCCATGCCCAAACTGACATTTCCTCACAGCCCAAATGTAATTCAACTCAAAATGTGATTGCAACATTAGTCTTCATATGATCCTGATGCAATCACTTCTGTTTAGGAAAGAAAGCGCATCCATGCCCAAACTGACATTTCCTCATTGCGCAAACGTCAATTTAGTCAAAATGTAATTGCAAGATCAGTGTTCATGTAATCCTGATGCAATCACTTATGTTTAGGAAAGAAAGTGCATCCATGCCCAAACTGACATTCCCTCATTGCGCAAATGTCAATTTAGTCAAAATGTAATTGCAAGATCAGTTTTCATATGATCCTGATGCAATCACTTCTGTTTTGGCAAGAAAGCGCATCCATGCCCAAACTGACATTTCCTCATTCGCAAACGTCAATTTAGTCAAAATGTAATTGTAGGATCAGTTTTCATGTAATCCTGATGCAATCACTTATGTTTAGGTAAAGAAAGCACATCCATGCCCAAACTGACATTTCCTCATTGCGCAAACGTCAATTTAGTCAAAATGTGATTGCAAGATCAGTTTTCATATGATCCTGATGCAATCACTTCTGTTTTGGAAAGAAAGCGCATCCATGCCCAAACTGACATTTCCTCATTCCGCAAACGTCAATTTAGTCAAAATGTAATTGTAGATCAGTTTTCATGTAATCCTGATGCAATCACTTATGTTAGGTAAAGAAAGCACATCCATGTCCAAACTGACATTTCCTCATTGCGCAAACATCAATTTAGTCAAAATGTGATTGCAAGATCAGTTTTCATATGATCCTGATGCAGTCACTTCTGTTATGGAAAGAAAGCGCATCCATGCCCAAACTGACATTTCCTCTCAGCAAAAACGTCATTCAAGTCAAATTGTGATTGCAAGATCAGTTTTCATATGATCCTGATGCAATCACTTCTGTTTTTGAAAGAAAGCGCATCCATGCCCAAACTGACATTTCCTCATTGCGCAAACGTCAATTTAGTCAAAATGTAATTGCAAGATCAGTTTTCATATGATCCTGATGAAATCACTTCTGTTTTGGAAAGAAAGCACATCCATGCCCAAACTGACATTTCCTCTCAGCGAGAAAACGTCAAAAACGTGATAATGAGTTTTCAGATGATCATGTTGCATTCACCTCTGTTTTGAAATAAATGTATCTCCTGACCAAACGTGATGGTTTCCCCACGAGAAAACGTCAAAAACGTCATAATGTGAGCACAGCATGAGTTTTCAGGTGATCATGTTGCATTTACCTCTGTTTTGAGAAACTTGTATCTCCTGACCAAAAGTGATGGTTTCCCCACGAGAAAACGTCAGAAACGTCATAATGTGACCGCAGCATGAGTTTTCAGATGATCATGTTGCATTCACCTCTGTTTTGAAATAAATGTATCTCCTGACCAAAAGTGATGGTTTCCCCACGAGAAAACGTCAAAAACGTCATAATGTGAGCGCAGCATGAGTTTTCAGATGATCATGTTGCATTCACCTCTGTTTTGAAATAAATGTATCTCCTGACCAAAAGTGATGGTTTCCCCACGAGAAAACGTCAAAAACGTCATAATGTGAGCGCAGCATGAGTTTTCAGATGATCATGTTGCATTCACCTCTGTTTTGAGAAACTTGTATCTCCTGACCAAAAGTGATGGTTTCCCCACGAGAAAACGTCAGAAACGTCATAATGTGAGCGCAGCATGAGTCTTCAGATGATCATGTTGAATTTACCTGTGTTTTGAGAAACTTGTATCTCCTGACCAAAAGTGATGGTTTCCCCACGAGAAAACGTCAAAAACGTCATAATGTGAGCGCAGCATGAGTTTTCAGATGATCATGTTGCATTCACCTCTGTTTTGAAATAAATGTATCTCCTGACCAAAAGTGATGGTTTCCCCACGAGAAAACGTCAAAAACGTCATAATGTGAGCGCAGCATGAGTTTTCAGATGATCATGTTGCATTCACCTCTGTTTTGAAATAAATGTATCTCCTGACCAAAAGTGATGGTTTCCCCACGAGAAAACGTCAAAAACGTCATAATGTGACCGCAGCATGAGTTTTCAGATGATCATGTTGCATTCACCTCTGTTTTGAAATAAATGTATCTCCTGACCAAAAGTGATGGTTTCCCCACGAGAAAACGTCAAAAACATCATAATGTGAGCGCAGCATGAGTTTTCAGATGTCATGTTGCATTTACGTCTGTTTTGAGAAACTTGTATCTCCTGACCAAAAGTGATGGTTTCCCACGAGAAAACGTCAAAAACGTCATAATGTGAGCGCAGCATGAGTTTTCAGATGATCATGTTGCATTCACCTCTGTTTTGAAATAAATGTATCTCCTGACCAAAAGTGATGGTTTCCCCACGAGAAAACGTCAAAAACGTCATAATGTGAGCGCAGCATGAGTTTTCAGATGATCATGTTGCATTTACCTCTGTTTTGAGAAACTTGTATCTCCTGACCAAAAGTGATGGTTTCCCCACGAGAAAACGTCAAAAACGTCATAATGTGACCGCAGCATGAGTTTTCAGATGATCATGTTGCATTTACCTCTGTTTTGAAATAAATGTATCTCCTGACCAAAAGTGATGGTTTCCCCACGAGAAAACGTCAAAAACGTCATAATGTGAGCGCAGCATGAGTTTTCAGATGATCATGTTGCATTCACCTCTGTTTTGAAATAAATGTATCTCCTGACCAAAAGTGATGGTTTCCCCACGAGAAAACGTCAAAAACGTCATATGTGAGCGCGCAGCATGAGTTTTCAGATGATCATGTTGCATTCACCTCTGTTTTAAAATAAATGTATCTCCTGACCAAAAGTGATGGTTTCCCCACGAGAAAACGTCAAAAACGTCATAATGTGAGCGCAGCATGAGTTTTCAGGTGGTCATGTTGCATTTACGTCTGTTTTGAGAAACTTGTATCTCCTGACCAAAAGTGATGGTTTCCCCACGAGAAAACGTCAAAAACGTCATAATGTGAGCGCAGCATGAGTTTTCAGATGATCATGTTGCATTCACCTCTGTTTTGAAATAAATGTATCTCCTGACCAAAAGTGATGGTTCCCCACGAGAAAACGTCAAAAACATCATAATGTGAGCGCAGCATGAGTTTTCAGATGATCATGTTGCATTACCTCTGTTTTGAGAAACTTGTATCTCCTGACCAAAAGTGATGGTTTCCCCACGAGAAAACGTCAGAAACGTCATAATGTGACCGCAGCATGAGTTTTCAGATGATCATGTTGCATTCACCTCTGTTTTGAAATAAATGTATCTCCTGACCAAAAGTGATGGTTTCCCCACGAGAAAACGTCAAAAACGTCATAATGTGAGCGCAGCATGAGTTTTCAGATGATCATGTTGCATTTACCTCTGTTTTGAAATAAATGTATCTCCTGACCAAAAGTGATGGTTTCCCCACGAGAAAACGTCAAAAACGTCATAATGTGAGCGCAGCATGAGTTTTCAGATGATCATGTTGCATTCACCTCTGTTTGAAATAAATGTATCTCCTGACCAAAAGTGATGGGTTCCCCACGAGAGAAAACGTCAAAAACGTCATAATGTGAGCGCAGCATGAGTTTTCAGGAGGTCATGTTGCATTACGTCTGTTTTGAGAAACTTGTATCTCCTGACCAAAAGTGATGGTTTCCCCACGAGAAAACGTCAAAAACGTCATAATGTGAGCGCAGCATGAGTTTTCAGGTGATCATGTTGCATTCACCTCTGTTTTTGAAATAAATGTATCTCCTGACCAAAAGTGATGGTTTCCCCACGAGAAAACGTCAAAAACGTCATAATGTCAGCGCAGCATGAGTTTTCAGATGATCATGTTGCATTCACCTCTGTTTTGAAATAATGTATCTCCTGACCAAAAGTGATGGGTTCCCCACGAGAAAACGTCAAAAAACATAATGTGAGTGCAGCATGAGTTTTCAGATGATCATGTTGCATTTACCTCTGTTTTGAAAACTTGTATCTCCTGACCAAAAGTGATGGTTTCCCCACGAGAAAACAAAAACGTCAGAAACGTCTAATGTGACGCAGCATGAGTTTTCAGATGATCATGTTGCATTCACCTCTGTTTTGAAATAAATGTATCTCCTGACCAAAAGTGATGGTTTCCCCACGAGAAAACGTCAAAAACGTCATAATGTGAGCGCAGCATGAGTTTTCAGATGATCATGTTGCATTTACCTCTGTTTTGAAATAAATGTATCGCCTGACCAAAAGTGATGGTTTCCCCACGAGAAAACGTCAAAAACGTCATAATGTGAGCGCAGCATGAGTTTTCAGATGATCATGTTGCATTCACCTCTGTTTTGAAATAAATGTATCTCCTGACCAAAAGTGATGGTTTCCCCACGAGAAAACGTCAAAAATGTCATAATGTGAGCGCAGCATGAGTTTTCAGGTGATCATGTTGCATTCACCTCTGTTTTGAAATAAATGTATCTCCTGACCAAAAGTGATGGTTTCCCCACGAGAAAACGTCAAAAACGTCATAATGTGAGCGCAGCATGAGTTTTCAGATGATCATGTTGCATTCACCTCTGTTTTGAAATAAATGTATCTCCTGACCAAAAGTGATGGTTTCCCCACGAGAAAACGTCAAAAACGTCATAATGTGAGCGCAGCATGAGTTTTCAGATGATCATGTTGCATTCACCTCTGTTTTGAAAAAAATGTATCTCCTGACCAAAAGTGATGGTTTCCCCACGAGAAAACGTCAAAACGTCATAATGTGAGCGCAGCATGAGTTTTCAGAGTCATGTTGCATTACTCTGTTTTGAGAAAATGTATCTCCTGACCAAAAGTGATGGTTTCCCCACGAGAAAACGTCAAAACGTCATAATGTGACCGCAGCATGAGTTTTCAGGTGATCATGTTGCATTCACCTCTGTTTGAAAAAAATGTATCTCCTGACCAAAAGTGATGGTTTCCCACGAGAAACGTCAAAAACGTCATAATGTGAGCGCAGCATGAGTTTTCAGATGATCATGTTGCATTCACCTCTGTTTTGAAATAAATGTATCTCCTGACCAAAAGTGATGGTTTCCCACGAGAAAACGTCAAAAACGTCATAATGTGAGCGCAGCATGAGTTTTCAGGTGATCATGTTGAATTTACCTCTGTTTTGAGAAACTTGTATATCCTGACCAAAAGTGATGGTTTCCCCACGAGGAAAACGTCAAAACGTCATAATGTGACGCGCAGCATGAGTTTTCAGATGATCATGTTGCATTCACCTCTGTTTTGAAATAAATGTATCTCCTGACCAAAAGTGATGGTTTCCCCACGAGAAAACGTCAAAAACGTCATAATGTGACCGCAGCATGAGTTTTCAGATGATCATGTTGCATTCACCTCTGTTTTGAAAAAATGTATCTCCTGACCAAAAGTGATGGTTTCCCACGAGAGAGAAAACGTCAAAAACGTCATAATGTGAGCGCAGCATGAGTTTTCAGATGATCATGTTGCATTCACCTCTGTTTTGAAATAAATGTATCTCCTGACCAAAAGTGATGGTTTCCCCACGAGAAAACGTCAAAAACGTCATAATGTGACGCAGCATGAGTTTTCAGATGATCATGTTGCATTCACCTCTGTTTTGAAATAAATGTATCTCCTGACCAAAAGTGATGGTTTCCCCACGAGAAAACGTCAAAAACATCATAATGTGAGCGCAGCATGAGTTTTCAGATGATCATGTTGCATTACCTCTGTTTTGAAATAAACGTATCTCCTGACCAAAAGTGATGGTTTCCCACGAGAAAACGTCAAAAACGTCATAATGTGACCGCAGCATGAGTTTTCAGATGATCATGTTGCATTCACCTCTGTTTTGAAATAATGTATCTCCTGACCAAAAGTGATGGTTTCCCCACGAGGAAAACGTCAAAAACGTCATAATGTGAGCGCAGCATGAGTTTTCAGATGATCATGTTGCATTCACCTCTGTTTTGAAATAAATGTATCTCCTGACCAAAAGTGATGGTTTCCCCACGAGAAAACGTCAAAAACGTCATAATGTGAGCGCAGCATGAGTTTTCAGATGATCATGTTGCATTCACCTCTGTTTTAAATAAATGTATCTCCTGACCAAAAGTGATGGTTTCCCCACGAGAAAACGTCAAAAACGTCATAATGTGAGCGCAGCATGAGTTTTCAGGTGTCATGTTGCATTTACGTCTGTTTGAGAAACTTGTATCTCCTGACCAAAAGTGATGGTTTCCCCACGAGAAAACGTCAAAAACGTCATAATGTGAGCGCAGCATGAGTTTTCAGATGATCATGTTGCATTCACCTCTGTTTTGAAATAAATGTATCTCCTGACCAAAAGTGATGGTTTCCCCACGAGAAAACGTCAAAAACGTCATAATGTGAGCGCAGCATGAGTTTTCAGATGATCATGTTGCATTACCTCTGTTGGAAACTGTATCTCCTGACCAAAAGTGATGGTTTCCCCACGAGAAAAAACGTCAAAAACGTCATAATGTGAGCCCAGCATGAGTTTTCAGATGATCATGAAGAAAAGTTCTTTCAAATAAATGTCTCCAGACCCCACATGGTTTCCCACACGATGGGAAAACTTCATAACACCATGATGATTTCAGATGTTCATTTGCATTTTCTCTGTTTTGAAATAAAATGTATCTCCTGACCAAAAGTGATGGTTTCCCCACGAGAAAACGTCAAAAACGTCATAATGTGAGCGCAGCATGAGTTTTCAGATGATCATGTTGCATTACCTCTGTTTTGAAATAAATGTATCTCCTGACCAAAAGTGATGGTTTCCCCACGAGAAAACGTCAAAAACGTCATAATGTGAGCGCAGCATGAGTTTTCAGATGATCATGTTGCATTCACCTCTGTTTTAAAATAAATGTATCTCCTGACCAAAAGTGATGGTTTCCCCACGAGAAAACGTCAAAAACGTCATAATGTGAGCGCAGCATGAGTTTTCAGGGATCATGTTGCATTCACCTCTGTTTTGAAATAAATGTATCTCCTGACCAAAAGTGATGGTTTCCCCACGAGAAAACGTCAAAAACATCATAATGTGAGCGCAGCATGAGTTTTCAGATGATCATGTTGCATTTACCTCTGTTTTGAGAAACTTGTATCTCCTGACCAAAAGTGATGGTTCCCCACGAGAAAACGTCAAAAACGTCATAATGTGACCGCAGCATGAGTTTTCAGGAGATCATGTTGCATTCATTTACGTCTGTTTTGAAATAAATGTATCTCCTGACCAAAAGTGATGGTTTCCCCACGAGAAAACGTCAAAAACGTCATAATGTGAGCGCAGCATGAGTTTTCAGATGATCATGTTGCATTCACCTCTGTTTTAAAATAATGTATCTCCTGACCAAAAGTGATGGTTTCCCCACGAGAAAACGTCAAAAACGTCATAATGTGAGCGCAGCATGAGTTTTCAGGAGGTCATGTTGCATTTACGTCTGTTTGAGAAACTTGTATCTCCTGACCAAAAGTGATGGTTCCCCACGAGAAAACGTCAAAAACGTCATAATGTGACCGCAGCATGAGTTTTCAGGTGATCATGTTGCATTCACCTCTGTTTTGAAATAAATGTATCTCCTGACCAAAAGTGATGGTTTCCCCACGAGAAAACGAAAAAACGTCATAATGTGAGCGCAGCATGAGTTTTCAGATGATCATGTTGCATTCACCTCTGTTTTGAAATAAATGTATCTCCTGACCAAAAGTGATGGTTTCCCCACGAGAAAACGTCAAAAACGTCATAATGTGAGCGCAGCATGAGTTTTCAGATGATCATGTTGCATTCACCTCTGTTTTGAAATAAATGTATCTCCTGACCAAAAGTGATGGTTTCCCCACGAGAAAACGTCAAAAAGTCATAATGTGAGCGCAGCATGAGTTTTCAGATGATCATGTTGCATTCACCTCTGTTTTGAAATAAATGTATCTCCTGACCAAAAGTGATGGTTTCCCCACGAGAAAACGTCAAAAACGTCAAATGTGAGCGCAGCATGAGTTTTCAGACGATCATGTTGCATTTACCTCTGTTTTGAGAAACTTGTATCTCCTGACCAAAAGTGATGGTTTCCCCACGAGAAAACGTCAGAAACGTCATAATGTGACCGCAGCATGAGTTTTCAGGTGATCATGTTGCATTCACCTCTGTTTTGAAATAAATGTATCTCCTGACCAAAAGTGATGGTTTCCCCACGAGAAAACGTCAAAAACGTCATAATGTGAGCGCAGCATGAGTTTTCAGATGATCATGTTGCATTCACCTCTGTTGTTTTGAAATAAATGTATCTCCTGACCAAAAGTGATGGTTTCCCCACGAGAAAACGTCAAAAACGTCATAATGTGAGCGCAGCATGAGTTTTCAGATGATCATGTTGCATTCACCTCTGTTTTGAAATAAATGTATCTCCTGACCAAAAGTGATGGTTTCCCCACGAGAAAACGTCAAAAAGTCATAATGTGAGCGCAGCATGAGTTTTCAGATGATCATGTTGCATTCACCTCTGTTTTGAAATAAATGTAACTCCTGACCAAAAGTGATGGTTTCCCCACGAGAGAAAACGTCAAAAACGTCATAATGTGAGCGCAGCATGAGTTTTCAGATGATCATGTTGCATTCACCTCTGTTTTGAAATAAATGTATCTCCTGACCAAAAGTGATGTTTCCCCACGAGAAAACGTCAAAACGTCATAATGTGAGCGCAGCATGATTTTCAGATGATCATGTTGCATTCACCTCTGTTTTGAAATAAATGTATCTCCTGACCAAAAGTGATGGTTTCCCCACGAGAAAACGTCAAAAACGTCATAATGTGAGCGCAGCATGAGTTTTCAGATGATCATGTTGCATTTACCTCTGTTTTGAGAAACTGTATCTCCTGACCAAAAGTGATGGTTTCCCCACGAGAAAACGTCAAAACGTCATAATGTGAGCGCAGCATGAGTTTTCAGATGATCATGTTGCATTCCCTCTGTTTTGAAACAAATGTATCTCCTGACCAAAAGTGATGGTTTCCCACAGAGAAAACGTCAAAAAGTCATAATGTGAGCGCAGCATGAGTTTTCAGATGATCATGTTGCATTCACCTCTGTTTTGAAATAAATGTATCTCCTGACCAAAAGTGATGGTTTCCCCACGAGAAAACGTCAAAAACGTCATAATGTGAGCGTAGCATGAGTTTCAGATGATCATGTTGCATTTACCTCTGTTTTGAGAAACTTTGTATCTCCTGACCACCAAAAGTGGTTCCCCACGAGAAAACGTCAGAAAACGTCATAATGTGACGCAGCATGAGTTTTCAGGTGATCATGTTGCATTCACCCTGTTTTGAAATAAATGTATCTCCTGACCAAAAGTGATGGTTTCCCCACGAGAAAACGTCAAAAAAGTCATCAGAATCAGAATCAGAAGAAGGTTTATTGCCATTTACATGTAATACACGTATTACACAAATAGGAATTTGTCGTGGTGTGCCGCTGCGACATTCAACATAACATTAGACATCAACACCACACTAGAATAAGATAAATAAAATAAAATAAAATAAGACTTATATACAGTATTTACATAAATAGTGAGTGTGAGAAATAGTGCAGGTCCATGAGGAGTAGTGTATTGTTCGTGAGTCCGGCTGGCTGCTGTACATGGTGCTTAAGTGATAAGTCACTTGGTGTTCAGCAGCCTGATGGCAGAGGGGAAGAAGCTGTTATGTGTAGGTAGCGGGAGGTTCTGGTCCGAATGGACCGTAGTTCCTGCCTGAGGGGAGGGGGAAAACAGTCCGTGACCAGGGTGGGAGGGGTCGGCCGTGATCCGACCTGCACACCTCCGGTCCTGGAGATATAAGGTCCTGGATGGATGGGAGCCTGCAGCCGATCACCTTCTCGGCAGCGCGCACGATGCTTCCTGGAACATCCTGCAAAGTGATGGTTCCCCACGGAAAACGTCAAACTGTCATAATGTGAGCGCAGCATGAGTTTTCAGATGATCATGTTGCATTCACCTCTGTTTTGAAATAAATGTATCTCCTGACCAAAGTGATGGTTCCCCACGAGAAAACGTCAAAACGTCATAATGTGAGCGCAGCATGAGTTTTCAGATGATCATGTTGCATTCACCTCTGTTTTGAAATAAATGTATCTCCTGACCAAAAGTGATGGTTTCCCCACGAGGAAAACGTCAAAACGTCATAATGTGAGCGCAGCATGAGTTTTCAGATGATCATGTTGCATTCACCTCTGTTTTGAAATAAATGTATCACCTGACCAAAAGTGATGGTTTCCCCACGAGAAAACGTCAAAAACGTCATAATGTGAGCGCAGCATGAGTTTTCAGATGATCATGTTGCATTCACCTCTGTTTTGAAATAAATGTATCTCCTGACCAAAAGTGATGGTTTCCCCACGAGAAACGAGAAAACGTCAAAAAGTCATAATGTGAGCGCAGCATGAGTTTTCAGGTGATCATGTTGAATTTACCTCTGTTTTGAGAAACTTGAATCTCCTGACCAAAAGTGATGGTTTCCCCACGAGAGAAAACGTCAAAAACGTCATAATGTGAGTGCAGCATGAGTTTTCAGATGATCATGTTGCATTCACCTCTGTTTTGAAATAAATGTATCTCCTGACCAAAAGTGATGGTTTCCCGACGAGAAAACGTCAAAAACGTCATAATGTGAGCGCAGCATGAGTTTTCAGATGATCATGTTGCATTCACCTCTGTTTTGAAATAAATGTAACTCCTGACCAAAAGTGATGGTTTCCCCACGAGAAAACGTCAAAAACGTCATAATGTGAGCGCAGCATGAGTTTTCAGATGATCATGTTGCATTCACCTCTGTTTGAAATAAATGTATCTCCTGACCAAAAGTGATGGTTTCCCCACGAGAAAACGTCAAAAACGTCATAATGTGAGCGCAGCATTAATTTTAAGATGATCATGTTGCATTCACCTCTGTTTTGAAAGAAATTGTATCTCCTGACCAAAAGTGATGGTTTCCCCACGAGAAAACGTCAAAAACGTCATAATGTGAGCGCATGAGTTTTCAGGTGATCATGTTGCATTCACCTCGGTTTGAAAAACTTGAATCTCCTGACCAAAAGTGATGGTTTCCCCACGAGAAAACGTCAAAAACGTCATAATGTGAGTGCAGCATGAGTTTCAGATGATCATGTTGCATTCACCTCTGTTTGAAATAAATGTATCTCCTGACCAAAAGTGATGGTTTCCCCACGGGGAAAACGTCAAAAAGTCATAATGTGACCGCAGCATGAGTTTTCAGATGATCATGTTGCATTTACCTCTGTTTTGAAATAAATGTATCTCCTGAACCAAAAGTGATGGTTTCCCCACAAAACGTCAAAAACGTCATAATGTGAGCGCAGCATGAGTTTTCAGATGATCATGTTGCATTTATCTCTGTTTTGAAAGAAACTTGTATCTCCTGACCAAAAGTGATGGTTCCCACACGAGAAAACGTCAGAAACGTCATAATGTGACCGCAGCATGAGTTTTCAGATGATCATGTTGCATTTACCTCTGTTTGAGAAACTTGTATCTCCTGACCAAAAAGTCATGGGTTCCCCACGACGAGAAAACGTCAAAAACGTCATAATGTGAGCCGCAGCATGAGTTTTCAGATGATCATGTTGCATTTATCTCTGTTTTGAGAAACTTGTATCTCCTGACCAAAAGTCATGGGTTCCCCACGAGAAAACGTCAAAAACGTCATAATGTGAGCGCAGCATGAGTTTTCAGATGATCATGTTGCATTCACCTCTGTTTTGAAATAAATGTAAATCCTGACCAAAAGTGATGGTTTCCCCACAAGAGAAAACGTCAAAAAACGTCATAATGTGAGCGCAGCATGAGTTTTCAGATGATCATGTTGCATTCACCTCTGTTTTGAAATAAATGTATCTCCTGACCAAAAGTGATGGTTTCCCCCACGAGAAAACGTCAAAAACGTCATAATGTGAGCGCAGCATGAGTTTTCAGGTGATCATGTTTGCATTCACCTCTGTTTTGAGAAACTTGAATCTCTGACCAAAAGTGATGGTTTCCCCACGAGAAAACGTCAAAAACGTCATAATGTGAGTGCAGCATGAGTTTTCAGATGATCATGTTTGCATTCACCTTGTTTTGAAATAAATGTATCTCCTGACCAAAAGTGATGGTTTCCCACGAGAAACGTCAAAAACTCAAAAACGTCATAATGTGAGCGCAGCATGAGTTTCAGATGATCATGTTGCATTTACCTCTGTTTTGAGAAACTTGTATCTCCTGACCAAAGTGAGGTTTCCCCACGAGGAAAACGTCAGAAACGTCATATGTGACCGCAGCATGAGTTTTCAGATATCATGTTGCATCACCTCTGTTTTGAAATAAATGTATCTCCTGACCAAAAGTGATGGTTTCCCGACGAGAAAAGGAAACTCCAAAAACGTCATAATGTGAGCGCAGCATGAGTTTTCAGATGATCATGTTGCATTCACCTCTGTTTTGAAATAAATGTATCTCCTGACCAAAAGTGATGGTTCCCCACGAGAAAACGTCAAAAACGTCATAATGTGAGCGCAGCATGAGTTTTCAGGTGATCATGTTGCATTTCACCTCTGTTTTGAGAAAATTGAATCTCCTGACCAAAAGTGATGGTTTCCCCACGAGAAAACGTCAAAAACGTCATAATGTGAGTGCAGCATGAGTTTTCAGATGATCATGTTGCATTTCACCTCTGTTTTGAAATAAATGTATCTCTGACCAAAAGTGATGGTTTCCCCACGAGAAAACGTCAAAAACGTCATAATGTGAGCGCAGCATGAGTTTTCAGATGATCATGTTGCATTACCTCTGTTTTGAATATAAATGTAACTCCTGACCAAAAGTGATGGTTCCCCACGAGAAAAACGTCAAAAACGTCATAATGTGAGCGCAGCATGAGTTTTCAGATGATCATGTTGCATTCACCTCTGTTTTGAAATAAATGTATCTCCTGACAACAAAAGTGATGGTTTCCCACGAGAAAACGTCAAAAACGTCATAATGTGAGCGCAGCATGAATTTTCAAGAATGATCATGTTGTTCACCTCTGTTTTGAAATAAATGTATCTCCTGACCAAAAGTGATGGTTCCCCACGAGAAAACGTCAAAAACGTCATAATGTGAGCGCAGCATGAGTTTTCAGGTGATCATGTTGCATTCACCTCTGTTTTGAGATAAAAGAAAATGATCTCCTGACCAAAAGTGATGGTTTCCCCACGAGAAAACGTCAAAAACGTCATAATGTGAGCGCAGCATGAGTTTTCAGATGATCATGTTGCATTCACCTATGTTTTGAAATAAATGTATCTCCTGACCAAAAGTGATGGTTTCCCCACGAGAAAACGTCAAAAACGTCATAATGTGAGCGCAGCATGAGTTTTCAGATGATCATGTTGCATTTACCTCTGTTTTGAAAAAATGTATCTCCTGAACAAAAAGTGATGGTTTCCCACGAGAAAACGTCAGAACGTCATAATGTGACCGCAGCATGAGTTTTCAGATGATCATGTTGCATTCACCTCTGTTTTGAAATAATGTATCTCCTGACCAAAAGTGATGGGTTCCCCACGAGAAAACGTCAAAAACGTCATAATGTGAGCGCAGCATGAAGTTTCAGATGATCATGTTGCATTTACCTCTGTTTGAAATAAAGTATCTCCTGACCAAAAGTGATGTTTTCCCCGACGAGAAAACGTCAAAAAACGTCATAATGTGAGCGCAGCATGAGTTTTCAGATGATCATGTTGCATTCACCTCTGTTTTGAAATAATGTATCTCCGACCAAAAGTAGTGATGGTTCCCCACGAGAAAACGTCAAAAACGTCATAATGTGAGCGCAGCATGAGTTTTCAGATGATCATGTTGCATTCACCTCTGTTTGAGAAACTGAATTTCCTGACCAAAAGTGATGGTTTCCCCACGAGAAACGTCAAAAATGTCATAATGTGAGTGCAGCATGAGTTTTCAGATGATCATGTTGCATTCACCTCTGTTTGAAATAAATGTATCACCTGACCAAAAGTGATGGTTTCCCCACGAGAAAACGTCAAAAACGTCATAATGTGAGCGCAGCATGAGTTTTCAGATGATCATGTGCATTCACCTCTGTTTTGAAATAAATGTATCTCCTGACCAAAAGTGATGGTTTCCCCACGAGAAAACGTCAAAAAAACGTCATAATGTGAGCGCAGCATGAGTTTTCAGATGATCATGTTGCATTACCTCTGTTTTTGAGAAACTTGTATCTCCTGACCAAAAGTGATGGTTTCCCCACGAGGAAAACGTCAAAACGTCATAATGTGACCGCAGCATGAGTTTTCAGATGATCATGTTGCATTCACCTCTGTTTTGAAAAATAAATGTATCTCCTGACCAAAAGTGATGGTTTCTCCACGAGAAAACGTCAAAAACGTCATAATGTGAGCGCAGCATGAGTTTTCAGATGATCATGTTGCATTTACCTATGTTTTTGAAATAAATGTATCTCTGACCAAAAGTGATGGTTTCCCCACGAGAAAACGTCAAAAAATGACTAATGTGAGCGCAGCATGAGTTTTCAGATGATCATGTTGCATTCACCTCTGTTTTGAAATATATGTATCTCCTGACCAAAAGTGATGGTTTCCCCACGAGAAAACGTCAAAAACGTCATAATGTGAGCGTAGCATGAGTTTTCAGATGATCATGTTGCATTACCTCTGTTTTGAGAAAATTGTAATTCCTGACCAAAAGTGGGTTTCCCCACGAGAAAAACGTCAGGAAACGTCATAATGTGACCGCAGCATGAGTTTTCAGGTAATCATGTTGCATTCACCTCTGTTTTGAAATAAATGTATCTCCTGACCAAAAGTGCTGGTTTCCCCACGAGAAAACGTCAAAAACGTCATAATGTGAGCGCAGCATGAGTTTTCAGATGATCATGTTGCATTCACCTCTGTTTTGAAATAAATGTATCTCATGACCAAAAGTGATGGTTTCCCCACGAGAAAACGTCAGAAACGTCATAATGTGACCGCAGCATGAGTTTTCAGATGATCATGTTGCATTCACCTCTGTTTTGAAATAAATTATCTCTTGACCAAAAGTCATGGGTTCCCCCACAGAAAACGTCAAAAACGTCATAATGTGAGCGCAGCATGAGTTTTCAGATGATCATGTTGCATTCACCTCTGTTTTGAAATAAATGTAACTCCTGACCAAAAGTGATGGTTTCCCACGAGAAAACCAAAAAACGTCATAATGTGAGCGCAGCATGAGTTTTCAGATGATCATGTTGCATTCACCTCTGTTTTGAAATTAATGTATCTCCTGACCAAAAGTGATGGTTTCCCCACGAGAACACGTCAAAAACGTCATAATGTGAGCGCAGCATGAGTTTTCAGGTGATCATGTTGCATTCACCTCTGTTTTGGAGAAACTTGAATCTCCTGACCAAAAGTGATGTTTCCCCCCACGAGAAAACGTCAAAATGTCATAATGTGAGTGCAGATGAGTTTTCAGATGATCATGTTGCATTCACCTCTGTTTTGAAATAATGTATCACCTGACCAAAAGTGATGGTTTCCCCACGAGAGAAAACGTCAAAAACGTCATAATGTGAGCGCAGCATGATTTTCAGATGATCATGTTGCATTCACCCTCTTTTTGAATAAATGTATCTCCTGACCAAAAGTGATGGTTTCCACGAGAAAACGTCAAAAACGTCATAATGTGAGCGCAGCATGAGTTTTCAGGTGATCATGTTGCATTTACCTCTGTTTTGAGAAACTTGTATCTCCTGACCAAAAGTGATGGTTTCCCCACGAGAAAACGTCAGAAACGTCATAATGTGACCGCAGCATGAGTTTTCAGATGATCATGTTGCATTCACCTCTGTTTTGAAATAAATGTATCTCCTGACAAAAGTGATTGTTTCCCCACGAGAAAACGTCAAAAACGTCATAATGTGAGCGCAGCATGAGTTTTCAGATGATCATGTTGCCGGACCCTCTGTTTTGAAATAAATGTATCTCCTGACCAAAAGTGATGGTTCCCCCACGAGAAAACGTCAAAAAAGTCATAATGTGAGCGCAGCATGAGTTTTCAGATGATCATGTTGCATTCACCTCTGTTTTGAAATAAATGTATCTCCTGACCAAAAGTGATGGTTTCCCCACGAGAAAACGTCAAAAACGTCATAATGTGAGCGTAGCATGAGTTTTCAGATGATCATGTTGCATTCACCTCTCTTTTTGAGAAACTTGTATCTCCTGACCAAAAGTGGTTTCCCCACGAGAAAACGTCAGAAACGTCATAATGTGACCGCAGCATGAGTTTTCAGGTGATCATGTTGCATTCACCTCTGTTTTGAAATAAATGTATCTCCTGACCAAAAGTGATGGTTTCCCCACGAGAAAACGTCAAAAACGTCATAATGTGAGCGCAGCATGAGTTTTCAGATGATCATGTTGCATTCACCTCTGTTTTGAAATAAATGTATCTCCTGACCAAAAGTGATGGTTTCCCCACGAGAAAACGTCAAAAACGTCATAATGTGAGCGCAGCATGAGTTTTCAGATGATCATGTTGCATTTACCTCTGTTTTGAGATAATGTATCTCCTGACCAAAAGTGATGGTTTCCCCACGAGAAAACGTCAAAACGTCATAATGTGAGCGCAGCATGAGTTTTCAGGTGATCATGTTGCATTTACCTCTGTTTTGAGAAACTTGTATCTCCTGACCAAAAGTGATGGTTTCCCCACGAGAAAACGTCAAAACGTCATAATGTGACCGCAGCATGAGTTTTCAGATGATCATGTTGCATTTCCCTCTGTTTTGAAATAAATGTATCTCCTGAACAAAAGTGATGGTTTCCCCACGAGAAAACGTCAAAACGTCATAATGTGAGCGCAGCATGAGTTTTCAGATGATCATGTTGCATTCACCTCTGTTTTGAAATAAATGTATCACCTGACCAAAAGTGATGGTTTCCCCACGAGAAAACGTCAAAAACGTCATAATGTGAGCGCAGCATGAGTTTTCAGATGATCATGTTGCATTCACCTCTGTTTTGAAATAAATGTATCTCCTGACCAAAAGTGATGGTTTCCCCACGAGAAAACGTCAAAAACGTCATAATGTGAGCGCAGAATTAGTTTTCAGATGATCATGTTGCATTTACCTCTGTTTTTGAGAACTTGTATCTCCTGACCAAAAGTGGTTTCCCCACGAGAAAACGTCAGAAACGTCATAATGTGACCGCAGCATGAGTTTTCAGGTGATCATGTTGCATTCACCTCTGTTTTGAAATAAATGTATCTCCTGACCAAAAGTGATGGTTTCCCCACGAGAAAACGTCAAAAACGTCATAATGTGAGCGCAGCATGAGTTTTCAGATGATCATGTTGCATTCACCTCTGTTTTGAAATAAATGTATCTCCTGACCAAAAGTGATGGTTTCCCCACGGGAAAACGTCAAAAACGTCATAATGTGAGCGCAGCATGAGTTTTCAGATGATCATGTTGCATTTACCTCTGTTTTTGAGAACTTGTATCTCCTGACCAAAAGTGATGGTTTCCCCACGAGAAAACGTCAGAAACGTCATAATGTGACCGCAGCATGAGTTTTTAGATGATCATGTTGCATTTACCTCTGTTTTGAAAAAATGTATCTCCTGACCAAAAGTGATGGTTTCCCCACGAGAAAACGTCAAAAACGTCATAATGTGAGCGCAGCATGAGTTTTCAGATGATCATGTTGCATTCACCTCTGTTTTGAAATAATGTATCACCTGACCAAAAGTGATGGTTTCCCCACGAGAAAACGTCAAAAACGTCATAATGTGAGCGCAGCATGAGTTTTCAGATGATCATGTTGCATTCACCTCTGTTTTGAAATAAATGTATCTCCTGACCAAAAGTGATGGTTTCCCCACGAGAAAACGTCAAAAACGTCATAATGTGAGCGCAGAATTAGTTTTCAGATGATCATGTTGCATTCACCTCTGTTTTGAAATAAATGTATCTCCTGACCAAAAGTGATGGTTTCCCCACGAGAAAACGTCAAAAACGTCATAATGTGAGCGCAGCATGAGTTTTCAGGTGATCATGTTGCATTTACCTCTGTTTTGAAATAACTGTATCTCCTGACCAAAAGTGATGGTTTCCCCACGAGAAACGTCAAAAACGTCATAATGTGAGCGCAGCATGAGTTTTCAGATGATCATGTTGCATTTACCTCTGTTTTGAGAAACTTGAATCTCCTGACCAAAAGTGATGGTTTCCCTACGAGAAAACGTCAGAAACGTCATAATGTGACGCAGCATGAGTTTTCAGATGATCATGTTGCATTCACCTCTGTTTTGAAATAAATGTATCTCCTGACCAAAAGTGATGGTTTCCCCACGAAAAACGTCAAAAACGTCATAATGTGAGCGCAGCATGAGTTTTCAGATGATCATGTTGCATTCACCTCTGTTTTGAAATAAATGTATCTCCTGACCAAAAGTGATGGTTTCCCCACGAGAAAACGTCAAAACGTCATAATGTGAGCGCAGCATGAGTTTTCAGATGATCATGTTGCATTCACCTCTGTTTTGAAATAAATGTATCCCTGACCAAAAGTGATGGTTTCCCCACGAGAAAACGTCAAAAACGTCATAATGTGAGCGCAGCATGAGTTTTCAGATGATCATGTTGCATTCACCTCTGTTTTGAAATAAATGTATCTCCTGACCAAAAGTGATGGTTTCCCCACGAGAAAACGTCAAAAACGTCATAATGTGAGCGCAGCATGAGTTTTCAGATGATCATGTTGCATTCACCTCTGTTTTGAAATAAATGTATCTCCTGACCAAAAGTGATGGTTTCCCCACGAGAAAACGTCAAAAACGTCATAATGTGAGCGCAGCATGAGTTTTCAGATGATCATGTTGCATTTACCTCTGTTTTGAAATAAATGTATCTCCTGACCAAAAGTGATGGTTTCCCCACGAGAAAACGTCAAAAACGTCATAATGTGAGCGCAGCATGAATTTTCAGATGATCATGTTGCATTCACCTCTGTTTTGAAATAAATGTATCTCTGACCAAAAGTGATGGTTTCCCCCACGAGAAAACGTCAAAAACGTCATAATGTGAGCGCAGCATGAGTTTTCAGGTGATCATGTTGCATTCACCTCTGTTTTGAGAAACTTGAATCTCCTGACCAAAAGTGATGGTTTCCCCACGAGAAAACGTCAAAAACGTCATAATGTGAGTGCAGCATGAGTTTTCAGATGATCATGTTGCATTCACCTCTGTTTTGAAATAAATGTATCTCCTGACCAAAAGTGATGGTTTCCCCACGAGAAAACGTCAGAAACGTCATAATGTGACCGCAGCATGAGTTTTCAGATGATCATGTTGCATTTACCTCTGTTTTGAAATAATGTATCTCCTGAACAAAAGTGATGGTTTCCCCACGAGAAAACGTCAGAAACGTCATAATGTGACCGCAGCATGAGTTTTCAGATGATCATGTTGCATTCACCTCTGTTTTGAAATAAATGTATCTCCTGACCAAAAGTCATGGGTTCCCCACGAGAAAACGTCAAAAACGTCATAATGTGAGCGCAGCATGAGTTTTCAGATGATCATGTTGCATTCACCTCTGTTTTGAAATAAATGTAACTCCTGACCAAAAGTGATGGTTTCCCCACGAGAAAACGTCAAAAACGTCATAATGTGAGCGCAGCATGAGTTTTCAGATGATCATGTTGCATTCACCTCTGTTTTGAAATAAATGTATCTCCTGACCAAAAGTGATGGTTTCCCCACGAGAAAACGTCAAAAACGTCATAATGTGAGCGCAGCATGAGTTTTCAGATGATCATGTTGCATTTGTGGCGTGGGCCCAGACGGGGCTCGGTATATCTCTTTTCCAAGTCGACAACACCACCCCAGGAATTCCACCTGGAGAATTATCAAGGCCGCACAAGTGTTTCTAATGAGGGTAAGAGACTGGTCCAGTGTGCCAATTAATACCTTTATTTCCGGATATCCGCTAACAACAATTGCTAAAATACTCTCACACACCCATTCAAATTCATATTGAGATTTTACAATTATCCTTAAAACACCTGCACCCCACAGGGTAGGATCGGCACCACTTAGAAAATAACAGAAAAACGTACACAATAGAACCCAAATAAACATACAAAAATAACCCACACAGCACACAAATAACACAATTAATCAAATCCAAATAACATGCAAAAATAACCCACACGAGCAAAAAGCACACTTAGTCAAACCCAAATAAACATGCAAAATAACCCACACAAACAATAATCACAAATCAACCCCAAATAAACATGCAAAATAACCCCCCCGCAACAAAACAATAAACCCAAAATAAAGGCAATCCTAGTCCTCCTAGAGGCGCAGTTCACTCACACTCGCACTTTAGATTGGACCCCACACGATGATACCTCGCAGAGGTACACAGGAGTGACAGTCGGGACCATACGCGATACACGCGATGCGGAGGGCAAAACAGCAGCCGGGCAACGGGAGGAAAGCGCACGAGAGCCGGCACCTGTAACAATTTCTGTTAAAAGAGAAAGCAATTTTAAGTTGCTGACAATTCCCCATATGGTGAGGCTAAAAGCAGCCGCTACGTACCGTCAGGTGAGGGAAAGAAATCTCTAAAACGGAGACGCACACCGAGCCACCACAGCGTTCCCGCAAGCAGGGCCAAACAGCCGACGAACCAAAGACACCCACGGCTCCCCAGCTCTGATGACAGCAGTCCCAGGTGCGCACGGGATAGCACAGCCCGATCGCACAGCAATCAATGAGGAGGACCAAGTAAACTGTGGCGTGGCACCCAAAAGCTCGACAACAAGAGCAGCCAGTGCAGCACAGTCTCCTTTTAAGGGGAACGCCACAGCTGCAACTGCCCGAACAATTAAGCTAATCGGCAGCGCATGAACTCCATGCTGCCACAATCTACCCCCAGGAATTGCATCGTCGGCCCGATGATGGAAAAACTGAATCATTATGATATCACAACCATGGCTGAAGAAGTGCAACCACTGTTCTCACAATGGAGGCTGGGGGCCCTTCTGCCCCGACCGCAGGATCTGCGACTGGCCTTGGGAGATGATGAATGTTAGGGTGCCGACCAGCTGTTGACCTATTTGATCTTCGCAGCCCGTGTTCCGTGGGGCCACTGGTAGATGAGACTGCCAGGGGTACAAGTAGCGAATTGTCTACTTGGGTCAAAGGGACACTTCGTGGATCTGAACCGGCAGAAGCAGTGTCTGGCAATGGTATCCCGGGAGTTACTGCAGTTGTACCAGTGAGGTCTACACCCAATGATGGCACCGATGTTGCCCCAAAGGCTGCACCAGGATCCTGGTCAGAGGAAGCACTAGGCACTACAACAGGTGCTACACTGGGGGCCTCGATGAGGCCCACCCCAGGCTCCATAACAAACAAATCTTCCTCATCTGCCTGCTCGTCCAATAGGGACTGATCACTAGAAAGGGAACTAGGGACCAATTGCCCACCCAAGGGGGCCTCTCCAACCACGGCTTTCAACAAGGTGCGATGGACCCTCTGCACTTTCGTCTGATCATCTGTGGGTGCGATAGTATAAACTGACCCCCCGTCTTGTGGTGCCCTCAAGATCCTATACACAGTAGGACCCCATAAGTCCTGGATCTTCCGACGCCCCCTTAACCCATGGTTGCGTAACCACACGAGCTGCCCCACCACTAGGGGTAGGTCCCGAACATGCTGGTCATGATTCCTCTTCCGGCGCTCTGCTACCACCCTCAACCTTTCCCTGGCTCCTTCAAATGCCAGCTGGAGGCGGGTTTGATGTTCCTCAACCCACTCATGGATCTCACCCTCAACTGGGTTTTCGACCCTACCCAGCAGGAAATCGACCGGCAATCTGGGTTCTCGTCCAAACATAAGATAGAACGGAGATTCGCCAGTCGACTGATGGGGGGTTGTGTTATAAGAGTAAAGTACCTGCGGCAGGCATGAGTGCCAATCTCGCTTCCGGGAGGCAGGAAAAGCTCGCAACAAGTTGTGAAGAGTGCGATTGAACCTTTCGCACTGCCCATTCCCAGCAGGATGATACGGGGTGGTGCGAGATTTTTCAACCCCATAAAGGGTGCAGAGTTGCTGAAGGAGGAGGCTTTCAAAATTACGGCCCTGATCGGAGTGTATGCGAGCAGGGACACCGAATTTAAAGAACCACTCGGAGACCAATGCCTGGGCCACCGTGGTGGCTCGTTGGTCCCGGGTAGGAACAGCCAAGGTATATTTGCTGAAAACGTCAGTCATAACAAGTACATTTTCAAGACCGTTACGACTAGGCTCCAGCAATGTAAAATCAATGGCCACAATCTCGTTGGGCTGAGAGGCCAACAAATGCCCATAAAACTACAGGTGGTCAGGTGTGTGTCCTTGGCAACCTGGCACCTTTGACACTCCCTGCACCACTGGGTCACATCGGGAGACATATCAGGCCAATAACACCTCTCCCGTAAGATCTCTAATGTTCTCTCCACTCCTTGGTGTCCATGCCCTTGGTGAACCTGGGCCATCACCTCATGTTTTAACACAGAGGGCACCAGCAGCTGCAATACAGCCTCCTTACCATCGGGGCGGAATATCTTCCGGAAAAGAATACCATCCCGCTCCACTAGCCGGCCCCATTGGCGTAGGATAGCCCAGGCAGAGGAGGATATGAGCCTCCTCTCCTGGGTGTTGGGACGCTGCTTCCGCCCCCAGAAGGTCAAAACCTCCTGAAGGATGGGGTCGGCCTGTTGAAGGGCCTGAAGGTCAGCAGGTGCATGATGGGGCAAGGCAGCGATGGCAGCTTGGCTGGCAGATTGACTTTGACCCTGCAATGCCTGCCGTAAGGGTTCAGGGATCGAGGTGCCCGACACCATCACCTCTAGGTCTTGGGGCCCAACTGGATGCTTCCGGGACAATGCATCAGCATTTTTGTTGTTCCTCCCGGAGCGATATTTGATATCGAAATCAAAAGCGGCCAGTTGGGCCGCCCATCGTTGCTCAGTAGCACCAAGCTTGGCAGAAAACAAGTGACTGAGCGGATTGTTATCAGTGAAAACGATACATTTATGACCCAGCAGGTATTCCCTGAACTTTTCAGTCATAGCCCACTTGAGTGCAACAAACTCCAATTTCATGGAGCTATAGTTTGCCATATTGCGCTCTGTGGGCCGTAGTCCTCTGCTGGCATACGCTATGGGTCTGACCTTCCCGTTTTGCTCCTGCGAGAGGACAGCTCCAAGACCACTATGACTGGCATCAACCTCCAGAATAAAAGGTAAGGTGAAGTCAGCATAGGCGAGCACTGGTGTGGTCGTGAGTTTAGTTTTAAGAGCCTCAAAATTTTGATTACACTCTTCGGACCAGTTCCCTGCCACTGCTTCTTCGGAGCCCTTAGGCTTCCTAACATTCAGGTTGGCTACCAGCTGATGCAGGGGGGCTGCCAACTTGGCAAAACCCTCCACAAAACGGCGATAATAGCTTGCCAAACCCAAAAATGAGCGCAACTCCGTGACAGTGGCGGGGGTCGGCCAATTGGCGACCACCTCTATTTTACTAGGGTCGGTGGAGACCCCTTGATTGGAAACTAAGTGACCCAAGTACCGCACCTCTCGCCGGAAAAATGCACATTTCTCAAGCCTGGCCTTCAGACCTTGCTCCTGCAGCCTCCCCAACACCACCTTTAGCCTCTCCAGGTGTTGTTCTACCGTGGATGAAAACACCACGATGTCATCCAAATAGAGAAGCAGTGACTGACATTGTTGGTCACCAAACAGTCGCTGCATAAGCCTCTGGAAGGTGCTGGGGGCATTACAAAGGCCAAATGGCATCCGGTTCCATTCAAAAAGGCCAAATGGCGTACAAAAAGCGGTCTTGGGCCTATCGGCCTCTGTAACGGGAACCTGATTGTAACCACTGGCCAAATCAAGGGTCGAAAACCACCGAGCCCCGGTCAAGGCGTCCAAGGATTCCTCGATACGAGGAAGAGGAAACGCATCCTTCCTTGTCTTATTATTAAGCTGCCGATAGTCCACACACATGCGGAGGCTCCCATCTTTTTTCTTAACTAGTACAATCGGAGAACCATAAGGACTGCTGCTCTCCCTGATAATCTGAGCTTCAAGCAGCTGATTGATATGCTCCTTGACAACCTCATACTCAGACGGTGGGATCCTCCTATGACACTGCCTAACAGGCACATCATCCAAGAGGGGAATGTCATGGCTGATCAGGCTCGTACATCCCAGATCCCCCTCATGAGAAGAAAAGACGGAGGCGTATTGTCGAAGGAGAGATTGCACCTTCCCCTGATCTTCGACTGGCAGGGCTGATAAATCAATGGCCTCAACCAGATCAGGAGTGACATCCGAAACAGCCTGAGAAGCACTGGTAGCGACACTAGTTGGCACCTCAATGACGCCTGCAGGCATGCTGACAATACACCCTTCGTCTAAAGTGCCTGCAATGGTGCGAGGATACAACAAAACACTAGTGGTGCCAACATTTACAATCGGGATGTAAGCAGTGCCTCGTACGACCCGAACCAAAGCAGGCGATGCTAGCAGCCCGGCCGGCAGGCCATTCTCGGAAGGCTCAAACAGCACACTCCTACCCGAGAACTGCTCAGAACATGTTGCAACCACAATCTTCATTGTGCCACCAGGAATACGACATGCCTTCCTACCTCTAACTTTCACCTTCCCGGTGAGGCGTGAGGATGGTTGCTGGCTGCACATCTGGAGTGCCAGTGTAACTGACCTTGGTGCCTCAGTTACCGAAGGTAAATTAAACAAAGCCTGCCCATGTTGTCCAAAAAGAACATGATAACATCGGCGGATGATATTCATCCCCAGAATACCAGGGACCTCGGAAGACACCTCTCCAAGGTGGTCTCGAACAACCAAGACCCCACACCGTGGCACAAAAGTACCACAGATTTTCACATCCAATTCAAGGTAGCCAACATAAGGGATGGCTAGCCCATTAGCTGCCTTAAGCTTCAGCCAATTACAAGATCTCAACCGATCATGGCCCCAGGGCTGTAAATTCTGAAGGAACCAACTCTCCGTCACAGTCGACACCATTGAACCTGTGTCCACTAGACAAGGGACCTGAACTCCCCCCATACTCACGTTAACATGGGGGCAAGCGGACATTAGTTCCAACACCCCCACCGAGCCAGGATTTACCCCCGCCGGACTGTGGCTCTGCAGTCCGGTGGGCACTAGTTTTCCGACTCCTGGGCAGGGCGAGACTGCCTATTAGAGGATTGACCAGCAGACAATGACCGAGCACGAGAGGGGATACGTACCCCATCGCATTCACTTGCATAATGCCCTGGCTGTTGACAACGCCGGCATGTGACAGGGCCACGACGGGATAGAGGTTGGCGCGGTTGAACATTGTGCAAGGAGGAAAGGCATTGGGTAAGTTGATCTAGCTGCTCCTGTTGTAGTCTCAACATTTCCCTTATGTCTACCAATTCGGACCCCATAAGGGGGGTGGTTGACCCCCGAGAGCCTTGGACCCCATACTGGAGACCGAATGCCGACGGTACAGACTGACTTCGACCCCTACTACCCCCAGGGAGACCCTCCCGTTCCCACCGGATTGCCTCGCTCCGGACATCGAGCAGGGTAGCCGTGGGCTGCCTCCGAACATACTGCATCAGCTCGCGCCGCAATGCACCATCCTGGACGTGTTCGACAAATTGATCACGTAGCAAGTCTTCCGCATTAGCCATCCCATAGGGAGCACGCTCCCTCACCGGAGCCATGAGGCTCATAAGCGCGAGGGAGAACTCATGCAATGTCTCCCCGTCTTGTTGTCGCCTGGAAAAAAACGCTTCCTGTAGGGCCACATAAGTTTTTGAACAACCGTAGAGTTCTTTTAACACCGAAACAACAGGGTCCTCTCTCTCCGAACTAGGTCGATACTTGATTTCGTCACGGGCCTCACCTTCGAGGTGATCAAACAAAAAAAATGCTCGGTCGGATGTAGACAAATGACGTGCTCTCATACAAGCTTGAACCTCCTCTAGCCACTCAAGCAACCCGATCCCTGATTTTCCCTTAAACGTAGGACATTTCCTATCCCTGGGTACTAAAACCAACCTTTCAACGACAGGATTACTGCCAGTAGCACGGGGGGCTGTTGATGGTACCGAGGAGTCAGAGGGCTGGTCACTAGGACCTAGCACAGCTGCGGCCTGTCCCTGACGCAACCTCTCATTGTCTACTCTCAGCTGTGCCACCAACTCCCTTAACTCCTGAAGCTCCACCTCCATATCTGAACCTAATGCACAAAAATGATACAGATTAAAGAACAGATAGGAAACTGAAACCGGATTACGGGTTCTACTACAACTACAGAAGGCCCAGCTGCTGTTTTGCCTCCGCACAAAATAGTCAAACGATATTAATTCTGAGGTCAAATCAACCAATTAAAACATTTATCAAAAGGTGAAACAAAAAGAAAAAAAAAACACTGGACCACAAGTCTCCACCCTCCAAAAGAGTGATCCTGCCGACAACGCCAGAATGTGGTGTGGGCCCAGACGGGGCTCGGTATATCTCTTTTCCAAGTCGACAACGCCACCCCAGGAATTCCACCTGGAGAATTATCAAGGCCGCACAAGTGTTTCTAATGAGGGTAAGAGACTGGTCCAGTGTGCCAAATTAATACCTTTATTTCCGGATATCCGCTAACAACAATTGCTAAAATACTCTCACACACCCATTCAAATTCATATTCGAGATTTTACAATTATCCTTAAAACACCTGCACCCCACAGGGTAGGATCGGCACCACTTAGAAAATAACAGAAAAACGTACACAATAGAACCCAAATAAACATACAAAAATAACCCACACAGCACACAAATAACACAATTAATCAAATCCAAATAACATGCAAAAATAACCCACACGAGCAAAAAGCACACTTAGTCAAACCCAAATAAACATGCAAAATAACCCACACAAACAATAATCACAAATCAACCCCAAATAAACATGCAAAATAACCCCCCCGCAACAAAACAATAAACCCAAAATAAAGGCAATCCTAGTCCTCCTAGAGGCGCAGTTCACTCACACTCGCACTTTAGATTGGACCCCACACGATGATACCTCGCAGAGGTACACAGGAGTGACAGTCGGGACCATACGCGATACACGCGATGCGGAGGGCAAAACAGCAGCCGGGCAACGGGAGGAAAGCGCACGAGAGCCGGCACCTGTAACAATTTCTGTTAAAAGAGAAAGCAATTTTAAGTTGCTGACAATTCCCCATATGGTGAGGCTAAAAGCAGCCGCTACGTACCGTCAGGTGAGGGAAAGAAATCTCTAAAACGGAGACGCACACCGAGCCACCACAGCGTTCCCGCAAGCAGGGCCAAACAGCCGACGAACCAAAGACACCCACGGCTCCCCAGCTCTGATGACAGCAGTCCCAGGTGCGCACGGGATAGCACAGCCCGATCGCACAGCAATCAATGAGGAGGACCAAGTAAACTGTGGCGTGGCACCCAAAAGCTCGACAACAAGAGCAGCCAGTGCAGCACAGTCTCCTTTTAAGGGGAACGCCACAGCTGCAACTGCCCGAACAATTAAGCTAATCGGCAGCGCATGAACTCCATGCTGCCACACATTCACCTCTGTTTTGAAATAAATGTATCTCCTGACCAAAAGTGATGGTTTCCCCACGAAAAACGTCAAAAACGTCATAATGTGAGCGCAGCATGAGTTTTCAGATGATCATGTTGCAGTCACCTCTGTTTTGAAATAAATGTATCTCCTGACCAAAAGTGATGGTTTCCCCACGAGAAAACGTCAAAAACGTCATAATGTGAGCGCAGCATGAGTTTTCAGATGATCATGTTGCATTCACCTCTGTTTTGAAATAAATGTATCTCCTGACCAAAAGTGATGGGTTCCCCACGAGAAAACGTCAAAAACGTCATAATGTGAGCGCAGCATGAGTTTTCAGATGATCATGTTGCATTCACCTCTGTTTTGAAATAAATGTATCTCCTGACCAAAAGTGATGGTTTCCCCACGAGAAAACGTCAAAAACGTCATAATGTGAGCGCAGCATGAGTTTTCAGATGATCATGTTGCATTTACCTCTGTTTTGAGAACTTGTATCTACTGACCAAAAGTGATGGTTTCCCCACGAGAAAACGTCAGAAACGTCATAATGTGACCGCAGCATGAGTTTTCAGGTGATCATGTTGCAGTCACCTCTGTTTTGAGAAACTTGTATCTACTGACCAAAAGTGATGGTTTCCCCACGAGAAAACGTCAAAAACGTCATAATGTGAGCGCAGCATGAGTTTTCAGATGATCATGTTGCATTCACCTCTGTTTTGAAATAAATGTATCTCCTGACCAAAAGTGATGGTTTCCCCATGAGAAAACGTCAGGAACGTCATAATGTGAGCGCAGCATGAGTTTTCAGATGATCATGTTGCATTCACCTCTGTTTTGAGAAACTTGTGTCTCCTGACCAAAAGTGATGGTTTCCCCACGAGAAAACGTCAAAAACGTCATAATGTGACCGCAGCATCAGTTTTCAGATGATCATGTTGCATTCACCTCTGTTTTGAGAAACCTGTATCTCCTGACCAAAAGTGATGGTTTCCCCACGAGCAGACGTCAAAAACGTCATAATGTGACCGCAGCATGAGTTTTCAGGTGATCATGTTGCATTCACCTCTGTTTTGAGAAACTTGTGTCTCCTGACTAAAAGTGATGGTTTCCACACGAGAACACGTCAAAAACGTCATAATGTGACCGCAGCATGAGTTTTCAGATGATCATGTTGCATTCACCTCTGTTTTGAAAAAAATGTATCTCCTGACCAAAAGTGATGGTTTCCCCACGAGCAGACGTCAAAAACGTCATAATGTGACCGCAGCATCAGTTTTCAGATGATCATGTTGCATTCACCTCTGTTTTGAGAAACCTGTATCTCCTGACCAAAAGTGATGGTTTCCACGAGAAGACGTCAAAAACGTCATAATGTGACTGCAGAATCAGTTTTCAGATGATCATGTTGCATTCACCTCTGTTTTGAGAAACCTGTATCTCCTGACCAAAAGTGATGGTTTCCCCACGAGCAGACGTCAAAAACGTCATAATGTGACCGCAGCATGAGTTTTCAGGTGATCATGTTGCATTCACCTCTGTTTTGAGAAACTTGTGTCTCCTGACTAAAAGTGATGGTTTCCCCACGAGAACACGTCAAAAACGTCATAATGTGACCGCAGCATGAGTTTTCAGATGATCATGTTGCATTCACCTCTGTTTTGAAAAAAATGTATCTCCTGACCAAAAGTGATGGTTTCCCCACGAGCAGACGTCAAAAACGTCATAATGTGACCGCAGCATGAGTTTTCAGGTGATCATGTTGCATTCACCTCTGTTTTGAGAAACTTGTGTCTCCTGACTAAAAGTGATGGTTTCCCCACGAGAACACGTCAAAAACGTCATAATGTGACCGCAGCATGAGTTTTCAGATGATCATGTTGCATTCACCTCTGTTTTGAAAAAAATGTATCTCCTGACAAAAAGTGATGGTTTCCCCACGAGAAAACGTCAAAAACGTCATAATGTGACCGCAGCATGAGTTTTCAGATGATCATGTTGCATTCACCTCTGTTTTGAAAAAAATGTATCTCCTGACCAAAAGTGATGGTTTCCCCACGAGAAAACGTCAAAAACGTCATAATGTGACCGCAGCATGAGTTTTCAGGTGGTCATGTTGCATTTACGTCTGTTTTGAGAAACTTCTATCTCCTGACCAAAAAAAGTGATTTTCCCCACGAGAAAACGTCAAAAACGTCATAATGTGACCGCAGCATGAGTTTTCAGGTGATCATGTTGCATTCACCTCTGTTTTGAAATAAATGTATCTCCTGACCAAAAGTGATGGTTTCCCCACGAGAAAACGTCAAAAACTCTCATAATGTGAGCGCAGCATGAGTTTTCAGATGATCATGTTGCAGTCACCTCTGTTTTGAAATAAATGTATCTCCTGACCAAAAGTGATGGTTTCCCCACGAGAAAACGTCAAAAACGTCATAATGTGAGCGCAGCATGAGTTTTCAGGTGATCATGTTGCATTTACCTCTGTTTTGAGAAACTTGTATCTCCTGACCAAAAGTGATGGTTTCCCCACGAGAAAACGTCAGAAACGTCATAATGTGAGCGCAGCATGAGTTTTCAGATGATCATGTTGCATTCACCTCTGTTTTGAAATAAATGTATCTCCTGACCAAAAGTGATGGTTTCCCCACGAGAAAACGTCAAAAAAGTCATAATGTGAGCGCAGCATGAGTTTTCAGATGATCATGTTGCATTCACCTCTGTTTTGAAAAAAATGTGTCTCCTGACCAAAAGTGATGGTTTCCCCACGAGAAAACGTCAAAAACGTCATAATGTGACCGCAGCATGAGTTTTCAGATGATCATGTTGCATTCACCTCTGTTTTGAGAAACTTGTATCTCCTGACCAAAAGTGATGGTTTCCCCACGAGAAAACGTCAAAAACGTCATAATGTGAGTGCAGCATGAGTTTTCAGGTGATCATGTTGCATTCACCTCTGTTTTGAAAAAAGTGTTCTCCTGACCAAAAGTGATGGTTTCCCCACGACAAAACGTCAAAAACGTCATAATGTGAGCGCAGCATGAGTTTTCAGATGATCATGTTGCATTCACCTCTGTTTTGAAAAAATGTATCTCCTGACCAAAAGTGATGGTTTCCCCACGAGAAAACGTCAAAAACGTCATAATGTGACCGCAGCATGAGTTTTCAGGTGATCATGTTGCATTCACCTCTGTTTTGAAATAAATGTGTCTCCTGACCAAAAGTGATGGTTTCCCCACGAGAAAACGTCAAAAACGTCATAATGTGACCGCAGCATGAGTTTTCAGATGATCATGTTGCATTCACCTCTGTTTTGAAAAAAATGTATCTCCTGACCAAAAGTGATGGTTTCCCCACGAGAAAACGTCAAAAACGTCATAATGTGACCGCAGCATGAGTTTTCAGATGATCATGTTGCATTCACCTCTGTTTTGAAAAAATGTATCTCCTGACCAAAAGTGATGGTTTCCCCACGAGAAAACGTCAAAAACGTCATAATGTGACCGCAGCATGAGTTTTCAGATGATCATGTTGCATTCACCTCTGTTTTGAGAAACTTGTGTCTCCTGACCAAAAGTGATGGTTTCCCCACGAGAAAACGTCAAAAACGTCATAATGTGACCGCAGCATGAGTTTTCAGATGATCATGTTGCATTCACCTCTGTTTTGAGAAAAATGTATCTCCTGACCAAAAGTGATGGTTTCCCCACGAGAAAACGTCAAAAACGTCATAATGTGACCGCAGCATGAGTTTTCAGATGATCATGTTGCATTCACCTCTGTTTTGAAATAAATGTGTATCCTGACCAAAAGTGATGGTTTCCCCACGAGAGAAAACGTCAAAAACGTCATAATGTGACCGCAGCATGAGTTTTCAGATGATCATGTTGCATTCACCTCTGTTTTGAGAAACCTGTATCTCCTGACCAAAAGTGATGGATTCCCCACGAGAAAACGTCAAAAACGTCATAATGTGACCGCAGCATGAGTTTTCAGATGATCATGTTGCATTCACCTCTGTTTTTAAAAAATGTATCTCCTGACTAAAAGTGATGGTTTCCCCACGAGAACACGTCAAAAACGTCATAATGTGACCGCAGCATGAGTTTTCAGATGATCATGTTGCATTCACCTCTGTTTTGAGAAACTTGTGTCTCCTGACTAAAAGTGATGGTTTCCCCACGAGAACACGTCAAAAACGTCATAATGTGACCGCAGCATGAGTTTTCAGATGATCATGTTGCATTCACCTCTGTTTTGAAAAAAATGTGTCTCCTGACCAAAAGTGATGGTTTCCCCACGAGAAACATGACAAAACGTCATAATGTGACCGCAGCATGAGTTTTCAGATGATCATGTTGCATTCACCTCTGTTTTGAGAAAACTGTATCTCCTGACCAAAAGTGATGGATTCCCCACGAGAAAACGTCAAAAACGTCATAATGTGAGCGCAGCATGAGTTTTCAGGTGATCATGTTGCATTCACCTCTGTTTTGAAAAAAATGTGTCTCCTGACCAAAAGTGATGGTTTCCCCACGAGAACACGTCAAAAACGTCATAATGTGACCGCAGCATGACTTTTCAGATGATCATGTTGCATTCACCTCTGTTTTGAGAAACTTGCGTCTCCTGACTAAAAGTGATGGTTTCCCCACGAGAACACGTCAAAAACGTCATAATTGTGACCGCAGCATGAGTTTTCAGATGATCATGTTGCATTCACCTCTGTTTTGAAAAAAATGTGTCTCCTGACCAAAAGTGATGGATCCCCACGAGAGAAAACGTCAAAAACGTCATAATGTGACCGCAGCATGAGTTTTCAGATGATCATGTTGCATTCACCTCTGTTTTGAAAAAAATGTGTATCCTTACCAAAAGTGATGGTTTCCCCACGAGAACACGTCAAAAACGTCATAATGTGACCGCAGCATGAGTTTTCAGATGATCATGTTTCATTCACCTCTGTTTTGAGAAACCTTTATCTCCTGACCAAAAGTGATGGATTCCCCACGAGAAAACGTCAAAAACGTCATAATGTGACCGCAGCATGAGTTTTCAGATGATCATGTTGCATTCACCTCTGTTTTAAGAAAACCTGTATCTCCTGACCAAAAGTGATGGATTCCCCACGAGAAAACGTCAAAAACGTCATAATTTGAGCGCAGCATGAGTTTTCAGGTGATCATGTTGCATTCACCTCTGTTTTGAAAAAAATGTGTCCTGACCAAAAGTGATGGTTTCCCCACGAGAACACGTCAAAAACGTCATAATGTGACCGCAGCATGACTTTTCAGATGATCATGTTGCATTCACCTCTGTTTTGAGAAACTTGTGTCTCCTGACTAAAAGTGATGGTTTCCCCACGAGAACACGTCAAAAACGTCATAATGTGACCGCAGCATGAGTTTTCAGATGATCATGTTGCATTCACCTCTGTTTTGAGAAAACTTGTGTCTCCTGACTAAAAGTGATGGTTTCCCCACGAGAACACGTCAAAAACGTCATAATGTGACCGCAGCATGAGTTTTCAGATGATCATGTTGCATTCACCTCTGTTTTGAGAAACTTGTGTCTCCTGACTAAAGTGATGGTTTCCCCACGAGAACACGTCAAAAAAGTCATAATGTGACCGCAGCATGAGTTTTCAGATGATCATGTTGCATTCACCTCTGTTTGAAAAAAATGTGTCTCCTGACCAAAAGTGATGGTTTCCCCACGAGAACACGTCAAAAACGTCATAATGTGACCGCAGCATGAGTTTTCAGATGATCATGTTGCATTCACCTCTGTTTTGAGAAACCTGTGTCTCCTGACCAAAAGTGATGGTTTCCCCACGAGAAAACGTCAAAAACGTCATAATGTGACCGCAGCATGAGTTTTCAGATGATCATGTTGCATTCACCTCTGTTTGAAAAAAATGTGTCTCCTGACCAAAAGTGATGGTTTCCCACGAGAACACGTCAAAAACGTCATAATGAGTGACCGCAGCATGACTTTTCAGATGATCATGTTGCATTCACCTCTGTTTTGAGAAAACTTGTGTCTCCTGACTAAAAGTGATGGTTTCCCCACGAGAACACGTCAAAAACGTCATAATGTGACCGCAGCATGAGTTTTCAGATGATCATGTTGCATTCACCTCTGTTTTGAAAAAAATGTGTCTCCTGACCAAAAGTGATGGATTCCCCACGAGAACACGTCAAAAACGTCATAATGTGACCGCAGCATGAGTTTTCAGATGATCATGTTGCATTCACCTCTGTTTTGAGAAACCTGTATCTCCTGACCAAAAGTGATGGATTCCCCACGAGAAAACGTCAAAAACGTCATAATGTGACCGCAGCATGAGTTTTCAGATGATCATGTTGCATTCACCTCTGTTTTGAGAAACCTGTATCTCCTGACCAAAAGTGATGGATTCCCCACGAGAAAACGTCAAAAACGTCATAATGTGAGCGCAGCATGAGTTTTCAGGTGATCATGTTGCATTCACCTCTGTTTTGAAAAAAATGTGTCTCCTGACCAAAAGTGATGGTTTCCCCACGAGAACACGTCAAAAACGTCATAATGTGACCGCAGCATGACTTTTCAGATGATCATGTTGCATTCACCTCTGTTTTGAAAAAATGTGTCTCCTGACCAAAAGTGATGGTTTCCCCACGAGAACACGTCAAAAACGTCATAATGTGACCGCAGCATGAGTTTTCAGATGATCATGTTGCATTCACCTCTGTTTGAGAAACTTGTGTCTCCTGACTAAAAGTGATGGTTTCCCCACGAGCAGACGTCAAAAACGTCATAATGTGACCGCAGCATGAGTTTTCAGGTGATCATGTTGCATTCACCTCTGTTTTGAAAAAAATGTATCTCCTGACCAAAAGTGATGGTTTCCCCACGAGAACACGTCAAAAACGTCATAATGTGACCGCAGCATGAGTTTTCAGATGATCATGTTGCATTCACCTCTGTTTTGAGAAAAATGTGTCTCCTGACCAAAAGTGATGGTTTCACCACGAGAAGACGTTAAAACGTCATAATGTGACCGCAGCATGGGTTTTCAGATGATCATTTTGCATTCACCTCTGTTTTGAGAAACTTGTGTCTCCTGACCAAAAGTGATGGTTTCCCCACGAGAAAACGTCAAAAACGTCATAATGTGACCGCAGCATGTGTTTTCAGGTGATCATGTTGCATTCACCTCTGTTTTGAAAAAAATGTGTCTCCTGACCAAAAGTGATGGTTTCCCCACGAGAACACGTCAAAAACGTCATAATGTGACCGCAGCATGAGTTTTCAGATGATCATTTTGCATTCACCTCTGTTTTGAGAAACTTGTGTCTCCTGACCAAAAGTGATGGTTTCCCCATGAGAAGACGTCAAAAACGTCATAATGTGACCGCAGCATGGGTTTTCAGATGATCATGTTGCATTCACCTCTGTTTTGAAAAACTTGTGTCTCCTGACCAAAAGTGATGGTTTCCCACGAGAAGACGTCAAAAACGTCATAATGTGACCGCAGCATGAGTTTTCAGATGATCATGTTGCATTCACCTCTGTTTTGAAAAACTTGTGTCTCCTGACCAAAAGTGATGGTTTCCCCACGAGAAGACGTCAAAAACGTCATAATGTGACCGCAGCATGGTTTTCAGATGATCATGTTGCATTCAACTCTGTTTTGAGAAACTTGTGTGTTCTGACCAAAAGTGATGGTTTCCGCATGAGAAGACGTCAAAAACGTCATAATTTGACCGCAGCATGGGTTTTCAGATGATCATGTTGCATTCACCTCTGTTTTGAGAAACTTGTGTCTCCTGACCAAAAGTGATGGTTTCCCCACGAGCAGACGTCAAAAACGTCATAATGTGACCGCAGCATGGTTTTCAGATGATCATGTTGCATTCACCTCTGTTTTGAGAAAAATGTATCTCCTGACCAAAAGTGATGGTTTCACCACGAGAAGACGTTAAAAACGTCATAATGTGACCGCAGCATGGGTTTTCAGATGATCATTTTGCATTCACCTCTGTTTTGAGAAACTTGTGTCTCCTTACCAAAAGTGATGGTTTCCCCACGAGAAAACGTCAAAAACGTCATAATGTGACCGCAGCATGTGTTTTCAGGTGATCATGTTGCATTCACCTCTGTATTGAGAAAAATGTGTCTCCTGACCAAAAGTGATGGTTTCCCCACGAGAACACGTCAAAAACGTCATAATGTGACCGCAGCATGGGTTTTCAGATGATCATTTTGCATTCACCTCTGTTTTGAGAAACTTGTGTCTCCTGACCAAAAGTGATTGTTTCCCCATGAGAAGACGTCAAAAACGTCATAATGTGACCGCAGCATGGGTTTTCAGATGATCATGTTGCATTCACCTCTGTTTTGAGAAACTTGTGTCTTCTGACCAAAAGTGATGGTTTCCCCATGAGAAGACGTCAAAAACGTCATAATTTGACCGCAGCATGGGTTTTCAGATGATCATGTTGCATTCACCTCTGTTTTGAGAAACTTGTGTCTCCTGACCAAAAGTGATGGTTTCCCCACGAGCAGACGTCAAAAACGTCATAATGTGACCGCAGCATGGGTTTTCAGATGATCATGTTGCATTCACCTCTGTTTTGAGAAACTTGTGTCTCCTGACCAAAAGTGATGGTTTCACCACGAGAAGACATCAAAAACGTCATGATGTGACCGCAGCATGGGTTTTCAGATGATCATGTTGCATTCACCTCTGTTTTGAGAAACTTGTGTCTCCTGACCAAAAGTGATGGTTTCCCCACGAGAAGACGTCAAAAACGTCATAATGTGACCGCAGCATGGGTTTTCAGATGATCATGTTGCATTCACCTCTGTTTTGAGAAACTTGTATCTCCTGACCAAAAGTGATGGTTTCCCCACGAGAAGACGTCAAAAACGTCATAATGTGACCGCAGCATGGGTTTTCAGATGATCATGTTGCATTCACCTCTGTTTTGAGAAAAATGTGTCTCCTGACCAAAAGTGATGGTTTCCCCACGAGAAGACGTCAAAAACGTCATAATGTGACCGCAGCATGAGTTTTCAGATGCTCCTGATGCAATCACTTCTGTTTTGGAAAGAAAGCGCATCCATGCCCAAACTGACATTTCTTCATTGCGCAAACTTCAATTTAGTCAAAATGTAGATGCAAGTTCAGTTTTAATGTGATCCTGATGCAATCACTTCTGTTTTAGAAAGAAAGCACATCCATGCCCAAACTGACATTTCCTCATTGCGCAAACTTCAATTTAGTCAAAATGTAACTGCAAGATCAGTTTTCATATGATCCTGATGCAATCGGTTCTGTTTTGGAAAGAAAGCGCATCCATGCCCAAACTGACATCTTCTCTCATCGAAAACATCATTCAAGTCAAAATGTGATTGCAAGATCAGTTTTCATATGATCCTGATCCAATCACTTCTGTTTTGGAAAGAAAGCGCATCCATGCCCAAACTGACATTCCCTCATTGCGCAAACTTCAATTTAGTCAAAATGTAGATGCAAGTTCAGTTTTCATGTGATCCTGATGCAATCACTTCTGTTTTAGAAAGAAAGCGCATCCATGCCCAAACTGACATTTCCTACAAGCGAAAAGGTCAATTTAGTCAAAATGTAATTGCAAGATCATTTTTCACGTGATCCTGATGCAATCACTTCTGTTTTGGAAAGAAAGCGCATCCATGCCCAACTGACATTTCCTCATTGCGCAAACTTCAATTTAGTCAAAATGTAGATGCAAGATCAGTTTTCATGTGATCCTGATGCAATCACTTCTGTTTTGGAAAGAAAGCGCATCCATGCCCAAACTGACATTTCCTCTTTGCGCAAACGTCATTCAAGTCAAAATGTGATTGCAAGATCAGTTTTCATATGATCCAGATGTGAACACTTCTGTTTTGGAAAAAAAAGTGCATCCATGCCCAAACTGACATTTCCTCCAAGCGAAAACGTCAATTTAGTCAAAATGTAATTGCAAGATCAGTTTTCATATGATCCTGATGCAATCACTTCTGTTTTGGAAAGAAAGCGCATCCATGCCCAAACTGACATCTTCTCTCATCGAAAACATCATTCAAGTCAAAATGTGATTGCAAGATCAGTTTTCATATGATCCTGATCCAATCACTTCTGTTTTGGAAAGAAAGCGTATCCATGCCCAAACTGACATTTCCTCATTGCGCAAACTTCAATTTAGTCAAAATGTAATTGCAAGATCAGTTTTCATATGATCCTGATGCAATCACTTCTGTTTTGGAAAGAAAGCGCATCCTTGCCCAAACTGACATTTCCTCTTAGCGAAAACTTCAATTTAGTCAAAATATAGATGCAAGTTCAGTTTTCATGTGATCCTGATGCAATCACTTCTGTTTTAGAAAGAAAGCGCATCCATGCCCAAACTGACATTTCCTACAAGCGAAAAGGTCAATGTAGTCAAAATGTAATTGCAAGATCAGTTTTCATGTGATCCTGATGCAATCACTTCTGTTTTGGAAAGAAAGCGGATCCATGCCCAAACTGACATTTCCTCATTGCGCAAACTTCAATTTAGTCAAAATGTAGATGCAAGATCAGTTTTTATATGATCCTGATGCAATCACTTCTGTTTTGGAAAGAAGCGCATCCTTGCCCAAACTGACATTTCCTCTTAGCGAAAACGTCATTCAAGTCAAAATGTGATTGCAAGATCAGTTTTCATGTGATCCTGATGCAATCACTTCTGTTTTAGAAAGAAAGCACATCCATGCCCAAACTGACATTTCCTACAAGTGAAAAGGTCAATTTAGTCAAAATGTAATTGCAAGATCAGTTTTCATGTGATCCTGATGCAATCACTTCTGTTTTGGAAAGAAAGCACATCCATGCCCAAACTGACATTTCCTCATTGCGCAAACTTCAATTTAGTCAAAATGTAATTGCAAGATCAGTTTTCATGTGATCCTGATGCAATCACTTCTGTTTTGGAGAGAATGAGACTCTTGTTGGTAGAGCTGCAAACCAGACACCCATACCTTTTGCAGGCTGGGTTGAACTGACATTTGAGCTAGGGTCAAACAGAGGTCTACAGCTAGAGCTACATGTGCCAGTCGTAGTCTCCAACGAGCCAGGGGTAGCAGAGCCACCAATTATTGGCTATAATGTCATTGAGCTCATCGTGAAGAATGGGATGGAGCAGCACCCAGAAGTTACACCTGCTGTTGTTAGTGATGCTTTCTCCATCGACTGTAAGAAGACAAACATGCTGATTTAGCTGGTGCAGAGCCACGACAAGCATGACAAGGAGGGTGTGGTGAAAGTGGGAGGACAAAAGACAGTAATTCCAGCAGGACAGAGAGATCAAATGTAATCTAAGGACTGGTCCCCTTTCCACAAAACAGGAAGGTTTTTTTGAGCCAGACGAGATCCAAAAATGGCCTGAATAACTGACCATTCCAGAGACTGTTATTTGCCTGTCTAAAGGAAACTGGTCCAAGGTTGCAATCCCTGTCACTAATGATAGTAACTATAACATCACTCTAACACCTCGCACCATTCTGGGTCATGTCCAGCAAGTCAAGTCGATCTACCAGGCTGATGTAAGGCCAGCCTGCACCAACACCACTGACACAGCGAGTACAGGTGAAAAGACAGACAGTAAAGCTCGTCGTGTTGAGAGTCAGGAAGAGGATCAAAGACAGCAGGACACACAGAAACATGAGTCATGGGATCCTCCAGTATCAATTGATCATCTGTTACCAGGTCAACAACATAAATTGAAAAAGATGCTACGAGAAGAGTGTAATGCATTCTCAAAGGATGAGAACGATGTTGGATGCATTCCATCTCTGCAACTGAAAATCAGACTGAGTGACACGACTCCTGTGCGATGCACCTACACCTCAGTTCCAAAACCGCTGCACAAAGAGGTGAAGGAAAATCTAGAGGACCTGCTGAATAGAGGATGGATTAGAAAATCCAGGTCTCCATACTCTTCACCTCTTCTACGTCTGTGTACGTAAGAAGGATGGAAGTCTACGTTTATGTGTGGATTACGGGGAGCTAAACCAGAAATCCATTCCTGACCGACACCCCATCCCTCGAGTACAAGACCTGCTGAACAGCTTGAGCGGAAGTGTGTGGTTTTCAGTGCTGGATCAGGGCAAGGCATACCACCAGGGTTTCCTGGAGGAAAGTAGCAGACCACTTACAGCTTTTATAACACCATGGGGTTTGTACGAGTGGGTCCGGATTCCCTTCGGCCTGTCCTCAGCTCCAGCAGAGTTCCAGCGCAGCATGGAGGAATGCCTCACAGGTCTGAGAGATGTGTCATCACAGCCTTATTTAGATGACAACCTCGTCCACAGTAAAACCTTCGGGGAGCATCTAAATGACATGAGGGAGGTGCTACGTCGTTATCAGGCACACGGAGTAATGCTAACAGCTAAGAAGTGTGAAGTGTTTAAAGACCAGGTGAAATTTCTTGGAAAGATTGTATCAGGAGATGGCTACTGCATGGATCCAGCTGAGATAGCACCTGCAAGCACTCAAAGGTTTACAAAGAGTTGCATGAGGAGTTGGGACACCTCGGAGTTGAGCGAACACTGAGTCTGATCCGTGATCGATTTTACTGGTCCCACATGCAGAGAGACGTGGACCATTATGTGACCAAAGTGTGTAGCTGCTTGAAACGAAAATGCCCAAACAAGCCAACCAGAGCACCGCTGGTTAGCATAGTGACCACATACCCATTTGAAATGGTGTCAATTGACTACCTGCATCTGGAGAGCTGTAAGGGAGGGTATGAGTATATTTTGGTGGTAGTAGACCATTTCACTCGCTTTCACTCACAGGCGTATGCTTGCACCAACAAGTCAGCAAAGACAGCGGCTGAGAAGATCTTTGGAGACTTTGTACTCAAGTTTGGCTTTCCTTCAAAACTGCACCATGATCAAGGGAGGGAGTTTGAGAATAAGCTGTTCTCTAAACTCGAAGAATACAGTGGCATTCAAGGCTCCCACACAACACCTTACCATGCAGCAGGAAACGGTCAGGCTGAGAGATTGAATAGAACACTGCTGTCCATGCTAAGAAATCTGACAGACGAAGCGAAGGCAGATTGGAAGAGCTCCTTAGCCAAAGTGGTGCACGCATACAACTGTACATGCAGTGAAGCGATAGGATAAGCTCCATACTACCTTCTGTATGGGAGAAACCCCCGACTACCTGTTGACATCATGTTCAGTCTGACTCCAAGGGACCAGAGCGCATCTCACAGTGACTATGCCAGCAAATGGAGAAGTCGGATGCAAGAGGCATACAGAATAGCATCAAAGACCGCTCAGAGTCACCAAAGTAGAGCAAAGAAGTTGTATGACAAGAAAACACATGGAGTTGAGCTTCAGCCAGGGTGTCGAGTGCTGGTGAGAAACGTCAGGGACAAAGGAGGACCAGGAAAACTCAGATCTTACTGGGAGGAAAAAGTTCATATTGTGATCGAGAGAAAGCACAAAGATAGTCCTGTGTATGTTGTGAGACCAGAGAAAGGAGTGGGTAGGACTAGAGTTCTTCACAGGAACTTGTTATTGCCCTGTGACTTCCTGCCCATGGAAGAAGACAAGTTTGAAAGAAGAAAGGCAAAGACAAAGTCGAACACAGTCAAAAGAAGACGTCGTCAGGAAGTGCAGAAAGACGGAGAGTCTGAGAGCAGTTCAGATGATGAAAACAACTGGAGATTTATCACCACACATCCAAGAGAGCTGTTTGACTGCGTCAGGAGTCAGCTGAGAGCTAGTGCTGAGGAATTCCAGCCCCAAGCAGCTGAGAGACAACCGGAACAAGACGACGGAGGTGAACAGCTGGACAGAGAGGATGACATTAAAATGGAGTCAGAGGTGGAGGACAGTGGAGATGCAGAGGCTGAGCAGGTTGAGTCTTCTGATGAAGCAGACGAGATGAACTCTGAAGAGAGGGTGTCAGCTGATGAAGAGGACGAGAGGGACCCTGAGTTGCAGCCAGCTCCCACAAGAAAATATCCTTTACGACACAGACAGCCACCTAAGACACTCACTTACAAAACATTAGGTCAACCATCGGTCACACGTAGGGATGAATGATGTTGTTGTAAAAGTTTGATGTGCAGGTGTGAAGACAAGTTCATAGTCACATGTTGAGTTCATTGTTGTGACAAAGTAAGAAGAGAAGTGAGTTCACAGGAAGGTTTTCAAGTTAAGTAAAAACTCAGAGTTTTGTAAGAGGTTGATTCACTTTCAGTTCATGAGATTAGTACCAGGGAGTAGACCACAAACATATAAGGACACTGAGAAGTAGGTTATGCCTACAGTGTAAATGTGGGTTTAAATGGGTTATGGGCAGAAGTATGGTTATTACCTTTCAGTCAAAGATTCAGATCCTACACAAATGGTGGAGTAGCATTTCAGGTGTCACCTGGCCAGTGATGTTTGTTGCTTCCTCATGGCATGAAGACAGAGATGCATGTCATGTTATGAACTGTTGCCATACAGAAGGTATCTTCTGCAGACTGACTCCCAATAATCTGCCTCCAGAACTCATCAGTTGATGACTACGAACCCTGGGAAACTCGGAATGTCGAGATGACATTTATATTGGAGGGGAGAGTGTGGGACCCAGAATGCCTGGCATGTATAGGGACATGGACCCCCCATTCTCATATATAATTTATTTAATTTTTGTTATTTTGCATGTAATCCTGTTCAGTAGTTAAAAAGAAATATTCATGTACGAGAGCATACGTAATGTTTTCGTGTGTTGCTGGTGGTTAAAATGAGTGAGCTCACGCAGGCATTTTTGGGGCAGCTTAGGGGTCTTCAGAGAAAAAAGAGAGCACGCAGATTCTCAAAGAGACCGGGGTGAAGCATGAGACAGGACGGTAGGCTCCACGTTGTGTTCCTGTGTTGACCGCTGGATTAAAGTTATAAAAAGAACCCACCCATGCACGCCTGGACAGTCAGTTATTGTATCCAAGTGTGCAACAATGATCCTGATGCAATCACATCTGTTTTGGAAATAAAGCGCATCTATGCCCATTCTGACATTTCCTCATTGAGCAAATGTCAATTTAGTCAAAATGTGATTGCAAGATTAGTGTTTATATGATCCTGATGCAATCACTTGTTTTGGAAAGAAAGCGCATCTATGCCCAAGCTGACATTTCCTCCAAGTGAAAACGTAAATTTAGTCAAAATGTGATTGCAACATTAGTTTTTATATGATCCTGAAAAAAAGAGCATCCATGCCCAAACTGACGTTTTCCCGATGCGCAAAAGTCAATAAAGTCATAATGTGATTGCAACATTAGTTTTCATATGATCCTGAAGAAAGATCGTCCATGCCGAAACTTTTTCGACTCGCAAACGTCAATAAAGTTAAAGTGTGATTGCGACATTCGTTTTAATATGATCATGTTGCAGTCACCTAAAAAAGGGTATCCATGTCCAAACTGAAATTTCCTCTAAGCGCAAACGTCAGTATATCCTCTCTAAATCGACGCCACCCCAGGAATTCCACCTGGAGAACTATTATCAAGGCCGCACAAGTGTTTTCTAGTGAGGATAAGAGACTGGTCCAATGTGCAAATACTTTTATTTCCGGATATCCGCTAACAACAATTGCTAAAATACTCTCATACACCCATTCACACACACTCAACGTGCAGATATTAAATTCATATTCAAGATTTAACAGTTATCTTTAAAACACCTGCACCCCCCAGGGTAGGATCGGCACCACTTAGAAAATAACAGAAAACGTACACAATAATAGAACCCAAATAAACATACAAAAATAACCCACACAGCACACAAATAACAATTAATCAAATCCAAATACCATGCAAAAATAACCCACACGAGCAAAAAAAGCACACTTAATCAAACCCCCAAATAACATGCAAAAATAACCCACACAAACAATGATCACAAATCAACCCCAAATCCCTCCCCCCGCAACAAAACGTTCAACCAAAATAAAGGCAATCCTAGCCCTCCTAGAGGCGCCCAAACTGACATTTTCCCGAAAGTCAATAAAGTCATAATGTGATTGCAACATTAGTTTTCACATGAACCTGATGCAAACACTTATGTTTTTAAAAAAGTGCATCCACGCCCAAACTAACGTTTCCTCGACCCGCAAACGGTAATGTTGTCAAAATGTGATTGCAAAATTAGTTTTCATATGATCCTGAAAAAAAATGGGTCCATGCTCGAACTCCCGTTTCCTCGATGAGCAAACGTCAGTCAAGTCAAAATGTGATTGCAACATTAGTTTTCATATGATCCTGCTGCAATCACTTCTGTTTTGGCAAGAAAGTGCATTTTGCTAGATTAGTTTTCATATTATCCTAATGCGATCGCTTCTGTTTTTTGGGGGGAAAAGCGCATTCATGCCTACAAGGACATTTCCTCAACGCGCAAAAATCAAAAAAGTCAAAATGTGATTAGGATATTAGCTTTTGTATGATCATGTTGCATTCACTTTAAAAAAAATAAAAAGCGCATCCATGCCCAAACTGACACTTTCTTGATGAACAAACTTCTAACATGACAAACTGTAATTGTGTCATACATTTTTAAAATAATTCTGTTGTATCCACTTCCGTTTAAAAGAAAATTGCATCCATCCCCAAACTGACGTTTTCTTCATCAGCAAACGTCTGAAACATCCAGCTAAAAGAGGGAATGGTTGATGATGCAGCTGACTGGAATGCATCACTTTTTCCTGCCAAGCATTTGTTTTGATGGTGGTGATTTCACATCAGGAATGCAGCATTCCCACTCACCCTTTGCTGCAAAGTCAGACCACCAGTGCCAATGCTCTTCAACCCAAAATCCTATCCTAACCCTTCTCAATCTAATTTTTTCCAAGATTTGGATGTAATATATTAATCTACTCATTTTCAAAGGTATTGATTTACTGAAAGAAGAAAATGTTGATTGATGTGGCTGACAGGACTGTAGTGGCTCCTGCTTGTCCAGGCGTGGGCTTCAACCCGTCCTTGTGAGGAACTGCAGAATTCCCATTCAACCATACCTATCAGGATAACACGCCACTGCAAACTACCTGCAACCCAAAATCTCAGTAAAACCAAGATATTTCAAAAAGAAAATGTTTGACAATGTGGCCAGCAGGATATCATTGCTGCTGGCTGCACAAGATTGATTTTGAACACAGGTCACACAAGGGAGGGACTGCAGCCTTCAAACGCAACCACATCTGCCAGGTCAGTGGACCAGTGCAAATGCTCTACAACACAAAACCGTAAACCCCAACCCTGCCTGTCACTCAGCCTAAAATTAGAGACTGAGCCATGGATGCGCTAGGACCTAAATTTGTTCCCAGTTCCTCTCTTCACAGATGGTGCATCTTTGATGGACCATCTTTAGGTGAGTGTCTTGTGGTAAGCATTTGAAACACTCTAAGACCCTAAGGCACACAACTGATGACGTGTCTCATGAGGAAGCCTGGGCATTGCAATGTTTCATTTCAGATTGACACTCAATTGGGAACCACAGCTGGCTTCCCAAAGCTGGGAATTCACAGGCCAATACAAAGCCCTTGTAACCTCAAAAACAGTGCACTCAGCACAGTAATTAGTTAATAAGTTTGGTATGATACCAAACTTATTGCCAAACTAGAAGAAGTGCCTGATCCCTTTGCCTTTCAAAAGACTGTCCCATTTGACCATCATATGCCCCCTGTCTCTGCATGTATTGTTTGGCCTTGGTGTTGAAGAGAATTGTGTCTGGTTTTTTTTATATGTTTCTGTTTTCTGTTACAATTAATTTAGAAGTTAGGGATAATATAATCATTAGCAAGAGTCAGTTGACCCTTCCTAGTAAGTGTAATAAAGATAAGTAGTCAGTTGTCCCTCCCTTGACATGACTGTTGTTTAGATAATTGTAATCAAGGGAAACGGTCAGGCTGAATGTGTTAAACACCCATCGTAAAATTAGACAGCATAGTTGTGGTGGTGGTGTTGATAAGTTTGTCTGCAAGAAGAATGTGAACTTTGACCTGGCTATCTGGGAAACAACGTAGAAAAAAGATGGTGCCAGCATCCAATGGAACTGGAAGGAGAAGATGAGATCATCCAATCAGAGGACAACATCAGACTAGATTTGTATCAATGATTTGCCTATTTGGGTCAAGGGATAGTTAGGTTGTCAGACTTCATGCCCTGACAATTGACTTTGTTATTGTAGGGTTTTGAACTGGCCAGGAGCTCTAAATATTTGTATCTTGAATTGATTCTATTTGCTAAATATATTTTGAAATTGGCATTTTTCTCCTTAAAGTCTTCATTCAGAGAACATGCAGATCGGCAGTGACACACTTGAGAATATTGTGATCCAACAATTTGGTGACCCCGACGTGATGAACACAGAGAAGTAATCTGAGGCAAAGAATTGAACAACGGTCACTTCAGGGGACTACTGATGACAAAGGGATCCCTAATAAAAGGTAAGCAGACACCTGTTTAATCAAAAGTTCTGCACATTGGCAATTTCCAAAAAAATGTTGTTACTGTCAATTGAAGTGTCCTAGTTGTAAACTCCAGATACAAATATAGCAAATATATTGAAATGACATTGCAAAAAAGACTCCCCCCTCCAGAGGTGAAGGTTAATTTAGCTGAAGCGTTGTGTAAGTGGGAGTCAGAAATTCACACCATATTACAAGATCATCTTGATAATCCAAAATCAGGTTCTATAGGAGGAAAATCATGGCAAAAACAGGGTAAAGAGTTAGAAGATAAGCATGGAACGATACCGTATTTTCACGACCATAAGGCGCACCTAAAACACTGAGATTTTCTCAAAAATCGACGGTGCGCCTTATAATATGGAGCACCTTGTGTGTGGACTGAGTTCCAAAATCTGCTGTGCGCACTACGGTAAACACTCCGCCAATCGATTAGCGGCACACCTACGCGTTAGGATCCCCTAAAATGGCGCCGGTCAAGCGAGACGTGTATGAGGCTTACTTTAAACTGCAGGCCATCGAATATGTGGCTGAAAATGGCAATCGAGCAATCTTAGTGTTTTTGCTTTATGAGGAGGCGACATCTCTCCATACGTGCAAGGACAACTTTTGCGCAGCGGCTGCCCGCGGATTACCAGGAGAGGGTGGCCTTCTTCCGCACCTACTGCCGCAACAAGATAACCGCGCCCAGCCACATCACCAACATGGATGAGATCCTTCTGACTTTTAACATTCCCTTTGACCCACAAAGTGGAGAAAAAGGGACCAGCACAGTGGCGGTACGCACAACGGGGCACGAGAAGTCATCGTTCACCGTGGTTCTCGGCTGCCACGGAAACAGACAGAGTGCTGGATGACGGAAGGCGAACACTCCTTCACAAAGACTATGAGGCAGCGGTGGGCAGGTTATGCCACCATATGCGGGTGGATTGTAGACGCATGGGCTATGATACCGTCTTCATGTATTGGAAGAGCTTTCACAAAATCAACATTGAACCGGAACCGGTCGGTGAGTCCGATTCAGATGATTAAGAAGAGGAATTCGGGATGTTGGACATTGAAATAGTGCAGCTGTTTAATTCAGATACAGAAGATGAAAACTTTGATGGTTTTGTGGCGGAAGAATAAATATTTTGTTCAATAAATGTGTCAAAACTCACTGTTTTACTTCCGTTGTCATTTTTTACTGTATGTTGACTGACTTCTCATACTTCAGAGCAAGATTCACTGTCCCTTTCAAGTATCGAAGTATCCTCTTTACAGCAGTCAGATGTGAAGCATCCGGATTGGCGTTGAACTTTGACACAGCACTCACAGCCTGAGCTATGTCTGGTCTTGTCGCCATTGCAGCATACAGCAGACTTCCAACCATTGATTGATAGATATGCTGGTCCAGTGATTTACTAACACCATCATTTTTTCTCAAATTGACGTTGACATCTGCGGGGGTTGCTACAGGATTTGCATTATCAATTCCATATTTCCGAAGTATGGCTTCGATGTAATGCTTCTATTGAAGAACGACACAGTTTTTTTCTTTATTTTGGATCACAGAGATGCCCAGGATGTAGGACAGCTCACCCATGTCTTTCATTTTGTAGCGCTCCTTGAGAGCCGCTTTGAGCTCGATTGTTTTGAACAGCAAAGGACAGTAATGTACGAATATAGCTAAATCGTACCACTGGTTAAAAGGTTTCATCATAGTCAGCACCATACAACTGAGCGTAGCCCTTGGCAACGAGTCTACGCTTGTATCGTTCCACTCTTCCATCACTATGATGCTTGACTTTGAACACCCATCTTGATCCTACTGCCTTTCTGTCTTTTGGCAAGTCAACTAAGTCCCATGTCTCATTTTCTAGCAGTGACTCATATTCTAAGTCAGCCGCCTCCTGCCAGTTTTTTGCATTGCCATTGCCTCTTTCAGTGAGAGTGGCTCTGTTACACGACACCTGTTTGCATGATGATCAACAGTCACTACATCAGCAAACTCATCATATCCAAATCTGCTTGGAGCCATTCTGATTCTGCCACTTTTTCTGACAGCGCTTTCGACAGTGATCTCATCATCTTTTGTTTCACTCACATCTGTTTTTACAATTATCTCGTTCTCTGTGCAGTGTCCTTTCACTTCCCTCTCCATGTTGAAGTTTGATTCATCAAAGACGACATCACGACGGATCAGAATCCTCCTTTTCTCTTCATCATACAGGCGATAACCTTTGGCATTGTTTGCAAATCCCATGAAGCGAAGCTTCACAGTTTTTTTGTCCAGCTTCCTTCTCTCTTCATCTGGGACATATGCATAGGCAATACAGCCAAATACCTTCATGTGACTCACATCAGGTTTTTTTTCACACCATCTCTGATATGGTGTCTCTCCCTTCAGGACAGAAGTTGGCAGTCTGTTCTGTATGTAAGCTGCTGTGGCTACAGCCTCTGCCCAGAACTTCTTTGGTAACTTAGCATGAGACAACATGCACCTTGCTGCTTCAACTAGTGTTCTATTTTTTCTCTCTGCAACACCATTTTGCTGTGGTGAGTGAGGTACTGTCAGTTCATGGTGGATGCCTTGAGCCTTCAAATATTCTAGAAACTCCGTTGAGGCGTACTCACCACCATTGTCTGTTCTCAGTTTCGAGATGTTCAGTCCACACTCGTTTGTGAAGGTCTTCTCAAATTCTTTGAATTTGGACAGTACTTCATTCTTCTGTTTCATGAAGTATACCTTGCAGCATCTGGAGTAGTCATCTATGAAAGTCACAAAATATTTTGCTCCACTAAATAGACTCAGTCTGCATGGGACCACAGACATCACTGTGAATCAACTGCATTTTGCGCTTAGAACATATTCCTCCAATTGACTTGAACGTTTTTTTAGCCAGTTTGCCCGCCACACATCCTTCACAGAAGGGAACCTTTTCTTCTTCTGCAGAGAAGTCCATTCCTTTCACAAGATCTTTTAGTTCCTTCAGCTTGGTAGTGTGACCGAGACGCTGGTGCCACAAGCTGGCAGCTACTGTTGCATTGTGAAAGACAGATTCACCTCCTTCCACATCCAGCTGATATAGTCCATCGGCTCTTTGTGTTCCCATTCCTTTGAGAGTTCCATCTTTTCCACGAATGTAGCAGCGAGATCTCTTGAAATGAACTGTATTTCCTTATTTGGTAGCAGCTCCCACCGAGAATAAATTCCCAGAAAGTTTTGGGACATACAGCACATCATACATTGTGACATTTTTTACATCACTTGACTTGAAGGTCATTGTTGTTGGATCACAATACCTCTCCTATGTAGCTGCTAATCCGCGTGTTCTTTGAATGAAGACTTCAAGAAGAAAAATGCCAATTTCAAAATGTATTTAACAATAGAACCAATTTGAGATACAAATATTACAGAGCTCCGGGCCAGTTCATAACCCTAGCAACAACAGAGTCAATTGCCAGGGTACGAAGTCTGACAACCTAACTATCCCTTGGCACAGTCTTTTATAGAAACACACATGCAAATTCTCAATGTTCATGCAATCCAATCCAGTTCTGCTGGGATGACCTCGTCCTCTTCTTCCAGCCTCCTTTGGTGTTGATACAGTCCTTCTTGTCCATTATCTTCCCAGGTGGCCAGATCAAATTTCCCATTCTTTATGCAAATAATATCACCAACCCCACCATGATGTCCCGTTTATGATGGGTGTTTAACACCCCCTGCCTGACTGGCTCCTGAGATTACAATGGAACAACAAACAACAATCCTGTGAAAGGAATGTCTCTGATCCTTGTTATAGTTGCCAATGAATCTACCATGCCTAACTTCTAAGAGAAGACAGGAACATATGGTAAAACACATACAACAAGATAAAGACAATTCTCATCATTGTCATGTAGACATTTCCAATTCCTAGGGCATCAACCACCCTGCCGTCACCGAGTTTCACTGACTGTGCTTTGGAGTACTGTTGGTATTCCTGAAGAATTTCTTGATTACACGTCATGTGCTTTGTTGCTCCGGAATCAATTAACCATTCAACTTGTTGTGTTTGTTCAGAGCCTTCCCTTCTAGACACAAAAACACTTTCAAATGAGTCATCTTCATTTTCACACCTCACATTTTTAGCCTTGTGGATTTTCCTTTTAGATTTATTCTTCAAGCTTGGAAAGTCACATTTAATGTGGCCTTCCTTCCCACACTTATAGCATCTCCATGTGCTTTGTCCTGCTCCCACTGCTTTGGAGCCATCCTGCACATTGCCATGCAATTGTGATGACATTGCTGCTGCACCACCTGACATACTGTCATGGAATTTTTAGCCGTTTGGAGAAGAAAAAACTATTAATCTAAGTTACTGCATAGGAGATGGTTTTAATCCAGTCAGTCGGTCAGGATACACACACCGAAGCATGCGGAGAGATCTCTGCTCAATGTATACAGTTCTGATCTTATATAGTTGAAGGCCCGCCCCTGAGGTGCAGACGTCTTCACAGCATGTGTTTGCTGCATACACAGGACACAGGACGCCAACACAGTAGGTGTGCACTGTATGCACCTCAGGAGTTTGGTGCCTTCACAGCGGGTGTTCCGGCTGGCACAAGAAGTTGAATGCCTGAGGATGTCCCCCCCTCAGTCCTTTGACGCTGGTCTTCCTTCAACCTTTGTTTCCATGTAAATGAATGAGGAACCAAATGGATTCCGTCTGCTCTCCCAGTCTCCATCACACCCTTCCTTTTGTTCTCAATTTACATTTCACAATAGAATACCATTTCAATTTCCTCCTTTTGTATACAATTTACATTCCACAATCAAATTCCATTTCAATACCACCACTGTTCTCATTAGCCTTGACTCGCTTTTGTTCTTCATTGATTAATGCTTGCTGAACAAATTTCAGTGTCAGGTTGTCAATCTTTGTTTCCAGTGCAGTGACAATTGTAGCATAACTTGGTGGCAAACTTCCCAATAGTGTTACAACTTGGTCTTCCTCTTCAATTACAGCTCCTATTGCTGATAACTGATCAGTTAGCTCTTTCATTTGTTTAAGATGCTCAGTTAAACTATTGTGGCAGGGCATGGCCTGCCCTTCGAACAGGTGCCATATGGAGGTAGTGCCTTAATTGGTGGGTGGGGAGAAAAGGTTTATATAAGGCACTGCCTCCAGCTGGCTTTAGTTGTTTTCCCCCTTCGACGGGACGGCGGGGTTGCGGCTGATCTGGGCGGTTCGACCAACAGAAACTGTTTTACAACGCTTTGCCGTAAGGGCACACGCGCTAGTCTGCACTGGGCAGTTGGCTGCCGGCTGGCGTCAGTGGGTCGCGTTGCCCCAGCGGGAATTCTTCACGGAGTGGTGGCGCCACCAAACACAGTCGGCACGGACTTCCTCGCGTACTGGACCCACTGCTGCTTTGGCTCAGTCCCGTTTTCGGGACTCTCTCCTGTTCGCTCTCGCGCTCTCTCCTCTCGCGCCCCCTTCGCTCGGGGGACGGCGCTAAGACGTAGTGGTGCCGCCGAGGCGACCACGGAGCTATTGCTTTCATTTTAGATTCTTAACAGTGTGTGTAAATCGTATCAACTGGCATTTACTTTTTTAGGTTTTGTTTCTGTTCGTTTCTTGTTTGATGTGGTGTTCTTGTTGGTCACAATTTATTTGCCTGTCTGTGTGAGGTGTGTGTGCGTGTGTGCTCGTCGCGTCAATTGTTACCGCTGGAAATTTAATTGTTCTCTTTTCTTTGTGGACAGGTGCTGTGGGCCACGGTGGGGACCCAACCCCTGGTGGAGGGCGTTTTCCTCATCCCTCGTGTGTAGTTTTGTTTGCAGTAGCACGGGTGTCTTTAGTTTGGTTATGTCCCCTAATTGCGTTTTACCTGCCGGTGGGGCCCCAGCCCTGTCCACCCCTTTTGTTTGACTTTTAGACCGCCGAGTTATTTTTTTGTTGTGTATTGGATTTAATAAAATCGTAGTGCTTAACCCTCAATCTTGTCTCTGCCTCGGGAATAGAACCTTATCTGCGTGTGCCTGTTTTCCGGTTAATTCCTGGGGTGAAATTCCCCAGGTGGCGTTGTCGTCGACCGAAACACCTCTCCCCACCCCGCCACACTATCTCCTTCTTTCATCTGAAATATTTCTTCTTCAGAAATAGTTTATTTGCAAGAGTATCTCTCTCAAAATGGCCTCTCAGCGTAGTCCACACTTCTTTGGGAGTCTGGCAGCTCGTTATCAGATACAACTGGGGTGAACTTACATTTAGCACTAGCATAGAGAATGCTTTCTCTCCGTCTAGCGAACTCACTCTGTGCTGCTGCGTTCGCATCCGGGGCTAGCGTTTCTTCCTCTGTTAGCATATGCCACAGTCCTTTAGCCTTTAGCAAATGTTTCATCTGGAACTTCCATGTCGCCCAATTCTCTGGTCCGCTCAGCTTGTCAATAAACAGCTTGTCCTCCATTGTGAATTGCCACAATACTGTTTATCTCACACAGTGTTCAATGTAATCCAGCTTTTTAGTGACGCTCTGGGCCCATAACCTGTTTTTTAGAACAAGGTTTTATTGAAAAGCAACGTTTACAAATCACACAGCAACGCGCGCTCTTCTTCGTCTGACACTTATAAGCAGAGTTAGCACTTCGATGGAACATTAGTGCCATATAGGTAAAAGTACAGCTAATTTCTGAAGAGAATTATTTTATCTTGTTAGCATCTTTTATCTCATTAGCATGTGTTATACTATATGTTTCTGTTTTCTGTTACAGCTAGTTTAGAAGTTAGGGATAGTATATAATCTTTAGTAGGAATAAGCATAAGCAAGTCAGTTGACCCTTCCTTGACATTAATGTTGTTTAGACAGTTGGAGCCAGGAGGAGACAGTCAGACGGAAAGTGGTAGACCCCCATCGTAAAACGTGACAGCATAGTTTACTGGTGTTGATAAAGTTCCTCGGCAGGAAAATGACCTCTGACCTGGCTATCTGGGAAGATAATGGAGAAGAAGGACCGCACCAACACCAAAGGAGGCTGGAAGAAGAAGATGAGGTCATCCAAGAAGAAGGACTGGATTGGACTGAATTAGCATCAATAATTTACATATGTCTTTCTATAAAAGACTGGGTCAAGGGATAGTTAGGTCGTCAGACTTCATGCCCTGACAATTGACTCTGTTGTTTGTAGGGTTATGAACTGGCCCAGAGCTCTGTATATTTGTATCTTGAATTGATTCTATTTGCTAAATACATTTTGAAATTGGCATTTGTTTACCTGAAGTCTTCATTTAAAGAACACGCGGATTGGCAGTGACACACGAGAGGTATTGCAATCCAACATTTCCAACAGTAGAAGCCTGACAAGTACCAAAGAAGGATTTAAAAGGAAGTATGGAAATCTGAGATTATACGTCCTGTATGGACTCACATAACTCAGAATGGGACAAGGACAGGCAAAAGACCAGTTCAAAATTCCTCCATGTTGTAGATACATGGAACAAAGGTATCCAAAGTCAACAAATTTTGTCAAAATATGGCATGATAAATTTGGATTTGGTGGACAATTGGATAAACCAGAGAATTTAAAGGCCCTGATGAGAGAAATTAAAGAAAAGGCAGAGTCTGATCTCAAAAAAGAGGATAAATATGGCCTCCATTGTGCCAAAGTCTGGTACGACGAGTCTGTTAAAAGATGAGAAGGTCACAATAAAGGCAAGAAATTAAAAGAAAAAGTGGAGGAAGGACCACCACCTTATTTTAGTCCTCCTCAATCTATATACCCATCGTTAACCGCCGATGTAAGACCTGAAGATGACGAGACGGGCGTCTCCGGGAAAATGCACAGAATGGCAAAAGTACCTGCGCAGGAACCACCTGCACCCACACCACCTAGTTCTACGATTAACACCCCTCAAGGGGCAGAAGGAGGAATCAGTCATAATCTGTTCCTCCAAGAAGGACATAACACACCTCAATTAGGACCCAATACACGTTCACAATATGACAGGAGTAATATGAATTGGAGTAGACATATTCCTGGGGTGTTCAGTCCAGGACCCTCATAGGCTATGGCGATTAATTCATCGCAGTAGCAGAAGCAAAACCTGATGTCGAAGATGTTTTTCCAACGATAGAAGTCGCTAATCCAAATAGTGGTGTAGAGCTTCAACCCCCCACAATGCTGGTCTACAGGACCTGGACACCAGAGGATTGTAAAAAAGCTTGTGCTGAAATTCCTAAGCCCGACGTAGACATTGAAGCTTGTGTAGAGGGAATAAATGAGTTAATGAGAAGTTACCACACAAATGGGGCAGAAATCTTGATGACTGTCTTAGGCCGTAAATGGTCAACAGTCAGAGGAAATTGGACTCCCATAGATCAAGTAACAGGACAGCCCTGGGCCCATGAGACAAACGATCTCAGGACTCAAATTGATGGTGTAGTTGGGAGAATGAGAGGTAAATTCACACACCGTGCTGATTATAGTGCCATAGGAAGGTGCAAGAAGAGAGAAAATGAATCATATGAAGAATATTGTCATAGAATGAGAGATGTGTTCCGTCACAGAAGTGGCATTCTGTTTTCTGATAATGACAACGGGCCATATCAACAGCAATTAAAAATAGCACTCCATAATGGTACACATAAAGAAAACAAAGTCTTCGTAGAGAATCTGTAAATGAATGTGAAAACCATGCCATGCACGCAGAAAGGCATATGAATAAAAAAGGGAAAGAAAAGTAGTGAAATATTTCTAGAAGATGAAGTCAAAACATGTTACTATGAACAAAGAGGAAGAGGTTGCGGCAGAGGCCACGGCAGAGGCAGAGGAAGAGGTCAAAGTGGACAGAGTAAAGATGATAGTTGTCATTATTGTCGCAAGCCAGGCCACTGGGCAAGAGATTGCAGGAAAAGGAAGGTGGATGAGGAAAGACAGGGAAGAAAGAATAAGGGGGAGGATAAGTCTCATCCATGGGACACATGACTAGATGAAGAGGAGGTAGAAGTGAATCTTGAGAAGATTTTTAGTGTAAATATTAAAAGACCAGAAATTCAGTTGGAAGTTGAAGAAGTTTTGTTATAGTTTCTTGTGGATACTGGGGCAGGAAAGACAGTTGTAAAAGATGCTGTTCCACACATTAGGAAATCAACAAACACAATGGGAGTGAGATCAGCAAATGGAGTTGTAAATAAAGCAAGACTGTCAGAAGATGTAAATATTATAGACCCGGTGTCAGGGTTACGTGCTAAGACTCAAGTGATTCTGTCACCACAATGTCCAGTCAGTCTATTAGGATGTGACTTAATCTCTCAGTTGAGAACTGCATTGTTACCAGGGAAGAAAGGACAAATTAAAATCCAGCGCATGACTACTGTTGGAAGGCCTGGATTAGCCAGTACCCTATTGGACCTTAGATGTCGTAGAAAATGCCTGTTCAGCAAATTTCGTCAGATTTGTAAAAGAAAATATGTGAGCTTATGTTAGACACAGCTGAATGGCACAATCCACATACACTGCATGTAACCATGCATTATGGTGGACCACCAGATCCAAAGTTTGACAAGAAGTTTGCTCAGCTGCCAAAGACAATTACGGGCATGGCAAAAGATGTCTATGTTCATGAAGAAACTGCAGTGATAACGGTAAGCTGCCTGCCATAATCGGCAACAGCTTTGTATCACGTTCCAGGCTCAGTCACTCACATATCAGTATCTAAGCCAAAGGATGGTATGTGGAAGCATTTAGGATGTTAAGCAAGAATGTGGTCAGCATTGATTGATTAGAAACAGGAGGGTCCAGATAGATGGTACAACAGCAAATACAGAGTGTGGAAGGTCACGTTGAACCAAAGAGTGCCGGCTTTCACTCCCTCGTAACATCTCAGTGTTGAGCATGAACAGACATGAGGTTTGTTTATGTTAACAGAAAAAGAGGAAGAGAAGCTAAGTTCTCTCTCTTAAATTGTGGTCAGAAGGACCTGCAGATAGGATTGATTAAAGGAGCAGAACCAGTTTAAATCAGACCAAAGAGTGATTATAGGCCTCATCAGAGACAATATCCCCTGAAACCTGATGCACAAGAGGGGATAAAACCGGTCTTACAGTCACGACTGAAAGCTGGAGTCATCAGAGAAAGCAATGACTCACCTGTAAATACACCATTGTTTCCAGTTAAGAAAGCTCCACCGTCTAATAGATGGCGGACAGTGCAAGATCTGCAAGCAGTAAATGTAATTCAGAGAGCACCCACAGTTCCACATCCATCTACACTTTTAAACGATATAAGATCAGATGGAAAGTTATTTTCTGTAATAGACATTAGCAATGCATTCTTTCCAATTCCAGTGCACCCAGTCAGTTTTGGTTTGCATTTACTTTCCAAGGTAAACAAGATACTTGGACTAGATTGCCACAAGGTTACTGTGAAATTCCAACCATATTTTCACAAATATCTACGTATTGTAACTACGCAAAAACGATGTCGGACTCCGTAGCATTCTCTGGTCCCCTCCCCAATCTGGCCAGCGATGAGATGTTTAGCCGCATGTCATCGCTTCGTCGCTGGCTGTCACGGTGGTGCCCCGAAAACCAGGTAGCCTTTCTAGACAATTGGAGCACTTTTTGGGGAAAACCTGGCCTGATTAGGAGAGACGGTGTCCATCCCACACGGGATGGTGCTTCTCTCATTTCTAGTAATTTGGCAAATTTTATTAGACCCAAAGTGACCTGACAATCCAGGGTCCAGACCTGGATGCAGAGTTGTAGTCTTACACACCTCTCTGCTGCTTCCTTAGAACCCTCATCCACCAACAATAACATATTTAACTCTTTTTAACCCCTTGACGCACAACATATGAACACCCCTTCTAATGCGCAACATGGGTCAAAAATTACCTGCATTCATTTTCCATGTGATTTCAGGCTGGGTGAGTGTTTCTTTGCTGTATTTTTCTAAAATCAATTTATTTTATTATTAAATGTCCCAATTATAATTTTAATATCTGGTTTTTGATTAGTAGAAGGTCAATGCTTCCATTGTTTGTTTATTGTTTTAGGAATAAAAATAGATTTTGGATTACTACACCACGTGTCAAAAATGACACATTTATCTAGGTGTGATTTTGAATTAAATAACTTCAAACTATAACAATAATTTGCTTCAAATAATCACTTTAGCAATGCTTTGGGCCAAATAATCATAAATTTTATATTTGAAATGTGTTTATTTGTTGTACACAAACATGAACATTCTGTAGAATGTTCTTTTCCTTGTCGATGCTTTTCCACTCTCCCTTTTGCTGTGGCTGCTCTGTGTCCCTCTAAGTTGGTGCATCTTCAATGATGTTGTCACTGATGAATTTATACCAGTCATCCTTTGGTGAAACAGCTACTGATCCAGGGATTCTCATTTCAGTAAGACCCTTTTTTTATTAAATCTATTTTACTGGGTCGGAATTTCCTTTTCAGAAGACTCATCAGATGAACCCTTTTTGTCATCAGAAGAGTCTTCATTCAGGAGAGACACACCCATAACTCCAGCTTGACCCCGAGGCACATAGGCTGGTTCATTATCATCATCTGAGATTTCTCAGAATCAGGACCAATTCCATCCTCATCTTCCTGATCTAGTCCCTTCTGCCGCATCTCCACAACCATTTCAGCAGTGAATCTATGAACAGCCATGATCTGAATCTAGAAAAGCAAATTCACAAAATATTATCATCAGTATACAGACACGCTTGATAGTGGGGCAGCTAGGGTTTATTATTTATTTATTGAATATATTTTCCTCTCTGACAAGTAATGTACTTTTTCTCAATGTAACTTAAACCTTATCAGTTATATTTACTGTGTGAAAACTTCATGAAGACTGACAAAAGCTTTGCTTATTCATAAAGGAAGAACAGAACACTTAATATGATGATTTGTGCTGAATAAAACAATTAGTTAGATTAATAAATGATGAAATATATACCGTATTTTCACAACCATAAGGCACCGTATTTTTAGGCGCATGGTAAAACATACAGTAAAAAAATGACAACAGACGTAAAACAGTGAGTTTTGACACATTTATTGAACAAAATATTCATTCTTCTGCCACAAAACCATCAAAGTTTTCATGTTCTGTATCTGAATTAAACAGCTGCGCTATTTCAATGTCCAACATCCTGAATTTCTCTTCTTCATCATCTGATTCAGACTCAAAAACTGGTTCCGCTTCAGTGTTGATGCCGGCTTTTGTGAAAGCTCTTACAATACATGAAGACGGTATCATAGCCCATGCGTCTACAATCCACCCGCATATGGTGGCATAACCTGCCCACCGCTGCCTCATAGATGTGGCTGGGTGCGGTTATCTTGTCGCGGCAGTAGGTGCGGAAGATGGCCACCCTCTCCTGGTAATCCGCGGGCAGCCGCTGCGCAACAGTTGTCCTTGCACGTATGGAGAGATGCTGCCTCCTCATAAAGCGAAAACACCAAGATGGACCTCCTTGGAAGTGCTCAATGTCCATTTCTTCAGCAATCGCTTTGGCCTTTTGTCAAATGGTGACAGTAGAGACGCCCCTTCCAGTTGTTCACTGTCCCACAACCAACTGTTCTTCTCGGTCTTCCAGCTCGGGCCACCTTGCTTTGTTCCCGCGGAAACTCGGCTTCGTCTTCCTCACTTGGCGCAGTTCACTTTCTTGTTTTCTCCACTTTCTGACCATGGACTCATTTACATTAACCATTTAAAGCCGTTTGTATCATATTTGATACGTGAGATTCTGAGACGTCTCTTTTTTCTAAACCAAAATCAAGTGTGGCAGACCACTGTCCTCTCCAGAAACAACTCCAACACCACCCCGTAAAAGAGGCTGCAGTGTGCCTCTTGTGCTAAAAAGTGCTATGCAAAAAAAACAAAGAGAAAAATGTTGTTGTTCATGTTCTATATTGTCAAAATGTTAAGGGCAAACTTTGTTTTTGTGTCTAAAGTTAACATAGTCGTGAGCTAAAAGTTGCCGAAATCGCCTAATGTATCATATTTGATACAAAAAAAATGTCAAAAACAAAAAAAAAAAAAAGGAATTTTGTTAAAAGGTTCAATAAACATCTCATTTCCAAAAAATTAGAATTTTCTGGCTATTTTTTGATGTGTCAGGCTTTATAGGGTTAAAATGTCTTGCAGCTGCTCGATTGCCATTTTCAGCTGCATGTTTAAAGCCTGCAGTTTAAAGTAAGCCTCATACACGTGTTGCTTGACCGGCGCCATTTTAGGGGGTCCTTACGCATAAGTGTGCCACTAATCGATGGGCGGAGCATTTACCGTAGTGCACCCACCAAAGGCACACAGCAGATTTTGGAACTCAGTCCACACACAAGACGCACCATATTATAAGGCGCATCCTCAATTTTTGAGAAAATCTCAGTGTTTTAGGTGCGCCTTATAGTCGTGAAAATACGGTAGATTAACATTCAGCATAGAAACACTCAGCCATACATGAAATAATATGGATATGGCCATTTTAGACCCATGTTGCGCATTAGAGGGGTAGTGATATAAAAAGTGTTTTTATTCAAAATATAAAAAAGAAAAATATACAAGAAGGATGAATTTTGATCAAAAACAAGTTAATTGAGGAATACCTGGAATGCTGAGTAATAAAATTAATTAATTGCAAAGATAAAGCAAATAAAACTCAGTCGAGCAGCGCTTCTCAAATAGTGGGGCGCGGTGCGATGCCAGGGGGGGCGCGTGTGACCCCGGAGAACTTTTTTTTTTTTTTTGCCGTACTAGAATAAAGTGTAATTGCACATCCCGCGCGCACACACCACAGAGCAAGAGATAGGAAGTGCAGTGAACAAACCATCAAGAGACAGCACGAACAGCATGAATACTTAACAGTGATGAAAAGAAAGGCGGAGAGAGACGGAGATAATGAGACAAACGAAAGCTAAGATGAGGAAATATGACGAAGCATATACAGTATAGCGCTTGGCTTCACTGCGACTACGGTGGGAGACGAGGAAAGACCGGTGTGTTTACTGTGTCTAAAAATGTTGGCAGCGGACAGCATGAAGCCAAATAAATAAATAAATAAATGAAGGCGTCACTTAAAGACATTACACCCCAGTCACGCTGATAATCCGCTTGAGTTTTTTCGGCAAAAACGTGCCGAATATTGGCAACAATCATCCCGCTTTGGTCTATATTTCTTTCTTTTTTTGTTTTCTTTAATATTAATAAGGATACAATGTTATGCAGAGGTGTACTTATAACAATTTCATAGGCAAATGATACTAATTATAGTCACGGCGGGGGGCGCTAAATGTTTTCTTCTTCCTAGGGGGGGCGTAACAGAAAATAATTGAGAAGCACTGCTTTAGACCCATGTTGTGCATCAAGAAGGGGGCGGAGGGTGTGTTCCAACTATAAGGGGATCACACTCCTCAGCCTCCCTGGTAAGGTCTATTCGGGGGTACTGGAGAGGAGGGTCCGCTGGATAGTCGAACTTTGGATTCAGGAGGAGCAATGTGGTTTTTGTCCTGGGTGTGGAACGGTGGACCAGCTCTACACCCTCAGCAGGGTCTTCGAGGGTGCATGGGAGTTTGCCCAACCAGTCCACATGTTTTGTGGACTTGGAGAAGGCATTCGACCGTGTCCCTTGGGGGGTCCTGTGGGGGGTCCTCCGAGAGTATGGACCCCCCACAGGACCCCCCATACGGGCCGTCCGCTCCCTGTACGATCGGTGTCAGAGTTTGGTCCACATTGCTGGCAGTAAGTCGAACTCGTTTCCAGTGGGGGTTGGTCTCCGCCAGGGCTGCCCTTTGTCACCGATTCTGTTCATAACTTTTATGGACAGAATTTTCAGGTGCAGTCATGGTGTTGAGGGGGTCCGGTTTGGTGACCTCAGGATCGGGTCTCTGCTCTTTGCAGATGATGTGGTCCTGTTGGCGTCATCGGCCTGTGACCTCCAACGATCACTGGATCGGTTCGCCGCCGCGTGTGAAGCGGCTGGGATGAAAATCAGCACCTCCAAATCCGAGGCCATGGTTCTCAACTGGAAATAGGTGGAGTGCCTTCTCCGGGTCAAGGAGGAGATCCTACCCCAAGTGGAGGAGTTCAAATACCTTGGGGTCTTGTTCACGAGTGAGGGAAGAATGGAGCAAAAGATTGACAGGCGGATCGGTGCGGCGTCCGCAGTAATGAGGACTCTGCACTGGTCCGTAGTGGTGAAGAGAGAGCTGAGCCAAAAGGCGAAGCTCTCGATTTACCGGTCGATCTTCATTCCTACCCTCACCTATGGTCATGAGCTTTGGGTAATGACCGAAAGAACAAGATCACGGGTACAAGCGGCCAAAATGAGCTTCCTCCGTAGGGTGGCTGGGCTCTCCCTTAGAGATAGGGTGAGAAGCTCTGCCATCCGGGAGGAGCTCGCAGTAGAGCCGCTGCTCCTCCGCGTTGAGAGGAGCCAGATGAGGTGGCTTGTGCATCTAGTTAGGATGCCACCTGGACGCCTCCCTGGTGAGGTGTTCAGGGCATGTCCCTCCGGTAGGAGGCCCCCGGGAATAGATGGATGGATGGATGGATGGTTTCTATTGACTGCACTAGACTTATCATCAGATGTGCTGACTGTGGGAACATACAGGTTCTCCAACGAGTCCTTAAACTTCTTCACCCCTATATATTTTTTTGAGCCATCTTTGCTAATTCAGAAATTCAATTCCCCCGTGTCTTTTAGATCCCATCCCAACACACTTCTTGAAGGATGTTTTACCAATAATATTTCACCAGATCAATTGTTCTTAGGTTATATAGGTGGCAGTGATTAAGAAAAAAAAAATCACTGGATCCTGATCTGTTAGCAAATTATAGGCCTATATCCAACCTTCCTTTTACCTCTAAAATTTGGGAGAAGGTGATGGTGACGCAGTTACTGGAGCACCTGCAGAGGAACAGCCTGTTTGAGATGTTTCATTCAGGTTTTAGAGCTCACAGCACAGAAACAGCACTTATTAAAGTTAATGAATAATCTAACTATTCAGTAAATGATCTCATAGTTTCAGATCATGGACTGGTTTTTATGCTAGTTCTGCTGGATTTCAGTGCTGCTTTTGATACACTTGATCACAGCATCCTGTTACAGAGACTGGGACATGTGATTGGAATTAAAGGGACAGCACTAGACTGATTTAGATCATAGATGTGCTAATCGTCTACAAATGGCTTGACTCATAGAAAGATCAAATGTCGCAATAAAATCTAAAGAATGTGATGGATCATACAAGAAATAATAGGATATTTTATCACTTGTGAGTCGACACAAAATTCCAAATAAATATATATGAGTTGGTTTACCAACTGACCATCATAAAACCTTGTTACACAAGACTAAAAAAAATTAAATGTTTTAAGGGAAAAAGACATAGAAGTTGTTCTTTGGAATTAAAAATGGATAAAACATTTTTTAGTGTGGAAAAGATTTAAGGGAATGTTGAGGCAAATTTACAAAACACATGATTGCACATAGATATTAGTGGAACCTTAGAGAGTGAATATATTAGACCCTATGAATAACTCCTTGCTTGGAAATGTCAAAATGATAATGGTATTCTGATCGTATAATGAATGACCAAGATTTTTATTGAATAATCATATTATTCAATGCAATAAATATATACCGTAGATTGATTTTGTGGTCATTCATATTATTCATATAATGCGATGAATTGTAACTTGCCTTTGTCTTTGGGCAACTAGGAAACTTTTGGAGTTAAATTTAGACAGAATCCAATCCACTTGTGTACAGGCAGAAATGGAGGTTGATCTCTGGATTTGGAGATAAGTATGGAGCCAGGTATTTAGGACCCCATCCCTATTTCCCGATTCCAATTGAAAGACTGCTCTCCTATTTGGTAAAACTATGGAAAGAAATGTGAAGCCTATAGATCTTTTTTTGGTCAGAGCAGCCACCATTGCATCAACCCCCCTCTGCCTTGCATCCTTCCTATGGAATAAGCTTCCAAAAACAGCCGTAATCAGTGTTAAAGACATTTGTCTACAAACTTCTGAAAATTGCTTTGTCATGAACTTAAGTGATGTAACTCAGCCTTTATGTAAATACAACTGTAAGTTCATTAAATTTTAAGTACCCTTGGTTTTTGCCCATGTGATTGCTCCAATTTCAAAATATTCCTTACCACAAGTTTACATTCCAAAATTCAATCAACAAATCCTTCAAATGCAACAGGTACAAAATACTTTTTCCTTTTTAGAATCAGTTATAGTTTTAGTTACAGAATGAGAAGATTTACCAATAAAACTGCATCTATAAAGACGTCCAATTTAATCATTTTAAGGACTTGGAAATTAGTTTTGCATAAAGATTTTTCAAAATGAGCATTTCAATTTACCGTACTTTAACTGTTCACCTGTGCACATATTTTTAAGGCAGATGAAAGAAGTATAGTTATGTTGAAAAAGCCACTTAACTTTTGAAAGCAGCTGTGCTTTATGGTCATGAAAATACAGTACAAAACTGGCTGTACTGGGTGGACAGATAACAAAATTCTGTACATGTGTGCAAGTACCAAAAAACTCCCAGGTAGATAGTACTGAATTACAAAAAAAGTGAAAGAAAACCAGTACTGTAGAGACATCTCAAAATTAAAGGGGCAGTGGTGGCAAGATACTACGTATATTTAAAAATTGACTAGGCAATCAAAACAGCTGTATGCTGCGCACACGCGCACGCACACGCACGCGCGCGCACACACACACGCACGCACACGGATAAGCAGAGACAACGTTTCTAGTTGTGTTATTTCTAATTTATTAGCAAAAAGGGCCAACATTTGCACAATATCAAAATAATTGTTTACTCTCACATAAAACTAAAAATTAGTGTGACCTCACAACCATAACAGTGTAACTACTGAGGCTTATAGGAGACTATATAGTGAACACCTTGGAATTTAAAAATCAATTCAGATCGATATTTTCTGGGCTTTTTTGGTCAAAGCAGCCACCATTACACCAACCCTCCTCTGCCTCGGGTCCCTCCTCTTCCTCCTCTGGTATAAGCTCCTAAAAATTTGAAATTAGGTGAATTAGTGTTAAAGACATATTTGTCTACAAAACTTCTGAGAACTGCTTTGTAATGAACCTAAGCAATGTAACTGAGCCTTTATATGAATACAAGTATAAGTTCATTAAATTTTAAGTAACTAATGTGATTTCTCATATTTCCTTACAGCAAGTTCAAATTTAAAATTTAAAAATCCAACCAACAAATCAGTGTTGAACATTAGATGACATATTCTGACAAACAATGTTAACTGAAAAGTCATTTAAAAATGTAAAATTTTAAAAAGTCTCAGAAGCTCCATCATTGGAAATTGGAGTAATGTGTGACTGTGTGAATAAATGAGCGCGCAAATAAATGAATACCTCTGCGACTGAGGGGGGTTCTGCGCTCCCCACTCCCTCCTCTGGCAGAGAGGCGGTTGACCAGAGGCAGACTGTTCCCAGCTTGTTGAGGAATGTTGCCATTTTCTGAGAATGAACCCAGTAATTACATTTCTAATTTTCAACAAAGGGACAGAAACTCAACAGAGCTGAACAATGATCACAACAGGAGAAGCAGAAAATCTTAGTTGAAAAATCCAAGAGTTTTACATTGAAACTGGTATTTTTTCTTTTAATAAAATCAATCAATTAATAAATTAGCACTTCCTCCTGTGATTAATAATGAAATAGTTTAGGTTTTAAGAATAAAATCTAATATAATTGAGTTCCATCAAAATGAACAAAGTTATTCAACTGAAGTACAATACCATGTTATAATTTACAGCACCAACGATTCATGTTCCATTCCCGTTTTGGTATAATGGTTGTACCAATGGTTGTAATGGTGCGCCTTTTGGTACAATGTATGTGCTTGCTGCAGTGAACAGCAAGTTGAACTTAAAATGTCCTTCTTCTGAGTTTTGTAATGTTCATTATCTAAAGCATTAATATCAAAATATGCCTTTAAATTGAAAAAGTAATAAGGTTTTCCCAAATGAACAGGCAATAATAGAGTGCAGCAATATATGATTGGGCCAATCATGTTTGTACATCACTAAACTCCTGAAAAATCCACTGCCATTAATAAAATGAATAAATTACCAGGATCCTCATCTTGTTGAGCTGAAGCTACCTCCGATTCAGGTTCGGCAGCTGTCTCTGCAGATGACACCAGACCAGGACTTGACGGGAAAGGTGGGATGGGGGGGTAAAAAAAAAAAATCATAAGTATATTACATCAAGGTTTAATTAAAGGTGCAATGTCAGCAAAAAAAACAAACACAAAAACAAGTACAGTATATACGGTATACACAATACTATATACAGTATATATATATATATACACACACACCAACTACTGAGTGAATGCCTCAGGCAACAAAAGCCCACCAAGGAGGAGGAACCTGAGGGGCTATCATGGAAGGACAAGCCCCTGCATGGAATGTACCCCCGACAAATTGAGGAAGTGGCTGATAGAGAAAACATACCAGTGGCTGGCAAAGGCCGGACTGAAAGACAGCACAGAGGCACTACTCATGGCTCCACAAGAACAGGCCCTGAGCACAAAAGCAATAGAGGCCAGGGTCTACCATACCACAGAAGACCCCGGGTGCAGACTGTGTGGAGATGCCCCTGAGACAGTCCAGCACATCACAGCAGGGTGCAAGATGTTCGCAGGCAAGGCATACATGGAGCGGCATAATCAGGTGGCTGGCATAGTGTACAGAAACATCTGCACTGAGTATGGACTGGAGGTCCCAGGGTCCAGGTGGGAGACAACCCCGAAAGTGCTGGAGAACAAGCAGGCCAAGATCCTGTGGGACTTCCAGATCCAGACTGACAAGATGGTGGTGGCCAACCAGCCTGACGTAGTGGTGGTGGATAAACACCAGAAGACATTGGTGGTGATAGCAATCCCAAGTAATAGCAACATCAAGAAGAAGCAACACGAGAAGCTGGAGAAGTACCAAGGGCTGAAGGAGGAGATGGAGAGAATGTGGGGCATGAAGGCAACAGTGGTCCCAGTAGTGATTGAGACACTAGGGGCAGTAACACCCAAGATCCTGCGCAGAACCCTCAGACTCCCAGGCCTCTGGTCGAGGACCTGAGTCTGAAGGAAGGAGGCACCGCCCAGGAGGGCGAGGAAGAGATTTGAGATATATACTGTATATATATATATATTAGTGTTTTTTTCTTAACAAAGACATTCAGTGTGTCAGAAACCACTCCCTATTGCCTTTATACTGTACTCAATATTGTGTACACCATTATGTAGGGCTGTCTGGGTGTTGAGTAAGGTTCGCTGTACCCTATGACATGCACCCAATGTCTCCCATAATGCATTGCGAAAATTAGTGGATAAGTAATGCACCCTAACCAAGCAAGCAACATATCTCGTCATCCTTTGTAGACACAAGCAAAAACCTATACATGACAAAAATTAAAATTATTCAACTGACATCAAGCTGGTGCATATTTATTATGCGATGATATGATGCAGTTTGAAATCCCTCTTTCAGACATTCAGCCGTGGCGCTTCAGGTTATCAAGTGAACAAGTACCGGTAGTTCAATGAATCCAACTACCTTTGTATTGAGTAGTGAATAGGGAATGATCGTGTGATTTCAGATGACAGGGTCTACTTTATTGTTTTGGTTGTGAATTTTACATGCAGTTTTTGCTGAAAGAGACCAAGTCCATTTTATTTTTAGTTTTATTTATTAAGGATATTTAAATGTCTTTGACAATCTACTTACAATGGTAAAAAAAAAAAATGCTCATTAGAAATAAAGGTTTTGCATCGCACTTTTACTTGCATTTTTAAAATACACCATCATTACATTAGTGGGTTAATTTGGTCTCAAAATGTTGACAAAAATATCTATTTATTGGAAATAATTTGCAGGAAAATTTATCTTCTAATATATATTTTTTTACAGACACAGACTGAGTCATGTGTGTCCTGGTCATGTTAGCAAGTGAACCCCTGCTGCAAGAGAACAATGAAAGCAGAATACTAAACTGTGCGTCCCATTTGAGGTAATGGTGAGCCACCTAAGAGTAGACAAGGGGCAGGCGCAAGGCCTGAACCTGGAATCGAAAGTGAGAAAACAATGTGCATTTACACAGATCTGCGATGATGACTGAAACCACAGTAGCGAGCATGCCAGGCCAGTAGTCAGCAATGCTTGACAGAAGATTAACGACTGACAAAGTCCTTTTATCAAATCATCCTCCATGAGTTGATGCAGCAAATCAACATTTTGTTGGAGGAGTGATAACAAACCTAGCACAGTCAGCAACACAAATGTTGCTCAGTACTTGGTAATTTGCTGCTGTTCCAAGGTGTGCGGGCTATCTGAAAGATTAACGTGCATGCTTCACAGTAATGTTTTTAAAACTTTTTTACCCTGCAGCCTGGTTTCAAAGGTTTGCACCCAAAGTTGGATGTATCACTTAGAGAGCCTGAAGAGCCCCCCTAGTTAAACAGACCAGGAGCCATTATTAAAAAAATAAATAAAAAAAAGCACCATCACACAGCTAAATACTGAGAGCTGAGAGCGAAAAGTAATGTCTGTCAATGAAAGTGAAGGGTTACTAAATTAAGGGGTGTGAATCAATTGGGTCTCGACCAAAGCACTTTCAGTGGCCCTCAATATCTATTTTGTGATAAAATGAGGGTGAGGGTACAGACAAGAGAGGATTATGTAGATCCACAATAAATCAGGACCAACCCACCAACAAAGTACCCATTTTCTAAATACTGATATCATGAAAATAAATTCAAATTCCAGCATACATTGACATAAACAATATAGAGGCAAAGGCAAAAAATTTTCTCAAAAGAGATCCTTGTAAGATGCTTACTTTTCTTCTTCCTGGTCCACAAATACCTCATCTCCCTCATCTGCAGCAGCGGCCATCACAGTGGAGGCGCTTGCCATAGGTACTGATTGGGATGTAATGTTCTCAACACTATCTGAGGACTCTGTAAAGACAGTGACTGACAGAGCCAGTCGAATAGCATGTTTGAACACAGTACGCATCTTAGACACTTATGGCCGTGTGAAAATAAAGACTGCATTACCTGGAGCAGCCACCTGTAAAGGGGTAGTGGGGACGCTTCTTCCTCCTCCAGCTTCATCATGAGCTGTGAGAAACAGAGGGGACTCATACATCCCTAAACCTAAGCCCCAAATGTATAGGTTAGCCTTAGAATCCTTTGAACTATGAACTTCTGTGTCAGAAAACACATTTTACTAAAAGAATATGGACAATTATGCTGGCCATTACAAGTGCAGAGGGCTGTTGGAGATTAAAGACTGGGTTCTAAGGTAGAATTGTGTTTAAGTTGAGGTAAGAGATGGCGAACTGGTTGTAATGTCATAGTAAGTGGGTGAATGCATCTTCAATGAAAGTCATGGCAAAGGCTGAAGTACAAGTGTCTATGTGTGCATACATGTGTATGTGGTACCTCCTTGAGAGGCCAGCTGACCCAAGTCAGAGTGCAAGGATGATGCCTGAGTAAGCACATCTTCTGGAGGTCCAAACCTGAACCTGGTAGACAGCCCTGCTACCTGAGGGGAGCTGGGAAGGTTGCAATAAATTAAGACCACTGGGGTTCATATTCTTCCGAAAGATTCACCACATCTATAAAATGATCTGAAATTGAAATTGCATGTGTGTAGAGCTTACTGTATGGCTTCAGCAAAGCCATCCGTACGGTGTGGAACCACTAATGTGGGAGTGCTGGGAACCATTCTGTCTTCATCGTCAAAGAAGTGTTGCTGCATAATAACAAAAAAAACAAAGCATCAGTAATGATAATCTAAGATTTCCAATTCAAACCAGGAATTTCATTTTATTTATATAGCATCCATGCACAACCATGTTTATAGAACTGTTGCAGTTCTTATTCTTACATTTAAAAATTGACAAGAGTCACCCTTTTTGAAAGAAGACTTTGCACATGTGTACAATTATGTAAATTTGTTTCTAAACAACTGAAAATTATCTGGCAAATGCTATCATTTACTTTCTGAATCCCCTTACATTTAAAATAGAAGTCTGAATTTAAGTCAGAGCTTGATTTTTGAATTGTAACTGGTGGTCTAAGAAGGCAAATAATAAAAACTGTTACACTGACCAATTTACAGATCTGGCTGTATTCACAGTAATTTTTTGCATTTAAGCATTTAAGTACAGCAATACAGGATGTTCGCTAAGATACAGTATCATTATTCGAGTTAAAGTCTTGATAACTTTTAGCTCAACCAATGTCACCATTTACAAAAGTGAATAATAATGAAGTTAAGGCTGTCAACCGCTAAGAAAAGAAAAGGAAACAAGCACCACCGATCATGTAGGAAAATATGACTACAAGTATAAATTGGAATTATGATGGAGGAACTGGGAATTCTGAATTATGTTGTTAATGAGATTATGGAAAACTATTCACCAAGCTGCACGTTTTGGTGCATTTTTATTAGCGTGCGACCTACTGTGCCTGAGTAGTTCTAGTTTTTGTGGACAAGTTTCTAGAATTGTAACGTGTGCCAAGGAGGCACACAGAATTAGCAAAATTTCAAACATAATAAGGTATAATATACCTTTAATAATACACAATAAAATGACTGTATGTATGACTTGAGGTACAGAAACTAAACAGGATATGTCTAATACAAATAACACATTGTCTTCCTACCATGCTCCCAATCCCAGGGGTGAGCTGAAGTCCACGTCCAACTGAGGGTCTGTGTAGCGGCAAGGGCTGTCTCTGATTAAAATAGGAACAATATTTAGCAGTACTTTCTATACTTCTACTTGCTAATCCTCTGAATCACAGTAAAACAAGTTATATATCATGAATTTGTTTGATTATTATTGTGGTTAGTTTAAAATCTGCTCTCATCTGAACTGGGCAAAGATGACGAACGAGCATATGTTGATGTTCTCTCACAAATCAACATGCACTTGAACCTGTCCCTAAATACTCTTGCAGTGTGAACATGGAAAGTGCCAATACACCACATACCATGTTCAGTGTATTTGCATGGGTGGTTGCCTTGTTTACCCCTAAAAAACGGCTTTTAAAGGGGAGCTTGTGTGTACCTGGAAGAGTAGGGATCCCATCTCTGGTGCTGGGGGCTGTATGTAGAGCCTTGGGGGTAGGTGATGGGATGTCCTACGTGGATGAGGAGTGGAAAGTGAGGGGGGGGGAATGGTGGATGGGGATGAGGATAGCAGTAGGTGCATTGGGTCTTTACGGAAGCTGGACTCTGACATGGCTGCAGTGCTGGTGCCTTCACCTGGAATCAATAAACAAGTCATAACCCATGATCACCCCTGATGACCAGTTTTCAGAGACTGCAGATGGGACTTGCCTCCATGCAACTCCTCCGAAGGATGCCGTGGGTCTGACTTTCCACAGATGTTTTCCTCAATATTTTGTGTGTCTGCATTCTTGCCCTCCCCTCCTTCTTCTGTTTGCATGATAGCTCTGTTACCATCTTCACTTTGCCTAATTTCGACATCGCCAGTGTTGTCATCTTCAAAGATCCCTTCTACCTTACCCTGAAAACAGACATACAAGTTAATCTTTTCAGACAAAATACCAATGCTAGAATTTTTTTTAACAAACCAACAGCACCTCCCCTTCCTGGTCTTCCTTCTGTTGTGCCTCTTCAATAACATCCTGATGCTTCTCCCTTTGTTTGCTTTCACAACTCTTGCTGTCCATATCCACAATTGCAATGTTTTGTGACAAGGGATCAGAGGGAACAGATTGTGAGGCTCCATCTTGCTCAAGGATCTCTTTTTCTTCATTTTGGGTGGAATAATTCTCCTCAGAAAGCTCCTAATTACAAATAAGACATGCTTTTATTAACTACTGGATTTTATGCCAATTTCTTTAATGTGCCTGTAAATTAAAAAAAAAAAAAAAAGAATCGCAAGAAAACCAATATATTAAAGGTTCATAAAAGACAGCTGATTAGTAAATCAGTGGGCTGGATGTACCTGTGCAGAAAAAATGACCTGACTGTCATCCAATACCATTGTTTTTTCTTGGTTATCTTCAATCTCCTCCTCACTCTCTTCACATTCCTTCAAGAAATATACAGATTACAGTTATGTTTGCAATAATTGACAAGAAAATATAGCAAATAACCTAAATGTATTTGCCTGTAGGTATTTTTCTTATTTTCATAAAGAAAGATACAGATTAACAGTTGGTGGTGCTACACAGAAGAGTACAGAACATAGGACATATGTAACTGCAATCTCGGCAGATTGGTATTACACGCTTTTAGACATTTAATCAAGAAAAGGCTGCTCTTTGGCAGACATGATGCACCTCATTTTCTTTAAATTCAATACATTCCAAGGCTCTTGCAAAACATCTGATTGATTTCCAGAATTGTAAAACTAGATTTCTGGCCCAAAAGGTTGAGAGGGAAACAGAGTTTCATATCATCCAAACTGGCAACAGCAAACACTCATTAAGGCTGGGTTACATCGGTGATTAAACGCCTTGTGAAAAACTCAAAGAACCCAAAATGATTGTAGTCTATGGGAGGACAAGAATAGATAGGGATAGAGTTCCTTCTTCACTTTGAAACTTAATGCACTGGGATGACATATATGGGAATATTTTCTGCAATCTGGGGGGAGAATAGTGTAGTCTATGTAATATCATGAATTGTATTAATTTGTGTTTTGCATTAATTAAACTATCATGAATGGTCTCTACAATTTTCCCACATCTCATCTGGGGGTTCACTATCTAACTCTCTCCCCCAAGCCTCTTTAAATTTTTCAGGTGAAGCCTTATTCACACTATGTTCTCATATATGGTTTGATGTGGGGAAAAAAACATTTAATGCTACATGCTGAGGTTTACATTCTTATTTTTGAATATAAGCTATCACAGAGCGTCTCAAATGTATTTAACAGAAAATATGGGAACCTGGAAGCTATATTAATTGTCAGACCAAGAGCCTACTGTAAGGCCAAATGACCCTCAATATAAACATTTATCAAAGCAATAAAACCCCTTTCTCTCCAGCTTGAAAAAAAATTGCATTGTTCAATACAATAGGTGTAAAATGCATGATTACCACAGATAGGAAAATCCAAATAAAACTTGGGTGCTTTCAGGGCTGATATGAGGTATGAAGTCATGAAAGCACCCAAGGTTTATTTGGATTCTCTTATCTGTTGTAATCATGCATTTGTGTTCCTTCTCTCATTTATGAACAAGACCCTGAGATACTTGAACTCCTCCACCAACCTGGAGTGGGCAAACTACCCTTTTCTGGTGGAGAACCATGGCCTTGGCCTTGGAGTTGTTTTCACTCCAAAAAGGCCCAATGTAAAAGTTGAATCAAACCCATCCCCACCATCCTACTAGTCCAATTCTTACAATAAAAATATAAAGCTGCCCCCATCCCCCCAGGGATTTGATGCTCTGTATAGAGCTTAGAAAGAAAATAAACATTCACACCACAGTCTCGAATTTAAAGTTTTTATACCGGGCGGTATAAGTCCACATCCATGATTCCTCAGTCTGTCTTTAACAGAATACCTGAAGTTTTTCACTCGCCCTCCGGGCTGCGGCATCCCATCCACTCTAAAAGCCATGTCTCTGAAACTCTCTCCGTTGGTTGACTCTGGTTCTTCCAGTGGAAAGGCAAGCAGCTTCAAGTGTTTCTGTGTTGTTTGTGCATAATCCTGTGGGCCATTTTGTATGCTTGTGTACTGTATGATGTTTCGAAGCAAATCCACTTGCCTTTTAGACCTTATTTTATTGCGTTATATGCCTTGCCTTTTTTCACTATCTTTGATGCATTATCAAAGAATTAGTAGAACTAAAGTCTCACTCACTTAAATTTTCTTCTTTTTTTCCCCAAGCATCCCCTAGTATCAGTTCCTGGGTGGTAAATTTCAAGAAGTTGGCAACAATGGGTCAGGAAGTTCATTAGGTCCATGATCTGTGTGGCAAGGTCCTGTGAGCCTGTTCTTGCCGCCGTCGACTTCAGATAAAAACGCTGATGATTTATCATGGGGAAAGTGTTCCGTTTCATCTGGGTTATTAAAGATCCTGGTGACACATCCATGGTCACAAAATCTAGCCGAGTGAAGGAAAAACAGTAGCAGAGGCCAACTAATTTTCATTACACACACTGCAATGGTTAAGAACCACTCCATCCACGAGTACGGAATTGTACAGTGTTGTACAAGCAGAGCTAGGATCAACTTGCTGATGAATTCCAAACATCTATTTGTCAGCTCGTTCAGGGATACTGATGATTCCAACATTCTGGCATCTTGAACAGGCTTCTAGCTCTGCTAGTTTCTTGCATTGTTCATTCAAGCCAGCGTTCAGATTTTTGCACAGATTCTCCAATGAAGTTAGTTGTCATCATGTTCATTTATGCTTGTAACTTCCCTGTCACAGCAGCAAGAGGGATGTGTATGATGCACACAGTGTCTGAGATAGACATGAATTTGGTTTCCACATTTAAGCTCAGGTGATGGATCTCAGCTAGCTTTATTTTCAGAAACAACTGACCCATTTCTCTGGGCTCATCTGTAGTTTTGCTTTGTTTCCCTACCATTATTGTGCCTTGTCTTTGTCATCCTTTCTATGCCGTACTTTAGCTACCTTTAGACTTATCACAGTGGGAATTTTGTTTGATAGTAGCCTCCATAGCCTACTGCCTGACACCCCTTCAAAAGCAGCATAGATGTTAATGTGTAAACTATTAAAACTGGAATATAAGAAAATGCTTTAATATGACTAAATGTGAATCCTGATTATATTGGGTAAAAAAAAGCCTAATTGCAACTAAATACTCAAATCTAGGCTAGGATTTATTAGTTACTTTGTTCTTGAAAATTTTGTCCCAACAAATTGCTCTAAAGAACTTTAAAAAAAAAAAAAGTGTACATCTTGTGAGCAATGTCAGATCCTTGTCTATGATAAGAAAATTATGTTCTGTTCAAAAAGTCACAAATATAATGGTAAATTCAATCTAAAGATCCAGAAATGTATGACATAAATCATGTTAAATGGTACATAATACATGCATTTTCATGTGGTATATGAAGAGATACTAATAGAAGTCAAAAATATAGGATACATCTTTAAAGCTAAAGCAAAGCATGTTTAAAATAGATTGTGCCATTAATGCCAAGGGATTTTGAGACCTTACAAAATGAATATGATGAAAAATTACCTGCAACACAGCCACAACATGTATAGCAAAAGACCCAAAAGCAAACATGTTTGTGTCAAAGAGCAGAGTTAAAATTGTTGTAACTATAACAACTAACCTCACACCTTATACATAGACAATTTAGAGTTAGACATTGTTCATTGTTTAACACTTTTAAACACCAACCTATAGCATATTTACCTGCAGTGAGGGTGTTGGATTGAGTCGTGATTTTTTAATAGTTGTGGTTGTATGTAAACTCTCTGATCTGTTCTCCTCATTGTCGTCTTCTCTTCCTCGCTTTGAACCTGCTAAAAATCATGAAATCAAGTCACACACAATCAGAGTGTAAAATCAGTGTTTAAAAATAGTTTAACAAATATCCTTTGTTGGATCTGAAACTAAACAATCAAGATGTGGCATACAATGGTAAGGAACAGCCTATAATAAGAACATTTTGTAATTTCATGGTTGGCTTCTATTGATCGGTTTTAAATCATAATTGGAATTATTTAGTTAGGATTATATTAAAAACATGTAAATCATAAAATTGCTTATGCTTATGTGTTGACAAGCCTGTCTTGCTCATCACTACTACCGTATTTTCACGACTATAAGGTACACCTAAAACACTGAGATTTTCTCAAAAATCGATGGTGCGCCTTATAATATGGTGCACCTTATGTGTGGACTGAGTTCCAAAATCTGCTGAGTGCCTTTGGTGGGTGCACTACGGTAAACGCTTAGCGGCATAAGGATCCCCTAAATTGGCGCCGGTCAAGCGAGACGCTTATGAATGAGGCTTACTTTAAACTGCAGGCCATCGAATATGCGGCTGAAAATGGCAATTGAGCAATCTTAGTGTTTTTGCTTTATGAGGAGGCGGCATCTCTTCATACGCGCGAGGACAACTGTTGCGCAGCGGCTGCCCGCAGATTGCCAGGAGAGGGCGGCCATCTTCCGCACCTACTGCCGCGGCAAGATAACCGCGCCCAGCCACATCACCAACATGGATGAGATCTCTCTGACTTTTAACATCCCTTTGACCCACAAAGTGGAGAAAAGGGGACGAGCACGGTTGCGATATGCACAACGGGGCACGAGAAGTCGGCATTCACCGTGGTTCTCGGCTGCCACAGAAACGGACAGAGCGTTGGATGACTGAAGGCGAACACTCCTTCACAAAGACTATGAGGCAGCGGCGGGCAGGTTATGTCACCATATGCAGGTGGAATGTAGATGCATGGGCTATGATACCGTCTTCATGTATTGTAAGAGCTTTCACAAAATCAATGCTGAACCGGAACCGATCGGTGAGTCCGATTCAGATGATTAAGAAGAGGAATTCGGGATGTTGGGACATTGAAATAACGCAGCTGTTTAATTCAGATACAGAAGATGAAAACTTTGAGGGTTTTGTGGCGGAAGAATGAATATTTTGTTCAATAAATGTGTCGAAACTCACCGTTTTACTTCCGTTGTCATTTTTACTGTATGTTTCAGCATGCGCCTAATAATACGGTGCGCCTTATGTATGTTTTAAATACAGAAATAGCACCCATAACTGAGACTGCGCCTTTTAATACAGTGCGCCTTATGGTCGTGAAAATACGGTAGTTAAACAGGATTCTGCTTGCCTGGGCTTATAAAAGATGAAGTAGAGGGTTGCTCCATGTCCATACTGAAGCCCATTTGCTGCTGTGTTGGTTGAACAAAGGCTGTGGTCTGGATGCTAGCTGGTGCAGTTATAGCCGTGAGCTGAGTGGAGCTGGAGGGTTGTGCAGAGGGTCCAGAATTCATTGCAACTGCAAAGACAAAAAGGATTACAAGCTAAGGTATTACAAGTTATAGGTTTGATGTTTTTAACTTAACCTATCATTATTCTTACCCTCCTGGTTTTCAGTCTGTGTGGTTGGCATGACAGTGGCAGTAGGAGTTGGGATTGGAACTGTTGGAGTAACCATTGGTCGGATGCTTGCACGGGGTGTGGCCTTACTGCCAGGAGTGGGGCTGGACTTACTGCCCGGAGATTGAGTACTTGGGGTGGGTCGGATGTTAGCAGTAGGAGGTTCAGATAAACTGGAGCTAATTAGAAAACCAAGCTTGGAAAAATGTATATTTGAATTGATTCAGAATAGTTTGCACAGGCTATATTTACCTCCCCCTGTCATGGGCAGGACTTTTCAAAGATATCTTTCTCTGCTCTGAAGACCTAATCTGCTCACCAGTCTACAAAATAAAAAAAACATTCTTAAGATATTGAGTGAAAAACTTGAGTGAGGGGTATTCTCAGGCCACAACATCATAAAAGTATAATTAATAATTTACTGGGTGATTGTCCAAAAGGAGCCCACCTCATGATTCAGGGTGCTATCATCTGTAAAACAACTTTTCATAACTGCCTCCATATGACTAGTGCACTACAACTACACGACAAAGTTATCAGACTAGTGATGTGAAAACAAAGTCAGAAGATTAAGAAAACAACCACAGAAAGTGCAAAGGCAAATACTGTAATTTCAAGCCTTTTCCAAAGCCTTTTATTAAAAGCAAAGGTATCAAAATGTAAAAGAGGTTGTTGGGACCAGTGGCTGAGCAATGGAGGCTCGCCATGTGTAACCAAGTTGGCCACATGGCTTTCTTTGTCTTGAAAACAAAGCAAATCACTGGAATCCCAAATGTCCCACAACCCTTCAGATGTGAAAACCTGACCCAACAGTCGCCAGTGGTATGTAACTCCGAGGTCATCAAGGCATACGAAGGCTCTGCTCGGTCTTTGGTCTCTCAGCTCTTACCTCTCCCACCTCCTCCACTCTCTTCAGTACTTCCAAGGAACCCTAGCTGTGGAGATGCGGCTAACTGTCTCAGGCAGCCTGCCAACAAAAATAGCTGTTTTTCCCTTCCTCACCAAAGCAACGCAAGCGCCTGCAACGGAATTACCAAGATACTGCAAGACAGTAGGACTGCTGGTGTTATCAGTCCTGCAGTCTTACCTACTGGGCCTAGTCGAGCTCAGCAAAAACTTCACACTAATGTATTTGTGTTGTAGTGAGTTGTGGTGCTCAGTTTGATACTCAGGTTATGGTTTAGTTGGTTATGCCACATTGGAAGGTTGGTGTTAGCCAAGTTGCAGTAAATAGACTCAGGGTGTCTTGCATGCTAAAATAACCATCCTTCCTCTAACCTGGTACCTCATGAAACACATTCCTTATCACAGGTCACATCAGCCAGAAAATGGTTTTAGCATCCCACACAGTCAACCACCCTAGACCTTCTGTGTTCCTGGCCTCAAAGCCTCAGCAGTCCCTTTTGGCATACACCTGTATAGACGTATATTATTAGAGTGTATATATTAGAGTATATGTTTTTATCTTTATTGTTAATAGACGTCTTGTAACCATACATGCTGTCAGTTTAAAGTTGCACAGAATTAACTAGCTGTTAGTGTGGTAATTTATGTTCTAGTTAAGTTAATTATAAATCAGAGTGCTAAAATGACCTAGTATATTTTATGAGACTGATTTTACAAATCATTTATCTTTCCCTTCTCAGAAGGGTGGTGCCCCTGAGGTGATCTAATACACTTAGATCCAATCATTTAATAACTAATCATCTTTGCTAATCAATAATCATTTCTGATAGCCAAATCCAAATTTAGAAGAAGGCAAACACCAAACATACTGCCAGCGCAGAAGCCTGGTACAATAAGGCCCTGACTTTCTTTCTTGGCTGTGAGCAAAAAACTAGGTCACTTGCATCTCAACAATAACCCTCTTATTGATGTGGGAGCTCCTTGATAAAGATTGGATAAGCACTAATACTTCCGCAGTTGTTTATCTGTTACTAAAGGGCCTTAATGTGTTTTAGGCACCACATTAGAGTTCTCTGTTTGTCATGCTTAGTTACACTGAAAGAAAGTCGATAACCCAATGGTTATTGATGATGACAATGAGGATCATATCAATGGCAAGCATGATTACAGTACCTTTACTCCAATGTGGTCCTGTGGTTCCTCACTGAACTCGGAATGATGAGACCGGACATCCCTCAGTTCTCTAAGTTCTCTGTCGAGTCGATGAAGACGACCTTCATACTGACATTTGAGGGCATTCATTCTCACCTCCAGCTCCTTCTTGCTCTGTTTCAGCTCTTCCATTTCCTGACCGAGTTGTACCTTGGAGTCTGTAGGTAAAACACTGGTAGAAGTATCTGATCCATCGTAAATTTTGAAAGGTTTCTCTATGTTTAGGTTCTGTATACATCTATTTCCAAAGAGTCAAGCTGTAGATTGTTGCTGAACTTACTATTAAGCTGAGAGATTTTGGTTTTTGCTCCCAAGAAGACTCTCTTTGTTTTTTCTTCTTTTTCAGCAATCTGCTGTCTGAGCTGCTCTTCCCTGTTCTTGGCCTCAGAGAGCTACAGAAAAAAAACACTGCACTCTACATACTGGTATAGCAAAACTAAGACATAGTATGTTTTAAATGTTGTACAAATTATGAACTGTTTACAATTTTTGGACAGCAGAATTAGTAAACATTGATTGATAATGTTAAGATGATGTTCTTGTGAAATAAATTTAAAGATACCAACTACTATAGTAGGCTCATCAAAACCAAAAAGTAATTATTAAGGACTCCAAACCACCTCTTGTTTAAGTTTGATGAGTTTGTCTTCAGCCTGCGAAATATCACTGGCATGATGGAACTGATAACTCTGGCTCTGGTTGACTGCTGTGGCTTTACAATCTTCAGTAGCCTGCTTTGCTTCTCCTAGTTGCTCCTGAAGACACTTGACATCCGTTTCACGCTCATCAACGATCTAAAAATCAGTTGTGTGAGTCAAGTTAGGCATTTAAGAAGACAAAGTCAAAAAAGCAAATAATATATGCATAAGAATTTGTATGAAAACAATGAAATTACAAATCAGAACTTGTCAGAGACCAGTAGTCCTCCTATTAATTAAGAGTTTACAAACACAAAGTTGCTCTGTCATTGGCAGGAGTTCAATTACTCTCTGTGCATGCTCGATACAACTTATGGGCAGAAAAAACAGGGAGAAATCCAACCTTCTGTAAGCTGTCCAGATTTTCTTGAAGCTCTTTCACCTGGTAGAAGTTAACCATAGATTATTTTTGCTTACTTTAACGGCTTAAGCCCTTTTGCACTACATGATTTTAGCCTAGTCATAAGGTCACCTCCCCCTAATCTGGGTGAGGCAGTTGTACGCTTTGCATGCATTGCTTTCAAGCAATTCCTCTATTACTTCTCAGGAGTTTTGATACAAAAGGTGTTTCAACACCAAGGAGAGCAGTCAATGATGGCTAGTTGTGCCATGTGATCACTCTCATTGCTGACGAGTCATGTATTGGAAACGCCATACCAACCTCCAGATACCAACCAGATGACAGTGTGAACAAGGCTTTACAAAAATACAATTACCGTAATTTCCGGACTATAAGCCGCTACTTTTTTTCTACACTTTAAACTTATTCTACGGTGCGGCTTATTTATGTTTTTTTTGTGGCACACTATCACAACTATTGTGAATCAGTCATTTTTACTAACCCTCATCAACATGGAAAATACTAGAAGAAAAGCATATGATGCGGCTTTTAAGTTAAAAGCGATCACTCTGGTGGTTGAAGAAGGAAATTGAGCTGGCGCACGTAATCTTGGCATACATTACGGTAATCAATGGCGAGAAGGTGGAGACGCCCGCCTGAAGAACTGATCGAAAGCAAAAAGACGACAAAAGCTTTTAGATGTAAATATAGCAGGTGGCCCAAGCATGAAAACTTTCTGGAAGACTGGGTCAACACACAGAGAGCAGGCCACCACGGTGTTTCCGCTGTACAAATCAGACTGAAGGCAAAAGCAATCACCACCGCGATGAAAATAGAAGATTTTAGAGGTGGGCCATCGGGGTGTTTTAGATTGTTCATGGTTTGAGTAAAAAAGCATAAACCACGTAATTTGTGTGTAGCTCATACAAATGTATATCTCAAGGTAGCTGCATTACAGACACCGTTTGAAAAAAAAGCATTTACTGGTACAATATACAGTATTTATGTTGCTAAGCGGATTAAATTAAAAGAAAAGTTAAAAAAATCCTGCCGTGATGAAAATTGGATTTAAGGTCTCTGTATAAACATACAAGTGAAAAGAGTGGCTGTTGTTTCTTACCTGTCTGTCACTCGTCTCTTACGGTAATAAAAACAAATAACGGTACTGAATGTTTCGATCTAATTTTTCATATTACTACGTGGGGTACCTGCGGTTTAAAATCCGGTGCGGCTTGTATAAGTACAAAAATGATTTTCTTTCTAAAATTAGATTATGCGGCTTTAATCAGGTGCGCTCTGTAGTCCAGAAATTACGGTATTATACTTTACTTGACATCAAATAAATCTGAAACAAAAGTCATCCACAGACGTAACACAATTTAAACATGACTGCTGAAAGAGCGGCAGAGTAAAGATCACGCCTTACTTTAATCTCAGCTTGGTTGACAGCAGTCTTAAAGTTGGTGACTTCATCAGTGTGACCCTGTTGGAGCTCTTTCTGATTATCAAGATTGAGCTGAAGTGCTTCCTTAGCCTGTTGGAGCTCCCTCTGGAGCTGCTGAATCTGGCTTTGACTTTCCAGTTCTTGTGACTGGATTGATTTTAACTGGTTATGTGTCTACAGAAAAGAGGAGGTGGTTAGCTGCTGGACTGTATTTCCACATTCACATGTAAAACCTGAAGACAAACTTTAAATCTATATGAACTATAGAGTCCAGAGCCTCCACTGACTGTAGCTCTTGGGCTCTACAGATTGCTAATTGTAATGATGTCTGAGAGGCAGTGCTCCTACTTGCTGGCTGTTGTTATTTGCCTGATGAAGGTCTTTCTGGCTCTGAGCCAGTTCGTCCTGACTCTGCCGCAATTGGTTCCGTGCCTCAGACAAATTAGATTGAACCTGTAGATGCACATGGGGTTATGATCCTGGGAGTGAAACTAGTTTTTATAATCTTTACTATTTTTGGAGTCACCTCTGCCAGCTGGTTCTGTTTTTGGATTAACTGATTTTGGATGTCTTTACACTTTTCCTTCAATTCTTGGGTTTCCTTCAGTGCTTCTTCCAGTGCTTGAAGGGTTTTTTTGGCCTAAATGAAAGAAATGTTTTCATTAACATTGTCAAGTAAGAATCTGATCTTTTTTTCCCTGGAATAAGTAAAACATAAAACCCAAATTCCATTGTGTAAAATAAAGTGACTGCACTAATAATCCGGACATACATTTTCTTCTTCAGCACAGAGGACAATACAGTAGAGTTTTAACTTGCAACTATTGCATATCACAAAATTTCCCAATGTTATTTAAATTGGGCTTTGCAGTTAAACATCAAAGTGTGATGCAAAATAATACAATAATCTTTGGATCAAGAATAAATATTGTTATAACATCAATACTACATACCCCCTGTACTTTAAGTAATTTGATAGCCATCCATAAAATTCTTGATTGGGATTCTATAAATCAACCGAATTTGTCGACTTCCAGTCATGGGCAGTTTTATTTTTGTCATTCTACTGGGCGAATATACACAATACATAAAGATGGCATTACAACAGTATGTAATTAAAAACATGACTGCTTATTTTTACAGCGTTATACCTCTATTTTATTATTTTTGAAATATCCCGTGATTACTTAATATGTGGCTTTTTGATCACCTCTTCTTTGAGTGAGTTTAGCTCTTCTTTAACCCTAAGGAGCTCCTTATCTGCTTTATTCTCCTCCTGGTCCAGGCCCACAACACTTTTTGTTTTGGCAGACATTTCCTCAACCAACTGTGAAAAACAGAATTACAAGATTATCTGACTTTTTTCCCCACACTCAAATGTATTTTCATGACAGGTGTACCTTGTCATGCTGGGACTTGAGTGCCTCATACTGGCTTTTGTACCGTCGTCCAATCTTCTTCACTTGTGTGATGGTCTTACTCTTCTCTATAATGTCATTTTTTTTGATTTCCAAGTCCTTCTTGAGAGTGTCTCTCTCTGCTGTCAGATGGGTTATTGAGTCTCTGAGGCTTTGCAACTGGGCCTGAGCAGAGTTACAGCTGGCAGTAGATCTAAGGCACACCAATTAAATTATATTATATTCAGAGATTCACTGATCACTCTGCAACTGAGAACAACTGCAAGATGGTTGAAATAAAAAACCTGAACTGCTTTTCCACCGAACAGTTCAGTATGTTCCTATACACTTTGGGCCTGTCTGTATTGCAGGGTATGTAAGATGCATTCATACAGTATGGCAACAGCTGCAAAGAATTGAAAGCATTGTTCCCAGACATCAATTATTGATCATTTGTGATGAGGCATAAAACTAGAAATATAATCACTAAATTCAATATATCCAATGCAACGGTGAATCAGAAGTAGTTATAGTGTGCGCAAAAGTTGTGGAATTCATTTGTTCTTTTGAAGGATTCTATTTGATTCCACGTATGGCCGATATAGAAGAAATGTAGGGGCACCTTTGGTCCTGACTATAAAACCGTGGTCAAGACTGGCCTAACGATAGCCCAATATGATAGCCTGCAGGTTGGGTCTTACTGAGACCTGGCTTCGGGAGGAGTATGTTAGCTTAAATGAAGCTACTCCTCCTACCCATCTTAATTATCATATTCCTCGTGTTACTGGTCGAGGAGGGGGAGTCGCAGCAATCTATCACTCCAAGTTATTAATTAATCCTAGACCAAAATATGGCTCCAGTTCATTTGAAAGCCTGACTCTTGGCATCACCGATCTGAACTGGAAGGCAGAAAAGCCACTTCTGTTTGTAGTTGTATATCGGCCCCCTGCTGGGCCACATTCAGAGTTCCTGTCTGAGTTCTCTGATTTCTTATCTGACTTGGTCCTTAGAACGGACAAAGTCATTATCATTGGAGACTTTAAAATCCATGTAGACGTTGTAAATGACAGCTTTAGAAATGGCTTCATCTCATTACTTGAGTCAGTTGGTTTCCTCCAGCAGATAAACCAACCAACTCATAACTTCAACCACACCCTAGATCTAGTTCTGACTTATGGTGTTGAGGTAGAACATGTGTCAGTGTTCCCTCAGAACCCAGTCCTGTCAGACCATTCTTTGATCACTTTTACATTTATGATTAAGGATTCTTCTATCCTCACAACAAAGTCTTACTATAGCAGATGTCTTTCAGATAATGCTGTAGCTAAGTTTAAGGAAGTGATCCCTGTGCTAATCCCAGGACCACCCTGTGTTTCCTCAGGGGTAAATCATTATATCTTAGCCCTGCTGAGGTTGACTCTATTGCGGAAGGTGCAACAACCTCACTGAGAATCACGCTTGATTCTGTTGCCCCCCTGAAAAAGAAAATAGTAAATCAGAGGAGGTGTGCCCCCTGGTATAATTCACACATCAGGACCCTCAAGCAGAAAGTGCGAAGACTGGAAAGGAAGTGGCATTCTTGTAAAATAGACAGCTATCATGTAGCCTGGAAAGACTGTCTATTAGTTTATAAAAAGGCCCTCCGTAAGGCTAGAACAGCTTATTTTTCTTCTTTAATTGAGGAAAATAAGAGCAACCCCAGGTTTCTTTTTAGCACTGTGGCCAAATTAACTAAGAGTCACAGTGTTTTAGATCTGCGTATCCCTTCTTCCCTTAGTGGTGAAGACTTCATGAGCTTCTTCACTGATAAAGTTGTAGCTATCAGAGAGAAAGCTAACCAGGCCATCCCAACAACTGGACCATCACCAGATGTGCTGACTGTGGGAACATACAGGTTCTCCAATGAGCCCTTAAACTCCTTCACCCCTATATATTTTTCTGAGGCGTCATCGCTAATTCAGAAATCCAAGTCCACCACGTGTCTTTTAGATCCCATCCCAACACACTTGTTGAAGGATGTTTTACCATTGATAGGCAGTTCTATCCTGGACCAGATCAATGGTTCTTTAGTGTCAGGTTATGTACCCCGGTCCTACAAGGTGGCAGTGATTAAGCCGTTGCTTAAAAAAACATCACTGGATCCTGACATATTAGCAAATTATAGGCCAATATCCAACCTTCCTTTTATCTCTAAAGTTCTTGAGAAGGTGGTGGTGACTCAGTTACTGGAGCACCTGCAGAGGAACAGCCTTTTTGAGATGTTTCAGTCAGGCTTTAGAGCTCATCACAGCACAGAAACAGCATTTCTTAAAGTTACTAATGATCTTCTCATGGCTTCAGATCATGGACTGGTCTCTATGCTGGTTCTGCTGGACCTCAGTGCTGCTTTTGATACAGTTGATCACAGCATCCTGTTACAGAGACTGGAACATGTGATTGGGATTAAAAAGACAGCACTAGACTGGTTTAGATCATATTTATCTGATAGATACCAGTTTGCTCATGTCCATGGTGTTCCCTCCTCATACAGTAGGGTTAGCCATGGGGTTCCTCAAGGTTCTGTACTTGGACCAATCCTCTTAACCTTGTACATGCTTCCCTTAGGGAACATTATTCAACAGCATGGGATAAATTTTCATTGTTATGCTGATGACGCTCAGCTTTATTTATCCATGAAACCAGAGGAGACAGAGAAGTTAGTGAAGCTTCAGACCTGTCTTAAAGACATAAAGTCCTGGATGTCTTCAAATTTCCTCCTCCTTAACTCAGGAAAAACTGAGGTCATGGTGTTTGGTCCTGAACCTCTCAGGGATAGATTAGATCATATGATCACTCTAGATGGTATCTCATTAACATCTAGTCTCTCTGTGAGGAATCTAAGAGTAACTTTTGATCAAAATCTCTCCTTCAACTCACACATTAAATTAGTCACTCAAAGTGCCTTTTTTCACCTGAGGAACATCACAAAGATTAGGAAGCTACTGACGTGGCATGATGCTGAAAAGTTAGTCCATGCATTTGTTACTTCCAGGCTGGACTACTGTAATTCTTTATTATCAGGGTGTCCAAAGAACTCTTTAAGAAGCCTCCAGTTGATCCAAAATGCTGCAGCCAGAGTTCTGACAGATATTGACAAAAGAGATCACATAACTCCTGTAATGGCGTCGCTTCATTGGCTGCCCGTTAAATTTAGAATAATTTTTAAAACCCTTCTTTTGACCTACAAGGTCCTCAGAGGCCTAGCTCCATCCTACCTGGAGGAGCTAGTGATACCTTATCAGCCCAACAGACCGTTCCGCTCTCAGAATGCTGGAGTAGAATGGGGGGCCGAGCATTTAGCTACCAGGCCCCCCTGCTATGGAACCAGCTCCCTGTCCAGGTACGGGAGGCTGACTCCATCGCTACTTTTAAGATCAGACTTAAAACCTACCTCTTTGAAAAAGCTTATTGTTGTTAATTCTGTAGTTCCAGTTACTATCATAGACAGACAAATTATCATATTTAGGGAGTCGTCTAATCGTTAGGTCACATCTTAGCTGTGCTGTTATAGGCCAAGGCTGCTGGGGTCCGGAAACATGATCACCTGACAGGCATCTGTCACCCCACTGGGTCATGGTTTCCTCTCCTCTCCTTTCCTCCTCCTCATCAAGCAAACTAGTTATGCTGATTCTTGTGTAGTTTTTCTGCTCCCCCCCCCCTCCCCTCTCTATTTATTTACAGGTATTGCCGCCTTCGGAGCTGCATGATGACCTCCGGCCCCGCTGACCCATTGTATAGTGTATTTTTGTGTGTGTTTCTGTGCTCTGTGCCTCTCCTCTCCTTCTCCTCCCCTCTCCTCTTCCCCCTCCTTCTCCTTCTCCTCTCCTTCTCACTCTCCTCTCTCTTTACTCAGCCGGCCATCAGCAGGAGGGTCCCCCTACATGAGCCTGGTCCTGCTCAAGATTTCTTCCTGTTAAAGGGGAATTTTTCCTTGCCACTGTTGCTTGTCTGGGGTTAGGCCCTGGGTTTCTGGAAAGCGCCTTGAAACAATTTTGATTGTATAAGACGCTATATAAATAAAGATTGATTTGATTTGTTCTATTTGCACATACTCCGACAGCGGTTCCATTTTAAAAGAACCGCATTTCTTTTTTACTTGAGTGGATGTGTCTCTGCCTGTTCGTTTCGCCATGATAAGGGATTAGCATTTGCGTCTCTTAACTCCGCTGCACTGTTGTTAGCTAGCTAACCTGCACGGTGAGTAAAGGCAGGGCACATACGCAAACACTGTCAATGCTATGATTGGCTGCGTAGCGTAAGTGAACTGTATCGTATGTATTATTGGCTGGACACCTGTCGCTCATTGAGTTACGTTGCGCAATAGTACAGAAAACAATATTACTGGTCAAATTAACTCGATTATATCAGTTCTAAAATTAGATATTAATGAATATGTTTCGTTTTAATTTTATTTTGTGCGCTGCATAGATTTTCTTGTGCGCTGAGTATGTGCAAGCAGTGCGCGATTGCACAAGCGCGCAGCTTAGAGGGAACATTGCTTATAGAACACTAGTCTAGTCCTTATTGACCATTCAAATTACTAGTGTTCATTCACGCTTTCACTCACATACCCAATAGCAGAATGGCTTTTAGGGATTTACAAATAACCATAACGGCACATTCATACACAACAACATAGAGGTCAAAAGACAAATAATGCATGCAAATACCTGTGCATAACTGTCTTCACATGAAATTTAATCTTACTGTAGGTATGTGTACCTTGACAGCTCATTCTTCAGGTTGGTGGTTTCCTCAATTAACTGTGAAATGTGCCTCTGCTGGTCTCGTCTCTCAGAGGCAATTTTCTGTCTCTCCTCAGTATCATTGTCTTTCTGTTGACTAATCAGCTGCTAAAGAACACAAGAATTCAATAACATTAGCTTGAGAATTGAAAAATGAGTAATATGAGAGACTTGACAGGAACCATTTAATCGTTCACATTTATAAATCATTATGAATTTTAACAAACTGTCCTTACTTGAGTTTTTATTTTCCAGCGTTTGAGATCTTCCTCAAGCAACCTCTTCTCAGCCTGAAGCGAGCCATTTTTCTCTGATAGCACAGACAACGAGTGATGTAATGGGTTGATGTCAGATTGGAGTTTTGTAACCTGATGGAAAAATAAGATATGAGATCATTTACATTGGCAATTAAGCATTAACAAGTGTTATATAGTTAAAGCTTAAATGGATGAATGTACTTTCTAAATTATCTTGATAACCGTGTTTCGTCATCAACCATACACTTCTTTTCATAGAGATAAAAACATTTTCAACAGTGGTAAAATCACAGAAAGCAAAAAACGGTACAGAAACTATTAAGCTAAAAAGAATCTAAGCTATAATGGAACTGACAAAAAGGCAAAGTGTCCCATTGTCTAACAGACAACGGTTGTTAAGATTATCAACTGTAGAAGTCATCACAGACAGGTCGGTGGAAGCAAAGTTGTCTCATCCAGAGACGACATAATGAGACAAAAGACAAAAAAAAAATTGATTTAGCAACATTCCATCACTCTGGCAGAGAATGAGATGAGTAACTGAAGTTAATCAGGGATACTTAAACCCAATATCACTTCAGGTCAAACATATGTATATATCCAACAATGCCATCTATAGAAATCAAGGACAATATTTTATAAATGTACATTTCACTGCAAATTTGCCTTTTGGACATCAATAAAATGAGTCTTACTCTAGATTGAGCTTGGAGTAATTCCTGTTCCACTTTCTCTTTGTCCATTTTTAACATCCTGTTTGTTTCTTGGAGGACACCATCATCTTCAATTTTCTTCAGCTGTTGTTCCTGCACTGCCAGTGTTCTTGATGTAACCTTATCCATGGTAAACACATATTAACCATTTTTATCTTCTGGAACAGGTTAATCACTAAATAGCAAATACATTTTTAAAAAAAACAATGCAAAATAAAAATATGCCCAACCTGCACTTTCATCCTCTCAGCATTTAGCGCTTCCTGCAGCTCCTTAATTTCTCTGTTTTGTTGTTCCATTCGCTCTCTGTAGCGAAGGGCTTCTCTCTTTGACACCTCACATTGAGCCAGGACTATGTCTTTTTGCTGTCGCACAAATCTAAAATGCCCAGGAATTATAACATTAATGATTTACATCATATTCATTGCAGACACAGTCACCTGAGGCAATAATACCTGAGTATTTCTAGCAGCTGCTCAGCTGTTTTCCCTTCCTCGCCGAAGGTCTGGTGAAGCTGCAGCAGCTGATGCTCCTCTATCTGGGTATTCCTGGAGGCCATTTCATCCATTTGCTGGTGCAACATTGCATTCTGCTTCTCCATCTCTGCATACTGCCTACATTTATTCAATAGATCCTCCTTAAGGACAGAGAAATATTGTTTACCTTAGTTGGCTCAGTGAAATATTTTAAATGTATCTGGATTTCAAAAACATGATGTACATCTATTTCTAGGGCTGTCAATTTTAGGACTTTAATGCAGATTAATTTCAGGTTACAGATTAATCCGGTAAAACGCCACTGAAGTCCTGATTAGACATCGTCTTAACGTCCATCAGCACTGTTATCCTCATCTACAAGACTTCATTTTTATTTTATCTCGTGATGTAAAGACCATCAGTTAGGTTAGCAATACTTGCTAGGAGTTTGCAGTCTTTGCTTAAGTGCCGAGTAATATCAAGCACAACTGTGATATACACTTGTACCATGGCTAAGGACCAATCAGATTGCTTGGATTCACCTGTTTTATAGTTGTGTAGAATGTAAATTAATCCACAATGGCCCTGTGATTAATCTGATTAAATGATTTGCCAACCCTTGATTTTCCCCCCAATCTAGTACGGTACTACAGCCTTCCTACCTTCAGCTGTTTCTCCACTATGTTCCAAGCTGCCATTTTGTCCTGTAGAAGGGATAAGGTCTTGGACCCTTGTTTCTCAAGCTCGCTCCGCTTTACTGCTTCCTCTTCAGCTTTCTTCTTTAGCTTCTGAATGGCTTCAACATCAGCAGCATGAAGCATTAGTTCCCTTTCATATTTAGCCTGCGCCTCAGCTGCTACAGTTGTCTACATCAGGATATAGAGACCTTAGGCAATGTAGTCAGATTAAAATTCATTACATAAGTCAATGTATGTGTATGAAGACCTGTAGCAAACTGTCCTGTATGGCCTTTTGCTCCTGAGTAACAGCAGCAGCAGCTCTCTCCAGTGCTTCATGCTCCTTGTTCTGGCTAGCCCTCAAGCTATGTTGCAGATCAGAGACCTAGACAAAAAAGAAAAGCACTCAAACCCCTTAAATGCTCAAAATAAGTGCCTCAAGGAGTGCGCAGGTCCCGAGTTTTCCTAGGGAGATGCTTATAGCTGATATTAAAGGTGCAATATCTGAGCTAGTATGGCTTCAGCATGATCTCATCTTTCTCAACTCATTGGCATCTCCCCATGATCCGCTAGCTGCCTGCGCCCTGAATAGACAAAGGTTACTCATTTGACAATAGCGACATGAAAGTTTAAACTGGAGAAGACAGTTAATTTTTTTAAAAAGGGGTAAAATAAGTGATCTTTGTCCATTTAAAGTGTTGGCATCCCTTAAAAATAACTTCAAAAACCAATAAAGACAAAATGCATGTATTATTTTGCCAAAGACACTATAAATATGAGTGAAAAATATAACTTAAAAAGTTATTTCATAAATCTGTGCATTACATGTTTTTCTAATTCATCAATGGCATGTCTTCTTGTTTGTTGTTCCTGTCGTTTCATTTTTTCCAGTTCTAAAATTCTCTTCTCCAACTTTTTCTGCACCTCCTCTGACTCCTTCACCTGGATCTCCAGAGGACCGCGAGACTACAAAAAAAACAGAAAATGAAGGCAGGCTGTACAGCAGTCTTTAAAAATGTTATCAGTTCCAATACAATTACATTTATGTAATTCTAGATTCCAAAATTCAGTCCCTGAATGAATATACAACAATCTTTATTTAAAGGTTACAATTATTTTAGAATAGAGTTAGAATATAGAGATTTCTGCCATTCTAGCAATGGTCCATTTTAAAGGACTTAAAATTATCTGGACAAACTAGCATGAATACACTTTTAATGTGATGGGGAAAAAAGTTGCTTATCTTTGGACACATTGTAGTGAATGTAAATAGTGAATGATATTGAATGGGTCATGTTGTATGTGGTAGTCTATACCGCTGAGGAAATTAGTGCACAATACGGAACTGATTATAGAAGCTATTACATAGTTGTTGGTTGGCAGAGAGCAATTATTGGGAATTAATGTGAAAAGCCCTGCAAAAACAAACAATGCAATCTTTATATTGCTTTCGTACTGAAAACAGAATGTAAATGTGGCATATTATAACGCCAATCGACCCGGCATTTGGGTCACATTGCCAGCAGTTGGCAAGAGGTGCGTGGCATTTTTCTCTCTTCCCTCTTATATACTGCTCAACAAAATTAGAGGATCACTTCGAAAACACATCAGATCTAAACGGGGGAGAAATGATCTTGAATGTTTTCTTTCCTGATAAAAAGTAGGTGATGATGCCACATAATTTGATAGAAATGAAAATGATCACCCTATACAGGGGGGAAATCAAAGACACCCCAAAAATGAAAGTGAAAAAATGATGCAGCAGACTGGTCCATTTTGCCAAAATGTCATTGTAGCAACTCAAAATGATTCTCAGTAGTTTGTATGGCCCCCACATGCTTGTACACATGCCTGACAACGTCGGGGTATGCTTCTAATGAGACGACGAATGGTGTCCTGGGGGATCTCCTCCCAGATCTGGACCAGGGCATCACTGAGCTCCTGGACAGTCTGAGGATCAACCTGGCGGCGCCGGATGGACCTAAACATAATATCCCGGAGGTGTTATATTGGGTTTAGGTCAGGTGAACATGGGGGGCATTCAATGGTATCAATTCCTTCATCCTCCAGGAACTGCCTGCATACTCTAGCCACATGAGGTCAGGCATTGTCGTGGACCAGGAGGAACCCAGGTCCCACTGCACCAGCGTAGTGCATTGGCCAAGGATTTCATCCCGATACCTAATAGCAGTTAGGGTGCCATTATCTAACCTGTAGAGGTCTGTGCGTCCTTCCAGGGATATGCCTCCCCAGACCATCACTGGCCCACCACCAAACCGGTCATGCTGAATGATGTTGCAGGCAGCATAACGTTCTCCACGGCATCTCCAGACCCTTTCACGTCTGTCGCATGTGCTCAGGTTGAACCTGCTCTCATCGGTGGAGAGCACAGGGCGCCAGTGGTGTAGTTGGCAATTCTGGTGGTCTATGGCAAATGCCAATCAAGCTCTACGGGGCCGGGCATTGAGCACAGGGCCCACTGCAGGACGTTGGGCCCTCAGGCCACCCTCATGGAGCCTGTTTCTGATTGTTTGGTCAGAAACATTCACACCAGTGGCCTACTGGAGGTCATTTTGTAGGGCTCTGGCAGTGCTCATCCTGTTCCTCCTTGCACAAAGGAGCAGATACCGATCCTGCTGAGGGTTTAAGGACCTTCTACGGCCCTGTCCAGCTCTCCTGGAGTAACTACCTGTCTCCTGGAATCTCCTCCATGCTCTTGAGACTGTGCTGGGAGACACATCAAACCTTCTTGCAATGGCACGTATTGATGTGCCATCCTGGAGGAGTTAGACTACTTGTGCAACCTCTGAAGCATCCAGGTACCGCACCATGCTATCAACAGAGATGTTGATCCAAGCCAAATGAAGAACTACAGCAGTAGAAAGTCAGTCAGTAAAAAATCAGCCAAAAGAGATGGGGAGGAAAAAAAAAGTATCAGTGGCCTCAACCTGGAAAGCCATTCCTGTTTTGGAGCCGTCTCATTGTTGCCCCTCTGATACACCTGTTGTTGATTTCATTAACAACAAAGCAACAGAAACTGATTAACAACTGATAGGCTGCGATGCACTGATTAAAAAGTGTTCCTCTAATTTTTTTGAGCAGTGTATGTTACGCGTATGTTATCACGTAGACTTCGTTACACCTTTTTTTATCCACCGGAACGCTATGGGGTAAACAATGGACAGCACAGACGTCAGCAAATCGATGGTCAGCATTGTTATTGTGTACTCTGCAATTTTGTCCACTCTGCAAAGTATACAAGCTCGGTGGAGATGGAACAATGTTCGATGCTAATGCAGTGAAGGAGGAAGGAATTTGTGGCAATTCTGAAATGATTGAAAGGGACGATATTTGACTATTTTATTGAATTTCTTACCCCGGCTATTTGGCTACAAAGCAAGGGAGTAAGTCCCCAAAAATTATCTAAAAATAAGTTTTGAAAATACATTTTTGTTTGTAAAATAATTTGTCTGCATATGTCTTAAATTTCTACCAAGATAGCAGCTATGTGTTCATCCGGACAATAGTTCGACAAGGCTATAGTCATTATTAGACACCAGTCATCTTGTAATATTTTAAGTCACTTAAAGTTCAGCGGAATAAAAATGTGCCATGGCTCATTGGGCAGAGTCAGAGGGTTTTGATAACACAGAAAAGGCTGTGGAGGGCATTGGGGGTACAACTAGCGTGCTGAGAGGCCATATAGCTATTAATTTACTAAGTTCATAATAAGACCACTCAATGCATCCCGGGCCATAAATAATTATCCTGCACAGTGCCCAAAAATCTGCCGATGAATCTCTCCTCCGCATATGTGTGTGGATCTTGCCAGTGCGCTCACCTTTCACAAAAAAGTGTGCCTTATCACCAGGGCAGTTGCTAGGAATTCAGGACCTCCTAAAGGAATATTGGCATGGGCCCCTCTACCACAGGATTTTTTTTACCCCAGGACAAGCTGCCCAGTGACAAAACCAGAACGTGACGGACTGTACATCAACATCTTCGGGTAATTTAGCAGGACAATGCCGGATGCCTTCATAGCAGGCAAGCCGAGCAGTTTATTTCAGTCGAATGACCCTGCAAGCAACCTGGTATGAAATGTCACAGCACCCCTTTCCCTAAGCCAAAAAGACCAATCATCAACGTGGGATTTTTGTAGTTTAAAGTGTGCAAGCTTTAGATTTCTTTTCCTAAAATACAAACAAATTACAGTGGCCGGTGGTAGCTCAGACCCATGGGGACTGGGCTGAGAAGTGGAGGGTTCTTGGTTCAAGCCTCAGTGCAGACAGTACCATATTTTCGCGACCATAAAGAAAACTTAAAAGTCTTACATTTTCTCCAAAATGGACAGGGCACCTTATAATGTGGTGCGCCTCATGTGTGCACCGAGTTCCAAAATCTTTAAAAGCTTTTTTCGGCTTTCGCAAAAGGCATTTCGGATTCATTTTGGATACAAAAGATGATGTACATGAGTACATTGCTAAAAACATAAATACAGAAAAAGCACCCATAACTGAGACTGCGCCTTTTGATACGGTGCGCCTTATGGTTGCGAAAATACAGTAGTTGGGGAAGGTGCCAGAACACCTTCACAGCACTGTCACACCCTTGAGCAAAGTACCGAATCCACAAATGCTCAAATTGGGCCCTGCAATGAACTAGTAACTCATCCAGGGTGGCCCCTACCTCCACCTGTGACACCAAAAGGGATGAAGTGGTTAAGATGACAAGACAGAGACAGATTACACATAACTGCATGCATATAGCAATTATCCAAATACCTTTAAGGCCTTTAAATTATAGTCATCATAAGAGTCAAACTGTACACACACATTTTTATATTGCAATACCTCCTTTTCCTTTTTCACGGTTTCTTCCAGAGTCAGTACCACCACTCTGTAACGCTCCAAGTTGGCATTAGTGTTTTTTAACTGCTCCGTTAGCTCAGCATTTTTCTGCTCAGTGGTATGAAGTTGACCTTTCAATTCTTGAAGCTCGTCTGCCTGGTTGGACTCCTGGGAGGGTGCTGTAGGACACAAATACACACGTTTGTACTTCTGTTTTTGTGATACCCTAACATTTCCAACGAAACACCGAATACATAAATGTGCGCCCACATACTCTCGATAATAATTCTCTTTTGAAAGATGAGATCATATTGCATGCATCAGTTTACCTCTCAACTGCAATTTGAGGCATGTAGCTCCAACAGCCTCAGACGATGAGGCTGCAGTCAACTTTGACTGAAGGGTGGCAACTTGCTGTTCAGAGGCAAGCAGCAACTCCTTGGTTTTCAGATACAATTTGTTCAGGGTCTCTATCTGTTTCTGGGCTTCCAGTAATTGAGCCTGGCAAGCATATATACAGGAAGACAAATGGTTACATGCTGGGCCAAACAATACTGTGTAGTGGAGGAAGTTTTCAAACACTGTCACTTGATCGACATTGTTTTATGTTGTAGGATTGTATTAAAGCAAACAAAAATCAAATGCACTTGTATCAACCTACATACATACAATATCCTGAATAACAGCAAAAACAGAATTTTAGGTATTTTTAACTGAAGTACCTTAAGTACTTGCAGGTAGAAATTACAGCCTGCAGTCATCTTGTGCATGATTCCAAAACCTTTGCACAGCTAGATATACTTTAGGAATTTTCTTGGCAGTTCTCTGCAGATACTCTGTAAATTTCATCTGATTAGATGGTGATCCTCCATGAACAGCAGTCATCATTATTTTCTAGAGATGTTGAATTATGCCAGGTCTATCTGGGACACTCAATGGTATACACTGTTGTTGAATGCGAGAACTCACTTCCTACACTGACTAGGTGCTTAGGGTCATTGTTTTGTTGAAAGGTGGACCTTGAGCCCAGCTTGAGGTTCTGAGCAATGAGGATAACATTTTCATTTAGTACTTCAATCCATACAGCTTTCCCTCAACTCTGACCAAGCTGCCATTTGTAACAACTGAAAAAAAGCTTTGTGGAATAACATTTCACTGTAGATATAATAATTTGAAGGTGGTTAAGTGTACCTGGTATCATCAAAACATGATGCTTGAAGGAAGGCCAAACATTTAAATCTTCAAACCAGAAAATTTTTCATGTGTTCATTTTGCAAATGCCTGAAGGAGTTTACTATGTTTTTTGAAGAGGCCCTGTCTGGCCACTTCTGCCATACGATCCAAATCAGTGAGTGGGGCCTGCAGTGACCTCTTGGAACTTTTGTCCCTATAGCTTAATTTATTAATACGTCGTTTTTCGCTGTCATTTTTAGGTATTGAGTTTGATGACAGAATTTGATTTTTTTATTCACTTTATGCTGCAATACGGGAAAAAAAAGATCAACTGCACTGTATATACAGCATGAGCATTTGGTACACATAAATATACGCGCATTCAGCGACTGTACTTTACACTACGTACATCCATACAATGGCCAAGCTTGTGTTTCTGTGCTACTTCTTGCTCCAGCTTTGTCTTTACTGAAACAAGTTCTGCCTCCAGATGGTCTATTTTGGTATTCAGCCGGTGGCAGGTTTCAAGTTCTGAACGTTCCATAGTCATCTAGGCAAGACAAAAAGGGACTGAATGTAGATTAAATCATTATTTTTACAGATACACAAGCAAGGTAAATTTGTAAAAGAATTAGCTATTAAAATAAGACAATTCAAAATATCTTTACACTTCAAACTAGTTCTAGGTTTAAGTCACATTTTTGTCTGAATATTAAAGGAAGGTGGCATAGTAGTGTATAGTCGTGTAGTGCTTCCAATTATTCCACTTCATTGTTCCATGGAGAAATCTGTTCTTGTTGCTAGAAATGCCAGGGGGAAAAAAAAGTAATTTTGTTTTGGCCTCCCTGATTTTATACTCACCTGTTGTGTGTAATTGGTCACAAATTTGAGTGGGTGTGGTAATACAGAAAAACAGAAATTACCTTTTTGCCCACAGAAGAATAAATGTCATTAGTGTAATGTCATACTTGTATGGTCTTAAGATTGGAAAGCAGCAGGTTCTGGTTACGTTGTTCTACCAGCATGACTTCCTTCTCTCGACCGAGTCGATGCTCGGCTTGTCTCAATATTTCTCGCTCTTTCATCAAGTTCTCACTACGGACCTATAGACCAGAATACAGAGAAGGTAAAAAAAATAAAAAAATAAAAGATGAGTTCAATTCCACATAATATACATTTTTCTAAACATCTTCAATATAATTTAAAAATGATAATATCGTGTTTGTGTTAATTAAATGTAGGTCACAGCATATGAGTGTCACACTAGTTATGCAAAAAGGACAGTCCAAATTGACCTCAACTAAGCAAGAGTCCTGGACCTCAAGATGCCCCCTCAGAGGACATTTGTTTGAGGCTCATTTAACACTGTATCTATGTGAGACACTAGAATGGAGGACTACATTACCTTGAGTGTAGCAGGCTAAAAAAATTGCTTTAAAACTTTACCAAACAAATCACTATAACTGTCTCTGAAGGTCCTAATAACATAAAAAATACATCCTTTAGTATCTACATCTCTCTGATACCTCACACACTTCTGCCAGTACCTCCCATGTTAAATGCAGCAGGGAAAATCGTTCATAACTGAAATAAAGCATTTTGAACTTGTTTCTCCAACACAATTTAAGCTAATTTAATGATATTTGACAGGCATATATATGAAACTCTTCTGGGTCTAACAAACCCAAACATCAACAAAATCAGCCATTAAGTGCTTTAAATTCACATTTAAATGTGGGTGGGTTCTGGCTTCTCCTCAGCAGTTTCTGCCTCTCGCAGACCTGTTCAGTTAATGAGCTCACAGCCGCTGCGTGCCATCACTCATTTCTGTGTCTGCTACAGTTCAAACTCATTTTTCCTCCAACATCATCAAGTGTCATTTCACTAAAATTCACAGGCACATATTTTACAGGGGGAGCTGGAGCCTATCCAAATATTGTGTCCTTATCTAATCTATTAGGTCTTAGGAAATTGTTTTATATGTGGTGGCCACAGACCATTTCCCTCTCCTCTTCCTAGTTTTTGCCTAGTTGTGTTTCAGTACTAATGATTTTCAACACATAGTGAATCAGCCAATTCCATGACGGCCACTCTCTCTACAATGTGGCATGTGTTGTTGGCAAATTACTGATAGGTATGCTCTGTTTTCCAGTTGCAACAGAGGTGGAACCATCCGTTGGAAAATGTGCTACACATTGGTGAACATATTAATTCCCAGAGCAGAAAGGCAAGCGTTTAATTCCTGGCAACCAGGTTCTAGCTTTACTGATAATGATTTGATTACCTTTTCAGGCTAGATTTGGTGGTCCTCATAAGGTGTTATGTCTGATTTTAAGCCATCGCTAAAACTTATGGTCATCAAAATGAATGAGTGAGCGGGACCAAGTAAGAAGACAAAAACATATCACTTTCATACAGAATGGGAGGTGGACTTTTTTTTCACGATGTCATTTTCGGAGTGCGTTGAAGATTATTAAGTACCGTATTTTCACGACTATAAGGCGCACCTAAAAGCCTAGAATTTTCTAAAAAATCTACGGTGCGCCTTTTAACCCGGAGCGCCTTTTGTATGGATTACGGTAATATTGGTTAATCGCGGCTACCGTAGTCAGTAGGCGTGGCCGAGGTAACAGCAGTAAATTCAGTCCCAAACCATTTCTGTCTGTAAAGACCCCAAAATGGCTCCTTGCAAGAGACGCGCTTTTGACGCAGAGTTCAAACTGAAGGCTATCAGTCACGTGGTTGAACACGGAAATAGAGCAGCGGCAAGAGAATTTAACGTGAACCAATCAATGGTGCAGAAGTGGAGGAAGCAACAAGACGACCTGCGCCAGGTAAAGAAGACTCAACGGAGCTTCCGAGGAAACAAAGCAAGAAGTGGATTAACAAAGGAACTCCAGCCGCTAAATATTGGTGTCAACGGGGCATTCAAAGCTAGACTGCGAACTGCGTGGGAGCGGTAGATGACGAACGGCGAACACACGTTCACCAAGACGGGGAGACGGCGCCGAGCGTCATACGTCACTATCGGCCAGTGGATCGTAAATGCCTGGGCATCGACCGTGGTCCGAGCTTTCGGGAAGGCAGGGATTGTCACTGAAATGCCAGACAACACCAGCGACACCGACCCTGATGACGACTTTGACGAGACGGAGCCGGCCATGTTGGACGCCGTATTCGCACAACTGTTCAATTCGGACACCGAAGAAGAAGAATTCGAGGGATTCCTGGATGAGGAATGAACTGATAAAGTGATCTTTACGTGTTTCTTTTGTGTGTTTACAACTTAACAAGGCTGGTCATACTGTGAATATGGAAATTACCGTTTGAACAATGTTGTTATATTGCTATTGTTATATTGCTATCGCTTTGCACTACTTCGAGAGTTCGAGTTACCGTATATTGTGTTTGCACTAACGTTTGATTTACCGCAACGGTACCACGTGATAAAAATGTTGCACTAAATCGAAGATTTATTAAACTCCACTATCCACTTGTGATAAAAATGTTGCACTGCCTGTTATAACTCGTTGTTATTAAACGAACTGTGTTACGCGAAAACACTACGTCACTCGGGAAAAATAATAAAACAGCTGTTTATTCGTTTTGGGAGTGAATAGAGTTGTGAGAACGACGGTTTGTATTCTATTAATAAAGTTTGACTGATTTATCTGGCTGTTTTATTGACATTCCTTTTAGCGCAGCTCGATCTAGTGAACGCGTCATGAAACCACAGGCACTACGCAGTTTCTATGCTATGCGCCTTATAACACGGTGCGCCCTGTGTATGAAAATATTTCTAAAATAGGCTGTTAATTGAAGGTGCGCCCTATAATACGGCGCGCCTTATGGTTGTGAAAATACGGTACATGAAGATTATTAAATCCAAATACCGTTCCACCATTACTGATGAACATCTGGAAGTGTGCTTGAGGCTGGCTGTCAGCAGCTACTGTCCGGACTATGCATCCCTGGCTGATTCAATTCAGTGCAAGTCATCAAAGTAAACTCAGGCAATTACAAAAAAATGTTAATAGTTAATTATTATGTGTGTTTTGCAATATTGGCTCATTCGGTTATGCAAGGTACATCAACATACCGTACATTGTACATACAAAGAATCCTCAATACCGGTACATTTGAAAATAATTAGATGTTTTGCATTTTTGTGGTGGGTAGATCATTTTGACTTGGTCATTTTGTAAGTAGCTTGCATGCTGAAAAAATGTGAGCACCCCTGACCATGTTAGCGCGGCATATTTTGTCAGTACGTTTGATCTCCAAAAAGGATACTGGCAGATCTTGCTGACTTACAGAGCGAATGAGATCTCTGTGTTCCTTACACCTTCAGGTTCATTTGCTTAAACAGGGAGGCGTTTGGGATTAAGAAATGCCACGGTGACTTCTCAGTGGTTCATGAACATAGTGGTGTCTGCATATTTGGATTTGTACATTTGGATGATGTGGTCATGTACAGGAGCATTTAACCCATGTTAACCACTAAACTCTGAGGAACATTTCCATCACCTTGTTAAAAGTATATAACAAAGAATTATGTCAGTTCTGAAGGCAAAAGGGGATTCCAACCTCAACAGCAAGGTGTACCCAGTAAAGTGACCGATGACTATTTTGTGCAGATGATCAGAAAAACAGTTTCAGTATTGGAAGTTAAAATATTATATATAAAATAACTATACAAAAATAGGTTCTTCCACATAACATTCAATTCCTTCTTGCTTGTGTGTGTGTGTGGAGATCATCTCTCCTGAAGAGTCCCTTCCCTTCTTCTGTAAAATGCACACCTCAAAATTGTATTGAATACCATATAGCAAGTTGCTTTCAATAGATTTAACAAAGTATACAATTTACTCCTCTCTCTCTGCCTCCTATTCATAGCTTTTCCACATCTGTCACAGACCTGTTAAAACAGTCTGTAAGGGCAAGATTATAAAGAAATTCATTCAAAACAATTATAAGAACTGAGGTATGAGCTCCTAAAACCATGGTAATAGGTTCTAACTCACTTGTTCCAGAGCCAGCTTCTCATTAGCCTGTCGTAGATCTTGGTTCATTGTGTGAATGCTGAGCTCATATTGTTGGGTCATTGCAGACATTTTCCTGCTTTTGTCCTGTAGCATAGCAATCTCTCTGCGATAAGCTGACAGAGTTTCCTGGAGCATTTCATACCTTAAAGGAACAGAGGAAACACTTTGAAATTTAAAATAATAACACTGTAAAAGTAATGCACATTTATATTTGAGGTAAGGTTCTTGTAATTGTTAACTAAATGTTTGTTTCAGTTTCAATATTGGTAACAGCCTCTAAATACTTTCTTAAATTACTGACTTCAGAAGAGTCAACATGGCCATTTCAACTTACCTTAGCTATTTCACAGACTGAAACAAGAGGAAGGACTGGATGGGCATTAGAATTGGATACATAGATCTTTCTCAATGCCCATTGTCATCATACCATCCATTTTCAAATCGAGCATTCAGGTCCATTTCATTACCTGACGAGTTTCTTTTCTAACACATCTGGACTTACAAGGGACCTGTAATCCAACCAACCTTTTATTGACAAACTCCAGCTCGGCAGGACACTTGGCATGGCTGGATTGCAATTCCGTCAATTGCTTTTGAAGCTTGTCATTGGTTTCATTCAACATTCTATCATTTTCTGCCTTTTCTGTCTTGTACAATGTAAAAGCATCATTCAACTGGGAATGCAAACAGAGAAGAATGAAAACAGTTAGAGATTTTATATCAGACAAAGGCACTAATTTAAATATGGATATACATTTATTTTTTTAACCTGTTTTAATGCAGCTTTAACCTGGGAATTTTGTGCCAAATCAGCAGCTTTGCTTCTCTGAGACAATGGCTGAGTTGGTGGTGATGAAGGTTTAACATGTAAAGGCTGTACTGAATAATCCAGACCTGAAGAAAAAAATCAAATGTTTTTTCCCTGTTATGTGGCATGTGCCTTCTGAACTTAACTTTGCATTTCTCACTATTGATGCATTCCCATTGCAAGTACATAGCAGCAGATATATATTTAGTACAGATTAAAAGGATATACAACCTTCAGGAGGCAGACTGAATCCAGTGCCTTGTAATAGCAAAGCTCTGTACATGTCTCTCTGCCTTGCACTGGAGTCAGCTAGCCTTTTCTGCTGGGTCATTTGCTCTCTCAGATACTCTGCCTCTTTTTGAAGCTTATCCACATCAGCCTTTAATTCTGACACTCTAAAATCAAAGCAACAGCATGAGCAAAAAATTAAAGAAAATTACAATAATTAAGATGGATTTTGTCAGTGATTTTATGGATCAAAAATTAAATATATTTTACACTAATGTTATTGTTTTAGGAAAAAACACTATTGCAATGCCAATATGTTCAGTCATACATAACTGTATAAAATAGCAACTAAATCAGCAGGGACTACTACCGTGCTAAAGTCTCTTGGCTTTGCCATCTATCCTTTTCTTCCTCAATGTCCCGAAGTCTTTGGATCAGACATTGGTTCTCCTTGTGTAGCTCCTCCACACTGTGGAGGGAAAGCTGGGTTGTATCGATGACCCCAGACACAGAAGTGTTAGCAACACAGCCTTCAGCTTTTGTCAGGCAAGTACCCCTACTTTCCTCCAACTCCAGCAAGACAGCACAAAACTGAAAAGAGATGGCACCACATATCACAATGCCTCATGAATCATCCAATTCATAAACATTGTTTCAGTGCCTTCAGAAAATAACCACTCCTTTCATTTTTTCTAAAAAAAATAAAATAAATTCATTTCAAAATTTTAGACAATATGTGACCTCTGGTCAGAACAATAGTTGGCTCTCAATATAATTAGCTTTCTCTCTGTATACACACCCATAGCATGGTATGACTGCATATTACAGTCCCTTTATCAAGGCAATGACAAAAACTGGGGGGGGGTAATTTTTAATAATTGGGTGTGCAAACCTGTGCTGATGTCTCCTGCAGTTGTCTCTCCGTCTTTACTTTGTCATTTTCCATCCTTTCACAATGTTGCATGGCCTCGTGTTTCTCCTTCTGCAAACTGTAGATTTCCTAATGACAAAATTTTTTTCTTTTTTTAAGATCTTAAATCTGTAATTAAAATGTGAATAACAGTTTCAAAATAAATGGCAATAACGGCGGACCATCCGAGCTTGTTCCAACTTGTTCCATAGTGAGGACACAGACTTCTGCATGCTCTCATATTCCTCCTTCTGATGCTTGAAAACAGGAGCCTTCGATTCTACTTCTTGGACAATTTCATCCACCACTTGGTGCATCCTTCTAGTCTTCTGCTTTTCAAGCTGAAGCTGTGTCTGGCAATCCATATAGGCATTGTACAACTAAACATACACACAAATAGATAATTTTAAAACATTATCAAAAACATATGGCAATATAGTGAAAAAATTTAATGCATACAAGTACTGTAAATTCCGGACTATAAACCGCTACTTTTTTTCCTACACTTTAAACACTGCGGCTTATTCTACGGTGCGGCTTATTCATGTTTTTTTTTCGTGGCGCCAAAAACATTTTGCCTGGCAACAGTAGACCAATAAAATTGATGAGAGGTCCACAGAGGTCCAATGAAATTGTATGATCAGTCAAGTGCACTATCACAACTACTGTGAATCAGTCATTTTTACCAACCCTCATCAACATGGAAAATACTAGAAGAAAAGCATATGATGCGGCTTTTAAGTTAACAGTGATCACTCTGGCGGTTGAAGAAGGAAATCAAGCTGGCGCACGTAATCTTGGCATACATTACGGTAATCAATGGCGAGAAGGTGGAGACGCCGCCTGAAGAACTGATCGAAAGCAAAAAGATGATAAAAGCTTTTAGATGTAAATATAGCAGGTGGCCCAAGCATGAACACTTTCTGGAAGACTGGGTCAACACACAGAGAGCAGGCCACCACGGTGTTTCCGCTGTACAAATCAGACTGAAGGCAAAAGCAATCGCCACCGCGATGAAAATAGAAGATTTTAGAGGTGGGCCATCGGGGAGTTTTAGATTGTTCATTGTTTGAGTAAGAAAGCATAAACAACGTAATTTGTGTGTAGCTGATACAAACGTATATTTTAAGGTAGCTGCATTACAGACACCGTTTGAAAAAAAAAAAGCATTTACCAGTACAATATATTTATGTTGCTAAGCGGATTAAATTAAAAGAAAAGTTAAACAATCCTGACGTGATAAAAATTGGACTTAAGTTCTCTGTATAAACATATAAGTGAAAAGAGTGGATGTTGTTTCTAAACTGTCTGTTTGTCACTCGTTGTCAGTGACTCGTTTCTTGCGGTAATAAAAACATATACCGGTAATGAATGTTTTTGAGCTAATTTTTCATATTACTACGTGGGATACCTGCGGCTTAAAATCCGGTGCAGCTTGTATAAGTACAAAATTGATTTTCTTTCTAAAATTAGATTATGCGGCTTTTAATCAGGTGCACTCTGTAGTCCAGAATTTACGGTACTCATCGCATTTCCACATAGCCTTCATTTTACTGATTTTACAAATGTTGAAGCTGGCCTAATCTAAAAAATTCCATGCCTGTAAATTGCAGTAAATCAATTAAATATGTAAATTACTATTTTATTAATATGTTCTATATATTTTCCTTTGTGGTTGTTTGATTTACAGTATATTTTGGAAAATATTCAAACTGAAGTGTTAAAATATATAATGTGGGCAAATGTTCAGGGGTGGCATTTGTCTGAAACAGGACAGTTGTAACCAAACTAGCACGGCCTACGTCAAAAAATTTCATTCCAGGTTTAACAATGGCCGCAATGGAAGCTGCTGATGGACACATTGACTCCAACTGCTCTTCGGTCACCGAGGGCAGACCTTTAGTAGAACAGAAAAAGGAAAGTGTAAGTTTAAAATGTCCTAGAAGTGTAGAACATCAACATAGAAAATATTTATGTGGAAAATAGTTCATAAACTAATGATTCTTACAATCCCATTTAGCCAAGTATTACTGAACTGATAGGAAGCTTTAGGGTTAGGTCATTGTAGCAAATAAATTCCATATTTCTTTTCTCAATGCTTGCAGACCTAACTATGCATTATAAATAAGTTAATATGATTGTTACACTTTTAAGATCATAACATAAAATGGTTTAACTTATTGCTGCTAACTTATTATTTGGAAATTATAGTTGATTTATTGTTCCAATTGAAAAAATATGTAAGACCTATGTAGACAGCACAAATGTAAAGGAGGTAATTCATTAATCTACATTTTCTTTTGCTAAGTTTCTTAAACTTGTTTTGGTAAATTATGGGAAAATGCAATATATAAATGATTGCAGCTTTGCCGGCCAGAGAGTAAGGATGTAATAAGCAATATCTTTAAGCTATATTTGACTTTGTTTACTGTTCATGCTTTGCAAAAATGAAAACAATAAATGATTCATGGTCTTACAGCAGTGCTTCCCAGCAGCCTTTACAATGCTGTTTTCAAGCTCTTTCTCCATTTTCTTGAGCCTTTCTTGAAGTTCAGCTTCAAACTGAGCCTTCAGGTCCTTGCTCTCCAACACCTTCTTTTCCAAAGCATCATTGGCTGTAAAATCATAGTCGCAAAGTTAATTCTTATTAGATAATAAGCTACAAAAATAAAATCATAATAATGGTTGCTTCAGAGTACAGATTAAAAAAAATTGTATTTGCCAAAAAACTGAAAAATATTTGAAACCTTCTTTCGCGTTTTTTACAACAATGCTTAGCTCCTCCACTGCTCTGCTTAGCTCTTGATTTTTGGTCTCCAAGTCTGATGCTGCTTCCTTTAAAAAGTACCAAGAAAAACACTTAAATGTTGTTAATTTATTACAAATCTGGTGTATATATAATTTGTACATCCTTACTTTTTTTTAAAAAAAAAAAAGCAAATTATATAATTCACCTTATAGAGTGAAGAAAGCTTAACATGGGCAGTGAGCTCATTTTGGTATTTCAACTCAATGGTGTTCTGCTCTTCTTTAGACTGCAAAATGCACATGCAAAATAGAACAGGGGAATATATGTTACAGTTGCATATTCCGAACACAAATGAATTTCTAGGAGCACAGATGCAGAAAACGCATGAAATAGTCAGTTTCTTGGGACCACAATCAAAAGGCGAGACATCACCTGTTTCAGTTTGTTACTGAGGTCTTCGACTCTTTTACTATTGCTTTCACTGGTTTCTTTCAGAGAAATTAGTTGGATCTCAAGACTGCTAGACTGTTGAAAAAAGAAAGCACACAATTTTGACATTTTTTAAACATTTTATGTGACCATATGGGCCAAATAAATGTATTTTTAAGGGTACAAAAGTATTAGCCATTCATCAAATATGTATTCACTACAACTACTGAAATTCACCAAAACTCTGGTTGAATTGAACTAACCTGCTCTTTGCAGTTTTTCAGATTGCTCTGTAGTTCAAGTATTTCGCTGCCTTTCTCTCTGTGGGTGTTCAATAATTCTTCAGTTTTGCTCTCCAACTCTTCTGTTAACCACTCAACTTTTTTCTCTAACAGTTCTTTCTCCTGCTTAATACGCCTCTGACAGTGCTATAACAACAGCAGAATATACATCAAACAAATGCAAACTTTTTTTGTAATTTGAGTAATAGTAAGGAACAATATACATGAAGATTGTAGTATAATTTGAACGGCTTCACTTTAAAAGATCCAAGGTGATCACATACAAGACAGACATGGCCGATAAAGATTCACTTTGAAAACACAAGGGATACAGCTTGTGCAATACGGTTGCACTATAAAGTGGAAGCGGCTTAAATTATGTTTTGTACTAACTTTTAAATGCAACCTAAATAGAAATAAACATTCCAACTCCTTCCTGCTCTTTCTTGCTTACAGGCATACAATATGAAGATGTGTGGGGGGGTGTAATGAATTTAATTAACCAGATGTCAAATCATTAAAAAAATTGTCAAACCCCTGACTGTAGCTTAATTTGAAAAGATTTGAATAAAAACATTAAAATAATGTTAACCTCCTTAATTAGAAATCTATAACTCTGTTATTTCATAGATGTGCTAATAATAAATGAACAAACCAAAATTTTCATGTAAGAGGTTGATTTGGGCTCAACATAGATGGAACCTCTGTCCAAAAATTGAGTCAGGGTAAAAAAAATTGAAACTGACAATGGGGCACAAAAAAACTATTGTTCTTGGCATGCTGTCCTCTGGCATTAATTAAACAAAAGATGAGTTATATTTAGTTATATATACAAAATGACATCACTTTTCCATTGGGAAACCATTTGGGTTGTGTGCCGGAGAAAACTTGAGGCTGATCAAGTCACAAATTTAGCTTGTTATGATGACTTTGTTGCATATATAAACCAATCATGCCTTTATAGCAATTAGTCAACTGGCTCAGTTCCCGATTGGTCAGGCAGCTCTCGCTGAAATCACCCTGTAACTAGGAAGCCCAGTGTTGAAGGCACCTGTATGGACACAGGCAGGGCATGGCTCCTGGGCATGTAAAGCTCACAGTTCAACCTATGATATTAATAGTAGATACTAGAAATGTGTTCTCCTCCATGAACCATCACCTTATCGTGCTGGAGGAGTTTGCATACCCTAATAAGCCTGGGAGCTATGCTGTCTGGGGCAGTTTGCCCCCTGTAGGGTCTCCCAAGGCAGATTGGTCCTAGGTGGGGTCAGGGTCAGACAAAGAATGGTTCACAAGACCCAGCATGGTGCATCCAAAAGGGAAGCTGCGTACCCGGCCCGGAGGATTACTGGGGCCCCACCCTGGAGCCAGGCCTGGGGCTGGGGCTAGATGGCGAGCCTATGTCCATGGGGCCCGGCCGGGCCCAGCCCGAACCAGCTACGCGAATACTCTCGTCTCCAGTGGACCCACCACCCGCAGGAGGAGCATGAAGGGTCCGGTGCATTGTGGATTGAGCGGCAGACCAAGGCAGGGGCCTTGGCGGTCCGACCCTCGGTTATGGAAATTGGCTTTTGGAACATAGAACATCATCTCTCTGGCGGGGAAAGAGCTGGAGCTTGTGGGGGATGTTGAGCACTACCGACTAGATATGGTCGGCCTCACCTCCACACATAGCGTCGGCTCAGGAACCCAAGTCTTTGAGGTGAGTTGGACAATCTTCTACGCTGGAGTTGCTCAGGGTGAGAAACAGAGAGTGGGGGGTGGGCTTTTTGCTTGCCCCCAGACTCTCTAGTTCGACGTTGGGGTTCTTGCGGTCGAGCGAAAGGGTTGCTTCCCTGCGCCTTCGGGTCGGGGAACAGGTTCTGACGGTTGTTTGTGCGTATGCACCAAACAATAGTTCAGAGTACCCGCCCTTTTTTGAGGATCTAGGACGGACGCTGGACAGTGTCCCAACTGGGGACTCGATCGTGCTGCTCGGAGACTTCAACACTCACGTGGGCAACGACAGCGTGACCTGGAAAGGTGTGATTGGGAGGAACGGTCTGCCCGGTCCGAACCAGAGTGGTGTTCAGTTATTGGACTTCTGTGCTAGTCGCAGTTTGGCCATAACTAACACTATGTTCGAGCATATGGTTGTTCATCGGTGCTCTTGGCACCATGACAGCCTGGGCCGTAGGTCAATGATTGACTTCATAGTCGTGTCAGCTGATCTGTGGCCATATGTTTTGGACACTGTTCTAATTTTGGCTTTCCAACATTGTTAAAGATTGACTCACATGGGGCAAATAAACTGGACCTACTGTGGAAAGGGAATAAAATAACATCACGAAGGAAACACTTGTTGCTTAATGGAGGGGGACCACTACCAACATTTTTCAATGAATGGTTTTAAAATATTCCTTAGAAATACCTGTGCCGATGCTTCAGAAGACTGCACATCATCTAGTTTTAACTGCAGCTCCATCTTTACTTTCTCGGTTTCTGTCAACTTCTCATTCAGACGGTTCAGCTCCGCTGCAATGGAATACGCACCAAATATTAAAATGAAAACTGTGCAAGTCAAATGTAAATGGAGTATCATGCTGGACAAGGTAAAAGCCACCCTCCAAATTCTATTCTCTTAACAAAAGACATTCAGGTTCCCTATAAGGGCTCTGCTAATGGCTCTGCATTATGCAATATTTTCTGTTCATGTTCAGCTAGGGAAAAAAGGTAAATAAATTATTTATTAAAATTTTCATTTGTTGTATTAAAAATAAACTGCAGCATTGCAGATAAAGCGGGCTGTAGTGACATAGCGGCAGCAGTCTACAGTCCATGCAGACCACCACAGCTTCAAAAAGCTAGGGAAAACACTGTGCTCTTGACACCTGTAAAGCCTGTATGAAAAACAACAACATTTGATTAAAGGCAAACATCTGCTTGGAACTCCTCATCTATGTCCAGTGCATGTATGTTGGAGATACATTAGAAATAACCACTGTGTCCTACTGATTAGAACACTACTACTGATATGGTAATGTTGATTCTCAATCATTTAGGTCACAGTAGCCAAATGGCTCGACTAAAGGTGAATGGATTTTGGCTTCCAAGGGAACTGCATAACAACTACACTTTTAGAGTTCCTCAAGACAAAACCTTTGAACTTGTAGATTAAGAAACCAGTGTTGGAGTGAGGGGGGAAATATGAAACTCTGTAAACCTTTTATTGACCAACCAATAGAGACTAAAAATAAGTCCAGCTGCTGTTGAAAACAAAATACAAACTACCGGTAAGCACTATCAAATGCACTATGAAACATAATAGTGATTGTTCCTTTTTTGTCATGATTATAGCTGTGCTAATTCTCATAGATAAAACTGGGCTTGTGTTAACTTTAACACGGCGGTCAGATTATAGCAATGTTTTAAATTTTAAAGGTCAATTAACTACAGCTTGTGAGGGCCTTTGGTGTGTCTAGTCTGCTGGTTTGTCATCTAGTTGGCTCCGGTAATAGCATGGATCCATGAAGAGAACTGCATATAGGAAGCACCCTGAGTTTGAAGCAAAAAAGCATGCTGGCCCAATCTTGGTACTGCAAATATGGCACCGGTCACTTGCTTCCATTGGGCCTAAAAACACTTTCTTCCATAGGATAACATGGTGAAAGAGATCTGTAACTCAGCCAATGGGTTGTAGCTACAGAAATGAACTACCGTATTTTCCAGACTATAAGTCACACTTTTTTTCATAGTTTGTCAGAGGGTGCGACTTGTACTCCGGAGCGACTTAAATAAATACATTATTACAGAATTTCACATGTTCGTTATTTCCACACTGACAACCACAAGAGGGCGCTCTAGGCATGTGTACCTGAGGAATGAGTTCCTTTAGCAAAGAAGCGGTGCTTCGTCTATGGAGTTAGGCTTGATTGTTGGGTAAACTTGCTCGGATGTTCTTTATGCTATAGATATCTGAATAACTGTTAATATGTTACGTTAACAAAGCAGACACGTACTCAGTTCGTTGTGGGTCATGTAGCTGAATTTGTTACGTTAGCATACTGTAACCCTATTGCTAATCCATGCTAATTGCCTTTCAAGATGAAATGTATGTTCTTGGTCTCGGATTTTATCAAATAAATTTTCCCCCAAAATGCGACTTATAGGCCAGTGTGACTTATATATCCATTTTTCTTCTTTATTGTGCATTTTTTGGCTAGTGCGACTTAAACTCCGGAGTGACATATAGTCCAGAAAATATGGTAATAAAGACTTTTAATTACCTTTATATTAAAATTGTATGTTCCCTTCTTCAATTAAGTTTTTTTGGTCTGATTTCTGGTGTATTATACTCTACATTGTCAACTCGCATCACAGACCGAGCCTGGTTGCACATTCATGTGTGACGTCCAGTAGTGGATCAAGGCTCCCAACGAAGTGGTATTATTACAATTGTTAACTAAGTGATTTGTCTTAGCCAATATAGACCTTGTGCACCTCCTGGAAGGCCTGAAAGGAGGCGTGGAGAAGAAGCTCGACAAGATTGGGGAAATCATCTACAGCTATGGGGCAGAGAGATTTGGGGTGAAAAGCGGGAACCTTAAGTTGCAGAAGGAACCAGCTCATCTCAAGTCCAGGAGGCAGCGAGAGATTGAAAGGCTTGTGAAGGAAAGAAGATGTCTGAGAAAACAGTGGAAGAAGGCCGCCGAAGCAGAGAGGAAAGGACTTGAGGCACTACAAGGCGACCTCAAGCAACGTCTGGCAACACTGAGAAGAGCTGAGTGCTTGAGAAAGCAACACAAAAAGAAGGAGCAAGCGAAGGCTTCCTTCTACGATATCCCTACAAGTTTGTGAAAGCCCTCTTTGTCAAGGAGAAATTTGGGACCCTCAAAGCACCCATAAGTGAACTAGAGGAGCACCTGAGGAAGACCTACTACTCAGACAATCAAAGGCATGTACCAGCCTGCATCCCGGATGACATGCCACCCATCCAACCAGTTGAGCACCAGATGGAAACAAGGCCTCCGACATGGAGTGAAATTGAGGGCACAGTAAAGCGGGCGAGAGCAGCATCAGCCCCTGGGCCCAATGGCGTCCCTTATAGGCTTTATAAGAACACGCCAGATGTCTTAAGGCACCTCTGGAAGGTGATAAAAATGGCATGGGAAAAAGGGATAATACCAAAGGCATGGAGAAGGGCAGGAGGGATCCTGATTCCCAAAGAGAAAAATTCTTCAACCATCGATAAGTTTCACCAGATCAATCTTCTGAATGTGGAAGGAAAGATATTCTTCAGTGTTGTGGCTCAGAGGCTTTCAGCTTTTTTGCAGCAGAACAACTTTGTCGACACCTCTGTGCAGAAAGCAGGTAAAAGTGGATTCTCAGGCTGTCTGGCACACACAAATATCATCTGGCATCAGATACAGATGGCGAGGAAGGATAAGAAAGACCTGCATGCGTTTTTTCTGGATCTGGCCAATGCTTTCGGGTCTGTGCCTCATGAGGTGTTGTGGACAGCCTTCACTTTCTTCCAAGTCCCAGAGGGCATCACAAGGCTCGTCAAAGCCTACTTCCAGGACCTTCAGTTTTGTGTGACAGCACAAGCTAGCACGATTGCTTGGCAGCATCTCGAGGTTTGCATTATGGCGGGCTGCACCATTTCCCCACTAGCGTTTACCATGGCAATGGAGCTCATCATTCGAGCATCTTGTTGGGTGGTTGGAGGGGAACGGTTGAAGAATGGTCTGCGTCTTCCTCCAATTAGGGCGTACATGGATGACATGACAACAATAACAACAACAAGGGCATGCACCAAACGCCTACTGGAGAAACTCCAGAAAAACATTCAATGGGCACGGATGGAGATTAAACCAAGCAAATCTGGCAGCATCTCTATTGTCAAAGGACAGCTTGCTAATGACAGATTCCACATTAACAACGAACCTGTACCAACAATTTTGGAGAAGCCTATTAAAAGTCTTGGCCGCTGGTACAGTGCAGAACTCAAAGACTCAAAGCAGGTGGAGCAACTCAAGCAGGACACCATCAGTGGCCTCAGGCAGATCAACAGTACTGCTCTCCCTGGAAAACTGAAACTGTGGTGCTTTCAGTTTGGGCTGCTACCTCGGCTCATGTGGCCAATTTCCATCTACGAGGTCACTTTATCTCATGCCAACCGGCTGGAGAGACTGGTGAATGTGCAGGTGAGGAAGTGGCTCGGACTGCCAAGATGTCTTAGCAGCATAGGCTTGTACGGCAGTGGAGTCCTCTCCCTCCCAGTCTTGAGCCTGGTGGAGGAGTATAAATGTGCCAAAGCAAGACTGGAAATGACTCTTACTGAATGTACGATGTCCTTCCCTCTCCAACCAACTTACATCTCTGGTATGGAGAAGAACCAGCCTGTCCACCGTGTGCAGCGCCTGCAAGCCTCAAGCACGTCTTGGTGGGTTGTAAGATCAGCCTGACTCAAGGAAGGTACACCTGGCGCCACAATCAAGTATTGAAGTGCTTGGCGGCTGAACTTAAGGAGGGTAAAGATCAATTCCATGCCTCCAAATTCCCAACCTGTTGCCCCATGGAAAATGTCCTTCGTTCGGGGAGGGGAGAAACGAGGGAGTAAGCCAGCTCCTCCGGAGGCCAGCGCGCTCACCGTTGCCCGAGACTGAGAAATGTGGGTGGACCTCAGCCAGAGGCTTATTTTTCCATCTGAAGTCGCAGTTACCAACTTGCACCCAGACCTGGTCCTATGGTCCAAATCCTGTCGGCGCATTTTCATCGTGGAGCTCACCGTCCCATGGGAGGAGGCAATCGGTGAGGCATACGAACGGAAGAGACTACGTTATGCGAACCTAGCAGCTGAAGCAGAGGGGCGGGGCTGGAGTGTAAAAGTGTGGCCTGTGGAGGTAGACTGCAGAGGCTTTGTTTCCAGAACCACCACAAAGCTCCTGAAGGAAATGGGCATAAGAGGGCAGGCCCAACGGAGGGCAGTAAAAGAGCTCGCTGCCACAGCAGAGCAAAGCAGTCACTGGCTGTGGTTGAAACGGAGGGACATATTGTGGGTGGCCAAGTGATCATGTGGTGCCATTGTGCAACACACACACCCAGGTTTGATCAGCCTGTGATGGGCCAACCTTGGTGGAGGGTGTCTTGTGTTTAAATGGCTGAAACACCTAATGATGCCAAGGCACACAACTGATGATGTGTCGAGCTGGTGACACCACAGAATCATGAGTGCTAATCCTGCTCCATCCAAGTCTTCTTCACTTGCCATGAATAGGTCGGGACTCTAACACCTAGTCCTATAGAGAAGTTACATTGTCAACTCGCATCACAGACCGAGCCTGGTTGCACATTCATGTGTGACGTCCAGTAGTGGATCAAGGCTCCCAACGCAGTGGTATTATTACAATTGTTAACTAAGTGATTTGTCTTAGCCAACTAGCATTTTATTTAGCCTGCTAGCAAAATTAGAATATATTATATCAAAGTAAATTAAACATATTTTTGCATACCAAAACGAGAAACATTTTAAAACGCTCAATTCCATTGACACACCTGTAGGCAACACAAGAGGACATTTTGACTTATTGTGAAAATCTTGCTGTAGATGATGAGATGTACAACAGAAGGCTGGAGGAATGTGATGAGATCAAACACGTTCCATTGCTCACAAAACTAGGACTAGTATTTAGTATAACCAACATATTTACTGTCTGCTGACTTATTAGTCATTGTCAGCATAACTAACAAGAGTAATCAATAATTACATTAATTGTTCATGGCTAGTCGAGATGTGGACTTATCTTTAATACATCCGTAGTATCTGTTCAATATTATTAAATAAACATTTAATTATCTCAATATCAGCAGTATGGTTAATACTGTACACATTTGAGTAAAGTTAGAAAGATATTGACATTTTTGGCATTAATGGCTTAACTCAACACAGAAACATTCATTTTAAAGACCTCATCTTAACTGTCGCATGTAAACTATCAACTACAACCTGATTTGAATTCATCAATAGAGCTATTTCACAGATTAACACCTCTAACAGAAACACAATTTGGTTAAATTATACATTATAAATTACATTACAATTTACTTAAACGCTGCCTCTTCGCAACAGTCACTGTTTGCTGTGGCTTGGCCACAATAAACACCTAAAAAATACCTCATGAACACGCAGCAGCAACCACGGAAAATGTCAATTGAACCCAGTAGAGTCCAAATGGCAATTTGACGTGTTTGTAGAAAACGCTACTTCGCAATTTCAGCCCCTGTGACGCTACGGAGCCTGTGCAGAGGTCGAGCGTTTTCTTGTTTCATGTGCGACCCAGCAACTTTCAGAGGAATGAATGAATGACTGCTCCAACACGTTATCCATTTCTCTTAATAGATCCATGGGTAGTAAGCACTGTTGTGTCCTTAACAATGCATCTGGCCCTGTCGGCCCTCAACCTACAAAAGCCCCGCCTTCCCCCTCCAGTGCTAAATTCTCGTTTGTTTTTTGTTTGTTCTGAAAGTACAATTTGTTTAGATCCTTTAGGTTGGCTCTCTCTGAGCCAAGGTCATGACTTCTCTAGTTTGGTGCTTTTCTCTCAACCAACATTCAGCTTTGGTTTTCTCTGAAACTGCACACTGACCCTCCTCAGTTTTATACCTACATTTTCAGTATAAAAACTCGTCATAACAGTTAAATACACCTCTTCTGCCCTTCCCCTCTTCCTTTACGTGACTGGACTAACCATTAGCAAAATATATACCTCATGTGACCCTGTGCCAGCATAAGGTATTTAAAAGTGAGGTTTACCTTGGCACTGTATCTTGCTTGGGTGTCAAAATCTAGGTTTCTGTAAACTGCCTATAATCTCAACTAAAACAGACCAATTATGTATATAAAGTTGAATTGAAATGAAACAAATACATTATGGCTTTTCAGGGAGTTGTCAGAATCATTTCTAAAATCTGCTGATACTCAGAATTCATTTGATGTGTCTTTTGGTGTGAACTATATGATGGGCAGAATGTTATATTTACCACATACAAATTAAGATGTTTGGTGTTAAGCATGTGTTACGATTTCACAAAAATTAGGTTGAGGGCTCTCAAGAGCAGCAGAATGTAAACCTGCTTCTACTCTGAGGTCGGCATGAAAATACTGTCTTAAATTTCAGCCTCTAAAAAAAATTTGCAACTAATTCAAAAATATCTAAACCTTTTATAACATAGCAGCTGCTGTCTTTTTCCTCTGTTTTATTAACCAAGGAAAACCACACCGATGTCCAACATACAAAGGCTCAAGACTAAATAGAAGACACAGTATCCACACTATAAACAGAGTTACCTCTAAAACACTGGGTGTTCTGGCAATTGATACATTATTAAGTAGACTAGAAGACCGGGCTTGCCACTACTCTGAAAGGGTCCAAAAAGCAAAACAGTTCAGGTCACTGTCCTCCCAAGTCAAACACCTGACATCTCAGACTGAAGGTCTGAAGTTTAGGCAACGCTGGGATAAGTTCTGTACCTACCTTTTTTTAAGAGTGCGACTAATAATATTTCTAGGGCGCACTGATGCAGCTTAAGTGAAAACATAAATTTATTTTGTAAGCGCATCATCTCTCGGTGTTGTCTGATAACAAAATCACACTCGCACAGGATCATATTGTGGTCAAAACAAAGAGACAGAGCTGCATGTAGAGACTGCCTACAGGAGGGAGGTGGCTCGACTGGTGTCCTGGTGCGGACACAACCTGCAGCTGAACGCTCAGAAGACAGTGGAGATGATTGTGGACTTCAGGAAAGTCACAGCCCCTTTGCCCCCCCTTACCCTCATGGACTCCCCCATCACCATCGCGGACTCCTTCCGCTTCCTGGGCACCACCATCACCCGGGACCTTAAGTGGGAGCCAACCATCAGCTCCCTCATCAAGAAGGCCCAGCAAAGGATGTTCTTCCTACCGCAGCTGAGGAAGCTCAAACTGCCTCCCAGGATGTTGGCGCAGTTTTATACGGCCATCATCGAGTCCATCCTCACCTCCTCCATCACCGTGTGGTATGCTGGCGCCACCGCCAGGGACAGACTAAGGCTGCAGCGCGTCGTGCGCGCTGCCGAGAAGGTGATCGGCTGCAGGCTTCCATCCATCCAGGACCTGTATATCTCCAGGACCCGGAGGTGTGCAGGTCGGATCACGGCCGACCCTTCCCACCCTGGTCACGGACTGTTTTCCCCCCTCCCCTCAGGCAGGAGACTACGGTCCATTCGGACCAAAACCTCCCGCTACATGAACAGCTTCTTCCCCTCTGCCATCAGGCTGCTGAACACCAAGTGACTTATCACTTAAGCACCACGTACAGCAGCCAGTCGGACTCACGAACAATACATCACATTACTCCTGCATTGACCTGCACTATTTCTTACTATTATGTATATACTGTATATATGTCTTATTTTATTTTATTTATCTTATTCTAGTGTTGTCTTCTTTATGTTGAATGTCGCAGCGTCACATCAAGACAAATTCCTAGCTTGTGTAATACTGTGTATTACATGAACAATGGCAATAAATCTGATTCAATTCAATTCAATTCAATAATGAGTAATGCTTAATCAGTATAATATGATAGATTACCCATTAATGAAGGGTTTAAAAAATTTGAAGAGTGATAGCTCACCTATGAGGTTTTCAGCTTCATGTGTCTTCTTCTCCAGCAGCCTTGATAGCTCTCTTTTCTCTGCTTCAGCATCATACTTTTGCTGCAATCACAAATATATACACACCATGAACTTTGCCACTGCGTGACTGTTCTCTCAGAGCATTGTCAGAGTAAATATTGAAAATATTAAGTGTTGACAGTTTAGGATATTTAGGCTAGATAGATAGGATAATTCAATTTAATAATTTAGAAATAACTCAAAAGGAAATTCAGTGTACATGCAAGAGTATTTTGCTGATACAGCACATATGTGTAACAGTTACCTGCTGTGTTTTGTTTTCATAGGTCTCTCCAAATCGCTTCAGCAAAGTCAGCTCATTTTCTACAGACAAATAAAAATGAAATAAAGATTGAGCCCACAGAATAAACACAAAGCTCTTTGATGATTTGTATGAGGGAGAAGCGGTGAGAAAAAAATGAGGACAAATAGCTAAAATCATGCATGTGTGTATCACACAAGGAGGCTTGCCCTATTTAAAACTCAAACATTTAGTTTGGCATGCTCCTGGCTTGTGAAGTGAGAGGACACACTATATTTAGATCAAGAGTTGTTTGAGGCCATTAGAGTGACGATTTAAGCACCCTACATGTCTGATATGGATTTTAAAACAATCTAAAAATACACTTTTTTTGCACAGTCATTTCCCTGTGCAAAAATAGTCTACAGGTGGAGGACATTTAAAATAACTGCCAACATGCCCTGATCTGGACATCCAAGCAAGTGCACCCCAAGAGTAGACCACATTTTTAAAGACTTTAATACAGTATGTAATGGGATGTCCACATTTATTTCCAGCTACATAGCTTGAGGAATAATAAATGACACTGTTTAACAAGCCTGTCGCATTGTTCTGCAAATTATCTTAAAAACTCACCAAGATCTTTTTTCTCCTCATTCACTTTCTGCAGGTGTCTGGTGGCTTGGACAAGCTGTTCTTGACACACTGCTAGTCTCTTTTCAACATCAAAATACTGCTGTTCTGTGGGAGCAAAAAATGTAATAATTAATAGAGTACGTTAACAAGTAGGACAAGGCAATTGCACAAGGCCAAATGCCGTAATATGCAATTTTAAATAATAATCTTAGGACTGTCCTACATTTATTTCACCTTTGCACCTTTAATATTCATTTAAAAATTTGAGGAATTGAAAAGGCTCCCTTAAACAGGGGATGGTGGTCTTTAAAATCTGTAGAAAGTAGATCAGTCACGTCATGTTTTTTCCTAAACAAATGTGCACATTTGTATTTACTTATGAACAGCCGGCAGCTGGTCACTTTATACATGCCTTCATAATGACAGGAATTTCACAAGCTAGTTTATGTTACGCTGAAGCAGCTGTAAAGAGGAAAGGTTAGCTAACACGAGCTAATCCTAACAAGTGTCTGGCATCCCACGCGCCCCTGATGTTTGACTTTCAAATAAAGGAATTTTATTGAAATTAAGCTCCATATTTTGAGTGAACATAAAAGTTTGCCACACACCACATTCTATATATAAGAGCTCATGTTGTCTCTTCAGTGACTCATTAACATTCTGAAGCTCTTTTACAAATATCTTCAGCTTATTCTGTACATCTTTTGGTATTTTGCTCCACTCTTTCCAGTCCACAACCTGCAGCAAAACTAGCGCCATCTCCCTTCATACTCCAGTAAAATGATAGCACTTTAAATTTTTCAGGGGCGAGCTACAAGGTAATCCTAAATTACATCTAAAGTGTAAAAAAAAATCTTTATTGGTTTCTGGAGGTTGATAAATTTATAACTTTTATGTAGATTACCGCCGTCTTTCAGGATGGAGTGTGGAACAGAAACTTTTGAGAATGGAGCAAAAGATGGGTTTTGGCGCGCATGAAAAAGTAAAGTAGTAAAGGTTAATATGTCATCTTCCACCACTATGAAACTGTACTCAATCATTTTTGCATAGTTCAATGTCGAACTCTAGCTTTTATATTAACCATTTCTATAAAACTTACGAAAAATTTTAAATCAAGTTAATGAATCAAACACTAATCTTAACTAAAATTGATCAAAATAATATATTAATGTCAACAATGTTGACAAAAACATCAAATTCACCCATGAAGATGTCAGAGGATGAAATCTGGCCCTACTGGACTGTGCTGTGCACATCGAAAGAGACAGTAGCTTGAACATCAAGATCTACAGAAAACCCAACCACACAGACCAATACCTTCTTTTCGACTCCCACCACCCACCCGGAACACAAGCTAGGTGTAATCAGAACCTTACACCACCGGGCCCAGAATGTGCCCTCCAGAACAAAGGGAAAGGAGGAAGAAGGGGACATCAAGACAGCCCTCAAAACTTGGGGATACTCTGGCTGGTCCTTCATCAAATCCTCTAGAAACACCAGAGGAGACACAGAAGAATTGGCCAAAAAAATGGAACAACATTGTCAGTCCATATGTTGCAGGGCTTTCTGAGAACTTCAGGAGGATTTTCAATAAACAAAACATCCCAGTGCACTTCAAGCACTCCAACACCCTGAGACAGAAGCTTGTCCACCCAGAGGACAAAACACCAAGACACAAAGTAACATAGCCTATGCAGTCCAGTCAGTGTAGCGAGGAATGCCCAGACCTGTACAATGGGGAGACAAAACAACCGATTCACAAGTGCCAGAGGACAGTGATGTACAGGTTCTGACCAGGGAAGATAGATGGATCGAGAGAGGATTGAAAGAAGCCATCTTGTCAAACTGGAAAGACCATCATATAACAGAGGTGGGGGTCTGAGACATTGCCCTAGGTGGAGAAGAGGCCATTTACACATGGCTACTAACAACCCTATTGCGTCAGAGGAAGTTCCAACGACCTGCATGATGAGGGGCAGAGCAACCAACAACTAGGTGACTAAGCACCAAATGCGTTAATGACTCCTGAAGAGTATGTGTCCGGAACTCCCCAGTAGTCAGTTAGAACTGATGAAACCTCTTGGATGAGAGGTGAAACTTCTTCATGTAACTCAAACAGTCCAGTTGCTATGATTCAACTACCAGAATCAATGGACCACGGACATGTGTACATAAGTTAACAATAACACGTGCAAAACGTCAGTACCGAGAAGGTTGGTGGATAAAGTCACTTCCACAAGAAAGAAGCATTTACAGAGATCGATTGGCCTGTTGCGTAGAGCCAATGGACGTGGCATTCCTTGCTGATTGCCTTAACTATACCGGTCAGTTAGCGTCGCATGAAAGCAGCACCGAGATCCCAAAGTTGCACCCAAAACAGTGGTATATACCGATCTCACAGTCGTCTCTCGTTATTTTACCGGCACGCACCTGCCCGTGTCTCACAGGCCCCTATTTTAAAGCGGCATGGCGCTACTGTGGACCAGTTTTGTTACAATTTCATGTACAATTTAGACTTAATGTGAACAATTATTTGGTATGCCTTTGCCGCGACAACAGTATACCAAATACGAAAAACGCGGCAACTCAGTCTCAATATGTCGTCCCTCAGTAGTTTGGCGGAGAAAAAGAAGACCGAGCCCTGTAAAGTGTTAAGTACAGTCTCTAGAGGAAAATCAGCAGCGGTCTTTGAGAAACTGCTTTAAAAGCCCGACTATAATTAGAATATATATATATATATCAAAACAAGTTGTCAAATACTACGCCTAGAAGAAAGGGGATCCGGATTTAGACCAAGAATCCTTTATTATAAAAACAAAATATGTTAATAGGTCAAACGGTGGTATAATGAGGTAGCCATGTGTATTGTGGCTTACTGTCCACATTATAAATTCCAAAATGTCCATTAAATTAAATCAAAATATCCCCATAGTAGCTTAAAAACAGACGTGTGAGCTACAGACAGGTACGTGTCGCTAAAATAACGATGGACGTCAGCATTAGCGATCGGTACATACCACTATTTTAGCCTACCACTACCAAACACTTTGGGATCCCGGCATCGTTTTCAGAGTAGACATCTTGGCACCACAGTATGCCATGCGCCACGATTTCTCAAGAATTGCAAATTGTAGGGAAAACAGCTACCCACCACCGTCGGCTTTTAAGCGTTCATGCTGATTCTTCAGTGACTCATTAGAATTCTGAAGCGTTGTTACAATCTTCTCCAGCTTACTCTGGACGCCTTTCGATAATTTGTTAAACTCAGCCCTTTCTAGGAAATGTAGCAGAATAGAAGTCATTTTTTACAAATTCCCACCAAGAAGCTACAAGCGGCGAATGACGCTGCAGCTTCTTTTTCTTCTTCGCTTTCTACTCTTCTTCTACGTCGATGCTTGTACCGCTACAGTCATCGACGTAGAAGAAGAACTAAATGAGTGGAGGTGGACTTCAGCCGCTTTGTTAGCTACGGTACACTTATGTTCTCGTCCCTTTCCACCAGCCTTCAGCTCTAGATCTCATCGTCTGCAGAAAGATTCCCACAATAAGTCAAAAATGCTCTCTTGCGTTGCCTACATGTGTGTTAATAGACGTGAAAGTGGGAAAATATTTATATGTTTTGTAATGTAAAAATATATCCAATTTAGTTTTATGTGATTATACTCTTACTAGCAAGCTAAATAAAACGCTAGTTGGCTAAGACAAATGACTTCGTTAACATTTGTAATATATAATAGCATATTGTCGCGAGCCTCGATTCACTACTGGATGGTCATACATGAACGTGCGGCCAGGCTCGGATCTGTTTGCAGTAGTAAGGTTTGGCCAGTATTTTGGGGTTTTTTGTTTCAAAGGGTCGCTTTCTGTATCCAGCTCTCTTAATAGATCCATGGTCCAACACCCAAATAGGGACAAGAATCACAATCATATAGGCAATAATATCCTTGGCCAGTTCACATTTCACATTTATGAATTAATGTCCTACTCATTTTTTTTTTTTTTAGTTTCTAATAATAATACAAACAAAAAGCAATTATTATATGTGGGAGAAGCACAACATATTTCCAACATGGATCTGAACACCATAAAGGGGTTAATAAATATAATGCAATATTTAATATACGCTGTGATTGGATGATATGACAATTTAAAGGTTTTTTTAACAATATAATTCAAAACTGAATGGGGAAAAATTAATAAAATGAGTTTCACCGGTATAGATAGATTTCAGTTAACATCAAAATTATTGTCAGTATGAACCCCGCCGTGTGAAGATGTGTATTTTTCATTATTCACACACTGACTCCATTTAGATCATTTTAATAAAACAATAAGCCCAGTCTCCTCTGCTGCTACCCCCGCCACTGTCTGTGCCCGCAATCCATTGTTCCTCCTGTCCCCCCTCCCCCTCTCTCATGAACTTCAGCCCATACATTCCCGACACTTCACACCCTGGCCCATGCCCATCCCCCCCACCAACACCTCCTTGCTCCAGCCTGTCCCTCACACCACACCAGGTGAGGAAGGCCCTGAAGAAGAACAGGGCCAGGAAAGCGACAGGTCCGGACAGCATCAGCTCCAGGCTCCTGAAGTCCTGCGCAGACCAGCTGTGTGGGATCTTCAGTCACATGTTCAACCTGAGCCTGAAGCTGGGGAGAGTGCCACAGCTGTGGGAGACGTCCTGCATCGTCCCAGTGCCGAAAACACCGCACCCCAAGGAGCTCAACAGCTACAGGCCGGTAGCTCTGACGTCTCATCTGATGAAGACTCATCCTCGCCCACCTGCGGCCACTGGTGAGCTCCTTCATGGACCCGTTGCAGTTCGCCTACCAGCCGAGCATCGGGGTGGACGATGCCGTCATCTACCTCCTCCACACCGCCCTCACTCACCTGGAGAAGGCTGGAAGCACTGTGAGGATCATGTTTTTTGATTTCTCCAGTGCATTCAACACCATCCAGCCCAGGCTGCTGGGGGACAAGCTGCAGGTAGCTGGGGTGGATCACCACCTACAACATGGATTCTGGACTACCTCACACAAAGACCACAGTTTGTGAGGGTGAAGGGCTCCCAGTCAGATCGGCTTCTCTGCAGCACTGGTGTCCCGCAGGGAACAGTTCTGGCTCCTTTCCTGTTCACCCTCTACACCGCGGACTTCTCATACAATACATCTTCATGTCACCTCCAAATGTTCTCTGATGACTCTGCTGCTGTTGGCCTCATCACTGATGGGGACGATACGGAGTACAGGGAACTTATTCAGGGCTTTGTGGACTGGAGCCTGCGGAACAACCTCCAGATCAACGCTGGCAAAACCAAGGAGCTGGTGGTGGATTTCCACAGGCGTAACAACCCCCCGCCTGCACCAGTGAACATCCTGGGAACGGATGTTGACGTGGTGGAGTCCTACAAATACCTGGGTGTTCACCTAAACAATAACCTGGACTGGTCACACAACACAGACGCCCTTGTCAAGAAGGGCAATAGCAGACTGTTCCTGCTCAGGAGGCTGAGGTCTTTTGGGGCGCAGGGACCCCTCCTGAGGACTTTCTATGACTCTGTGGTGGGATCAGCCATCTTCTACGGGATAGTCTGCTGGTCCAGTAGCATCACGGACAGGGACAGGAAGAGGATGGACAGACTGGTGAGAAGGGCCAGCTCTGTCATGGGATGTCCCCTGGACTCGGTGGAGGTGGTGGGAAACGGGAGGATGATGGCTAAGCTGTCATCCATGTTGAACAACACGTCCCACCCCCTACAGGACACCTTTCAGCACTGGGCAGCTCCTTCAGTGAGCAGCTGCTCCACCCTCGCTGTGTGAAGGAGAGGTATCGCAGATCTTTCCTGCCGGCTGCTGTCAGACTGCACAATAAACATAACACCCGCTAGCACAATCTGAATATTATATATTCTGATATGTATATTGTATTCACCCTCTGTACTATGTACAGGTATACAGAGGCCGAGTATCCATTTATCTGGATTATTGTAAATATACATCCTCTTTGTATATTCTATAGACTAGGTGACAACCAAGAACAGTTTGGTCGACTACTGGAAAGACAGTTGGCAGCTCGGAAAGACGGCACCCGAGACAGTATGGGTTAGCACCCCAGCCGGTATCTTTCGCAAGAAGGAAACCAAACAAGCTACGGAAAGCCCTACAGAGAAACACCCCCAGGAGATCCCGAGAGGGGGGGAGGATGAGATCTCCAATCGGACGGACCTAACGTTAATGACCCCTGCAATGGAAATGACGACGACAGTAACGTGTATCTGCAGCAAGCTGTGCAAGAACCAGCGTGGCTTAAAGATCCATCAGGCCAGAATGAAATGTCTGGAGCGGGAGGTTGAGGTGCAACGCACAGGTCCTGGACCTGGTGAGACGCAGGAGGAGCCCGGACAGGAGGCAACCCACAGATCCCAGTCCCTCCACGTACCGGAGCCTCCCAACCCTAACAGAGTAGTTCAACAGCAGCGGATTAAGTGGCCCCGAGCAAATAGACGGAGTGAGTGGCTGCAGTTTGATGAGGATGTGTCCAACATCATCCAAGCCACAGCCAAAGGAGATGTCGACAGCAGACTCCAGGCGATGAGTACTATCATCGTTAGCTATGGCTCAGAAAGATTTGGACGGATCGAGAAGGGCAACACTGAGACCACCTCTTACACCATGAACCGCAGGTCCTTTAAGATACATCAACTGCGCAAGGAGCTGCGAACCCTCAAGAAACAGTTCAAGAGAGCTTCTGATGGGGACAAGCAAGCTTTAAAAGAGCTGTATATCATCCTGCGGAAGAAGTTGAAAACTCTCCGCAGAGCAGAGTGGCACAGGAGGCGTGGGAGAGAGAGAGCCAGGAAGCGGGCAGCCTTCATTGCCAATCCCTTCCGGTTTTCTAAACAGCTGCTCGGGGACAAGCGGAGTGGCCGACTTGAGTGCTCAAGGGAGGAAGTGAATTGCTTCCTCCAAAACACCATGAGTGACCCACTAAGGGGTCAAGACCTAGGACCCAACAGAGCGCTCATCAGCCCTGCCCCACCATCGGCAGAGTTCAAGCTGGCAGAGCCTAGTTTGAAGGAGGATGAAGAAGTCATCAAGGCAGCCCGTTCTGCATCTTCCCCGGGCCCCAGTGGTGTACCTTACTTCGTCTACAAGCGCTGTCCAGAAATTCTCCGGCATCTGTGGAAGGCCTTGAAAGTGATCTGGCGAAGGGGAAGAGTAGCCGACCAATGGAGGAGTGCTGAGGGACTTTGGATACCCAAGGAGGAGGACTCGAAAAACATCAACCAGTTTCGGACTATCTCACTACTGAGTGTGGAAGGGAAGGTGTTTTTTAGTATCATCTCCCGAAGACTGACCGAGTTTCTCCTCAAGAACAACTACATCGACACTTCAGTGCAGAAGGGTGGGATCCCTGGAGTCCCCGGCTGTCTAGAGCACAATGGTGTAGTCACACAGCTCATCAGAGAGGCCCATGAGAGCAAAGGAGAACTAGCGGTTTTGTGGTTGGACCTGACTAACGCCTACGGGTCCATCCCACACAAGCTAGTTGAGCTTGCGCTACACCTACACCATGTTCCCAGTAAGATCAAGGACCTGATTCTGGATTACTATAATAACTTCAGTCTCAGGGTCACTTCAGGGTCAGTAACCTCAGACTGGCATCGCCTTGAGAAAGGAATAATAACAGGCTGTACCATCTCCGTCGTTCTCTTCGTACTGGCGATGAATATGGTGGTAAAGGCGGCTGAGGTGGAGTGCAGAGGGCCTCTATCCAGATCAGGTGTTCGACAGCCCCCCATAAGAGCCTACATCAGTCCCAGGGTGTAGGTGGATCTTGCAGGGTTTGGAGAGACTCATCCTATGGGCTAGGATGAGTTTTAAGCCCACAAAGTCAAGGTCCATGGTACTGAAGAAGGGGAAAGTGGTGGACAGATTCCGATTCTCAATCTCAGGAACCGTAATTCCATCAATCACGGAGCAACCAGTCAAGAGCCTGGGAAAGCTCTTTGACTCCAGCCTGAAGGACACTGCTGCTATCCAGAAGTCTACGGAAGAGCTTGGAGGGTGGCTCACTAAGGTGGACAAGTCTGGCCTGCCTGGTAGATTTAAAGCCTGGATCTACCAGTACTCCATCCTTTCCAGAGTCCTGTGGCCTCTCCTCGTGTATGCAGTCCCAGTAACAACAGTGGAATCCTTGGAAAGGAAGATCAGCAGCTTTCTGCGCAGATGGCTGGGTCTTCCTCACAGCCTCAACAGCGCTGCACTGTACGGGACAAGTAACACCCTGCAGCTACCCTTCAGTGGGCTTACTGAAGAATTTAAGGTGGCACGCACAAGAGAAGCTCTACAGTACAGAGACTCCAGGGACTGCAAGGTGTCATCAGCTGGGATTGAGGTGAAGACAGGAAGGAAGTGGAAGGCAGAAAAGGCAGTGGATGTGGCTGAGTCACGCCTAAGGCAAAAGGCACTAGTTGGGGCCGTGGCAATAGGAAGAACAGGCTTGGGCTACTTCCCAAAGACCCAAGTCAGCCATGCCCGGGGCAAAGAGAGAAACCACCTACTTCAGGAGGAGGTCCGAGCAGGCGTGGAGGAAGAGCGAGTGGGTAGGGCAGTGGGACTCCGGCCGCAGGGGGCATGGACAAGGTGGGAGAGCGCGTTACAGCGCAAAGTTACCTGGTCAAACATCATGCAGGCAGACTTCCACCGCGTCCGGTTCCTTGTGGCGGCAGTCTACGATGCCCTCCCCAGCCCAGCAAACCTCCATGCGTGGGAAAAGAGTGAGAAACCCACCTGTTCCCTTTGCTCCGGAAGAGGCTCCCTGGAACATCTCCTTAGCAGCTGCCCAAAGTCCCTGGTTGATGGTCGCTATCGCTGGCGCCACGACCAGGTACTCAAAGCAGTGGCTGAGAGCATAGCCTTGGCCATTAGCACCAGCAAACACCATCATGCTCCGAAGAAGGCAATCTCCTTCGTAAAAGCTGGAGAGAGACCTCGTGCAGGCCCACAGATATCAACGGGACTCCTCCACACAGCTACTGATTGGCAACTGCACGTTGACCTGGGAAAACAACTGCTATTCCCCCAGCACATCGCAACAACGTCTCTACGGCCAGACATGATCATCACCTCAGAGGCTTCGAAACACCTGATCATGCTGGAGCTTACAGTGCCCTGGGAAGAGCGGATTGAGGAAGCCAACGAAAGGAAACGTGCCAAGTATCAGGAGCTGGTGGAGGAGTGCAGGGGCAGGGGCTGGAGGACCTTCTACGAGCCCATAGAAGTTGGCTGTAGAGGCTTTGCAGGACGCTCCCTCTGCAAAGCCTTTGGCCGACTGGGAATCACAGCGACAGCCAAAAAGAGGGCCATTAAAGCTGCGAGTGAAGCTGCAGAGAGAGCCACGAGGTGGCTGTGGCTGAAAAGGGCAGATCCGTGGGTTGCTACTGGGTCACAAGCCGGGTCTTGATCACCCCGGCTGGGTCGCCTGGGCGAGGGTGTATGATGTTGTGAGACCCGAAACACCCTATGAACCCAGGATACATCACTGATGATGTGTCCCAGTGCATCCAGGAGATGTATCTTTTAAGTTTAAGTAAATATTCTAAATGCGTGCTCTTGCTGTTGTTGCACTGTAAATTTCCCCGTGTGGGACAATAAAGGATCTGAATCTGAATCTAAATGTCAATGAGCAATAATAATTATTGTCATGATAATTTTAATATTCTTGTTATCTTGGGGCATAACTTGTAGTGACAGATGTGTAATGACGTAAATCACGAAGAAAACTATTTAAAACTCATTGCTATGATTATTGTCCAAGCTCGGCCCCCGTAGATAGCAGGTAGAACTTTTCCAGGAAGAAGGCGGGGTCTGGCTCAAACGTCGCATTATGTACTGACAACGGTGACAGAAATAATATTGAGGAAGAAAAGGTGTTTTTATTTACTTTGTTTTTTCAATACGGCGACATACCAGAACGGGGTAGAATGTAAGTTTCATGTTTTGTGAACTCAACCGTCACCTCAGCCGTTTCCATATGTCATGAAGGCCGCGTCAGAAGATCTTCTATAGAACGAAGTGGTTAGATTTTCTGTGATGACGAAGCACTCTCTCTCGTCAATACAGACGTTTTCTGAGGCTTTTTTCCTCGCCTCTTCTTTGTTTTGTTCCTAATTTCCTTTCGTACATACTGCTAAATCGATTGTTTTCACAAGTCGTCAATACTGACGCAAGATGAGAATTAATCCATTTGGCGGTGAGATAAAATGGCTGGATGGATCTTGGACTAATACTAATTTACAGGAAATTTCCTACTCATTTACCGAGATACACTGTGCTTGTGAAGCTCTTTATATGCATTTATATTGTTTGTCTTCATGTTTCAGAATGGGCCGTGGATTCATAGTAGAAGATGTTGTGGAGGGATATCTGTCTAGACTCTGTGAACAATCAACAAGTCCAATCACTGGCCTGCTTATTGGACAGGTACAGTACAAATGTACTTTTTACTGGCAGTTTTATTCTGCTGTTACCGTAGTATGAATATCAAACTACAGGTATCAGTTAACGATTAAAGCAAACGTATATAATTAGATCAACACCATCCCAATAAAAGCAAAGCACATTACTAATTTCTACATGCTCTTATTCCAGTCCTCATTTTTTATTTTGATAGATGAAGTGAAAAGGCATTGATAATAACAAGGAATAATGATTTCAGAACTCAGCACAGAGGGATTTTGTAGTCATGGCAACTCAGACACCTCAAAGGCAGGAGTCAGGTAGAGGTTTTGTGGACAAGGAGTGGGTATGTGAACATGGTCGACAGGTATGCCTCTATCCTAAATCACATTCCTTTTTTTAAATGTCTTGTTTGACATGACATCTTATATTTTAGAAGTAATAGCAGCGGTTTCAGATTAAGTCTTCTTCTCTTTCTTGTAATTTGTCATTTAGGTGTCAAGAATGCTGCCAGGAGGTCTGTCTGTGCTGGGAGTCTTTATTATTACAGATTCCAGTACCATTGACATACTAGCCCCTTTGCAACTAGTAAGTCAAACACCTACATACAAAACAGTTACTGTAGTTGTTGAAATGTTACAAGAATACAGTACAGACTGGCACATAGGGTTAGGAAAAGAGAAAGCAAATGTAAAATGGTTTCCTGCATGTTGAAATCCTAATCTTCAATTCAGATGCTATTTAAAAAATGATCTATCAGCAGTGGGATATAAAGAAACTCTTGTCACATGTTAAACATAATTTCCCTGAATCTGAACAAGATTAAGAGCGTGACTGAAACTATGCAACAACAAATAGAACCTATTAGGACCTATCAGAGAGACACTGTAAGGCATTTCCCCTTTTAATCTGAGAGATATCTCCGGTTCTGTCTGCTTTGGTGGGAGATGAAATTGTTTGTGCTACTATTGATCAAGGGACTGAATAACTAGTCAGAACTGAATAACTAGTCAGAACTGAACAACCATCTCGGACAAGAGGTGAAAGAGCTTTCATTAGTCTGGTTGACTCAGTTATACCTTGATGGTTGAGAACCTACGTTAAGAAATGCATCTGGCTTATCAGGCCTCCAACTCTCAATGATGTTGAGAATGGCACTTTTATCCAATCCAAAATTTACATTGAATGTTTTTTCAAATAGTATATAAATATTAAACTATACTAATCTCGTTAATATTGCTCACTAATGCTACATTGTGAATTCAACATATGGTAAAAAAAAATAAATGTATTTGTTACAATAATAACAACAGTCATCTAAAGTATATCTATAGCCAGTGTCACTTCCTAGCCGTTTCTGAGCTTTTTGTTATGTGTAATTCAGTCGTTATGCGAAGTAGCAGGGCAGTATGAAATATTTGCATTTCGGCTGGAGAAGCCCATGAGAGTGTTAAATCAAACTGGATCAACGTCTTTTTGGCTGACAACTTGTCTGTAGTTTCATTTGTCTTGCTTTGTTATGGTGTTATTTTCACACATTATGATGTTTGACACCATTTGTCTATTTTTGAGAAAGTAAGTCTGATGAAATTGAAACACTTGATGTGTTTATTTAGTGTACTAATTCATTATAAATTCCAGATGAGAGGTAAAATTGAATAATAAGAGAATAATCTGCATAGTGAACAATATAGTTTACTAATATTCAGGAGACAGTGAATGTTGTTTTCTAATTATCATAATCTGAACTGTGCAGACAGTTTGTGAATTGGATAAAACTATCTCCTCTGAGTATCTCTGGGTCCCCACGGATGATGATGTCATAGAGTACGTCATACTGCATGTCAACCCCAAGGACACAACGTATCCTTTTGTGCAATTCTTCTCATTTAGAACATAGAACTATCAAATATTATGTGTAGCTATTCTTGAATTCCACATCACCAGAACAACCTGCAGAACTTTCAATATCAAAGATCCCAAGGTGAGTTATTGGCAATCATTTTGTTGTAGCTTTGTGTACACAAATTTAACAAGATCTTTTAACAGAAAAAATCAGCATCATTCTGTCAGTCATTTTAATATCAGTTTAAATTATAGAGCCCATTGAAGTCTGCAGACTGGAAGTACCAATCAAGTGTGTGTTCAGCCTGGAGTATGATTACATGTTGTCTAAATGTGGACATATTGCTCCCGTTGTCGGGAAGTAGAGCAGGCATTGAAAACATGGATCCATGCCTTAAGGTAGTTGCACCAACACTCACATGTAAAATTTTGTAAAGAATGTCATTGAAAGTGTTCATAGGAAAATGTGCTTTTGCGTATTTGTTCTTCTTATTCAGGAGGGACTGAAAGTGTGGGCACACCAGATTCAGGAAGGATTTTGTTTGTTCGATTGTAAAAGGATACCGGAGGACATGGAACTGACAAGCGGACAGGTGGTTTTAATCTTTACCACACAGAAAAACTGGTTTGCATTATTAACTGCTTGTGCAGCTTTGTGGGTGTTTTGGATGTTCATAGAGAGCTTTTTACCATTAGCATATACAGGGAAAGTAAAAATTAACCATTCACATTCAAACAGTTATGGTGACTGATGCTCTTCTGCTTAGGAAAAAGCCTCAGGGACTTGTTACATAACAATTGCAATTTGCATTTAATTCAATCTCAGCAAGAAATATGAGCATAGTTTTGTTTTTTTATTGATTAATAAAAGATTAACACTGATTCGTTGACTAAGTTTTAGTCTAAGTTGGGATATCCAACCAGAAAAAAGCACTCAAAGACCTCTCACAAACTTGCTTTATTATCAAAGTCCTTTGGCTTTGGCCAAAATTTAATGAGCCCTTCCTTCACTCATTATCAACATTTCCTTAAAATGTCATTACAATCCATTTATAACTTATTTGTTATTTTGTTAAATGAAAGAGAAACCAAAAACACTCTATCACATAACCTCTTTTGATGGAGGTAATGATTGTGCTCCCAAATTATCAAAGTTGGATGGATAACTGTATATGTGCAAGCTCCACCACTAGCTTAGTCTACATTTGATTGTGTAAAGAGAATTTTTCTTCACCAATGTTCTCTAATAAATTCCTCTAGTGCTACCTAAGCTCCATCCATTGTGTTTTAATACGCCACGATACAACTTATAATATAACCCGTTTTGGGGGCAGTCTCTAGACAGGGATTTACATTTTATAACGTCTAATCCAGATTGACAGTTTGGTGGTTTATTTCAATTTTCAGCAAATTGATCCTTAATATATGAGATAACACAAAATGTCATTGAAATAATTTTGCACATGGCTGGAAAAATACTGTTTTATTTTTATTAAAAAATGAGTTGATAAAAATATGTTTGATATTTCAGAAAAGGAATGTAAGACAAACAGTCAACGGTCAGCTCCTTATTCCACTGGTAAGCTATGCCATAACAATGTGTTCATATTGCAATATGTACATTTAAATATACTAGTGTTCAATGACAGAGTGACATTGAACCCTAGTATATTTAAATGTTCATATTGCAATATGTACATTTTAAAATACTAGTGTTCAATGTCACTCTGTCTGCTCTGTCTTTTTGTCCACTCATCAGTCCATCTATCCAGGTTCTCAATCAGAGGCCTGTAACCTTAGGGGTTCTGTGCAGTCTCTAGTCTTACTGAAGTCACCTTCCTTTCAATTTTTTAAATATTTTTGTTCTTACCAATTTTTCATATTATTTGGAATTGCTACATCTATCATCACAATGTTGGATATGGATGTTCACAACCATTCTACCAGTCTAGATTCCATGGGACCTATGTTTGGTAATAAGCCTAAGATGAGGTTGATCAAGTAAAGTACAGCTAACACTTAGCACGGATGTTATTTTTCCCGATATGCTGTCAGTGCTAACATCCACTTTTTCCCAACCACTTGTAAATGTTCTTGTTGACAGCCCCTTCTTTTATTCATATCAGTGGTATCAGCCATACTGTGGCCTATCCTTTCATTATACTCTTGGAGTTCTCCTATTTTCTTCAGCTCTCTGGAATATGTCAGGGTCTGGAGTTGTCCAGATCACTATATGTTGACATTCTTAAGTGGTTGGGTTATTAACGGCCTTTTTACTAAGAGATTGAAGTCGTTTGCTCTCAGATGGAGCACTACTCTGATGCTTCCAGTCCTTGACAGTCCTTGCTGTACTCTTCAGTCTGAACCCTGTGTGAGTCTGTTCTCCTCTTATTATTGCACAACTGAGAGGATACTTTTAAGTTTTGCACTGGAAAACACCATCTTTATCTTGCATCCCTCCATATAGTTTGTATGTCTTTGAAAATGATTAAGAATGGATTCTTATGTGGCGCTCACTTGCAAAGTTTTTTTTTATTACATATTTTTATTTGTTGATTGTAAATGTATCTTTTCACCTTTGTTGTGTCCAGTGTGTATCCACTTTGTTGCAAGAGTAAACGTAAGCCTTTATTTTTTGAAAGGAAAACCAAAGATTGACCAATCTGGTGCAGCAGTGTGGAGGCAGCATGTCAATCAGAGGAGCCATACACAGCAGAGTCTTTTTACTTGGCAGCAAAACGAAGTCCAAGTTTGCTGAAAAGGTAACATTTTTAAATCTATCTATATATATGTTTGTCTGTTTTTTTTCCTCGCCCTCCTGGGCAGTGCCTCCTTCAGACTCGGGTCCTCTACCAGAGGCCTGGGAGTCTGATGGTTCTGCACAGGTTCTTAGCTGTTCCTAGGACTGCGGTCTTCTGGACAGGGATGTTTGATGTGGTTCCTGGTATCTGCTGGCGCCATCTACTCAGCTTTGGTGTTACTGCCCCTAGTGTCCCAATCAATGCTGGGACCACTTTTGCCTTCACCTGGTTATGCCGCTCCATCTATGCCTTGCCTGCCAACATCTTGCTCCCTGCTGTGATATGCTGGACTGTCTCAGGGTGGTCTCTGCACAGCCTACACCTGGGGTCTGGTATGTAGACCCTGGCCATGAGTATTGACTCTGCTGTCTTTCAGTCCGGCCTTTTCCAGGCACTGGTAGGTTTTCTCGATATTAGCCACTTCCTTTAATTTGTCGGTGATACATACCTTGCAGGGGCTTATCCTTCCATGATAGCCCCACGGGCTGCTCCTCCTTGGTGGGCTTTTGTTGCCTGAGGCATTCACTCAGCAGCCGGTCAGTGGGGGCTGTACTCTCAGAGGCTTGTTGGTTCCTCCTGGACAGTTCAGACACTTCCTCAGCCCCCTTCCTTTGGCTTCATGTACAGTCCCAGGACACTGGACTTAGGGTGAAACACTCCATGCATGGTGAGGAGCTTCCTTGTCTTGATGTCAGTGGCTTTTATCTCCAGTGGCCAGGGTATTATGCCAGCAGGGTATCTGAGTACTGGCAGGGCGTAGGTGTCTATGGGTTGTGTTATGTCATATATTAAAAACGCCCAACACAACCATTCGATACGTGAAAAGTTATAATGTATTAATTCTTCACCCAGATTACAACACCATATTTCCCCCCCCGTAAAACACTCCACTCAATTATAGGTCTGTACCACAGTTCCTTGATGCCTCCGTGCTGTGTGAGCGCATGCCATTCGTAATACATCCATCACACCTTCCCCCTTAAAGGGGAAATTTTGATTTTAATACTCAAAATTTCCAGTACATCCATTCATCCCATTTTCATACTTTTCAACAGCGGGATAGACAATCAGCAATAACATTATCTCTACCCTTGATGTGCTTGATTACCATGTCATACTCCTGAAGAATTAAACTCCAGCTTAACAACCTTCTATTCTTGTTTTTCATTTTACTCAAGAACACTAAAGGATTATGATCTGTATATACAATCAAAAGGTTTCTGGCACGTACAAACATAGACATCAAAATGTTGAAGGGCCAGAATCAGGGCTAAGAGTTCTTTTTCAATAGTCAAATAATTTTTCTGGTACCGGTTCAACTTTCTGGAGAAATAGGCTACCGGATGGTCAATACCATTACTTTCGTTGTTTTGTAATAGCACGGCACCTACTGCATCATCACTTGCATCTACGGCTAAGGCAAATGGTTTGCCAAAATCAGGGGAACTGAGAACAGGTTAATGACGTAATAAAAACTTCAATTCCTCAAAGGCCTTCCGACGGGCATCATTCCAGTCAAATTTATCACATTTCTTCAGCAAATTTGTCAGAGGCAGGGCTACCTCGGCAAAGTTCTTGCAGAACTTACGATAATATCCTACCATACCTAAGAATCGGCGTAAGGCTCTCTTTGTTGTGGGAACAGGATAGGAGGCTATAATCTGGATCTTAGCATCAACAGGAGCCACCTTGCCTTGGCCAATCACATGCCCCAGATAAGTGACACTAGCACAGCCAAATTCACTTTTCGCTAAATTAACTGTAAGATTGGCTTCTGATAGTTTCTGGAATAGTTTTTCCACATCAGCGATGTGAGATTCCCATGCGTTGCTGCCCGTAACCAAATCATCAATGTAGGCACTAGTGTTGGGTAATCCCTGAACCACAGAATGGATCATTCTTTGAAATGTGGCGGGGGAATTTTTCATTCCAAAAGGAAGAACATTGTATTCATACAACCCAGATGGTGTGACAAATGCAGAGATTTCTCTTCCTCTATCCGTCAGTGGGACACACCAATATCCTTTCAATAGGTCAACTTTAGTGAGAGACTTTGCTTGGCCAACTTTATCTACACAATCGTCTACTCTTGGAATGGGAAAAGCATCTGTTTTACTGACAGCATTTACTTTCCTATAGTCAGTACAAAATCGTGTGCTACCATCAGGCTTGGGCACTAGTACACACGGTGAGCTCCAATCAGAATGAGATGGTCTAATAATGTTATGCTCCAACATGTACCGTACTTCATTTTCAGCAAGTTTGCATTTCTCAGGACTCATTCTATATGGGTGCTGCTTGATGGGTGGAGCATCGCCTACATCAACATCATGAGTGGCCACTTGAGTTCTCTTTGGAACATCTGGAAATAGATTTTTATACTTGAGTATCAATTCAGTCATTTGGTCTCGTTGAGCAGGTTCTAAGTGAGACAGTTTAAAGTAAAGGCTCTGCAGTATGTCCGAATTAGACAGTTTACAAGGAATAATGTCAGGTTTAACAGGGGGTTCCTCATCTTGCCAATCCTTATCCTCCCCGGAGCTCTCAACAATTGGCTGATGGACCACTGACACAACCTTCATTGGCCTATTATGGTAAGGCTTTAACATATTGATATGGCATAGCTGCCTAGTCTTCCTTCTGTCTAGAGTGGACACGAGGTAGTTGAGGTCACTGACCTTTGAATGGATAACATATGGACCATGAAATCGAGCTTGCAAGGGATTTGACTGCATCGGGAACACCACAAGAACTTTGTCCCCAGGACTGAATGTCCTTTCTCTGGCCTTTCGATCATACCAAGTTTTCATTTTTCTTTGGGTTGACTTGAGCTTCTCCCGAGCTAAGGCGCAGGCCCCGTAAAGTCTCTCTTTGAAGTTCAAAACGTAATCTAACAGATTCACATGCTTGTCTTTGTATGTCCACTGCTCACACAATAGGGCTAACGGTCCTCTCACTTGATGCCCGAACACCAATTCAAATGGGCTAATCCCAAGGGACTCTTGGACTGACTCTCTTGCAGCAAAAAGCAACAAATGAACTCCTTCATCCCAGTCCTTCTCATTCTCAAAGCAGTATGCTCGAATCATGGTTTTTAGAGTAGAGTGAAATCTTTCAAGAGATCCCTGACTTTCAGGGTGGTAGGCACTTGAAGTGATCTGTTTGATCCCCAGCTCATACACAACTTGCTGGAAGAGCCCAGAGGTAAAATTGCTACCTTGATCTGACTGGATCTCTTTTGGCAGACCAAACACAGTAAAATTTTTTATTAAGGCCTTCGACACAGTAGCCGCCTTGATATTACGAAGTGGAATTGCTTCAGGGAACCTTGTAGCGTCACACATGATAGTTAGCATATACTCATTTCCAGACCGAGTTCTCGGCAAGGGTCCCACACAATCCACGATCACTTTAGAGAACGGCTCCCCAAAGCTTGGGATAGGTTTCAGAGGAGCCACAGGAGGATCTGACTGGTGCTTGCCAACCATTTTACGTAATCCTGGCCAGAAAAACTGCTTTATAATTTTATTTACAGTCTTGTTAACACCAAGATGACCACCTAGTGGTAAGCAATGGGCCATACTGAGAATGTCATTCCTGTAGGCTTTGGGAACAATAACTTGATGGACAACTGCCCAGTCCTCACTAGCAGGAATATCAGGAGGGCGCCATTTTCTCATCAACACCTTGTCTTTCAGGTAATAACCAACGGGCACCCTGGCAATTTCATCCTCAGAGAGAGCGTCCTCTCTCAATTTAGCAATTTCTGCATCATTGCTTTGCTCCATAATTAGTTGTCTTGACAAAGAAAGCGCATCAGACACATGGGGATCTTCAGTTACTTTGACTGGTGAACTGTCACGATCCTGTTCAAACAACATTTCAAGCAAAGTGTCTGACATTTCATCAGGACAGTCATTCTCATCAGGGTCTATTTGACGACCCAACTTGTCAACGTCCTGATTTAGCACAGTGCTAGATTGCACCTGGCCCTCCTTTTCTTCAGCCTTTCTGGCCATAGCTCGAGTAACTGCACACGAGGGAAACACATTAGAATCTACATTAGACTCTTCTTCCATACTCGGCTGAGCAGTCAAACACATGGAGGGGACCACTTTTCCACCAGCCAAGTCATTGCCTAGCAATAAGCAGATACCTTTAATAGGAAGATTGGCCATGAGGCCCACCTTCACTCGTCCTGTAACCAAGTCTGACTTCAAGAACACAGAATGCAGAGGTACGGTCACAATTCTACCCTCAATACCCTGAACAAGAGTGAAGTCACCCGTAGCGGTGTCATCACCATTACAGGAGGACAATGCACATCTCAACAAAAGTGACTGGGAAGCCCCAGTATCACGAAGAATTCGAATGGGCTGAGGAGTGGAATTTTCACTTAAAGAAACAAATCCCTCTGACACAAAAGGAAGGAAATCTTTCCTGAGAAGATCAGACGACTCACAGTTTATAATATCAAAAGGACAAGATGGCTCCACTGAACCAACATTAACAGGCTTTTCCCTCAAAGACGCCACTAGAGCATTGCCACTAGCAGACGCCTCTCTTTCCCTCTTCTTCTTAAGGTGTAGGCACTCGGACAAGACATGGCCTGGTTTCTTGCAATAGTAACAAGTAAGAGTTGAAAACGCTTCTTTCTTAGCATCATCTCGCTTTGTTTTGTTCTCAGTCGTTTTGACTTTTACATCTGTGGTGTGTGCTGCAACAGGGTTACCACCATTCTTCTTGGAAGTGGACTGCCTATCCTGGGCCCCATACTTTGACTTATGCGTTAGTGAATACTCATCAGCTAGCTTTGCTGCTTCATGGAGTGTCTTGACATCTTTTCCATCAAGATATGACTTAATGTCATCCTTAACACACCGTTTAAATTCTTCGACCAGCATCAAGTCTTTCAAGAGTTTGAAGTCATCACCAACAGACCGAGATGTGCACCAACGTTCAAAGTACACTTCCTTATCATGTGCAAATTCAACATGAGTTTGATTATCATTTCTTCTTAGGCCTCTAAATTTCTGCCTGTATGCCTCTGGCACTAATTCATAGGCAGTCAATATGGCTTTCTTGACCACATCATATTTTGCAGCGTCATCAATAGACAAAGCGGAATATGCTTGCTGTGCCTTCCCCCGTAAAACACTCTGTAGCATCAAAGGCCAATAAATCTTTGGGCCAATTCAAACTCTCAGCCACCTTTTCAAAATGCTGAAAGTATTTATCTACCTCCAGCTCAGCAAATGGTGGGACCAATCTTACTTCTCTGCTTGCAATAAAGTGACCTGTATTTTCCTTATCTGGTTTTCCCAGCTTTGCCAATTCAATTTGCTTCTCTAATTTTTCTCTTTCCATTTGCAATCGTTCTCTCTCCATCCTCTCCTGTCTCTCTCTCTCTTTCTCGTCTTTCACTTTCCAATCTTAATTTTTTCAGCTCAAACTGTCTCTCTTTTTCTCGTTCTTTTGCACGCTCTTTCTCTCGTTCAAACTCTAGCTGGAGGAGCGCGATTTTACTCTCCATGTCGGAGGCGGAGCTACCGTCAGGTTTCACGGAAACTTCAGGTTCGGCAAACTGAGCTAAATCAGCTCGTGTAAAAATGTCTTCATCACAATAATGCCGAGCAACAGCAAGAGCTATCTTAGCTTTAGTCAAGGTAGGAGTCATGTCAGCTAGATTTAGAGACTTGACGACCTCTAACAACTCAGCCTTTTTCAAGTCCCTCAAACCGGCAACAGTTGGGCTTTCGAGAAAATCAATCACTTTCGTCATGATGGAGAAACAAAATACAGCTTACACAATAACGTTGTCTTTTTACAATATTAACAGGCTACAAATGACTCATTTTCTGCGGCTTAGATCCCGGACGAGCCCCCATTATGTTATGTCATATATTAAAAACGCCCAACACAACCATTCGATTCGTGAAAAGTTATAATGTATTAATTCTTCACCCAGATTACAACACCATATTCCCCCCCGTAAAACACTCCACTCAATTATAGGTCTGTACCACAGTTCCTTGATGCCTCCGTGCTGTGTGAGCGCATGCCATTCGTAGGTTTCCCACCGTTGGAATGTTTGCGGTTCATAAATGTCAACCGAAAGCGCAGTGGTGTGTCCAGAGGCCTCCACGAGTGAAAAGTTCAAAAGGAAAAAAAAGTATAATCCAAGGACGGCGTCCACGATTAAAACGTTGAATAATAATCCAATCTGGGCGGAAAGGTGTCCATCAGGTTGCTGCCAATCGGCCATATAGTTGAAAAAAACAACCTCCCGTCCCGCTGTGTGTCGCTCCTTATGTCTCCGCGGGAGTTCTCCATGTTGAGTAACATCAATGCCAATTAACATCAGCTGGGCACCTGCAGTTCGCGGGAACTTCTCCCTCATGAACCCCACCCGTACAACAAATGGGGAATATTATAAACAGTTTTTATACATCCATCACAGTTGGATCTTATGCTTACCATTTAGCTGACTTTTCAGGATCTGCCTTAACATCTGGAGGTATTTAGCTGTGGTTGACCTTCTAGCTGCCTCTTCATGGTTACCATTGCCTGTGGGATTCCCAGGTATTTGTAGCTGTCCTGCACATCTGTGATGTTTCCTTCATGTAGTTCAACCCCATCAGTTGCGATGGGGTATATATATACCGTGGGACCTCTACTTACGAAATTAATTGGTTCCGGAAGTTCTTTCATAACCTGAAAATTATGTAAGTAGAGACGCTTTTTCCATGTAAATACCCTAATCCGTTCCATGCCCCCAAAAATTCGGACATTTTTTTTTTATATAAATCAGAAAAATGCATCAAAACATGTTAGAATTAGATTAATGCACAATAAATATAGGAATTCAGTGCAAGGCTTCTCCAGGAACAAAATGAACTTAGTACAGGCTTATCTTACATTAGCCGTCATTACTAGCAACGAACGTTAACACTTGTGGTAACACCGCCATCTAATGGCCATCTAAACTTCCGAACACCCACAATAAATCCCGGTCCATCACTTTCCTGGGGTCCATAGCGAATAAAAGTTAAACGAAGACGACGCTGGGATACACACATACCTGTACATATTGACGTCCCTCCTAGCCAATGGGATGACAGGAAGATGCTAGGCAATAGCCAATGGCAGAGCAGCTACAAGCATGTTTACACATCACAGCAGGGTGCAAGATGCTAGCAGGCAAGGCATACATGGAGCGGCATAACCAGGTGGCTGGCATAGTGTACAGGAACATCTGCACTGAGTATGGACTGGAGGTCCCAGGGTCCAGGTGGGAGACACCCCCCGAAAGTGCTGGAGAACAAGCAGGCCAAGATCCTGTGGGACTTCCAGATCCAGACTGACAAGATGGTGGTGGCCAACCAGCCTGACATAGTGGTGGTGGATAAACACCGGAAGACAGTGGTGGTGATAGATGTAGCAATCCCAAGTGATAGCAACATCAGGAAGAAGGAACACGAGAAGCTGGAGAAGTACCAAGGGCTGAAGGAGGAGATGGAGAGAATGTGGGGCATGAAGGCAACGGTGGTCCCAGTCGTGATTGGGACACTAGGCGTAGTAACACCCAAGCTGAGTAGATGGCTCCAACAGATACCAGGAACCACATCAGAGATCTCTGTCCAAAAGAGCGCAGTCCTAGGAACAGCTAAGATCCTGCGCAGAACCCTCAGACTCCAAGGCCTCTGGTAGAGGACCCGAGTCTGAAGGAAGGAGGCACCACCCAGGAGGGCAAGGAAGAGAATTTTCTTTATATATATCATTCTCTGAACAGTTGCTGAAGAGGGATGTAGTTTCTACGTTGGCCACTAGAGTTTCAATAATACTGGATGAGCTGCTGACATCAGATGTGGATTGCAAGGGGACCGGAAAAGACAAAAAAGGTACACATACATGCTACCGTGTGTGTGAGTGAGTGAGAGAGTGAGTGAGAGAGAGAGAGAGATTTGATTTTTCAAAACTCAATTTTATTTGTCATTATAACAACCATGATCTAACACAAACATAGTTCCACCAAACATAGTTCGTCATTCAGGCACCATGTACTCTTGAAACCTTCAATATTGTTCGGCAAGAAATCAATCGGAGAGACAGAGGGAACGCATTTTTTTTAGGCGGTACGTCTCTCGGTTGGTGAAACAGGGCTCGCCGTACCCCTCCATCTTCATGTACATCTTAACATGATCCTGGAAGAGCTGGAGGTCTGGAAATTGGTCCTCCACTTGTACAGACCTCTGCCCCTTCGTGACCCTGAGGAACCACTTGATCTTCTCCAAGTGGTAACCAGGGTGTACCTCCACCTTTACGTCATCATCATGAGCTGATGCCTCCTGTATGCCCACCAAAGAGCTTTGTGTACTTTGTGTGTCCATTGGGGTGCCGTGCATCTCCTGTGAGCTGTGTGTGTCCTGTGGTCTGTGTGTGTCGTCTAAACTGTGCGTGTCCTGTGAGCTATGTGTGTTCTGTGAGCTGTGTGTGTCCTGTGGGGTACGTGTGTGTGGTGAGCTGTGTGCGTCTTGTGAGCTGCGTGCGTCCTGTAAGCTATGTGCGTGAGGTTCTGCTGTGGGCAGTTTCTTTACTTTGTCGTTGTTGACCTTTGTATCCGTGCTCTTCCTTTTCGTGGCCACACTGAGGCTGCTCTCCTCCACTCCAACATCCTCATTGTCCAGGACGGTCTCTATCATTCTTATAGCCGTCTGCTCCACCATCTCTCCGGTGAAACGCTCATTCTGCAGGTCCAGGTGGTCCCCCGGGTGGTCCCCCTGTGGCCCTGCTGGCTCCTCCACCTCCGCGGTTGTGCCCGTGTCGCTCCGCGCGTTTTGCGCGGCCTCTCTGTCCCCGTTATGCGCACACAGTGCTGCGCTGACGTGCGGGTCAGCTGGCCGGCAAGCCTCCGTGCCCTTCGGGCACGACCGGATCAGATGGCCCTCCTCCCCACAACCAAAACATTTTTGAGAGTCGGTAGTGACAAAGACAGTGTAATCGAAATCATCCACCCTGAAACGAGGAGCCAGTTTGAGCTCTTCCTCAGTATTATTTAGAACCATCACTACCTGCCTTCTAAAGGACACCACGTGCCTCAGCAGCGGGGACTTGGTCCGAGAGGAATTAGCCTCATCTGGGACACTATGCGCCCATGTCTGCTGAGCTCCCTCAACAACATATTGTTCTTAAAGAATGGAGGAACGTTGGACACCACCACCATTTTCGCCGGGTTCGACAGGGGGAGCACCGGTGTGTGTTCACCGTTGATTACCACCCCAGCCGCCACCAGTTGATCGGCTTTGTCCGTGCTACCCACAAACACCACCACCATTTTATTCATCCTGGACGCGGACTTCACACTTCCGTGCCCCACAATGTCCCCCACAGCCAGCGCACACTCCTCCACAGACACATCGTCCGGTGGAGAGAGTTTGACGCCGTGTCCGCAGGTAAGTTCCTCCAGCTCGGAGGCTCCCGGCGCCGCTGCCATGACTGGCATGGCAACCATGGCCACCAAACAATTTCACCAAAAGCAGCGAATAAACGGTCGAAATTTCAGAATAGTGCTCCCCGATGTGATTAAACACCACCCAGTGTAACAATAAAGATTCAAATATAGGAAAAGTTTGGAAAAACCGCTGAAATCTGTCTCTCACTCCCGGAGCCGACACACTCACCACCCTCATTCTCAGAGAGAGAGAGAGAGACTTATTGCAATGATGTTGTTTCAAACTCTTTAATTAGAAAGTTTACTTACACTTACACGTTATGTCATTCTTCAAGAGAACTTCAGTCTCCCTCGTCGTATCTTCTGTCCAATGAAAGTGACATGGCCAGCAATGGTATGTGAGTACCAGTTTATTGATGAAGAGCTGGCTGATCTAATTGAGAGGCTAAAGGAGATGCTGGATATCGATGCTACCATCGATAAATTAGACACTAAACAGGAACTTCTAGCTGAAAATGGAGAAAAAAGTGTTCCGACAGGTAGGATTTATAAAGTATTACTTTTGTGTACTCAAATTATTGCATTTATGATTTACAAATTAATGCAACCATATTGTGTTTCATAGTATTTCCAGTGTCTTAAATATATTAAATAATATTTGGTATTTGTTTTACTGACATATTACGATAAAGTGATAAGTCACTTGAAAGATACATGTTTTTATCTTGGGTCTTTTGTCCTACCTATTGAATTGTCATTGAAGACACTGAACCTTAAATCATTGTGCTGATTAGTGTCTTGACCTGTGTTATAGTTGTGCAACTGACACTGAGTACTAATTTATGAAATTATAGTTTTAGAGCCTCCAGTGGAAAATGTTGAAGAACCAGGAAGCCAGATCAGTACCTATATTGGTAAATATGTATTATAAAATGTATTGATTCTATTAAAAAAAAAAGTCACAACTAGTGCCCGTTTGTCTGAGCACTCTTTTAATATCTCTTTTTAGGTTTTGCCATGGCTACTACTGTTGTCCTTCTTGCCACTGCTGTCTCAATGGTTTATCTTAGTGACATATAAATGTAATATCACATAAATCTGCTCAATAAAGTGTTTTCAGGTGAAAATGCATACAAATCTGGAGTTTCATTTGAGTGAATATATCATTCATTTCATTTTTATTCAAATAACATCTTTTGTAGTTCATTTGTCTCCTGGCACGTTGCAGAGACCTGAACAGGCCATTTTATGCTACAAGTCGGGACAGGATAGAGAAGCAATGACAAAGATGCATCATATAACGGGAAAAGCATATCTGTAATTTGACCCTACAAAGTTCAGATCTAAAGCAGCATCGCCAAAATGGGAATGCTCTCATTTCCACAGGTGGAAATAATAATAATAATATTAGAATATAGGATTTTGCTCTCTGCCCTTTCAGGTAGGTTTTACATGACTTAGATGTAAAACAGAGCTGTTAAATTGGATTTGCATCATGTAAATGGTGCACTCAATCCAATCAAGAGGCAGATGATCTTGTCAAAATTGAAAAAGAAAATCCAAATACCATATTTTCACGACTATAAGGCGCACCTAAAAGCCTAGAATTTTCTAAAAAAATCGACGGTGCGCCTTTTGTATGGATTACGGTAATATTGGTTAATCGCTGCTACCGTAGTCAGTGGGCGTGGCCGAAGTAACAGCAGTAAGAGCGATAAATAGGAATTCAATCCCAAACCATTTCTGTCTGTAAAGACCCCAAAATGGCTCCTTGCAAGAAACACGCTTATGACGCAGAGTTCAAACTGAAGGCTATCAGTCACGCAGTTGAACACGGAAATAGAGCAGCAGCAAGAGAATTTAACGTGAACGAATCAATGGTGTGGAAGTGGAGGAAGCAACAAGACAACCTGCGCCAGGTAAAGAAGACTCAACGGAGCTTCCGAGGAAACAAAGCAAGAAGTGGATTAACAAAGGAACTCCAGCCGCTAGATATTGGTGTCAACAGGGCATTCGAAGCTAGACTGCGAACTGCGTGGGAGCGGTGGATGACGGAAGGCGAACACACGTTCACCAAGACGGGAAGACAGCGCCGAGCGACATACGTCACTATCTGCCAGTGGATCGTAAACGCCTGGGCTGATATATCAGTCTCGACCGTGGTCCGAGCTTTCAGGAAGGCAGGGATTGTCACTGAAATGCCAGACAACACCAGCAACACTGACCCTGATGACGACTTTGACGAGACGGAGCCGGCCATGTTGGACGCCGTATTCGCACAACTGTTCAATTCGGACACCGAAGAAGAGGAATTCGAGGGATTCCTGGATGAGGAATGAACTGATAAAGTGAGCTTTACGTGTTTTTGTGTGTTTACAACTTAACAAGGCTGGTCATACTGTGAATATGGACATAACCGTTTGAACAACGTTGTTATATTGCTATTGTTATATTGCTATTGCTTTGCACTACTTCGAGAGGTCGAGTTACCGTATATTGTGTTTGCACTAACGTTTAATTTACCGCAACGGTACTACGTGATAAAAATGTTGCACTAAATCGAAGATTTATCAAACTAGACTATCCACTTGTGGTAAAAATGTTGCACTGCCTGTTATAACTCGCTGTTATTAAACGAACTGTGTTACGCGAAAACACTACGTCACTCGGGAAAAATAATATTTATTCATTCTGTTTATTCATTTTGGGAGTGAATGGAGTTGTGAGAACGCCGGTTTGTATTCTATTAATAAAGTTTGACTGACTTATCTGACTGTTTTATTGACATTCCTTTTAGCGCAGCTCGAGCTAGTTAATGTGTCATGAAACCACAGGCACTACTCAGTTTCTATGCTATGCGCCTTATAACACGGTGCGCCCTGTGTATGAAAATAGTTCTAAAATATGTCGTTAATTGAAGGTGCGCCCTATAATACAGTGCGCCTTATGGTTGTGAAAATACGGTAGCATTGTTGCAGGAAACATGTTTTCATTTATTTAGGGGTCTGGGAGGAGAGAAATTGCAATTTTGATGTTCAGTGCTTTAAATTATGAACATATTTCAGAGCAAAAGAAAGGTAGATTTATTTTTATAATTACAGGTAAAGTACTTAAAATGCAAAACCCTATGCAAAGAACAATAATTACAGAATTATAACAATGATGCAGGAACTGGGAATTATGGACACATGGAGGGAATCACTAATTAAAGCCACTGAAATCCACTTTTGTTGGAGCGAGAATGGAGACTTAGTTTTTCCATGATTTTTGGAGAGTCACGGTATTGAAACCACACACCATGCTTTATGGCGTTCAAGTAGTTTGAGTTATTGTGGCCAAGTTTCTCGTATTGTAACCTGTGCAGGTAGGAAGCACACAGAACTATGCAACAACATGTCTCCAATGGGGTATGCCCTCAATGACTTATTCTCATACTCATTGTAATAAGACTTTATTCATAGACCACTGTGTGTGTTGTGTGCGTGCACATGCACAAGTGTGCTATTTTTGGATCTTTAGTTGTCGGATCTCATCCACTCTGTTGCGATGCAACTGGAAAGCAGGAGTAACCCAACGACCACAGGAACACTGATCACCATACCAGCGGAAAGAGCCCAGCTTTGACCTACACTTGGGACACAACAGCTAAAAGAAGTACACACAAGAGAGTAACACTTAATTATGCTTATGAAGTAATGTACCTCTGAAGAATCTGTTCTGTCTGAAAACTTTCTGACTACAGTTGTATTTTAGAAAAACAGGAGATTGTGTTACCTGACCATCCATCACTCCTAGCATTGCTTGTTCCATCCACTGAACCGGTTCAATAAAGTAAGATGTACACACAGCATCTCCTAGGTCACAACAGTTTAAATAAATAAGTTAGGTACTGTAATTTCCGGACTATAAGCCGCTACTTTTTTCCTACACTTTAAACACTGCGGCTTATTCTACGGTGCGGCTTATTTATGTATTTTTTCTATCGGCCGCTAGGGGGGCTCAAGCAGAAAAGGTAAGAGTGAGACAGGTGGAATATATGTGTCGAGGAAGACGCAAGTTTAATGTAACTTTGCGCTTTGTGTATGAATAAAATTAGCATAAACAGACCCTCATTATGGAAAATGCAAGAAGAAATGCATATGACGCAGCTTTCAAGTTAAAAGCAATCAAGCTGGCTGATAAAGAAGGCAACAGAGCTGCTGCACGTAAACTTAACATAAATGAATCGATGGTGAGACGCTGGAAACGGCAGCGGGAAGAACCGGAGCAATGTAAAAAGATGAAAAAAGCTTTCAGAGGTACTAAAAGCAGGTGGCCCGAACTGGAAAACATTCCTGAGGACTGGGTGAGCACACAAAGAGCAGATGGCCGAGGTGTTTCTACTGTGCAGATAAGACTGAAAGCAAAAACAATCGCCACCGAAAAGAAAATTCAGGATTTCAAAGGAGGACCATCGTGGTGTCTAAGATTTATGAAACGAAAAGGTCTGTCCATCAGAACACGGACAACTCTGTGTCAGCAACTCCATCCCGAATACAAGGAACAAGTCGCAAATTTTCAGAAATTCATTCAAACAAAGAGAGCAGAGAATTCCATCGGACCAGACGACAACATAAATATGGATGAGGTACCTCTGACATTTGACCTGCCCCTCACCAGGACCGTCAACAAGAAAGGTGAAGCATCTGTCACACTGAAAACAAGCGGCCATGAGAGGACGCATTTCACCTGTGTTTTGGGCTGCACTGCATCCGGAATGACGCTTCCACCAATGGTAATTTTTAAGCGGATTACTGCCAAAAGAAAAACTCCCGAAAGACATTGTCGTGAAAGTTAACACGAAAGGGTGGATGGTAGAGAGCCTAATGAAAGAATGGTTGACCGAGTGTTATGGCAAGCGACCGGGAGGATTTTTTCATACAAAAAAAGTGTTAGTCGTTTTGGACAGCATGAGGGCCCATATTACAGATTCTGTGAAAGCAGCCATCAAGAGGACAAACTCCATTCCAGCTGTGATTCCTGGGGGTACAACAAAGTATTTGCAGCCACTTGACATTAGTGTAAATCGTGCATTTAAAGTGACCCTCCAAGTTGAATGGGAGGCTTGGATGACCAGCGGCAAGAAATCGTTTACCAAAACTGGCCGCATGCAAAGAGCAACTTTTGCACAAGTCTGCCAGTGGATCCTGACAGCGTGGAGCGGTGTGAAAAAATCCACCATCACCAACGGGTTTCGAAAAGCCGTTCTGCTGCGTGACACAGAGGACAGCACAAGCTCAGGAGTGAATTTACCTCAGGATGAGAGTGACACTGATAGCGACAACGAAAGAGAGACTGAGAGAGTGTGTGGCGAAGAATTTCTGACGCTATTCCAAACTGATACTGAGGAGGAAGACTTCCATGGTTTCAGTACACAGGAGGAAGATGAAGACAGCTCTTGGTGACTTTTACCGGTATGTTTTTTTAACCAGCCCTGTTGGTGCTGTGCTACCGTGTTGCTGTTATGTTATGTTACTGCCGCATCTGAGTGACTTTTACCGGTATGTTTTTTTAACCAGCCCTGTTAGTGCTGTGTTACTGCTGTATTGCTGCTGTGTTACTGCCGCGTCACAGGCACTGTTTGAAAAGAAAAGCAAAGGTAGTGTAGCGTGTTGGGGAGGGTCAGTGTGGGAATTTCCCAGCATGCTTTGTGGCAGTGTGTCTGTGGGTTCAGGTTGGTGTTAACCCTGTTTTTGTTCGTTGTAAATGTTATCTTTCGCAACTTTCAATGTTGTTCTGTTTATTGAGTTCTGGTTGTTGATGTATTTAATTACTGTTTTAATTAGTTTGCACCTGCACACCATAAGCCAGGTTATGTGTGTGATTGAAGCCCTCCCTTCGTTGATGTGTCTTCCGTTCAGTGTTTAATAAAGTTGCTCTTTCTGCAGTCAAACTGCAGAATAAGCTGTCAGAAGACTGCGGCTGAGTCCTTCCGCGACCTGTTTCAATGCGAGACAGGTGCGGCTTGTACAGGTACAAAATTAATTTCTTTCTAAATTAGATTATGCAGGCTTTTAATCAGGTGTTACGTATATGCAAAGTAGTTAATATAATTTAAAGTCATACAAATTTCAAGATATCACCCATTTTCATTTCAAGTCCAAGTGCAAAAAAATCATATTTACAAAAGGAAAATGATCTGCTTACCATTGCACTGTGAATACAGCAATGTTTGCTGGGGCCTTATTGTGCAGAAACTTCAACTGGTGATCACTGCAACTTCTTAACAATTGCAGATAGTAACCAACAACTACTCAGGGACCCTGTAATCTGCCTTTAATTTTGCCAGATGAAAAACAGCTTTGAAACATTATGTTTTTAATTGTCTGGGACTCAATGGGATATTTATACTAATTTGATAACTGTATATTCCAACTACAAACTAGGGCTATTTGTCTTATATTCCAGCCTTGCGAAGAGCCAGTGAATAGTTCAATTCTGGATCAATGATGTTAAATTTTCCATGTTGCTTCTGCTAAAGTCATTTATCTTAATACCGGTAATAATCAGGTTCTTCATATATAAAATTATAAGTCAGGAAAGAGAACAAAATATAATTCAGAATTCTGCTTTTGCTCTTTACAGGTCCTCTCAAACTCCATTAGACTGGATGGGAGTCTGTCACCAGAGGTTTGACTGGTATCAAGTCAGTTCACTCTTAGTTTCATCAAACCAAAGCATTGTCTTTCTCCCTGTCAGAGTCCTTTGGGTGATGATTTTACAAACATCAGGTGGACTTTCATGTGGTCACTCTGCCATACAGCCAAAATTGGTGGAGTGCAGTGACAGTTGACCTTCTGGGACTTCCTGCCTTCTGCACACAGGATATATGGAGCACTGTCTGATTGACCAGCAAGAAGAGTCCTTGTTTTTCCAAATATCTTCAGTTTCAGAAGAATGGAAGTTACTGTGCTCTCAAGAACCTTCAATGCAATTCTTTTTTGCAATCCTGTCTGTTGAGGGGCAGTTCTTTTGACCTCATGGCTTGGTTGGACAATATACAATGTCAGCTGAAATATCTTTTACTGTATAGACAGGTGTTTGAACTTACTATAGCTAGATTCCAATCAAGGTGTAGAAACATCTTAGAGTTGATCAAGATTTTTTTTTTAAATATAAAAGATAAAAGAGAAAGTCTGATTACATGGTATTCCAACAGGTGACCATACACAGATTGGGAGCAGCATTGCAGTAGAATGGAACAGAAATAGGCAGAGGAGAATTGCAATGGTACGGAGGAACTTTGCCAGGAAACAAAGAGTTACCGTACTTAATTTTACTTACACAAACTGACACAAAGCAAGTTTTAGTTCTTACCAGTCAGATTACTGGACTTCTTATGGCCAAAAGACACAGATCCATTTCCCACCAGGTGACTAAGAATATTAGAACTACAGAAGAGAGTTGTTCTACAGAAGAAAAATCCAGAAATTGTGTCAAAACAACAGATGAATAACAAAATAAGTACTGAAGAGTTTTAATATTATTATTAAATGAATATTATAATAATATTACCTGCATTTCCTGCAACGATAGGACACATCAGAAGAGTTTGACTGGGCAGGGTCAACAGCAAAAATGTCACTGAGTACACAGTGCAGATCTGCTCTCCCACAAAAAACAGAAGACCAACATAAAGTCTAGATTTCCTAGCATTAATGATTCATCACAAAAAACTGGCCTCCCTTGATCTAGCTCAAGGGTCGGCAACCCGCGGCTCTGGAGCCGCATGCGGCTCTTTGGTGCCGTTCTAGTGGCTCCCTGGAGCTTTTTCAAAAATATGAAAATGGAAATTGTTTTAATATAATTTCTGTAAGAGGAAAACGTGACAAACAGGGAAAATAAACATTTCATCATGAATGCTCATAATGTATTTGTAGCCTACTTATTATTTGGAAAGTAGGCTAATACAGCTAATATAGACACTTACAGCATTGCGGCTCCAGACAGATTTGTTTCTTGTTTTTTTGGTCCAATATGGCTCTTCCAACATTTTGGGTTGCCGACCCCTTATCTAGCTTATTGTGATATCTCGAAGTCTGCCACTTTCTTAAACATTATGACTCCAACTTTTAGTACACATCACCTTCTGGTTTAGATGAACTGTTAAAATCTCCTTTCAACTCTAAGACTTATCTCGAGAATTAGTGATTTTATAATCTCTTTTCAGAATATGGTCTGGGTGGAGGAATCAGGCAAGGACTTGGAAGAGGACATCTGATAGAGTGCTCTGTTAAGAGTGAATGACAGTGCTTACTGTGCAAAATGAGACAATATACAATTCAGTATCCTACATCACATTCACTACTCCAAATCAAGACTGACTAAAATACCGTATTTTCACGACCATAAGGCGCACTGTATTAAAAGGCGCAGTCTCAGTTATGGGTGCTATTTTTGTATTTAAAACATACATAAGGCGCACCGTATTATTAGGCGCATGCTGAAACATACAGTAAAAAAATGACAACAGAAGTAAAACAGTGAGTTTCGACACATTTATTGAACAAAATACTCATTCTTCCACCACAAAACCATCAACGTTTTCATCTTCTGTATCTGAATTAAACAGCTGCACTATTTCAATGTCCAACATCCCGAATTCCTCTTCTTAATCATCTGAATCAGACTCATATGCGCAACAGTTGTCCTTGCGCGTATGGAGAGATGCCGCCTCCTCATAAAGCGAAAACACTAAGATTGCTCGATTGCCATTTTCAGCCGCATATTCGATGGCCTGCAGTTTAAAGTAAGCCTCATTCATACGCGTCTCGCTTGACCGGCGCCATTTTAGGGGATCCTTACGCGTAGGTGTGCCGCTAATTGATTGGCGGAGCGTTTACCGTAGTGCACCCACCAAAGGCACACAGCAAATTTTGGAGAAAATCTCAGTGTTTTAGGTGCGCCTTATAGTCGTGAAAATACGGTATAGCCAAACAAAGCATGCAAGCTGCAGCAGGTGTCAAAAGACTCCAGCTGTTTTATGATGTTTGTTTTGCTCATATCCAGCCCTGGCAAACTATTCCTCTACCAACTTAAAAATGCTGTCAAAAGCATTTAATATAGATCTTTAACCTAATGCAGTTTTGGCCACATTAGGTTCCCCAGATAGAAAACATACAACATTAAGGAAAACTCATAAAAATCCAATAGTTCTTACTACACTGCTTGTACATATTTAATGTACAGTTTCAATGTTAACAGTTTTATGTCATATATATTTATGACAGGTATTTGTATTTTATAACATATATAAACATAAATTTTTGTGTGTGTGAGTGTGTGTACCATTAGGGTACTTCTCTGCAATCTTGGTCAGCCTATACTGTTTGTATAGAGGATCGCAGGTGTCCACTTGACACTGCATTGCTTCATACAGGCACAACTGCTCCTCAAACCCCCTGTTGACCCTGAAACATATTTCCCCTCCTTGTTGTAAGTATTTTATAAGAATGTAAGAAAAATAATTAATGGTTTTTAAAAATACACTTGTATATAAACATGCACATACATGCATTGGAACTTTGAACTATGTTTGTGACTTTCATAATATACTGTCCAGCTCCTTTTGCTAGCCTCGCAACTTAGGAAAGCATCCATCCATCCATCCATCCATCCATCCGTCATCCATCCATCCATCCATCCATATATATATAGAGAGAGAGAGAGAGAGGAGAGAGAGAGAGACAGTGTATTGAGTGCAATTTGTTGAATTTGTTCATCTAACATTCACAAACCACTTACGCAACATCTTTTTTCACCACCATAAGTCTGTGGTAGGCCTCGGGGAAGCTTAGCTGGTATTTCTTCATTAGATAAGCAGTAACGATGGTTGCACTGCGGCTACGACCAGCTTGGCTGGGACACACAAAGTAAAGCAAAGTGCAGGGGTTATAAATTGGAATGGAAAAAGCACACTGCAACACAAGCTACACAAATGGTCACGTAGAGATGCACTACACCAGGGACAGTTTTTAATCTTCGTAAGAGGGGGAAAAAGGTGTGACTTCCTCATTTCTTGGTGAGAGCATTTTTTATAAATGTAGTCACAACATACTGAAATTTGGACATATTCAACTTGCCAGTTTATAATAAATCAAGGGATGTTAAATGAAGGGATAAATGGTAAAACATGTGTTGACATGCCTGTTTAATTGAAGAAAATAGTTTGAATTTAACTAATAAATGCTAATAGTAAAACAAGTTCATAATATTTAGTAGTATAAATTACCTAGACCAAAATATATAAAATATTCAAGCTTGCTTTGAATTATTATTCTTTAATCATTAATGTTTGACTCCTATTCAGTTTCATTCATTTTCTTTTTGCAGCCAAGATCTGACAAAGGCTTGGATGTAATTTGTACCCGCACTGTGACTTTAACAGGCAGTCAGTATACATCAACTATACATTATATAGGTGAATGTAGTGTATTTGTTTTACTTTGTTTATTGAAATACTCATTGCAAAGGTATATTTTCTGCGCTTTATTTGTTAAATGCTACTCTTGTCTTCAGGGTCACGCTGCATAAGGGCGATGGCAGGGCCCTATGTGAGCATTTCGGGGTTCGGTACCTTGCTCAAGGTTACCTTGGCAGGGTTCTGAAGGTACCTCCCCCTATTACCAGGACAATCTTCATGTTGTGTCTACATTGGGGCTTCAAACAAGAACCCTTCACTTCTCAGCCCAGTTCCCTACAAACTGACCTACCACTGTCACATAACTACTACTGTAGTTATTGAAGGTTGTATCACAGATATGTTAATAATGATTATTTCCTTACAGTAATGGAAACATTTTCATTTATGTCTAACTTACCAATGAACAAGTGCAGCCCCACCCGTGTCCACAGCCTCCCGAAGGAAGAGGAAGCAGATGTCCATGTAACTAAGGAGGTCAGATGTTTCTACATCTAAAACATTAATCCATTTATTACAGATTTTTGCACTGGGAGGAAGCAGAGGGGTAGGGTCAACGGAGTCCACAGAAAGCACATGAGTTACAGCTGCATCAGTCAACGCCTGACTGTCATTGAGGTCAGCCACAGTACCGATATATAGACCCTGGTCCACCAGTAGCATGACTGCAAAGAGAGATAATGCAATATTAGATTTTGTCGAATGGTTAAGATGCCTGGCTGTGTTATGTTTTTGTGCTACTTGTTGGTGACAGGTTTTAAGGGGATTTAGTAAATAATCGATTATTCTCACACCAATACTTTTGGTGTGAGAATTTTTGACATAACTCAGCCAGACTTCCTTTTGGTTTCTTGAAGAATCCTCTTGTTCCGAGAGGCTCTTGGATTTAGCGTTTAACGTCTTCAAGCAACCACAAGGATAAACATGTAATCCCCAATAGTTGATTGTTGTTTTGTTTTTTAAATCGCATTAATGAGAGACCAAAACAAAAACATAGACCCTCACCTTCTTGTGAGATGTTGTTGCTTCAAAAAAAAAAAAACCTGGTGATTCACGTGAAGGGATGTAGTCGCTACCGAATAACAGTATCATAGATTAACAGAGAATATTGTTTCAAAACTAAAGCGATGGGTATAAAAAATACACGTGAAACGGTTCAGTACACATGGAACGCCTTTATTATCGTCCGTGCAGAAACAGGCGGAATCACTATTTAGTTCCACTAATTGTTGCTCTTGTTATACGACAATAATTTCAATGTATACAAATAGTGCACTAGTGCAGCTAGTTAGTAGTGAATAGGGGACCAGTGTTTGGTTTGGACATGGCGGTTGGCAATGTTCGAGTGCATTACCGGCACCGACTGGTTAAATAATACATGATACCGGTTAAAAAAAATAAATGAGACCCACAAAATAAAACCCACAAACCCTATATTCTCACTTTCAACTTAGTCCCTCTCAAAAACCTTAGCACAATTCTAACGCCCTTACTCTCTGAACTGCTCCATCAGAAATATCCCTTACATTCAACTGTACTGTTTATTAAATTCCTGGATCATTCGCTTTTTATGCAATTTGTATTTTCTACAGCGTACTAAGATATGCTCTGATGACTTTTCCTCAACACAGTAGTGACATCCACTCGTGCTGTGTTTTCGTATTTTATACAATGTGTTATTTAATCCTGTGTGCTGTTGCAAATCTGTTTCGTAGTTTCGGACCGTGAAATGAGAGTCGGTGATCTTCAGTAAAAAAAAAAAAGTTTATTAAACACAATTGTGGGTTAGGGTTAGGAGAGAGAAACATTCTCCATCTACCAACAGGTAAAGAGCGCGCTGGACCTTTTGGGGCGCTGGTTTATATCCAGCAGAAAAGTTAGCAACAGTGGTCGGATGATCATGTGATTTACGGACGACGCCATTTTATCACCTTATACGATTATGTTCTACGTAAGTTCCGGTACCTCATGAGCCAGTCACAAGGTGGCACCAGGAAGTGTGATTAAATGCCGGCACATACGCACATTCTTAAGCACATGCATAAGTCAGTTCTAGTGATTCAAGGTTAAAAGATAAGCTTGTGCTACATAGTAAGTTTCACAGCAAATTTCACAGTAAATTTTCACATTTCCCCCTGTTGGCCTCTGAAAGAGGACATATACATTAAGGTAACAGCCGCTTCTTCAACACCCTCTGACTGATGACCTCCAGGGTCTGCGGATAGCAGGGGCATTAGTGCATCGGCAGTGGGGGGTCCACTGCCCTTTTCTAGAGTAGCTGAAATGAAACGAACACAAAGCATGCAAATACATGGTACACAGTAACAGCCATATGCCAAAATAACAGCCAAAATGTAGCTAACGAAGTACACAAGGCTAAAATAAGATTTTTCCACTTACCAAAAATCCCAGTGAACCACTTATCCAGAGGATTCTCTATGCCAGAATGTTCTGCCATTTCATTAGACAGGGTACACAAGCCTTCCAACGCTATGGTTACAGAGCTGTGTTATTTGGAATAAAAGTACAACACATGTTTCCAAACATTGAGCATACTCCGCCTTTTTCAGCCAGGAGCACGTCGAGGGCCATACGGTTTTGAACTGCCATGAGGGAGGTGGCTGCCAATTGTTCAGAGAGTCTTTCTACGGCGTCTCTGGTCAGATTTGCCAATCTTTGAACATTGTAATGCGCATAATTGATTCTGTCTACATTTTTGTTTGGTGTAACAGGAAATATTGCGGAGACAAGAGGGATGTTTTCGAAGCCTGCTGCCACTTGATCAGCCAATTTGTATTCATCTGGAATACCACATGCTACCCCTATTGCTTCAATATAGGTGGGGGAATTTAGAGAAAGATCAAAATGAGAGGAGTAGCCCTGTTCCTCAGCTGTTCGCCTAGTAAGAATGTATCACCGGTGTCTTGCAGTGAGAGCGCTAGAAGTTGTGCTGACCCTGTGGACAGTTTTATTGCCTAAGAGTGTTAATGGGGCTGCCATTCGAACCATAGCGCAGTTGCCTGTACTTCCAGTGGGAATGAATGTGCGTAAATGATTGCCGCAATACCAAAATAGACCTGCGTGTGGTAAGGGGCTGATTAGTGAGGCGTTACCGGGTTGAGACATATTGTACCAATTTGGGGAAATGCCACCATGGATCCTGTAAAATTAAAATATATGTAGCTATTTGGAGGCCCCCTGTGGGACCGGAATGGCCCCGTTGTAGTCTTATTGGTAATTGGTAGGAATACTGAGGCATGGGTAACACAGGTTGTAGGCGTGACTTCTCTCGTTAGGGCTAGCATACAGTTGTAGCTCCAGCTGTCGTCCAGGTGTAAGGGTGCTGGTTCAGTGAATAGGTGTGGTCTGGCTGATGCACAGGTGATGCAACTACCATTCATGTGGGTTCTTGCTTCGTTCATCAGCCAATCTAGCCACAGATTGAAATCAGTATAACCTGTGTTTAAAGACAACAACTCGACTGGAGTGATTTGTGTGTAGTCAGTCGTGATTACAAAAGGACTGTCCCCATTTTAGCGAGAGGCATGTGTTGGGAGTGGCGCAGGTGTGGCATCAGTATTTAGCTTTACATGTGAACGTAAACTAATTCTAAGCAAGCCCATGGGATCATTTCCAGATACATCTACGCCTATGATGAAATACATAGAGGTGTTGTCAGGCCCACAATAGGACCTGGCTATGGCCTTAGTACTCCATAGGTTTCTTGAAATAGCAGTAAGTGATAATAGGACCGGGTTCTTCTGACCTCCAGTATTCACTAGCCCTCTTGCTAGGGACATGCCACTTTGGGTTGAACACCAAGGTTCATTGTATTGCTTAGTCAACCAGGTAGCTCCACGAGGATCTGTGGATAACCATGCATCGCTGCATTTGGGGCACCATTTTGCTGCGGATGGGACTCCCCACACAAAGGGACAGAGATATACGTCATGGCCCCTCCACTTCCAAGGATCTGCGCCGCAATGTATGATGCTGCATAAGTCGAATTGGAATGTGGTTGAGGAGCCTAGGGTGTAGTTCAAGGTACAGGCAGGAGGTGTGTCATCAGCCAATGTGTTGGATGAGGCGGTACTACGCCCTTTTTTGCTATGCTCTGTTGGATCGCGATACCTTTCAAGTGTAGCTGCCGATCCGCGTGTTCTTTGAATGAAGACTTCGAGAAGAAATGTACCAATTTCAAAATGTATTTAACAATAGAACCAATTCCAGATACAAATATTACAGAGCTCCAGGCCAGTTCATAACCCTAGCAACAACAGAGTCAACTGTCAGGGCATGAAGTCTGACAACCTAACTATCCCTTGGCCCAGTCTTTTATAGTAACACACATGCAAATTCACATCCAATCCAGATCCCCTGCTGGGATGGCCTCGTCCTCTTCCTCCAGTCCCATTTGGTGTTGGTAGAGTTCTTCTTTTCCATTGTTTTCCCAGGTAGCCAGATCCCATTCTTCATGCAAATGTGATCATCAACCCCCCTGATGTCGCGTTTACAATGAGTGTTTGACACCCCCTGCCTGACTGGCTCCTGAGATAACAATAGAACAAACAACAATCCTGCAAATGGAATGTCTCTGTTCTTTATTACATTTACCAATGAGTCTACCTTGCCTAACTTCTAAGAGAAGACAGAAACATATGGTGAAACACATAACAAGATAAAGACAATTCTCAACAGCTCTGATTTGTGAACGAGAGTGGTGGCAAGTGAAATCAGTGCAACAATAATGATTATGTCTGTGACTAGGCAACTAAGATAACAACCGTTAAAACACACAATCTTTTTCGAAACATGCGGTCTTGTTGGTCTACTTGATGGTCTAGATGAAGGCTCTTCTTTGGGTTCCAGGTCAGACGGCTCAATGTCTTCCATCGTTGCAGGGAGAGGTTACTAGCACTTTACCTGTTTCGCGTCAGGGGTTTCTGACGTTGCAGACCCCTTTGTTGCTTTATCCACGGATGTCCTGAGAGAGGTGATACCAGGTGGATCCTTTGCCCTCAAATCGGACGGCAGTGTTGGTCTGAGCGACGACTTTGAAGGGACCAGTCCAATGAGGCTCCTGCTACTTACGCTTGAAAGCTTTCAGGAGGAACTCTTTTTCAGTGGTCAGGTCACACGGTCTCTCTTCCACAGTGGGTGGGGCCTGCAGAGATAGACTGGTAGAGAGGTGCTTAAGGATTTTGTACATTACCTTTGTGTTGTAGGATGTTGGTGGTCCCACGGCGCTCCAGGGTCTTGGGAAAGGACGCCCATGTTGGAGCTCAAAGGGAGTGAACCCTGTCATCCTGTTCACTGAGTACCTGATAGTCATTAATACTAGTGGCAGGGCATCTACCCAGTTTAGGCCTGTCGTAGCCATTGTTTTTGCCAATTTGTTTTTAATGTTTTGGTTCATTCTCTCAACTTTTCCTTGGGACTGAGGGTGATATACCGTCCCATAGCTGTGTTTGAGACCCATCATTTTTTCTACTTTTTCCCGGTGTTTATTTTTAAAGTGGGTCCTATTATCTGATCTGATGCGTATTGGGAACCCATGATTTAGAATGTAGTGGTCGATCAATGCTTTAATCACTGCTTCCGCATCCTCTTTTGCAGTAGGATACGCTTCGGACCAACCAGAGTAGACGTCCACTATTACCAGTAGATAACGTTTACCCCTTACCCGGTCTCCCATGTCTGTGAAATCCATTAGGATTTATTCTCCAGTTGTTTTAGGAGCTGGTAATAGTCCTGGGGAAAGTTGCACACCAGGCCGGGAATTGTACTGTGTGCAGATCCTGCATTTGAGTGCAACATTTGTCAAAACAGTTTGCAGCTTGGGATGCCAGAAATTTCTACAGTCTTTTCATGGCATCAATCCCTACATGTGCAGGACTATGTGCTTCTTGGCACATGTCCATCAGGTACCTCTCGGGTACCACCACTAGTCCATTTTCGTTCCGCCATAGATAGACTTATTCACCCCTGTTGCTATCGCAATAGAAGTTACAGATGCTCCATGCTGGCTCCATAACTCCTGCTCTTCTTTTGAAAATGTCGCTTGCGCAATGCCCCACTCATGCATTGAGAGGAGTCTTATTTCTTGGGCTTTCTCTTCTGCCACTTCTACAAGAGGTATAATGTTTTCTACATTAAGACCTGCAGCCTGTTTGGCTGCTCTATCTGCTCCTTCATTACCAATTCCATGGAGCAATTTATCTCCTGTATGAGCAGCTATTTTTATTACAGCAAGTCTTTTGGGTCCTCACAGGGCTTTTAAGATGCCTCTGGCTAAATCTTCGTGTTTTTGTGGGCCGCCAGCTGCAGTTTTTCCACCCATTTCTGACCCAACATCCTAAATCTCAACAACAAAATAACAAAAAGCTGAATCAGTATAAATATTTACATTCTTGTTCTTGGACCACAAGAGGGCTTCATGTAGAGCTTTCAGCTCTGCTCTTTGGGCAAATGGTGGCTCTACTGGGCCATTGGCCTCGATCACAAATTCTCCATTTTGGCAGCTCACCACTGCAAATCCGGCCAAAAGGCCTGTGTCTGTCCTGTGTCAGCTTCCATCTATGTACAGATTAACTGGGTCGCATGACTCAGGGAGGGGGCTTGCCTGGACGTCTGGTCTTGCTTTTGACACTCTGACTGTTTCCTGACTGCAGTCATGTGTGGGCTTCATTTTCATTTTTGTTGCCATGTTAATTTTGTCATTTTTTAAGCTATGTGTGGCTGCCTTAGGACTTTGATGACTCTGCTTTCCCGTCTGGGTGTGATGGAGAATGCCGATGATTCTATGAAGAAACTGCATGGTCAGTGTTAATAAAGAGCTGGTGTTTTTGAACAACCATCTCAGTTTTCTGGACTGTCTTTGCTAGGGCTGCTATAAATCTTGTGCATGGTGGGGCTTTCTGTTCAATGGGATCCAAAATAATGCTGTGTTTCTTTCTCTTCACCCATGCGTCATTTTCCCACTCAAGTGTGGTTTTCAATGCAAATGGGTGAGAACGCGAATTCGTTTGTAGCAGATGATGGGGGAGCAGCCGGCTGCGCACTCAAGTCTCTGCCTCCTTTTGCAAGGTGGTTTTGATTTTCAAAATCTATATTTCCTCCTGCCAGTTGAGCTGTGCCTCCTACTATTACAGGGTAAAGGGAAGCAGCTGGGGGCAGAACATATGGTGGAGGAACATCTACAGGTGGTTTTTTGTCCACTATTGGCTGCCTTTTCTCTCTCTCTTTGTGAAAATGATCTGCTGCCATTTTAGTTGTGTAAACATCTCTTAACGCTTGCGCCATGCATTTAACTTCATCTACACGCTGCGCTTTTTTTTCCATTTACTTTTTGTCAACACACTTGCTCTTTTTATCTGACTCTCCACCAGCTGCGGCAGCTGCTGACTCGTGCCATTCTCGCCTCTCCCTTTAAATCTCACACCACACTCATGGACAAACTCCTTATGTTTTTTCAACATTCTTTCTTTTTCTTTGTCCAGAGTTCTGTTCAATTGTCTATTGAGGAGCACCTTTAACGGTGATTTTTCTCCACCGGGCGCACCCTTTTCTCCACTCATTGTCCAACTTTTAAAAACTTTTACAACTGTTTACAACTGTACAAGACACTCGAAACACCCCCCCACAACTTTCCCTTGTTTTGAAGAACACCCAAAACACCCGAAGGCACACACTCTTATTCTAGGAACACCTAAAACGCCCAAAAGCACACACTTAAGTTCCAGGAACACCCAGAACACCAGATGGCACACAAAACACACTTTTTATCTAGGAAGCGCCTAGAACACCTGAAGGCACACAAAATTTCTGACAGGTCAGTAACTCTCTGTTGGTCACAATATTTAGCACAAAACCTGACTTCACTACAAAGCCGCGTTTTGATAAAACAGGCAGTGCTTACCTTTCTCTATGATGTTCAGGCGCTGAAACTAGGAGTTGTGGTGAAGACAAGTCTCGTTCATCCCAATAATGGTCTAGGTCCACGGACTACTCGTAAAAGGAGCAGTCCCTTTGTAGTCGCAATTTTCTTTTGCAAATCTGTTTCGTAGGTTCGGACCGTGAAACGACCAGAGTCGGTGATCTTCTAAAATGGTATTAAACACAATTTTGGGCCTTTTCACAATACGAGAGAAACATTCTCAATCTACCAACAGGTAAAAGCGCGCTGGACCTTTTTGGGCATTGGTTTATATCCAGCATTAAAGTTAGCAACAGTGGTCAGATTATCATGTGATTTACATCATATTACCTTATATGATTATGTTCTACATAAGTTCCGGTACCTCATGAGTCAGTCACAAGGTGGCACCAGGAAGTGTGATTAAATGCCCGCACATTCTTCAGCACATGCAAAAGTCAGTTCTAGTGATTCAAGGTTACGTGATAAGCTTGTGCTACATAGTAAGTTTCACAGTAGATTTCACAGTAAATTTCCACAGTGCCCAAATCTTAGTCCCGTGATGGCCACCTCCTCCCTCCTGTCTCTCCCTGTACACCTCATTACCCCACCTTTCTCTAGATTCCATAATACCACCTTCCTTTCCTTTCTTCCTCCCACTATTGTTGCCACTTCTCCATTAATTTGTACTTATGACTTCTTTCCTACGACTACTAACTTTTAAATCTATATTACCATTTTTTTCTAGCTATTTTGTCTGCCATTTCATTTTCTGTCACCCTAATGTGCACCTGGTACCCAATCAAAAATGATATAAAACATCTGAATTCTGTAAAGTGTCAGCTGTATTTCTAATAGAATATCTGGTCTATATCTGAACGATTGTTAGGTAAATTTGCAAGAGCTGAGCTTGAATCTGAACATAACCACCCTCATCGGTCTTAGATCTTACTGTTTTTTTGTTTTTTCATTTCTCCTGTGAAAACTGACAAATTGACATCAGTTCTCTTGCCCATTAAACCACCAAACTCTGGTACAAATACACCTAACCCCGTCTTATTTTGTGAGTTCTTTGATGTGCTGGTCTATTGTAGCAAGAGGAAGTAGCCAGGGTTGAATAACTGGCAATGGCACTGTTGTACTTATGTGTAGTTGACATATTTGTAGTTGTTTTGCCTTTTCTGTCACTGTCCATCCGAAACTGTTTTTTATACTTATCAACAATTTTCTGAATATGAACTGCCCTTTTCATCGAACCATACCCCTAAATTCTTAAAATGCTTAACCTTTTCTAGTTCAAGATGATATAATTTTAACTTAATCTCCCTACTAGCTTTCATTCGCAAAGAAAGCATTGTTTTTGTCTTATGGGCTGAAAACCCAAAACCCCATTGTTTGCCCACTTCTCTATTTTTAGAATAGCCTCTTGCATTTTATCTAAAATGAACTGCAAATTCCACCCCTCTACCAGCGTGTTCCATCATCCACAAATAAAGAGCACCCCATCCCCATCTCTGCAAACACATCATTTATCATTACAGAAAATAAAAATGGGCTCACAATACTACCCCGTGGTGTTCCATTCTCAATTGTTACACTCCAAGAAATTTTATTTCCTATTCTTTCTATCCTTTATTGCTGTTACTTACCCATCTTTTAACACGATAAAAAAAATCCTTTTAAACTCCATTCATTCTTCTTATCATTCCCCAGACTCTTGAGATTTCTGTCTCCCTTCCTATTGATTTGCAAAACTCCTTTTCCTTAATAGCTTTCCTTGGAGCTTCTAGCATACTGGCACAGACACTCCTAGCATACCTGCACTCTAGCATACCTGCACAGTAACCTATCGATATCATCTTCTCCATTAATTTTCCCCATTTCTGTTCACTAATAATCCTAAATGGCCACCCCTGTGCTCTCCTTCCAACATGTTGCTTTTTGAGCAAATTTAAGCACACTAGACATGTTCCCCAATTTCCCACACCTCGCACTGTTCACAATTTCCCATGTCATGTTTCCTGTATCATAAAAACTGTGTCAATCGATTGAATCAATCTGTGTCAATCGATTGAATCAATCAAACAATCAATCAATCAGTCTTTATTTATATAGTGTCTGTTACAATCAAAATTGTTTTTAGGTGCTTTACAGAATCCCAGGGCCTGACCCTAAACAAGCAACAGTGGCAAGGAAAAACTCCGCTTTAACAGGAAGAAACCTTGAGCAAATAAGCTGCCAGTAGAGTCAGGTTGGGTGGGTCAGTGGGGTCGGAGGTCAGTAGGTCAGTAAACGGCTTATGAAGGCAGCGATACCTGTAGATGAATACAGGGGAAGGGGGGGGGGGGGGGGGGGGGGGGGGCAGAAAAACTAGACAAGAAACAACATCACTAATCTACTTGGTGAGGAGGAGAGGAGACCATGACCCAGTGGGGTGACAGAGGCCTGTCAGGTGATCATGGTTCTGGACCCCGGCAGCCTCAGCCTATAGCAGCATAACTAAGATGTTAACCTAATAATTAGACGACCCCCTAAGTATGATAATTTTTCTGTCTATCATAGTAACTGGAACTACAGAATTAGTGACAATAAGCTTTTTAAAAGAGGTAGGTTTTAAGTCTAATCTTAAAAGTAGAGATGGAGTCAGCCTCCTGTACCAGGAGAGGGAGCTGGTTCCACAGCAGGGGGGCCTGGTAGCTAAATGCTCGGCCCCCCTTTCTACCCCTAGAGACTATGAGAACCACAAGTAGACCAGCATTCTGAGAGCGGAGCAATCTATTTTGATGATAAGGTGTCACTAGCTCCTCCAGGTAGGATGGAGCTAGGCCTCTGAGGACCTTATAGGTCAGAAGAAGAATTTTAAAAATTATTCTAAATTTAATGGGCAGCCAATGAAGAGACGCCAGTACAGGAGTTATGTGATCTCTTTTGTCAATACCTGTCAGAACTCTAGCTGCAGCATTTTGGATCACCTGGAGGCTTCTTAAAGAGTTAATAAATAATAAAGAATTACAATAGTCCAGCCTGGAAGTAACAAATGCATGGACTAACTTTTCAGCATCATGCCACTTCAGTAGTTTCCTGATCTTTGCGATGTTTATCAGGTGAAGAAATGCACTTCTAGAGACTATTTTGATGTGTTAGTTAAAGGACAGATTTTGTTCAAAAGTTACTCCAAGATCCCTCACAGAGAGACTAGAGGCTAAGGAGATACCATCCAGAGTGATAATGTAATCTAATCTATCCCTTCGAGGTTCAGAACCAGACACCATGACCTCAGTTTTTCCTGAATTAAGGAGAAGGAAATTAGAGGACATCCAAGACTTTATGTCTTTAAGACAGGTCTGAAGCTTCACTAATTGCTCTGTCTCCTCTGGATTCATGGATCGATATAGCTGAGTGTTGTCAGCATAACAATGAAAATTTATTCAATGCTGCCAAATAATCTTTCCTAAGGGAAGCATATACAAAGTGAAAAGGATTGGTCCAAGTGTCAATTAATCCCATATGCTCAAATCTCATTTGTGAAATTATGTGTTCTTCCTTATGGCTTCTATGGATTTTCTTCATTTCTCCTACATTCTTTTGTATATTATAAAACTGTTGACCTTTACACTCTCTGTCCCAATACTCCTGCCATTTCCTCCTGTGAGAAGAATTATTGTTGTTATCGTTTAAATGCTATAGTGAGTAGATTTAGAGTGTTTAAGGAATGTTTAAGAAAAGGAATGTATGAGTGTTTGAATCAAGTATTGAAGCTGTTATGTACCCAGCACTGGGAGGTACCATGTTCAAGGACACGAGGAAGTCGTAGAGATAGGAGGAGAAGGAATCATGAGGTCAGATTGATACAAATTTTGTGTGCACCAAATAAAAGAGGAGAGCGAGCAGCAGACGGACGGAGTTGAGAGAGGAAGCTTGAACTGCTCGTCAGCTCTCCCTTGCAAGGCTTCCTGTTGTTTGTGTGGTTGATCTGAGTCTAGTAAACGAACAGCGCGGGTGACCATCACCCTCACAAAAATTGGTCCTTCGAGCCGGATCCCAAGACCTGGAGAGGAGCGCCGTGGGACGACCGAACGCCGAAGTCTGCGGGCAGCCGGAGTCAAAAGACGTCCGAAGTGAAAGACCTTTCATCACGAGTTGACGGAAGGCCGGTCTTCGTCCCTCCCAGGGCGACCATCTCCAGTGACGGGAAGAAGGCACTAAAACAACTCAGAGAGAAACCATAGAGACAACGGAGTGAGTATAAGACACAAAAAGCGCTACACAGAAAATACCGCGGTATTGCCTGCCTGGTCATCAGGAGAGAAGCAGAGGCAAGATACACCCGCCTCCTCGGAGGTAGAAGCCTGGTGTATACTCTCCTGATCGAGAACGATTGACTATAAGGCCACGGCAGGGGGACTGAACTAGATATCCTGTATGGATTGAGGGTTGTTCAGTCGGGAGATCAGGCGTCTCCACTCAAGTACATAAAAACTGATAAATAAAGTGCAAACATGGGCAACCAACATTCCACAAAAGGTGCTGAATTTGAAATCCCAGCATCATGTAAACACATGGAAGACAAATATCCAGGTTCATGCTCATATGTTCAGCTGTGGATGACTAAGTTCGATTGGGATGGTAACTTAGACAGGCCAGGCAATATTACAAAATTAAAAGAAGTTACTATACTAACGGTACTGAAACACAGCAAGTCCTCATGTGCGTTAATGGCAAGAAATGGGGCACTGTTAGAGGAGATTGGGTCCCAGTGGATCCAGCCACTCAACAACCATGGCAGCCTGGCAGCCAAGAACTAAATGACAGACTTGACAGACTGTACGAGCGCATGCGAACTGTTTTTACTAGACGAGCTGACTACAGCGCCATTACGGCCACGAGACAAAAGACTGACGAAAGTTTTGAAGACTATAGCATGAGAATGAAAGATGTGTTCCGAAAAAATAGTGGAATTCCGTATGCGGAAGAACCAGAAGGTCCCTACCAACAGCAGTTAAAGCAAGCTATACATGGGGGATCAAAATCAGAGATAAAAACCTGGGTAGAAAGACAATTAGTTGATTTCGGAACTAGTAACCTAAACCGCTATGAACAACATGCTATGCATGCTGAAAGACAATGCCAAAAAAGTAAGAACCAATCAACAGGCATGTTTTTCAATGCCAATCCTCTCCCAAACCGAGGCCGAGGGCGTGGGCAAGGCCGAGGCGGAAGGGGAGGAGGAGGCAACTCCCGTGAAAATGATCGGTGTCATTATTGTAAAAATTATGGACACTGGGAACGTGATTGCAAAAAGAAACAACGTGACCAGAGATATAATAGAGGACAGCAGCAAGGTTCTAATCCACCTCAACAATGACTAGAACTGGAAAAAGATGTCACAAAAATTAAAACAAATCAGGGCACAAAATTTGACCAATTTGAAAAAGATGACTTAGAAGATGTTTTAGACTTAGAAACCATCTTCCTGTTTGCTGAAGGCAAACCAGAAATACAACTGACCGTGTTAGGCAATTCTTTAACATTCTTAGTAGACACGGGTGCAGGTAAATCAGTAATTAGAGATCCAATAGCCCTAAAGCCAACTTCTACACAGATTTTTGTGAGATCAGCAAATGGTCTCGTAACTAAAGAAAGAATGTCAGTTCCTGTAGATGTTTGTGACCCTGTAAGTGGAATCACACTTAAAGCCCCTTTCGTGATCTCCACCACATGTCCCGTAAATCTGTTAGGAAGAGATCTTATCTCTCAGCTTCAGTTGATGATTCGTACCACAGCCGAAGGGATGTGGTCTGTAGATAGAATGGTTAATCTGTGGGTAAGAGAAGGAGAGATGTGCAGTAAATTTTGGTCACTTGACATTCCTGAAAAGCAGCCCCCTCCATTTTCTGACCCAATCACTATGTTATATGGTAAAGCTCTGTCATACTTACAGCCTGAAGCCCAGCTCCACAATCAAACTGACCTGCATGTAACCATGCACGTGGAGCACACTGGTGGATTCTGTAAATCAGACCCACACGGCACATCAAGCTATGCAGAGAAGTTTGCTAAACTCAAAGATCCACAAATGATTGTAATTATGCATCTATATGTGTGTGGTCAAACAGCTGTCTGCACGGCAGGAAGCCTTTCCGCCGAAGCAGCAGCACTATTCAAAGTGTCAGGTTCTGTACCACATGTTTCTATTGCTAAACCGCTTAAGAAAAGATGGCAAGACTTGGGATGTGACGTAAAACACTGGAGCAGCCTGCCCTATAGGCCTAAGGGTGAGGTTGATTTTAATGATCAGTTCCAGGTGTGGCGCATTCCCCTTAAAACATGGTTGCTGACTCATCCAGCAACGCACCTCACAGACCAGAGTTCATGAGAAGAAAACATCTTCCTCACGCAGGAGGAAGAGGAGAAGCTGAAAGAGCTTCCCCCTGAATTATGGTCGGAAGGACCTGCAGATGTAGGTCTTATAAAAGGAGCAGAACCTGTAAAAATAATTCCTAAATCAGATTATAGACCATTTCAGAGGCAATATCCCCTTAAGACTGATGCACAGGAGGGTATTGTTCCGATATTTAACTCACTGCTTAAAGCAGGAGTCATCAGAGAGTGTCCTGAGTCCCCTGTAAATACACCCCTATTTCCAGTAAGGAAGTCACCACCATCTACCGGCTGGCGGATGGTGCAGGACCTGCAAGCTGTAAACGCTGCAGTGGTCCCTAGGTCTCCCTTAGTCGCAGATCCATACACTCTGCTGAATTACTTAAACCCTGAACATCAGTGGTACACGGTGATCGATGTATCCAATGCATTTTTCTCTGTACCAGTACATCCAGACAGCCAGTTTTGGTTTGCGTTTACGTTTCAAGGACGAAGGTACACCTGGACAAGGTTACCTCAGGGCTACTGTGAGAGTCCCACAATCTTTTCTCAGGTAATGATGTCATCGTTAGCTAAGTTTAAACCTCCGTGTGGAAGTCAAATCCTCGTCTACGTGGATGACATCCTCATGGCGTCAAAAACAGAGGCAGATTGTTGGTCAGACACGCTAGCATTGCTACACTGGCTAGCCGCTCAAGGCCATAGATTAAGCAAAAGCAAACTGCAACTGGTGAAGCAGGAAGTGATTTATCTGGGCCATGTTTTGACACATAATGGCGAAGCTATTCTCGAGTCGAGGAAAACAGCAGTGCTTGAAGCCCCAAAACCAAAAACAAAGAAGCAGATGATGTCATTCTTAGGACTTGTGAATTTTTGCAGATCATGGATCTTAGATTATGCGAAAATAACTGCCCCTTTACAAGCATTGATGTATGATAATCCCTTAGCAATGACTGATGTGTTAACATGGACCCCTGAAGCTGAAGAAGCATTTACACACACAAAACAGGCCCTTGTAGGTGCTGGAGTGTTAAAGCTGCCAGACTATCAGAAGCCTTTTGAGCAGGTCGTAGATTGCAAAGGTAATTTTATGACTTCAGTTTTGTTGCAGAAGCACGGAGATAAGAGGCAGCCAGTGGCCTACTACTCCCACAAGCTAGATCCCGTAGTTTGTGCACTCCCACCATGCGTTAAAGCAGTGGTGGCAGCATCTGAGGCAGTGAAAGCCTCCGCAGGAGTGGTGCTATATCATGAGCTAACTTTGCTAGTTCCACATGCAGTGTCAATACTGCTGCTACAAAGTAAGATAGCATTCCTGTCGCCAGCACGTCATCTTTCCTGTATGGCAGTGTTGCTGTCTCAGCCGAATCTGACGATTCGTCGCTGCACAACCTTAAACCCAGCAACGCTGCTACCCACTGCAGAAGAGGGACACCAGCACAACTGCCTGGATGAGGTCTCCACCAAGGTCCTGCCGCGACCAGATCTCAGTGATGTCGCGTTGACTACAGGACAGACACTCTTTGTGGATGGATCATCGAGAAAGGATGACTGTGGACGCACTAGAACTGCCTATGCAGTAGTCACAGCAACCGAGGTGGTGGAGGCGAAATCACTTCCCTCCTCCTATTCTGCTCAAGCTGCAGAACTCGTCGCACTCACACGTGCCTGTGAACTAAGTGTGGCAGGGCGTGGCCTGCCCTCCGAACAGGTGTCCTATGGAGGTAGTGCCTTAATTGGTGGGTGGGGAGAAAAGGTTTATATAAGGCACTGCCTCCAGCTGACTTTAGTTGTTTTTCCCCCTTTGACGGTACGGCGGGGTTGCGGCTTATCTGGGCGGTTCGACCAACAAACTGTTTCACAGCGCGAGCATGCTGTTTGGCAGCGCCAAGAAGGTTGGTGCTTCCTCCCGCCATCCTTCCACCTAGAGCGCTTTGCCGTGAGGGCACGCGCGCTAGTTTACCCTGGGCAGGTAAGGCGCAGCAATGCGCGTCACTGACTTTCCCGCACTCGGTCGATAAAGGTTAATGGCGCTGTCCTTGTTGCAGTTGACTGCCGGCTGGCGTCGGTGGGTCGCGTTGCCCCAGCGGGAACCCTTCACGGAGTGGTGGCGCCACCAAACAGTCGGCACGGACTACCTCGCGTACTGGACCCACTGCTGCTTTGGCTCCGTCCCGTTTTCGGGACTCTCTCCTGTTCGCTCTCGCGCTCTCTCTCTCTCTCGCCCCCCTTCGCTCGAGGGACGGCGCTGAGACGTAGTGGTGCCGCCGAGGCGACCACGGAGCTATTGCTCTCAATTTTTAGACTCTTAACAGTGTTTTAATTGTTCTCTTTTCTTTGTGGACAGGTGCTGCAGGCCACGGCGGGGACCCAACCCCTGGTGGAGGGCGTTTTCCTCACCCCTCGTGTGTAGTTTTGGTTGCAGTAGCACGGGTGTTTTTAGTTTGGTTATCTCCCCTAATTGAGTTTCACCTGCCGGTGGGACCCCAGCCCTGTCCACCCCCTTTTGTTTGATTTTTGTACAGCCGAGCTATTTCGGTGTTGAGTTGTATTTAATAAAATTGTACTGCCTAACCCTCAATCCTGTCTCTGCCTCTGGAACCGAACCGTATCTGCGCGTGCCTGTTTCCGGTTAATTCCTGGGGTGAAATTCCCCAGGTGGCGTTGTCATTCACCGTTCCACCTCTCTCCACCCCGCCACATAAGCAAAGGACAAGATGTTACCATTTACACAGATAGTCAATATGCTTTTTCCACGCTGTTTGTGTTTGCTCAACAATGGAATTTAAGAGGGATGAAAACGTCGACCGGCAAACCGGTCATGCATGCAGAACTGTTAAAAAAGTTATTGGCAGCAGTACAGCAGCCACGCAAAATAGCTGTATGTAAATGCACTGCACATACTAACAACACAGACGCAGTCTCACAAGGCAATGCCTTTGCTAACAGAGCCGCAAAGGCTGCAGCAAATAACAACACACTTCTTGATAATGAGGAATCATTTACCTTAGAACCTGCAGATAATGATGTTCTAAAAGAAATGCAACAAAGTGCTCCAGAAAAAGAAAAGGCCACGTGGAAGAAGCGAGGAGCCAAACTGGATGATAAAGGACTATTAACCATAGGAAACAAGCCAATCCTTCCCCGGAATATGCATAAATGGGCAGCATTAGTGAGCCATGGGCCATGCCATGTCTCAACAGGAGGGATGGTACAGATGGTTAATGAACATTATTATACTATAGGATTTCATACATACTCAAAAAATTTTTGTTCACAATGTGCTATTTGTGTAAAACACAGCCCACAGGGAGCCCTTAAGGCCCCTGCAGGCACTACACCATTACCAAATCATCCATTTCACACAGTTTTTCTAGATTTTATTCAGCTAACACCATGTGAAGGTAAACAATATTGTCTAGTAGTGTTAGATGGATTTACTAGGTGGGTAGAAATTTTTCCCACAGCAAAAGCAGATGCACTGACAGTAGCAAAAGTTTTATGTAGAGAGATCATTCCCAGGTTTGGCATCCCGAAGGTCATCTGAAGCGACAATGGAAGCCATTTTGTAAATGAGATAGTGAAAACTGTAGGAGTAACTTTGGACATTGATTTGAAGAATCACTGCGCATACCACCCCCAGAGTGCAGGATTGGTTGAAAGAGTCAACGGTACTATTAAGAACAGACTGAAGAAATGTATGGACGAGACAGGAAAGAACTGGATGTTTTGTCTCGACCTGGTGAAATTATGGATGCACATAACACCACACAAGAAAACAGGCATCACACCCTTTGAAGCATTATATGGGTGGCCTTATTGCCTACCATACTTTGCAACAACAAATGAGCTAAAACATGTTGAAGAAACAATAGCAGATTATCTGAAAAAAGTGTTACTTAACCGAAGTGTGAATACTGTAAATGTTCTGCCTAGTCCTGTGTCTTCCACAGATTCCACCCCCCAGGAACCCATTCAACCGGGCGACTACGTGTGGGTGAAGAAGTTTGTGCGAAAGAGGTGGAACACGCCTAGATGGGAAGGTCCTTATCAAGTACAGCTGACCACAAAGACTGCAGTTCGAGTGGACGGGAAACTGTCGTGGATACACCTCTCCCATTGTAAGAAACAGAAAATTCTTCCAGGTGAAGGCGAGGGAGCAGTGGCGGACTCTCCGTAAACGGCTGACGGCCTGTATAGGTCCAGCAACGGCTGAACCCCGTCGGAACCTGTGAAGAGGATCTAAAAGGAAATGAAGTTGTTCTTCCTAATTGTGGTGAGTGCTGTGACGGCAGGACTCGTGAGTTTTGGCCTTTGGAATTTCCGACAGGAGGGAGGTAATCAGGGACAGAAAGATGCTCTGAGACAGGATGAGAGCTACGCGCGCGCTAAACGCACCGTAGTTAGCCACTTAGAACATTCATGGTTAGAACAAAATCCAGAGTCCTCACACACTTACAGTTTGAATACATGGTGGTGCTATGCTAATTTCACAGCTCAGACACAGAATCATTCTCGTTGTTATGTTTGTTCTATGCTACCAGTTTCTGTGCATACACCGCGAGTAACTGCTGAACCGATGACAGGGAGTGTAGGACAGTGCTTTGTCCACATAGGGCTAAGCCGTGACACGAACTTCACACTCAAGTTGTTGGACGGAACGTGGTTCACTCGCAGCAACTGCACCCAAGAGCCACTACGGACAATGGCAGGGAAAGCCAATAGATTCAGATTCCCTGTGCTAGGTGCAATAAATCACACATACTGTTATGCACGGAGTGGTGGTAGAGATTTGGGGTCGTTACACAAGGATGTCTGTAAAGTTGTTTATACGTCATGCACACTGGGAGTCAGTCGTGATGTGAAGTTTAACACTTCAACTGATCGGTATTATCGGAAAACGTGTCTACAGCAAAAGAAAAGTTCCGAACAGTGTGAACAGGAGTGTATTGATGACCCCCGTCACTTATGTGGTTTATTTATTTTGTGGTTTATGAAGCAACACAGAGGTGTCCAGAAGGTTATAACTGTATATGTAACTATCCCGCTTTCGCGCCAGGAGACAAAGGCACGCAATTAGTGGATAAGGGATGGTGGTTATGTGGACACAATGCGTATGCAGACCTACCAGCAAACTGGTCAGGAGTGTGTGCTCCAGTACATCTCAAGGATCACACAGTCATAATTTATGCTGCTAATGCTAGATCTGCACCACAGTTGTGCCCCAGGGAGGAGTTTGTGCAATGGTAGGAGATTATTGTTGTACGGTCATCCCAGAGAATGATGCGGACGGTCATTTGATAGATAGCGCACTGAAAAATTTAACTAAGCTACAGAAAGCTATGATTGACGATGGTAGTCCTCCACCAGACTGGCTTACAGAAATGCTGTCAAGGGGGAGGGAACTGTTGTTCAAGATAGGAATGATAGGGATAGTGCTGCTAGTATTAGCCATACTAGCTTGTTGTGTAGTACCTCTTGTTCGGGGTTGCATTGGCCGGCTCGTGGGATCAGCTGTTACTAGTACTATGCTGCAGGTGGAAGAAGGATTTCTACTGGACGACGATGAAGAGGAATCAGAAGAAGAATGGACAAATGTGATACAAGATGTAAATGAAATGTTTAAGATGTCTTAAGCTGTACACATGTTGAATTCTGAATGTAAGAAATGTGTTTCTAGGAAAATGATGTAATGCATTGAAATTTCATGAAATGAAAAGATGTAATACTGATGATGAGAATCTAGACGCATTTAACGATAAACAGGAGGGAAATGTGAGAAGAATTATTGTTGTTATCGTTTAAATGCTATAGTGAGTAGATTTAGTGTTTAAGGAATGTTTAAGAAAAGGAATGTATGAGTGTTTGGATCAAGTATTGAAGCTGTTAGGTACCCAGCACTGAGAGGTACCGTGTTCAAGGACACGAGGAAGTCGTAAAGATAGGAAGAGAAGGAATCGTGAGGTCAGGTTGACATGAATCTTGTGTGCACCAAATAAAAGAGGTGAGCGAGCAGCAGACGAACGGAGTTGAGAGAGGAAGCTTGAACTGCTGCTCAGCTCTCCCTTGCAAGGAACTCCTGTTGTTTGCGTGGTTGATCTGAGTCTGGTGAACGAACAGCGCGGGTGACCAAAACATCACCCTCACACTCCTCATCTCTGACATAACTATACTTTTAATCTGCCTTACTGTATGTTACAGTCATGGATATTTGTGTTTTCCCAATCGCACTCATGGCAGATTGATCCGCTATTTCATTGCTTACATTTTCTCTATATGCTGGGACCCAAATGAACTTGGCCTCTATTCCTGTTCTCTTTATTCCTTGAAGCATATGTGCTATCTCCTATATTATATCTTGTCTTGATTCTGACTGCTTATGTTAAATTCTGACCAATGCACTACTCGCATCTGATGATATGAGTTCTTTACGTGCTCTGATGTCTTGTAGCCAGTTCAATGCCATATAAATGACCAACAGCACACATGTATTTACCGCTTAATTATTATTGATTCTTTTATTTAACACGATTTGAAACTCTGGAGCTACAAACTCTAACTATAAATGCTACAAATGCCTACTCTGTTTTGCTATCATTTTGTCACTGCCTACTCTTCTGCTCTGTGCTGAGGTGGAAAATTCCACTCACTCTGCCACGCCCCTCCTCCACACCTATCTGATCAATCTTCATCATTATCACCTGTTGCTCCCTCTTTGGCCTATTCAAGCCATTACTGCATTAATGCCTTGCCTGATTGTTCTTACTTCATGTCAGACTCTCTAGCACTTACTTTGTTTGGCTTTACTGGTTTTGATCCTGCCTGCCTTGGACTTTTCTTCTCTGTTGCTGCCCTGGTAAACCTGACAACCTGATGATCACCTGACAGGTCTCTGTCACCTGTTATGTCATATATTAAAAACGCCCAACACAACCATTCGATTCGTGAAAAGTTATAATGTATTAATTCTTCACCCAGATTACAACACCATATTCCCCCCCGTAAAACACTCCACTCAATTATAGGTCTGTACCACAGTTCCTTGATGCCTCCGTGCTGTGTGAGCGCATGCCATTCGTAGGTTTCCCACCGTTGGAATGTTTGCGGTTCATAAATGTCAACCGAAAGCGCAGTGGTGTGTCCAGAGGCCTCCACGAGTGAAAAGTTCAAAAGAAAAAAAAGTATAATCCGAGGACGGCGTCCATTAAAATGTTGAATAATAATCCAATCTGGGCGGAAAGGTATCCATCAGGTTGCTGCCAATTGGCCATATAGTTGAAAAAAACAACCTCCCGTCCCGCTGTGTGTCGCTCCTTATGTCTCCGCGGGAGTTCTCCATGTTGATTGCCAATTAACATCAGCTGGGCACCTGCAGTTCGCGGGAACTTCTCCCTCATGAACCCCACCCGTACAACAAATGGGGAATATTATAAACAGTTTTTATACATCCATCACACACCCCACTGGGTCATGGCTGCCTCTCCTCTCCACTCCTCGACTCGATCAGTGATGATGTTATTTCTTGTGTAGTTTCTCTCTGTATCCATCTACAGGTATCGCCGCCATTATAACTGTATGCTGACCTGCTGACTCAACTCCTACACCAGCACTTTGTTCTAATTATTGTGTTTTCCTGATCTCTGTCTATTCTCTCCTCTACCTGTCCTCCCCCTTCTCCTCCCTCTATACCTAGCTGGCAATCAGCAGGAGGGTCCCTCTCCACAAGCCTGGTCCCGCTCAAGATTTCTTCCCATTGAAGGGGAGTTTTTCCTTGCCACTGTTGCTTGTTGGGGGTCAGGCCCCTGGGATTCTGTAAAGTGCTTAGAAACGCTATATAAATAAAGATTGTTTGTATGTTCCTGTTTAAGAGTTTTTGAATTGTGTTTATTTGGACTTTGCCCTCTTATGGTCTTGTGATGTTTTTTGCATGCCACAGAGATTTGTGATTCCTTCTGTGCTAGCCCCTGCAAGTTTTCAATAAAGCTTTTGCTTAAACTGTACCGAACTGCTGTGTGGATCCTATCACACCTGTGTAAGATTTGGATGCATGTGTATATACTTTAATAAACTGGCTGTAATTTAACTTGTATAATTGTTAACTTAATTCAAATTCCCTTTATCTTTTTCCAATAAACTTAAATCAATACTTGCCTCTTCCAGTATCCAAGGTGGGATGGCATCCAAGAGGGGCTGTCTTACTTACACTTGCATGTATGTTTCCAATCCAATTATCTTTAAACCAGCTTTCAATTGTCCATCCAAAACTGTGTGCCTTTCTTTTCTTTTTGCATGATTTTAAAATAATCTACACTGGAAGGTTTTTCTCCATGTGCCACTGATGTTTGCTCTCATCTTATTTCCAGGGGCATTTCACCCATCTCCACTTGTAAAGCTGACACTGGTGTGGTTTTCTTTGCACCACAGCGCACTCTTAGTATATGATATTGTTTGAGGTCCAGATTTGTTTTTTACATTGTCTTTGATGCAAATTCATATATCTTACAACTGTAATCTAATAGACCAAATTAAGTCTGTACGTATCTTAATAATGCTCTCTGTGCTCCCCAATGTCTACCTTTTAAACACCTAATTATAAAAGATTTTGAATATTATTCAGACTCTTACATTTCACCACTACATTCTAAATATATACTTTCCAAAGAATACTTTTGTGAAAACAAATCCCTAAATACTCAAACCAGTCCACAATTTGTAATTTTTTCTCATAAAATTTAAGGTGGATTTAATTTAGTTTTTCATTGTTTGTTATCACAACCAGTTTTGTTTTTCCAACTGTAAACCTAAAGTCCCATTTCAGTGCCCTAACTTCTAGGTTTCCAATAGCCTCCTGCAACTTTCCTACAACAAATAGTACATTTAGCCTAGACTTGTCTTCTTCCGCTTATCTGTAATCGGGTCGCGGAGGCAGCTGCTTAAGCAATGATGTCCAGGCTTCTCTCACCACAGACTCTTCCTCCAGCTCTTCCCGGAGTATTCCAAGGTGCTCCCAGCCAGTCAAGAGATATAGTCTCTCAAGCGTGTCGTGGGTCTCCCTTGGGACCTCCTCCCAGTGGGACAATGTGACTCTTGTGTGATTGAGCTTATTGCCCTCTCTTAAAAGAAGCACCCACTCACACTGTGGACGAAACTCATTTCAGGTGCTTGTATCCTCTCTTCACCATAACGGTCCAGTACACTGACCACATAACTGCAGAGGCTGCACCATCTGCCTGTCAATCTCACGCTCCATCTTTCCCTCACTCGTGAACAAGACCCCAGGATACTTCAACTCCTCCAGAGGCAGGACCTCTCCACCAACCTGGAGAGGGCAAATCACCCTTTTCCAGTTGAGAACCATGGCCTAACCCTAACCCATAGTCTACTGTATGGTTTCCTCAGCATTTAACTGGGCCACAGTCTCCATACAGATGCACCCCCCCACACATACACATCTGCCATGCTATTGCTTCCCCATACACACTTCAGGGATATGGCCATTCCTTTGGCATTTGGAACACCTAATAGTAGGTTGAATGTGTGCTTTTACCCTAAAACTCTATGATCTCATCAGGGAGCATCTGATTTTTAAATTCTATCATCGGCGACGAAATTCTATCATGCTGTCTACTTTTCTACCATTTCTAAATGCCTCTTAGCGCTTTATCTACTTCCTCGTCTCCACGAGCTTTACTCAAACCATTTGTCAGTGCAATTGGACTTACTAAAGATATATCTTGTCCTCTTTTGAATTTCAGTATTTTAAATTCCTCTGTCATGTGGGTTTTTTTGCACATCATTTCTTTATTCATCAGCAGGACGATAGTATTTACAAGATGTCGTTCTCATACCACTGCCCTCTTTTCCACCTGAAGCAGATTAACTTCCCACATAAATTGTAATTTAAGACTGAGCAACAAATGTTAGCATTTAAATACACTATAAAATGATAACCAATGGAAAAGTTAAGCTATTAAGATAAATACATTTCTAAAAAAACAATAATAATGGCAGTAATAATAAATACACTACAAAACAACAAATATAAAAGGTAACTAAAAACATGAAATACTAAAATAATGACTTTGTCCTGTTCCTCCTTTTCTTTTTGGTAAATTGTTTATGGAGGGACAATAGCGGTATGTATCCACCACAGTACCACCAGTAAGATTCAAGTGTTGCTTGTTTGCTCATGTTTTCAATTGAATTTGTCATTTTGACAAGGGATATTGTGATTTAATTTTAAGAAATTCTCAATTTCATGTAAAACTTGATTAAAAGACTTATTTTATACTTGGATAAAGCACATCCAACCTGAAATGCAAAGAACTAGCGTATTTTCTTCTCCAATGCAGTGAATGGTCGGCTGGATGTCTTCTCTGGAAGCACCAGCCTCAGTTTCCGCTTGAGGGTAGAGCTCCCTTCTTCTGACAGGCACACCTGCTGCTGCAACAGCACTTTAGCAGCTTTATCATCTGTGTCTTCACTGAGGACAGTATGCATGGACATAGTGTTTGATGAATCACTCTTTCCTTCTCCTTGCTGCATAATGCCTCCTGAACCTCGGAGTGGAAGGCTTTCAGTTAGGTCAGGTCTATCTCCATTCTCTGACTCCACACTTTGTCTTATAGCAGGAGCCCTGCATAAAGCTTCCCATTTCCCACTCTGAGGCTGAGGTCCAGGCACTGTAGTTGAATCAGACTGTAATTTTTCCACAATGGGAGAGCTGCCTGCGGGTGGTGGTGGGAGGGACTGCTGAAATGCATTTGAATCCACGGTTGGTATCAGAAAATCTTTTTCTTGAGTATCAAGAAGAGGACAGGTATATACTGAAGATTGTTGCAGAATGCTAGCTGGAAGAAAACCAGTAGAAGACAAGACGTGTTCTTGCCCATTAAAGGTGCCAGGAGCACCAATTGGAGTTATGCTGGATACATTGATCGCTTTACTAGGAAGTATTGTATTTGTCGATCCAGCAAACAATGAACTTGATTCTGTGGTCACAATATTATGTAAAAAGCTGCCCCTCTGGAGAGAGAGACCGTTATCAGCTGAAGTTGGCAGGTTTGGTGGGGCACTGTAATTCTGAATGCATCCATTCTGCAGATGTTGATAATCTGAGGGTAACTGGTCAACAGAATTGGTATTATCTACAGATTGTGCTGTCTCTTTAGCACACTGATCAGTAGCTGTACTCTCAAGTAGACTAGGTCCCATCATGGAAGTCTTTTCAGTTTTCTCTCCCATTCGTTCATTCTGTTCATTATCATCTTCAGCTAATCCTTTTAATTTGGCAGATTTCTTCCTTTTCTGATGGCTCTCCTTTGTTTTCCCTCTGTCTTCTCGAGTCACCCTTTTGCCTTTACTCTTCTTTGACCTGCTTCTACACAAATGGCCCTGCTCACTTTTCCTCTTAGGATGGACTTTACTTTTCTGGTTTAGATTTACTTTCCCCTTCAATCGTCTCAGCTGGACTTTGGGATTGTTTCCTTCTCTCTCCTCATCCCTGAATTTTCTTTCATCCTCACTTTGTTGTGAAGAGTTTCTCAACCTTTCCAGGTTAAATGTTACATTTCTTGCCTTTCTTCTAATATGTATATCTTTACTTGTGTCAGATTTGCCGCCAATATTTAAATCTATGTCAATCTCTCTGTGCTGACAAGGAAAATCACTAAAAAGACCAGAGTTTTCTATTTTGGCATCGACCCTTCCTTTCCTCAAGTTTGGCTCTGATGGTCTGTATAGTCTGTGACAGCTGTTAGAGTACAAAGACTTGTTTATTTTGCTGCACTCTCCTCCTTCAGCCTTGTAACAATGTCCCTCCTCTTGACTATTAACCAAAACCTCAACTCTTCTACCAACAGCTTCTTTTCTTGGATGAGAAGAGGTTCTGCCATGAGAAAGTTTGTTTGTAAATTCTAGAATCCCCTGTTGAGTTGCAAGCATCCTTAAATCATGCTCTGTTATCACCCTCACCCTCCTCCTCTGTGTTTCCTCATCTGTCTTTAATTGTGTAATCGTCCTATTGTCCCACCTCATAAGATTCTGTCTGATCCCTCTGTGGTCTTTACTGCAACAGTTCGAGTACCAGAACTGATTATTTTTATCACTTGAATCAAGCTGATAAACAGGGTCATATGTCCTGGGATCCAATGTCATGACCTCCTGGTCAAAGACCAGGCTGTTGTCCATGTGGGTGTGGTTCCTCCATTCACTTATATCTGGCAGATTTGCCATTGTGCTGTTTTCTTCTCGAGCCTTCTCCATTGTACCTTCTGTCAGGTTCTTCCTCAGAGATACTTTATAGTAGATCAGACCTATCAGTAGGGTAAAGCCAATGCCACCTAAAGAACAACAGAATAAGTCAGATGTGTACAGTGATATCATCACACTTCATAATCTTCATAAAGGTACTGTGTACAATAGTATCTTTTAAATATGAATTTAAATGGAATATTGCTTATTGTGACAGCAAGTATACGTCCTGTGTCCAGACCATCCAAATATTTCCTTTTTTTATGAAGTTTATATAGATCACTCAGGATAACTCCGTGTTAGCTACAATGTTATACTGGCATGTTGCTTCAAGAGCACGTTACTGAAAACCTAATTTTCTCTAGTAATAGTTTATTTGTTAGTATTCTGTAATTTCTCACCGATAAAGCAGATAACTGCAGTGATGACTAAATCTTGAGCATACAGTTGATGTGTCACACTGTTCTTTTTCTCTAAGACCTCCATGATATTCAGGCTGGATGTCACATAGTCAGCTCCAGCGTTGTCAAAGCTAGTTTAGTAGCACTCAAACATACAGAATCATCCAATGATCATGCTGTGTTTAAAAAAGACAGGGGGGTGGGGTAGGGGGATGCGGGGCGGAGAACAGATGAGTTAGAATTATTTACATTTGTCACTTTTGTAACCACGAACCATTCACCAGACTCTTAAAATCCTTTTGGAAGAGTGCACAAGTTTCATCAAAATTGGAGTAGCAGTGAGGACAGGAAGGCAAACCATTTTAACATTTTTAGAAGGTCTGTGTTTAGCAACCAGGTAAGGAAGACAAAGTTTCATCAGAAGCAGAGTGTCAACATTCCTTAAGAGAGCCTGCAAGCTCACCAACCTGTGAAAAGTAGGAGGAAAATGCACCACCTGATTAAACAGTTTGGAAGCTGAGCATCACTGTAGAATAATTTATTTTCAAAATAAATCCAGCTTCTCAAGATGGGGGGTCTGATGACTCTTCAACAAAGGTCATATTTGTGCAGATGCTGCTGAAAAGTTTAACTGGGAACCACCAACAATATTGGCCTAAATGAAAAGGTTAATCCACTGGCGCAATTAGAAAAAAGATGTCTTGAACATATAGTCATATCCACCATCTATTAATTAAACATCTTCTACTGCAAGATCCACCCTCCTATTCAAGCCACAATACTAGTCCAAAACCCGTCACTTTCACTTAAAAGTGGCCTATTTTAAAATGCTATATTCTATCAGAAAACCCACAGAGGATTGTGGCTATGTAACTTATTGTGATATTAGAATAAATGCCAATAAGTAAACTTTCAAACAAAGATGTTTTTATATTACTATTGTTAGGAGTTCCCGAGTGTTTCCCTCTCCCCCTCCCCTTCTGTTTCTTGTCTGTGTTTTCCCTGTCTGTTTACTTCCAGACTGGGCAGGACTGCTTCCATGTTCTCTCCTGTCTGGCGATCTACACACCTGGAACCCATCTCCAGCTAATCACCCACACCTGCCTCCTGCTTTAAAAGCCTGGTCCACTTTCCAATCATTGCCAATTTGTTGTTTACCTCCCGTGGTACAGTCTGGCTCCTGAAACGCTGATTGCTAGTTTGTTTCGTTCTTCCTATTTCCAGTTCTGAACTGATTGCTAGTCTGTCCCACAGATTGCCTTTTCACCTGTTTGCACTGCCCAGCCTGCTCCAGTTTGATTGTGTTTGTCTACTTCCAGCACCACTTGGTTTTGCCCTGAACCAACTTTCAGTAAATCTTAATTCCAACCTCACCCAGTCGTGTGTCTGCATTTGGGGGTCTTGTTTCATGTTTGCAGTGCCTAACGACTATCATCCCATCTAACTTAATGTAGTTGAACCACTATTAATGTCATTCATTTAAATTAGGCATGTTTAAGCAATCATTTATGCCTTCTGTTTATAATCTGTTTCATATCAAAATAAGTCAATTCTCCCTCCTTTTCATTTTTGGTGAAAATTCACTTTTAATTGAGAATCTTTTAGCACTTAATCCTTTCACAATATCTTTACAAGGAGTGTATTTTTTCATGGGTTTGACAACTTCATCTGTATGCAGTTGGTTCTACCCTGTTGTGCCAGACACAGCGACACAGCCAACAGTCAAGAAACAGCTAATAGCTAAACAGACACAAAAGCCAGGCTTGTCCGACTGTACAGTAGAAGCCGTGTCACTACCAACTGGTGGAGGAAGAAATATTCAGTGCAAAGCCAATATATATTATAACAATAATGTTTAAATTTAAATCATGTAAACCCAATTGCACCCCGCCATAAGTCAGGCTTATGATAATGTCCACACCATATATGATCATCAAAAGAATAAATACCCACATTATTTCCACATACCAGGTGGTATAATTCTAGGGTTAAGGTTTGAGTGGTTAGAAAATAATTGAAAACTTACAACCTAAAATGATTCCTTTTAAGGATTCACTCAGAATGTGCAGAGATGTCCTATTACACTCTGTCCAGCTTCATCTTAACCAGCAAATGTGTGAAGAGGGACATATAGCAATTGACCTGTAACACAATATGCAGTTTGTCACAGCAAACAAAAGTGTAGCTTTAAAAAAATTACAACTGACCTGTTAAAAAGAAACTCAAACCTCAACAATGTCCACTTAGTTATCCCACTAACGTCAATCAACAAGAATCAACTGTAGCTTTGTGGAATGGTGAACCATTATGCCCCAACTGTTCTAACAGTTTTCTGTTACCATACGGAGCATGCTCAGTAAAGCTGACTGTCACATGAGAAGCACAGATGTCTCACTTGACACTGCTAGTTAAAAAAGCTCTTTCCCCCCCTTGGTCTAGTTGATTGTCCCTTAGAAACATTCTAAATTTAATTTATTTTTACATTTAATTCAACCGGATTTCAGAAAATGTGTACTTAATGTATGTTTATTTACACTGTTTTAAATTATATCAAGTCCAACAAGTTGGGTCACCTTACACAGCAATGTTCCCAACAGTTTCCTTTCTAAACTGAATGACAGCAGACATGTTTTTATTCTGACAGTAGTGGCATCTCATGTCATACCATGGAACTGAATGAATGAGAGAGTTCTGAATTAAAATGGGGCAGGATGGGTTAGGACTGTCTGACAGCCAGCTGAAACTATACAAGGAGCCTGGAAGGAAAGCTTTTGAATGGCTACCACTGTAGGTTTAAAATGTTGACACACCTCTGTTAAAATGGCAGATATTTGTGATATTAAAAAAGAGGCTAAGGAGGTGAACAATTCAAGTAAATAAGAAATTAAAATTTCTCAGGGGAAAAATTTCTCAGGGGAAAAGCCAAGTGTAATATATTAAGAGAATTGTCTGGGGTTTTTTTTGTATATGTTTCTGTTTTATATTAGAATTAGATAAGATGTTAAGGATAATATAATCATTAACAAGTGTAATAAAGATAAGCAGTCAGTTGACCCTTTCTTGACATGACTGTTGTTTAGATAACTGTAATCAGTGGAAACGGTCAGGTTGAAAGTGTTAAACGACCCATTGTAAAACTGGGCAGAATAGTTTAGTGGTGTTGATAGTTCTTCTGCAAGAAGAATGTGAACTTTGACCTGGCTATATGGGAAACATTTGGCTCTTTTCTTAAAAAAGTACCTTCTTGTTGGGTTGAAATTAAAAAACAATGGAGAACAAGGACTGTGCCAGCATCCAATGGGACTGGAAGAAGAAGACGAGGTCATCCAATCAGAAGACAACATCGGACTGGATTAGCATCAAAGATTTGCCGATTTGCTTCTATAAAAGACTGGGTCTAGGGATAGTTAGGCTGTCAGACTTCATGCCCTGAAAAATGACTTTGTTGTTGTAGGTTTTTGAACTGGCCCGGAGCTCTGTAATATTTGTATCTTGAACTGATTCTATTTGCTAAATACATTTTGAAATTGGCATTTTTCTCCTTAGAGTCTTCATTCAGAAAACACGTGCATTGGAAGTGACACACTCGAGAATATTGCGATCCAACATTTATCCTTAGAGGCTTATCGTAGCTAATCGTAGCGAAAAGGTCCAAGGTGGTACGGACAATAATCCTCACAGAGAGGGGCGTGCATGCGCCCACTAGCTGCTGCTGGGGAAAAAAACACAGTCCAAAGTTAAAATGAAAACTACATTTTGAACTTGTGTTTTTATTGTTTTACTTCTTTCGTGCACGACTGGGTAAAACTGGTCAAATCGCCACATTTATGCAATCTTAGATAAACAGACTCTAAAGTGTAAACTCTTTAACAATGCTTTAACACTGCCCCAGAATATTTTAATATAAGCTTTATGCGAGTATTTGCATAAAGAGACATTTTAGTAAAGTAAATCTCTTGTATGTATGAAAGAAATATGAAAGAGTTCGGACCAATGTAGTCAGCGTGAGTCACTTGTCTGTGTCCGGACTGAGGGATCCCCACTTCATAATAGACTTGGACCAATGAAGGGGCTCCAAACTCACTGACACGGATGGCTCGCATCAACCTACTGTCCGACATGTTCTGGAATCTGAATTACAATCTTAACTGACAGATCCACCAAATGTATTCTGCTGGAGAGACAGTTGTGGGTGCGCAGGACTGATACACTCCAGGCCACCAGGTAGAGTGTACCTTTTGCCTTCTCATACAAATAAAATAAAAACAGCACATATTTAAAACTATTTTTAAATTAAAAAATCGTATTGAGCATATAAATGTACCGTAATAATTTATTATCAAGCGTAGACGCCCAAAATTGCTTACCAAATTATGTGTCATACCATTTGTAAAACCATGAATATGGAAACTTTTGGATCGCAATACCTCTCGTGTGTAGCTGCTAATCCGCGTGTTCTTTGAATGAAGACTTCAAGAAGAAAAATGCCAATTTCAAAATGTATTTAGCAACAGAACCAGTTCAAGATACAAATATTACAGAGCTCCGGGCCAGTTCATAACCCTACAATAACAGAGTCCATTGCCAGGGCATGAAGTCTGACAACTTAACTATCCCTTGGCCCAGTCTTTTATAGAAACAGATTCAAATCATCAATGCTCATACAGTCCAATCCAGTCCTTCTGCTTGGATGACCTCGTCCTCCTCTTCCAGTCCCATTTGATGTTGGTACAGTCCTTCTTCTCCATTGTCTTCCTAGGTGGCCAGATCAAAGTTCACATTCTTCATGCAAATAAGCTTATCAACACCACAATGCTGTCCCGTTTTACAATGGGTGTTTAACACCTCCAGCCTGACTGGCTCCTGAGATCACAATGGTCTAAACAACAATCCTGTCAAAGGAATGTCTCTGATCTTTATTACACTTGCTAAAAATTCTGCCATACCTAACTTCTAAAGTACTTCTAAGAGAAGACAGGAACATATGGTAGAACACATAATAACAAGATAAAGACAATTCTCTTCAATCCCCCTTTTGGCCCAGCCTAAGCTAGGAAAATACAAACAATTCATTGACCGCTCCCTTTGATGTAATCAAAAATAATAGAAGTTTAATCATGGTGCCGTCTTCTTTAGACGTTCCTGGATCTGTCCAAGCGTTCTCTGTGGATTATCTGCTGGGTTACATTGATTCCAGTGATACCAGAGTTAGGGTCAAGGTGTTAGGGTGTTAGTATGTTAGGGTTATGGTTAGCATGTAAGGTCCGCTCTGCAACTTCAAAGGGACCAGTCCACCTGGGCTCTGACCACTTTTGCTTGATGAAGGACCCACTCAGCTGTGTGTGGAATTCCTGGATCCTCACTGACTGTGGTTACAAAGGTCGCCTGTTGGGAGAAAACTGAGAGAGTCGTTTTTAGTTGAACAAAATAAGATTTATATTTCATAAAAGTGCTGGGCTGGTCTCTGGATTTTCTGCTCCAGGTCCTGGAAAGGGGACACCTCTCTCGAGCTCAAAGGGGGTGAATCCTGTCCGGGAGCTAACGGAGCTTCTTACTGACATCAAGGCTATTGGAAGCGCCTGTGTCCATTTCATTCCACTGTGAGCACATATCTTGCCAATTTTGCTCTTCACTGTTTGGTTCATTCTTTCTACCTTCCCTTGTGATTGTGGATGATAGACGGTGCCAAATGCATGTTTAAGGCCTAATGCCTTTTCTACTTCCTGTAAATCTTTATTTTTAAAATGAGTTCCATTATCAGACCTCATTTGTTTGGGGAAACCATGTGTCGAATTAATCAAAAAATTTAATAACACTTTTTGTGTCAGGGACCAGATAAGGACCCAAACGCGACACACGAGTTTGGCTGAACACCGCTTTATTGTCGGACACAGACAACAGACAGGATTCACCGGGTAGCGAGCAGAACAGAATAGTCGGGGACAGGCAAGGTCGAAATTGGGCAGAAGGCAGACGGAGTTTACAGGGGAGCAGGCTATACAGAATGGTCAGAAACAGTCAAGGTCGGAACCGGGCAAACAGGAAAACGCTGGAAAGTCATCGGGAATGAATAGCATTCTGGCAGAGAGCAGGTGTGTCTCCAGGGTTTAAGATGAGCTCTCATTAGAGTCCTGATGTACAACAGATGTGCAGGGTGAAGCGGCTCACAGGCATGATTGCCCGCAGCTGTGACAGAGCCCCCCCCCCTCAGGGGCGTCTCCCGACGTCCCCAAAGAAAGTCCAGGGTCGCCCTCCTGGGAACGGTGGGGGTCAGAATTCCTGCGAGCCTGACGACTCCAACCCACGGTCCTCGTCCTCCGCCTCCACGTCTGGCACGACCCACTCTCCTGGGTTGTGAAGGGTGATCCGGGTGTCTGCCGTGGAAGTCACGAATTAGCTCCTTGTCCAGGATGTGACTGCCGGTACCCAGGACCTCTCCTCAGGTCCATAACCCTCCCAGTCGACCAGGTACTGGAGACCCCTGCCGCGGGGTCTGGAGCGCAGGAGCCGACTGATGGTGTACGCCGGACCCTCATCCACTAGCAACGGGGAAGGTGGGGCCGGGCGATCTGGGACCAAGGGGCTCTCGTGGGCAGGCTTAATCCGAGAAACGTGGAAGGTAGGGTGCACGCGCATTGACCGGGGAAGCCGGGCTGACTGCCACCGGGCTGATGACTCTGACGATGGGAAATGGTCCCACGAACTGCGGGGCCATTTTCCTGGATTCACCCCAAAGAGGCAGGTCCCCCGTAGATAGCCACACGCGTCCTACTCTGTATCTGGGGGGTGGGGTCCGGTGCCGGTTGGCTGCCGCCTCGTACCGGGCGCCCGCCCTCAGAAGATTGGCCCGAGCCTGGGCCCACGTCCGCCTGCAGCGGCGGGCATAAGCTGCTGCAGAGGGACAAGACACTTCGCCTGCTTGTGCCGGGAACAGAAGGGGTTGATATCCAAAAACACACTGGAACGGCGACATTCCCTTCACCGAACTGATCAGGGAGTTGTGGGCATACTCGACCCAGCCCAGAAAGGTCGACCATGTGGCCGGGTCCCGTGTCACCATGCACCGGAGGGCCATCTCCAGGTCCTGATTTATCCTCTCTGTCTGGCCGTTGGTCTGCGGGTGGAATCCTAAGGACAGACAGGCGGTGGCTCCCAGATGCCCGCAGAACTCTTTCCAAAAGACAGAGGCAAACTGTGGGCCCCTGTCTGACACCACACTCTCCGGTAATTCGTAAAGCCGAAAAATGTGCTGGATCACAAGCTGGGCCGTCTCCTTTGCCGACGGCAGCTTAGGCAGGGGCACGAAGTGAGCCATCTTACCGAACCTGTCGGTGATGGTCAGAATGACAGTGTTCCCTGCAGACTGGGCCAGCCCGGTGAAGAAGTCCAGGGCGATGTGTGTCCAGGGTTGACGAGGAACCGGCAGAGGTTGCAGTAGCCCGGCAGGTGCTCGGCGTGGTTGTTTCTGCGTTGACGAACTCCTGGACATCATTCCCCAGGGAAGGCCACCAAAACCTCTGCTTCAGCAGACCCGCTGTCAGATGTGCTCCCGGATGGCAGGCCAGTCGAGAAGCGTGGGCCCACTCCAGGACCTCAGCCCTGAGAGAGTCAGGCACGAAGAGCCGGTCGTTGGGGCAGGCGCTAGGCCCAGGTTGATTGACAGCCGCCCTCCGGACTCTCTCCTCGATCCCCCAGGTTACTGCTGCCACGATGCATGAGGCGGGAAGAATGTTCTCCAAGGTCCTCCCCAGGCCTTCGTCCTCCTTCCCCGCGAACTGTCGAGAGAGGGCGTCTGCCTTGCCGTTGCGGGACCCTGGGCGGTAGGAAAGGGTAAAGTCAAACCGGGTAAAAAACAGTGACCACCGAGCCTGCCAGGAGTTCAGCCTCTTGGCTGTTCGAATGTATTCCAGGTTGTGGTGGTCTGTCCACACGATGAAAGGCAGCGTAGCACCCTCCAGCCAGTGCCGCCATTCCTCCAGTGCCAAATTGACGGCGAGCAGCTCCCGATTTCCCACGTCGTAATTCCTTTCCGCTGGCGTCAAGCGGCGGGAGAAGAACGCGCACGGGTGCAGCTTCTGGTCCTCCTGAGCCCTCTGTGACAGCACCGCTCCCACCCCCATGTCGGAGGTGTCCACCTCGACCACGAACTGGCTGCTAGGGTCTAACAGTTGCAGGATGGGGCAGTCGTGAACCGCTTCTTGAGCTCCCAGAAGGCTGCTTCCGCCTCTGGGGTCCAAGCAAACCCCGTCTTGGTGCTGGTAAGCGCCGTGAGTGGCCCTGCAGCGGAGCTATAATTCCGAATGAAGCGCCGGTAGAAATTAGCGAACCCCAGGAATCGCTGCAGCTGCTTGTGGGACTCGGGGCGTGGCCAGTCCGCGACTGCTGAGACCTTCCCTGGCTCCATCTGGATGCTCCCCGGCGCAATGATGAATCTGAGGAAGGACACTGATGGGGCGTGAAACTGGCACTTCTTGGCTTTAACAAACAGCTGGTTGTCCAGTAGCCACTGCAGTACTGCCCGCACATGTCGCACGTGATACTTGTGCCCCTTAGAAAAGATTAAGATGTCGTCCAGGTACACAAAGACAAACCGATCTAACATGTCCCGAAGAACATCATTAATTAAGGCCTGAAAGACGGCCGGTGCGTTGGTTAATCCAAAGGGCGTTACCAGATACTCGTAGTGGCCATCTGGGGTGTTGAACGCCGTGTTCCACTCGTCGCCCTCCCGAATGCGAACCAAGTGGTAGGCATTCCGTAAATCCAATTTTGTGAAGACAGTGGCCCCCTGGAGCACTTCAAAAGCAGAGGCGACAAGAGGCAGCGGGTACCGGTTCTTCACGGTAATTTCGTTGAGGCCCCGGTAGTCGATGCAGGGTCGCAGAGACTTATCTTTTTTCTCCACAAAGAAGAACCTCGCACCTGCGGGAGAGGAGGACGGCCGGATCAGCCCGGCAGACAGAGAACTGGAGATGTACTTCTCCATGGCCCTTCGCTCCGGTTCAGATAGGGAGTAGAGTCTTCCCTTGGGTGGTGCGGTGCCTGGGAGGAGGTCAATTGCGCAGTCGTATGGTTGGTGCGGTGGAAGGGAGGTCGCCTGGGCTTTTCCTAACACCTCGGTGAGGTCATGGTACTGCTCTGGAACCCCGACCAGATCTGGGGGCGTAACGTCAGGAGCCAAGGTCCCCCTCAGGGCTGGCGCTAGACAGGACCGGTGACAGTCTGCTCCCCACTCCAGGATCTCCCCTGTCTCCCAGTTGAGTTGTGGGTTGTGACAGCAGAGCCACAGGTAGCCCAAGACCAAGGGGAAGTGCGTCCCCTCCAGGATGTGGAAGCGTATCTCCTCCCGGTGATTGCCCTGAAGCAGCATCGTCACCGGGCCCGTCTGGTGATGGATGTTCCCCAGGTGATGCCCGTCCAACGCTTGGGCTGGGATGGTGGATGCCAGTGGTTCGTGGCCAAGACCCAGCTGCCGAGCCACTTCTCCGCTGATCAGGCAGGCGTCAGCCCCAGAATCAACAAGGGCAGCTAGGTCCTGTGGTCCCCCAGGAAGTAGAAAGCAAACTTGGAGTGAAAGGCGGGGTCGTTGAGGGGAAGCAGAAATAGGACTCACCACTATTCCCCCCATTACTGGTGAGTCTGGGCTTTTACTGGACAGGTCGCCACGAAATGACCTTGCCCACCGCAGTAGAGGCACAAGTTGAACAGACTGCCGCCTGCGCGCCTCCCCTGTGAGCGACGTGCGTGGGTTCCTCCTCGCTGAAAGATGTTGCAGGCTGAGGAGGAAGCGCCCGCTGGTTCGCCTCCGTGGCGCGTTTCGTCTCCGCGGCGGCAGCCGCCACCGCCTCCTTGTGCAGCTGAATGATTCCTTCAATCCGTTCCAGTCAGTCCAGCTGGGACAGGTTGTGCGCTGGGTTAATTACTGGCCAGATCTGGCGACACACGAGTTTGGCTGAACACCGCTTTATTGTCGGACACAGACAACAGAGAGGATTCACCGGGGAGCGAGCAGAACAGAATAGTCGGGGACAGGCAAGGTCGAGATCGGGCAGAAGGCAGACGGAGTTTACAGGGGAGCAGGCTAAACAGAATGGTCAGGACCAGGCAAGGTCGGAACCGGGCAAACAGGAAAACACTGGAAAGTCATCGGGAACGAATAGCGTTCTGGCAGAGAGCAGGTGTGTCTTGATGAGCGCTCATTAGAGTCCTGATGTACAACAGGTGTGCAGGGCGAAGCGGCTCACGGGCATGTTTGCCCGCAGCTGTGACATTTTTGCATCTTCTGCTTCTACGGGAACCGCCTCTGGCCAGCCAGTGTATGCATCCACTGCCACCAAGAGGTATCGGAACCCATTGACTCTGCCTATCATGTCAGTAAAATCTATAATCTTTCTTGCCCTGCCATGGGGGCAACTGCAAACTTTCCCTCATGTGGTCGAATTGTTGATTTTAAATTAAAGTGTGTGCATATTGAACATTCTCTGATATAATTTTCTACAATGGCTGTCAGGAATGGATGCCACCAATGTGTTAAATACCGCATCATTTGTGGTCTCCCGCAGTGTGTCAGGCCGTGGGCCTCTTCCAGAACGGCATCTACCAGACCGGGCGGGAGAACAGGTCTTCCGTCTGGGCCCCGCCAGATTCCTTCAACTTTAACAGCCCCCCTTTCCTTCCAAACTGTTTTTTCATGTGGAGAAGCTTCTTCTTGATCAGAACCAAGTCTTTCCCTATCGTATCTTGGAAGGATTTCATGAACTTTTCTCTACCAACAACAAATTGTAACTTGGTTTATAACCTGCCGCCTTCTTTGCTGCCTGATCTGCCACCTCATTACCTTTTCCCTCTAAAGAGTTCTCATTGCTGTGACCTTGGCATTTTACAACTGCAACCTCTGCTGGTTCCACGAGTGCCTGTGGCAATTGCCTCATCTCTGCTTCATGTTTTATAGGAGAGCCTGATGCTGTGTTAAACCCTGCCCGCAATCATTGACAAAGTTCTAACTGTATAGCTCCCACTACATATGCTGAATCTGTATAAATAGTGACTTTCTTTCCCTTTGATATTTCGCTCTAATAACTGCCCTCAATTCTGCAATTTGTGCTGATTCTTTACCTGTTATCTTTCCTGTTTCCACTTTCTCAAAACCTTATTCTAACTTTCTAACTATTGCATAGGCAGCATTCAGCCCTTCCTGTGGGTGAAACAACAGCCGTCTGTGAATAGTATTTCATCTGGATCCTTTAACGGCGCCGCCTTAAGATCTAATCTGATTTTTTCATCTTTCTTCACTTTCTCCTCACATCTGTGTGGTTCACCCTCTCCCATACCATCTGCCATATTGATCCCTTCATGTGTGTATGTTATGTGTGGTGCAGTTAAAATCTTGTCCATCCTGGTCTGTCTAAGTGAGGTCATGGTGAATGCTGCTGAGCAAACCAGTGATACCAAACTATGTGTTGTAAGAACTATCAGAACATGACCCATCACTAAATGTGCTGTGTTTTGTAAAAGTTTTGCAACCCCTGCTACATGCCTTACACATGGTGGCTGCCTGTTTTCAATGGGGTCCAGCATTATACTTGCATACATTAATACTTTCCTTTCACCCCATTTTTTCTGAAAGAGAACATCATTTACTGTATGTTCTCCTTCAGAAACATCCAAAAAGAAAGTACCGTAGTTTCACGACTATAAGGCACACCTAAAAGCCTAGAATTTTCTAAAAAATCGACGGTGCGCCTTTTAACCCAGTGCGCCTTTTGTATGGATTATGGTAATATTGGTTAATTGCGGCTACCGTAGTCAGTAGGCGTGGCCGAAGTAACAACAGTAAGAGAGATAAATAGGAATTCTAGTTCAGTCCGAAACCATTTCTGTCTAATAACTCCAAAATGGCTCCTTGCAAGAGACACGCTTACGACGCAGAGTTCAAACTGAAGGCTATCAGTCACGCAGTTGAACACGGAAATAGAGCAGCGGCAAGAGAATTTAACGTGAACGAATCAATGGTGCGGAAGTGAAGGAAGCAACAAGACGACCTGTGCCAGGTAAAGAAGACTCAACGGAGCTTCCAAGGAAACAAAGCAAGAAGTGGATTAACAAAGGAACTCCAGCCGCTAGATATTGGTGTCAACAGGGCATTCAAAGCTAGACTGCGAACTGCGTGGGAGCGGTGGATGACGGAAGGCGAACTCACGTTCACCAAGACGGGGAGACAGCGCCGAGCAGCATACGCCACTATCTGCCAGTGGATCGTAAATGCCTGGGCTGATATATCAGTCTTGACCATAGTCCGAGCTTTCAGGAAGGCAGGGATTGTCACTGAAATGCCAGACAACACCAGCGACACTGACCCTGATGACGACTTTGACGAGACGGAGCCGGCCATGTTGGATGCCGTATTCGCACAACTGTTCAATTCGGACACCGAAGAAGAAGAATTCGAGGGATTCCTAGATGAGGAATGAACTGATAAAGTGAGCTTTACGTGTTTCTTTTGTGTGTTTACAACCTAACAAGGCTGGTCATACTGTGAATATGGACATTACCGTTTGAACAACATTGTTATATTGCTATTGTTATATTGCTATTGCTATTGCTATTGCACTACTTCGAGAGTTCAAGTTACCGTATATTGTGTTTGCACTAACGTTTGATTTACCGCAACGGTACTACGTGATAAAAATGTTGCACTAAATCGAAGATTTATTAAACTCCACTATCCACTTGTCATAAAAATGCTGCACTGCCTGTTATAACTCGCTGTTATTAAACAAAACTGTGTTACGCGAAAACACTACGTCACTCTGGAAAAATAATAAAACAGCTGCTTATTCATTTTGGGAGTGAATGGAGTTGTGAGAACGCCGGTTTGTATTCTATTAATAAAGTTTGACTGACTTATCTGACTGTTTCATTGACATTCCTTTTTAGCGCAGCTCGATCTAGTGAAACCACAGGCACTACGCAGTTTCTATGCTATGCGCCTTATAACACGGCCGAGCAGCATACACCACTATCTGCCAGTGGATCGTAAATGCCTGTGTGGCAGGGCGTGGCCTGCCCTCCGAACAGGTGTCCTATGGAGGTAGTGCCTTAATTGGTGGGTGGGGAGAAAAGGTTTATATAAGGCACTGCCTCCAGCTGACTTTAGTTGATTTCCCCTTTCGACGAAGGTGTGGTGTGGTGCAGCTTATCTGGGCTGTTCGACCAACTGAACCTGTCCCAGAATGAGCATGCTGTCTGGCAGCGCCAAGAAGGTTGGTGCTTCCTTCCGTCTAGAGCGCTTTGCCGTAAGGGCGCGCGCGCTAGTTTGCACTGGGCAGTTGGCTGCCGGCTGGTGTCAGTGGGTCGCGATGCCCCAGCGGGAACCCCTCATGGAGTGGTGGCGCCACCAAATATAGTCGGCACAGATTACCTCGCTTACTGGACCCACTGCTGCTTTGGCTCGGTCCTTTGGTTCGGGATTCTCTCTCGCTCTCTCTCTCTCCCCTCGCTCCCCCTTGCTCGGAGAAACGGCGCTGAGACGTGGTGGTGCCGCCGAGGCGACCACGGAGCTATTGCTCTCAATTTTTAGACTCTTAACAGTGTTTTAATTGTTCTCTTTTCTTTGTGGACAGGTGCTGCGGGCCACGGCGGGGACCCAACCCCTGGTGGAGGGCGTTTTCCTCACCCCTCGTGTGTAGTTTTGGTTGCAGTAGCATGGGTGTTTTTTAGTTTGGTTATCTCCCCTAATTGAGTTTCACCTGCCGGTGGGGCCCCGGCCCTGTCCCACCCCCTTTTGTTTGATTTTTGTACAGCCGAGCTATTTCGGTGTTGAGTTGTATTTAATAAAATTGTACTGCCTAACCCTCAATCCTGTCTCTGCCTCTGGAACCGAACCGTATCTGCGCGTGCCTGTTTCCGGTTAATTCCTGGGGTGAAATTCCCCAGGTGGCGTTGTCATTCACCGTTCCACCTCTCTCCACCCCGCCACACCTGGGCTGATATATCAGTCTCGACCATAGTCCGAGCTTTCAGGAAGGCAGGGATTGTCACTGAAATGCCAGACAACACCAGCGTGTATGAAAATAGTTCTAAAATAGGTCGTTAATTGAAGATGCGCCCTATAATACGGTGCGCCTTATGGTTGTGAAAATACGGTATCCTTATAATCCGGAACTACCAAATGTGCAGCTGTTGTGAGTGCCTGTTTAAGTTGTGTGCATTATCTTGTAACTCTTTTCTGAAAGAGAATATAACAAGCCAGGAATCTGAGTTGAGGTCCAATCTGTGACACTCTTTAACCTTTTTATCATAGGACCAAGGTCCTTTGCCTGATGTTCAGCATGGATGGCAAGGGTAACGTGGGGACACGCTTCCTCAGCCATCTCATGCCACTCATTTTTTTCGGCAGTAAGGTCAACCTGTGCAGCCACACCCTCAGGCCCAACACACAAACACAGTGATGTAATCATCCAGAAATTTCCCTGTAACTTTTCTCTAAACGCATCCTGATACACCTCATTATTCTCACGGTCATAAAATAGGATGACATGATAGGGATCAACTGGCAGGGCAAAAGGACTTAGCATCGACAGTCAGGGCCTCCAGCTCTGAAACAATGCCACAACACTGACACCAGGTGAGGTCTCAGGCTCAAGATCTCCCCAATAAATGTCCACCCACACCCCCTGTTCTGGAGAGGGTGTCGGACTCATCAGCATTTGTCCCTTCACACCTTGGTGTGAAATACAGCAGTTCAGTTTCAGTTCATTTGGAAATTGCACCACAAGACTTTTGTCTCCGCACAGAATAGCTGCTCCTGTCCTCACAAGGAGATCTTGTCCCAACAGGTTGATAGGGCAATGTGGTGAAATCACAAAGGGGTGATACAGTCTGTCCAGCAAAATGAGTCACTAATGGTACAGAAAATGGCAGTCTCTCCGGTCTCCCTAAGAACCCCACAGGCTCGACGGTGTCAGATGAGATCAGCTCCGGTGATAAATTCCATGAGGTAATGGAACACTACCTGGTACCTCCGGATAGTTGTGATATGGACAGTCCCTTTGCCAATGACCATAACCTTTGCAATGCGTGACACTGATCTCATACCCACCTATCAAGCCGTATCCCTGCTCGCCGCATCTCTCACACATGCTTTCCCTAGGACTGACCCAATACAGGTTTATCGGAGCAAAATCTTGTTGCGGACCTAATGGATCTGGCTGCACCTGCCGAGGAAACTGCTGAACCATCTGTTTCTCTTCCTTTCATTTATCATTGAGGTTTTTCCGTGCCTCATCTAACTGCATTTTTAGGAGCTGTTCCTGCGCTGTCACCACCCCCTCTTTCTTTCCCTGTTGTTTAATTTTAAGGCTCTGGATGTTGTAGGGCTGTCCTGGTTGACACGCCTCTGCAACATTGCGTGGACATCGGGGGCAGTGCCCTTGGACTGGCAGACTGGGGTGGTGGTCCCTATTTTTAAGAGTGGGGACCAGAGGGTGTGTTCCAACTATAGGGGGATCACACTCCTCAGCCTCCCTGGGAAAGTCTATGCCAGGGTGCTGGAAAAGAGGATTAGACTTGTGAGGGTGAAGTTTTGATCACCTGCGCTGTTCGTTCACCAGACTCAGAGTAACCACGCAAACAACAGGAGTTCCTTGCATGGGAGAGCTGAGCAGCAGTTCAAGCTTCCTCTGTCAACTCCGTTCGTCTGCTGCTCGCTCACCTCTTTTATTTGGTGCACACAGGATTTATGTCAACCTGACCTCACGATTCCTTCTCTTCCTATCTTCACGACTTCCTCGTGTCCTTGAACATGGTACCTCTCAGTGCTGGGTACACAACAGCTCCAATACTTTATTCAAACACTCATACATTCCTTTTCTTAAACTTCCTTAAACACTCTAAATCTACTCATCCAAGCATTTAAACGATAATAGTAATAACAACAATAATTCTTCTCACAGACTGATAGTTGAACCTCTGCTCGAGGAGGAACAATGCGGGTTTCGCCCCGGTCATGGAACCACGGATCACCTCTTTACCCTTGCTGGGGTGCTTGAGGGAAGTTGGGAGTTTGCCCAACCAGTCCACATGTGTCTTGTGGACTTGGAAAAGGCTTATGACCGGGTCCCCAGGAGCATCCTGTGGGGGGTGCTCTGGGAGTATGGGGTGGAAGGTCCCTTGGTAATGTTCTCAGCCTCCGCAAGGAGGAAGGCTTTCCTCAGCAGCTTTGGGGACGGCAGCTCTCTTCAAGGTGGGGGCAATTGAAACCTCAGGCTGAAACTCTCTAAAATAAGAGTAATATTTTCAAAATGACATAAATTGGTGAAGGGGAGGGTGGCATACACATCAGCACAAGGTTCAATTTTAGACTTTGTCTGCAGATTTTAATTTTTTTTTAAAAAAATCTGAAATCTCACTTGTGATCTTTCCAGGTTTAGTGTACTGTGTGAGCAGAGTGGTGTACAGGAAGCGGCCAATGGCATGCTCCTCTGAGTCTTTGGCTGCTTTTCTGCATGCGTTACAGGCCAGGACCTCGGTCAGCATGGAGTACCAACCAGACGCGTGGCAGATCTGTCTGACTGTATGAGAATAACCGCAACGGTACAGAAAAGCGCCCTTGTTTTCCCGCGCCAGGCACGCAGCTCTGGGACACCGCAGGCAACGCCACACACCTACTTTCATCCTCTTTCAGCCACTCAACGTCAGCCTGTGGGAGCCCATTGGGAGCAGAATCCATTTTGTGCCATCCCTCATATGTCACCTAATAAGAAAACACACGACTTTATCCACTAGTCACTGAATACTCAAACTTGAGCTTGTTTTTAATGGATTACCTGCAGTTGTGCTCTGATGGGCTGACTTACCTCAATCCAAATTTTCGCAGGTCGATTTCCGATTCCCGACGCCCTTACGCGTGGCCCTCTTATTTGGCCCGGAGGATCGGGGGCCCGCCTTCCGCCTTTGGGACCAATCGGAAGGCTTCTCCGTCTACACCTCGCCTCACAGGTGTAGACTCCGGACAAATCAGAGGGCTCGGCTGTCTACATTCTGCCGACAAGTGTAGACTCCGAGCCAATCACGAGCCAAGACCGCCCCCAGTCTACAGTCCACATTGCACTCCGCTCCAAAGGAGATTACTGAGCCAACCTATAATAGGTCACATGGTGGTGAATCACCAGATGGTGTGAACTTTTGGATTTTTGGCGAAAAAAAAAAAATTGACAGCATTGTATGTGGGTGACAGGAAGTGCATTAGTCCACCACCTCTTTTTAAGGATTGTTTTTCCAACTTAACATGGATGGCTTCTTTGACACCACTCTCAAACCAGTGATCTTCTATGAACAGTACCCTTATTTGACTGTCCTCAAAGAAGTGCCTGGTTTCCTTTAGGTATGGCTGTGTAGCTGAGTCCTGCTGATAAAAAAAAATTCAAATTCATATGATCTAAACTCAAACAGCCCACATTCTACTTACAATCAATGTGTGGCAAAAACTATATGATCATCACCCAAAATGAGTAACAAATTATTTCGAAGAACCCAATTCTGTCAAAATTCAGCTCCTAATTGCAACAATTGTTGAGACCAGAGAGGTGTAAATCCAAAAGAAAAGTGCTTTTTAATTCCAAATTACGGCTCCAATACTAACAACACAATCATCAATAGCAAAGAGTAAACTATAAGTAATGGCTTTAAGGAACACTTAGAAAAGGACAGAACAGAAGCATAGACTGTCAGCACGGCAAGCAGCCGAGAGAAAAAGCAAGATTTTTATTTTTCAAAAACTCAATTTAATTTGTTATGACAAAAAACAAAAACATGATCCAGACAAAAAGAGAACAACAGTCGGTTGATGAGACCTCCAAAGACCAGCTCCTCCTCCTCCACCAGACACCGTTCATCTTTGAGGCACCATGTGCTCTTAAACTCCTCAATATTGTTCGTTGCTCAGTAAAAATTAAAGTCCATTTTTATTCGAGCTTTGACCATCCTAGAGAAGACAGTCTGAAGATCACAGTCCAGAGATCCGCCTATCTTGTTTCTCCTGCTAACGTAGACGGTCAGTTTTGCCTGACCTATAAGGAAGTTCCGCAGCTTGCACTTAGCTTTCTCTCTCCTGTTGTATCTGAAACCCAGAATAAAGACAGTTTGTGAGAAGGCTTCACCACGCAGGGAGAACATCTGACTGAGCAGCAAGAACAGCACAGAGAGGCGACCACACTCGGAGAAACAGTGGAACATGTCTCTCTGTGGTCACAGAATGGCCACTCAGCACTGATGTTCGGGTTGATATTCGATAAAAACCCGTTGAGTACAAAGGCCCTCCTACTACGAAGGATCCTCCATTGTAGGTCCCTGCCCCTCCGGGTGAGAAGTGGCTTGTACAGGGACCTCCACTCTGGCCTCTGAGTCTCTGTGAGGGCCAGTTGCATTCTCCATTTGGTGTCGAACCGGGCTGTTAGGGTGCGTTGGTTTAGAAACTTGACCAGTGTGTTGTACATAAGCTTCCCTGTCAAGGAGCTTAAGTCAACAACTTGCTCGTTTTTCAAGAGCAATTGTGAGTCAGGAACATTCCCCAACACAGGTGTTAACCTCACATCTGGAAAAGGGTCATCATGATTGGCTGGTTTCCGTCCTTTGCAGAACTCGCTTATCAGCTCCAGCTCACTGGCTGCCAGTTGATGTCTCCACCCCCCCAGCAGCTGGTTCAGGACCCTCACTGACCTTACGCCTGTGTGCCAAGCCAGTGCTGCTGCATTGTCCAACCAGGGGCCACACACATTCACCAACTGCCTCAGTGTCAATACACCAGCACGCATTTTCTGGTCCAGTTGTGGTCCTGCCTCACACCTGAAACGGACCCCATAGATCACCGGCTCCTCCAGAAGAATATGGGTGCTGCCAACCCCAGTCCACTACATCGCCTCAACACAGCTAGAGCCACAGGTCTCCAGACCAGATCCGATGGACCGCACAGCAGTCTTTGGACAAACCGGAACCTGAATGTCGCTCCTCTGCTCTTCAGGTGGACCAAGCCAAGTTCTCCTTCCTCCCTCAGCAGAAAAAGGACACTCTGTGATATCCAGTGCAGACGGTCCCAGAAGAAATCCACCATGACCGCCTGTATCCTGGACAGCAGGTTTGGGGGCGGGTCCACACATGCCAGGTGGTGCCACAGCATAGATGACACCAGATTATTAATGACTAGAACCTGGCCTTTTAAAGACATCCTTGGAAGAAGCCATTTACCTCTCTTCAGCCTCCCTTTCAACTTTTTCCAAAACCCCCTCCCAATTCTTGGCCATAAAAGCTTCATCACCAAGGTGGATACCCAAGTACTTTAACCCCACCTGTCCTCCAGGAGAGTCCCCCGGTAATGTTAGCTGCTTACACCGTTCTCAACCCACTGCCAAGGCTTCACATTTGTTCCAGTTAACCTTTGCTGATGACAGTTTGTTAAAACTAGTGACAATTCTACAGAGGTTAGCAATGTCGTTCTGGCCTCAGACAGCCTGAAATGGTGAAACCTGATAGCTGTGCTCTCAGTTTCCAGAGGAGTGGCTCAATAGACAGAGCGTAGAGCATCCCTGACATTGAGCAGCCCTGCCCGATCCCCCTTTGGACAATAAAAGGAGCACTCAGGCCACTGTTGATCTTCAGCACACTCTCAATGCCCTGGTACAAGACCTGGATCCTGGCTATGAAGCCTGGGCTGAAACCAAAGGCTCACAGCGTCCACCACAGGTAATCGTGTTCAACCCTGTCAAAAGCCTTTTCTTGGTCCAGAGGAATCAGACCAAGCTCACAACCCAATGAACCATAGAGGTCCAAAATATCTCGAATTGATGTAACATTGTCAGAGATTAACCTGCTGAGCACACAGTACATCTGGTCCTCATGGATCACCCTCTCCATCAACTTTTTCAGCCGAGTTGCTTGCAATCGGTGCATAGTAAGGTCACTGGGCGCCAGTTCTTTATGTCCCGCAGGTCCCCTTTCTTTGGGAGGAGTGTAAGGACGGCTCTCCTGCAGCTCAGTGGCAGCCAACCTTGGCTCAGACTGTCCCTGAGGACACACAGTAGGTCCTCACCAAGAACAGGCCAGAAGGCCCTGTAAAACTCTGCTGGAAGCCCATCAATGCCTGGAGCTTTCCCACCAGCCAGGCCATACAATGCTGCTGTCAGTTCCTCAGCGGACAGGGGAGCATCCAGCTCCCTGTTGTGTTCTTCACTCACCTGGTGTAGACCGTTCAGGAAGAACTGCTCCACCTCAGGCTCCTCCCGGCATTCCTTCCTGTACAGATCCTGGTAGTACATCACCGCCCACTGGTGAATCGCAATAGGGTCCTCAAGCACTTGTTTATTGTTGGCCCTCAGGGAGTGCATCATCCTCCTCAGGCCAAAGAAAAAGTTAGAGCAGGCCTGGCCAACCCGCGGCTCCCAAGCCGCATGCGGCTCTTTGCCTGGTTTCATGCGGCTCTAACGTTCATATCAAAGTTTGGGTTTGTGGTTTTTTTTAATGCGCGTGTTCGCTTCGCTTGAGTTCAATACGGTACTTTTGCCAAACGCGCATGCGCATTAGATGAAAATACCGCAAAGTCAGTAGGGACAAGATCTTTTGAGTAAACAATTAGTGTCAAGTTCGCCTTCAAAATCGCAGGGAAAAAATGCACAGCCAAACGAGAAAACCTGCACGAAAGCTTCGTGACTCGGTTCCGTGATCTACAACTGAAAAGGCCACAGATTGCATTCCTCGTTGCCCCTTTTAATGTGGAACCGCACTGTTTGAAAGCCCCGCTAGTCACAGATGAGGCTGCAGCTGAGTTGGAGATTATCGATCTTTGTGAGGAGGACCAACTGAAACCTGCTTTAAGGGAAGGGGCCTGTTTTGGCTGAGTTCTGGAAAAGTGTGCCAAGTGTGACTTAGTTGAATTGAGAGTTTGTGTGTGTGAGACAGTGCACACAATGTTCATTGTTGAAAATGACTGGCCCGTGGTCTGTAGAAGTCAAATTCTGTCATTATCATGTTGGTGTGTGACATTTACAATAAATCTGGCTAAGCAGAGGTCTGTGTGTGAGGAAGGGATGAGGTGATGTTCATGTGTGCCCATGTGTATGATGTGGCTCGTTGCGGTAACACAGTAAAAACTGTGGCTCTTAGGCTCGGACTGGTTGGCCACCCCGGAGTTAGAGGGAGCATCCATCTGCGCGATGTGTTGGAACCTTGAGCGGACCAGAGCACCCTGAGCAGCCACACCCAGCAGGTCAGCTAAAACTGATGATCTAGCCTTGAGAACTGAATATGGTCTCTTCTTCCTGTGTTAAAGTGCCAATATGCACATTTTGCATTTTTATATAAACAACACAACTCACAATAGCATGATCAGAGAAACCAACCAGGCTGATAGACACCCTCTTAACTATATTTATATGGTGCCTAAAAAATAGAGTCAATCCAACCTTGCCAGTGAGAGCTGGTTCTCTCTGGAGTGGGTCCAGGTGAATTGTCTCTGAGCCGGATGGAAATACCGCTACACGTCAGACAGCTCACGAGCCTGCACCAGCTTTGTGAGGGTACTTTTGGATGGCATGTGAGATTCAGGGTGATTCCTGTCCAGCAGGGGGTTCTTTGTGCAATTAAAATCTCCACCCAGGAACAGGAACTCATCATTGTTGCAACTGGCGACAACGTTCTCTACCTCATTTAACAAAACCAGCCTGTCCAACCCAGCAGTGGGAGCATACACATTCACAAAAACAAGCTTAACATTTTCAAACGCAGTGGTTATTTTTAACAATTGGCCTGGGACAGGTTCCTCTACAGAGGAGGAGAGGACCCCCACCCCCCCACTGTTGCTGCTCCTACGGCTAAGGAACAGCTGCCCCGCCCACTCCCTTCTTCAGTCAGGCTCATTGTCCAGAGTGCTGTGGGTCACCTGAAGAAACTCAGTTTTTTGCTGTTGATGTGTGTGTGAAAACTGAGGTTTTTTTGTGTCCTCCCGAGCACCGTTAATGTTATCATTATCAGTAAAAGTTTCCTGTATGTCCCATGAACTGTTCCTCTCCTGTATGTCCAACAAAGACCTTTTTGTACTTTGTGTGTCCATTGGGGTGCTGTTCATGTCATTTGAGCTGTGTGTGTCCTGTGAGATATGTGAGTGAGGTGAGTTGTGTATATGTAATCCAGGTTACTAAACTTTAAATGATAGCTCAGTTGTTAGAATAAATAAATTCATATTTTATTGCAAAAAATAAATAAATAGGAGCTCAATTAAAATGATCCTACGGAGAAGGGATAGGCAATATTTTTGATTTAAAAATCTTAAGTATGTTAATAAGTAGGTAAAATCAATCCACACAGGTTTGTTTATTAAAGTCTGTTAAAAAGGGCATTTTGTTTAATTTAAGTGTGATGAATGTGCCTTTGTGGAAGTAGAAAAAAAGATGTGCAAGATCCAGGTGACACGAGGAGTTCACGTGATATAATTGACCAATTAGGGTCAGGGTGTACGTGTCGTGGCATGTGCGTTTTTTTTGTCTTCTCTCTCGCGCTACCGGACGGACATCAAGATGGCCGCCTGCTAACTTTTTGCTGCAGATACTATTGGGTTTTTTTTGTCTAAGAGGGCAAGATAATTCACTAATTTTCATCACTGTGGTTTTTGGTGTGGAGAGCGAAACTTTCTTTTTGCCGCGGATTCATTAGTGGACCGTGTATTCTGCCAAAGAAGTGAGGGAACCTGAACCTGGACGGATGAGAGCCATGTTATTTGCAGTTGTGCGAGTGTGTATGTGTACTTGATGCGTGAGCCGCTGGTGAGTAAACTTCGCTGATATTATATATTTCATTTTAAATCTGTTAAAATGTGCATATGGTAAGTTGATAGAGTAAAGAGGCGTTCATTTCATGTATATTGTGTTTAAAAGAAAGTTGTTTATATGAAACTATTTTACTTGCATTACCCTCACTCTGTTTTTATTTGTGAGAGTGAGTGGCGTTAAAAGAAAGGAAATTATAACAGAGGAGTTAAGATTCAGTCAATTTGTTTAATATTAATGTTGAGAAAGGTGTTCAGATAATTTGATGTACGGTAAGGATAGTTGTAAGGAAAATTGGAAGCCAAGGTTGTGATGTATATGGATATATATGTGTGTTTCTGTTCTTCTGAATGAGTCCTGAGTTCAAGGCCTGCAAGAAGATTTTGTCTACTGGGATTTCTCCTGTTCTGTAGAGGTAGAGGGGAGATTCAGTGGTCGTGGCGAGCCACCCAAGAGAGACTGTGATTTGGGGAACCATCTGAGGATTTATTTCTTTCTTTATTAACTTTATCGCTGTTTAATGTTTATATGTGTATTGGCATTTCAGTCTTTTCCCATTTAAGCAATACAATATAAGCAAACTTAACCTTGGTTGTGTGAATCCTTTACTCTCCACTTAATGCACATTGCTGATACCCCTTTCTCCTGTAGCGAATCTAGACTTTTGACCCACTGGCCCACAAAATAATTTATATACTGAAGAATATATCTGTATCTCCCAGTTATTATCATTGCGGTGAGGGCTGAGGCTGGTTACAGAAATTTGGCGAGCCAGCCAGGAGAAAGTGGAGTATCATTGAGTGGCAAGAGTAAAGAGCTAAGTATAATACAATGGATATACTGAAGAATGAAGGGGTAAATGTTCACAACTCAGTTCTTGTTAGTGGGTTAAGTCGAACTGAAGTAGATGAGGAGCTTGAGAGACACCTAGAATGCTATGGCTCCATCCGCAGAGTACTAGTTATTGATGATCCAAAATCAGAATATCATCTATGTTCCATTGTGGAATTTACAAATAGCTCTGCAATGCAAACCCTTAGACCCATGTTGCCAATAGAATGTCAGAGTTCAACTGACGCAAATATTAAGTTCAAGGTACGTCCCTTAGATGGTGTTTACACTAGCACAGCTAGCAGTAGCGCTACCAAGGGATATCTTGAAGAATTGCATGCCATTGCCAGTCAGTGTGGGAGGACATTTGAAAGCGTGCTCCAGGAAGAACTGATGAAGATAAGTACAGGGAGAGGTGTGAACCTCCCCACGGACAGTTATGATGCAACTGGTCAGGAGGTCAAGGGTGTTAAAGCGCCATCGCAGGTCATGCAACAACCTTCTGTTTTGCTTGGCTCTGTCTCACCTGAGATAGTCAGAAGTTTACCAGCTGTGTTCCCACCATCTCCTTCACCCAGACGTGGTCAGAGTGGACTGAGAGGTGACACCCAAGCAGCATCAACGGCAGCTTTGCAAAGGCTTGAAGTCACTACTAGAGGTCCACAAGTAATGTCCTTGACTACCAGCGTGGATGATCAGTTGCAGCTTGCTGCATTGACAGTCGCACCAACACTTGCCATGGCTGCTAATTCGAACGTTAGTAACCAAGGGTCCCTGTCAGACAGGATCAGTGGTAATGGTGACACCACTGCAACAACACATTCAGTGCTTACCATGAATGATGTGAATCCCCCAACTGTGCAACGGGTCGTTGGTCAGCATGTCATGCGAGCTAATGAAGCTATGTCTCCCACGCACTCTTCATTTCGCCTCAGACCCTTCTCTGGGAAGATTCCTCGCCCAAACAGTGAACTTGATTATGATACTTGGAGAGCAAATGTTGACTTACTCTTGACGGATCCTTCGATGTCTGACTTGCACAGAACACGCAAGATCTTAGACAGCTTATTGCCTCCGGCTACTGATGTTATTAAGCATGTTAGCCCTCAGGCTCTGGCATCAGTGTATCTCCAGCTATTAGATTCAGTCTCTGGCTCTGTTGAGGATGGAGATGAGCTGTTGGCCAAGTTTATGGGGACATTGCAGAACAATGAAGAGAAGCCTTCTGACTATCTGAACCGCTTGCAAGTTGCTTTAAGTGCTGTGGTCAGACAATGTGGCATCGCAGAGGGTGAACGAAACCGCTATCTCTTGAAGCAGTTCTGTCGGGGCTGCTGGAATGATGGATTAATTGCTGATCTTCAGCTGGAACGAAGAACTAGTGCGCCGCCCTCCTTTGCTGAACTGGTGCTACTCGTCAGAACAGAGGAAGACAAACAGGCAAGTAAACATAACCGCATGAAAAAAACACCTTCGACTACATAAGCAAAGTCCTCCTGCCCCTAAGGTGAGAGCTGCAGCACAACAGTTAACCACTTGTGGTTGTGCTACACCTGAGAGAGGGGCTACTGAGACTGAAGTCTTGAAGAAACAACTTGATGAGATACAAGCTCAGGTTGCTGTCATGCAGACTGCAGCTCCACGTAAAGCCAAAGTCAGCTGTTCTGATACGACTGAACTCACCACATTAAGAAGAGAGATTGCTGACATTCAGGCACAGATTGCTGATATGAGGAAAGCAGCTCACAAACCTAAGAGTGACCACCTAGAAATGACGGAGATTAAGGCATTGAGACATCAGCTTGCCCTTCTTCAAGCACAGGTGCTCCCACCTCAAGCCCAGAGTTATCAGATGTCATCACCTGAATTCTCAAGAAATTCCTCTGTAACCGCTCGACACGAGTCTCCCTACAAGAGAGTGAGTAGACAGTCCAGTTCAGGGCCAACAGAGAACAGCAGGCCCCGCCCATGGTACTGTTTCCGCTGCGGCGAAGACGCTCACCTTGCAATCAATTGTGGGAGTGAACCAAACCCCTTCTGGTTGAGGAAAAGAGATGACTGCTTAGAGAGAAACAAGGGCAATGGGATCAGCAGAACGGCGACAATGGCATCCAGCAGTTAAACTGCTAGCAGCCCCTGTTGCAGGGCAAACAGGGACTAAAAGATTGATCAAGTGCCCTAGAAAAACAAAGACAGTTGCAAGCAAGTGTGGTAATGCCAATACCACTTCCACCGCTCTGCCACCAAAGCTGGTTGGAACAAAATGCACTGCTCAAGTCACCATTGAAGGCCACAAAGTCAACTGTCTGCTAGATACAGGATCTCAGGTCACCACCATTCCGCTGTCATTCCTCCAGACTCACCTGCCCCATCATTCCTTGAAATCCTTGGAAGAACTTTTGGATGTAGAGCTGCAAATAGAAGGAGCCAATAGAGAAGCTGTGCCCTACCTTGGGTACATAGAACTCAACCTGACATTTCCAGAGGAGTTCCTGGGCAAAGAGACTGAAGTCCCTACATTAGTGTTGGTTGTTCCTGATGTGAACACTGTGCCCCAAATCCTCATTGGCACCAATTCATTGGATGTCCTTTATTCCAACTATGTTGAAATACATGATTGTCACCCTCAGTCGTTCCTTTATGGCTACAGAGTGGTTTTGAAAGTCCTTGAAGTACGGCAAACGCAGGCAAGCACTGGGGCATTTGGGCTGATAAAGGCACAAAGCTACACTCCAGAAGTGGTGCCTGCAGGCAGCACAGTGGTCGTGGAAGGGCAGGTCCATATGAGAGGTGCTCACAAGGAGAAGTGGGCTGTTGTGGAGGCTGCATCTGTATCATCCCTTCCAGGCGGATTGCAAATTGCTAGCTCCCTGTGCACTTTGCCTGTCAAACGTCCTTGCTTGATGTCAATCCTGCTGAGGAATGAGCCCCAACACGACATCACCATCCCTCCAAGGACAGTGTTGGCCGAGATTCATACTGTTCAGCAGGTGATAGGGAAAGAACCATCTGCTGATTTGATCACTCCTGAGACTAAACAGATGGAGTTTGACTTTGGGGATGCCCCTTTGCCACCAGAGTGGAAAGAGCGAATCACAAGGCTACTTAATAGCATGCCTGAGGTCTTTTCTCAGCATGACATGGATTTTGGTCATACCAACAAAGTGAAGCATCACATCAAGATGAGTGACAACACCCCTTTTAAGCACCGAGCTAGATCCATCCATCCACATGATGTCGACGCGGTTAAGAAACATCTTCAGGAGCTGCTAGATTCTGGTGTCATACGCGAGTCCGAGTCCCCCTTTGCATCTCCCATAGCCGTAGTGCGAAAGAAAAATGGTTCTGTGAGGTTGTGCATCGACTTCAGGAAACTAAACTCACAGACCATAAAAGATGCTTATGCTCTACCAAATTTAGAGGAAGTTTTCTCCCTCTTAGCTGGTTCTAAATGGTTCTCAGTCCTTGATTTAAAATCAGGCTATTACCAAGTTGAAATGGAGGAGGCTGATAAACAGAAGACTGTGTTCGTGTGCCCCCTTGGCTTCTGGGAGTTTAATAGAATGCCACAAGATGTTACCAATGCGCCAAGTACATTTCAGCGATTGATGGAGAGATGCATGGGAGATCTCAACCGCAGGGAAGCTCTGGTCTTCATAGATGATCTCCTAATCTTCTCGGACACCTTGGAACGACATGAATCAAGATTGCTACAGGTCCTCAACCGATTGAGAGAGTACGGGTTGAAATTGTCACCGGAGAAATGTAAATTTTTTCAAACCTCTGTTAAGTATCTTGGCCATATTGTCTGCCAACATGGAGTTGAGACAGATCCGCAAAAGATTGAAGACTTAAAGACCTGGCCAGTACCAAAAAACCTCAAAGAGCTGCGCTCTTTCCTGGGTTTTTCTGGGTACTATAGACGGTTTGTGAGGGACTATTCAAAGATCGTTAAACCTCTAAATGACCTCACAGCAGGGTACCCACCTCTCAGGAAGCACAGTCAAGGGATAGAAAAGACTCACCTGTACTTCCATCCAAAGGAGTCTTTTGGAAAAAGGTGGACTCCAGAGTGTCAAAGAGCATTCGATGAGATCATTGACAAGCTCACTACAGCACCTGTCTTAGGATTTGCAAATCCCAAACTCCCTTACGTCCTTCACGCTGACGCAAGCACGACAGGGTTGGGTGCAGCTTTATATCAGGAACAAGACGGGCAGATGAGAGCTATCGCCTACGCAAGCAGAGGATTGACAAAGAGTGAGGCAAAATACCCCGCCCATAAATTGGAGTTTCTTGCCCTAAAGTGGGCAGTCACCGCTAAGTTTAGCGACTATTTGTATGGTACCAACTTCACTGTCATCACTGACAGTAATCCTTTAACCTACATCTTGACCTCCGCGAAGTTGGATGCCACGAGTTATAGGTGGTTGTCAGCTCTATCGACATACAACTTCAAGCTCCAATATAGAGCAGGAGCTCGGAATCCAGATGCTGATGGACTTTCTCGTCGACCACATGGAGAGCTCCAGGATGATGTTGTGTCGAGGAAAGAGCGTGAAAGGATTAAACAGTTCACTCTACACTACCTGCAGGATCAGGAAACTCAAGATGTTGTTCTTCCAGATGCAGTGAAGGCTATATGTGAGAGGTATGATGTTGAGTGGTCTGGTTGAGTCTCTTGCCATACATGCTGATGCTCTGCCCAGTGGTTTTCAGCAGGAAGATGGCCATGGACTCCCTGTAATTGGTCATTGGACTGAAGAAGAGATAAGAGCGAAGCAAAGAATTGATCCTGATCTCAGAGTAGTCATTGAGCATAAGGAGTCTGGAGACATGCCGACACCTTCCTTGAGACAAGAGTTTCCAGATCTTGTTCTGTGGCTCAGAGAATTGAAGAGCTAAGAAATGGAGTGTTGTATAGAGCACGAACAAGAACAAGAACATGGACGAGTCACACACCAGCTTGTGTTACCGACTGAACTTAGAGCCATAGCATGGAAAGGCCTGCACGATGACCTTGGTCACCTAGGCATAGAGCGGACTCTTGATCTTGTGAGGTCACGATTCTATTAGCCTAGAATGCCTGCATATGTAGAGCAGAAGATCGGGATGTGTGAACGCTGTGTGCGCCGGAAGACCCCAACTGAGAGAGCAGCTCCTTTGTGTAACATCAAGACCAGCAGACCATTGGAGCTGGTTTGTATGGATTTCCTATCTTTGGAGCCTGATCGGAGCAACACAAAAGATATATTGGTGCTGACAGACCATTTCACTAAATATGCAGTGGCCATTCCAACTCGGAACCAGAAGGCGACGACTGTGGCAAAGTGCTTATGGGAAAACTTTCTGGTGCATTATGGATTTCCAGAAAAGCTTCTGAGTGACCAGGGCCCAGATTTTTAATCTCGCACCATTAAAGAACTGTGCTCCATTGCTGGTATTCAGAAGATCAGGACTACCCCTTATCACCCCAGAGGGAATCCAGTGGAGAGATTCAATCGAACCCTCCTCCAGATGTTGGGCACTCTGGAAAACAAGGACAAGTCTCATTGGAGGGAATTTGTTAAGCCTCTAGTGCAGGGGTGGGGAACCTCCGGCCTCCGGGCCGTATACGGCCTACGAGACCATTTCTACCGGCCCGCAACGCAATAAGATTTTTATATTTTATATGTGCACTTATACAGTAGGACCGTTCGCTAAACTCCGCGAGCTGCGAGTAGCAGCGGTAGCGTATTTTTGCCTTTCGTATCCTGAAATTTCTTTCGTAACGAGGAAATATTTTCCCGTTTTCTGAGATAAAACAGACGGTTATGTTATGTCCGAGTCAAGGTCAGGGTCAGTGAACACAGCATGTGATGTACGTAGTGGGCTGGACTCATTGACACGGACGAAAAGTGCTTAGCGAAACACGCTAAACTCGACGAGTTGAAAGGACAGATGAGTTTGGATAAAATTAACGCTCTTCGCCGGAGTTTGGAGGCTCAACAAGCAGCTTTCACACGACCATGTACCGACAGACAGAATATTACGCGTGCAAGTTTTGTGGTGAGTGAATTAATAGCCACGAAGCTGAAACCTCACGCCGAAGGATAGTTCGTAAAATTGTTTCAAAGCGTGAATTTTTTTTCATGAATAACTATTAGAGAGAAGAAATGGGGTACTTCTTGTCAAAGTGACAGGTTGACCTTTCCCTGAACCCGCCCACATCTGTTCCCCCCCCCACCTCCCTCCCCGCCTTTCCCGCCTTTTTTAATAAGGGCAACAGTAAACAAAAACAGTTTTGCCATAGTCCTGGCATAGCCATCTGTGGACAACATGAGTAGTTCTACATCCGTGATTGGTGAGACGGCTGTGACCGTTATAAGAGAATTGTGTGGAAAAGTAGTTGAAAAATCCACGGTGTTTGTACAGCGTTCTCAGGCGTCACCTTCTGAGCCTTTGCAGCAAGAATGGTCTTTGGAGCCTTATAGTCAAACAGGGAGTTTTGGGTATGTGTTCCGTTACAAGACGGGGGAGCTGATTCTCTATCAGCGGGAAGAATCTTCCAGTGAGGGCCTATGTTGTCGGCTACGATGTCTTCCAATGACTGGGGTGTGTTGAAACTGATCAAACCGAGAATGGTGTGTGTGACTGAAGAAGGCTGTGAAGAAAGAAACAACACAGAACAGAAACCTTCCACAGAACAAACATTTGTGAAACTTTGTGAAAACTAGAGAAGAGAAAACTATTGGAGAAAGTTAGACTGTTAGAACCCTAACACTGTGGTTCAGAAGAAAAGAGAAAAGAGTTGGTGGCCTCAAGTAAGAAATTTAGGGGCCTACGTTGTCTTCCGGTGTCCGAGGTGTGTAACTGAAGAAGCTTAAATCCCGTGGAGACCTGGAGGCCCTCCTGGAAAAACATTCTTCTAACATGAGTTATATCGCCTGAACCTGTTGTTTGGTAGAGTTCCCGTGTAGGGAGGTATCCCCATGGGAGTTACATCACCACCAGTTGGTCCACCGGGGCAATCGTCAATATCAGACTTTTCGGCGCCAATCAACTTTTTTTTTTTTTTTTCCTTCTCGCCAAGCATTGTAAAGCGAATATATACATGATCATCTCACAGTCATTAGCTCAGTCCTCCAGAACTTCATCGGAAGCTTCACCGTCTGCGAGCGCGTGTAACAAACAAAGATGGCTGCAAAGATGACTACCGGTAAGCCTCAAATTCTTCCCAAACTTTTTCTCTGTAGTTTTCTAAATAGTTTTAGAAAACTATTAATGAATGAACTATTAATGATTAACTACTATTTACGAATAACTGTGTTTTAGAAGTTACAGTAGAGGTTAACCATATGCCAATTTATCCTGGTAAGCAATCCGTGATCTTTTTAACCTGAAAGTTGTTCTATTTTTATTCTAGATTTTTAAGTGTAATTTTCTGTATCTTTAAAGTCAGCGCCGATGAGTTTGAAGGAATAACCCTCACGCAAACAGACGTTGGTATAGTTTCTTTTAAATGATTAACTCAGTTTTTTTTTTTTTTTTTTTTTTTTGTTTTTTATGAACAGCTCAGTTGTTCATAGATTGCTGAAATATAACTTTTTATGATACATTTTTCAGATCTGTTAGCCAGGGCTGAAAGATTGGTATCCGAAGACAACCAAGAAACTGAAAAAGCAGTAAAAGCATTGCTGTGTTCTGAAACCCCACTCCCCGTGCAGGGGACAAATTGCTGTGTAACTGAAATTGGTGAAATTGAGATTGAGAGGGAAACCTCGGCACTTCAACATGGGACTGACTCAAGTAAGCAGACGAACAAACTCTCCAGAAGACGTGTGAGACAGCCAGGAGGACCGAAGTCGACTGTACAAGGTAATATATTTATCTGTGATTAGAAGTATATACAAAATATGTGCCGTTTTGATGATTTGTATTTTAACGATTTTCCCCTCTGTCTAAACAGAACCATCAAAACAGAACCTTCAAACGTGCGCCTCTCTGAGCACTGTGACTCCCACGGCCTTTCCACCCTCCCGTGAACCTTCTGCCCCTGCGAGGAGACGTAGAATACGGCAAGCGTGTACCACTCTGACCCCTGTACTTACAGCGGCACCCACGGCAGCTCCACTCTCCCTTTCACCAGATCCTTTCGAACCTGCGAGGCCGATAAGGAGACGTAGGAACCAGAGACACAAGTCTAACATTGTCAGGAGATTGTTTGATGGTATATTTTATACTATATCTTCTTGACTAATAATAATAATAATATATAAAAAAATAATAACTCATCTCTCATCTAATTACAGATTCAGGGTTGAGATTAAACGAGAGCGTTCCTGAACCGTCCTTCGACAGGGTGGAGGGGGATACGGGGGGCAACGATCATCCCCAACAACAGCACAAGCACCACGAGAGCGTTCGTCAACCGTCCTTCGACAGGGTGGAGGGGGATACAGGCTGCTACATTCATTCCCAACACCCCCAAGACATGGTAGTGCTGGAGATTTTCAATAATGTCATACGGTATATTGTTTCCTCCAATTGTAACCAAAGGTGTACTAAAACAGTGTTGAAAAAGCTGTAATTTTTTTTTCCTTTTTCTGTCTTTTGTTTAAGATATGGATGAGGATTTCAATGTTGAATATTTTAATCAAGTACCGAATGCTTTACAAATAGCTGTTGATCAATTAAGTGAAATTCCAATCTCCATTCCAATAAATTTACAATTTACAGAAGCGATAATTGATGCTCCCGAAAGCCCTAACGCAGCAGAGCAAAATGAAAACGTCCTAGAACTTGACACCTTACAACTCATAAATGATGCCCTCGAAAACCTTAATGCAGTTAATGCAGTAGAGTTTGAAAATCATTCTCCTTCATCAGCTCTCCACACGCAAAGTGATCATGTCTTACACGCGGTAACAATCAGATCAGAGACGGATTCAGCAGAGACACAATCGGCTCTTCCTAACCCCTCCTGAACAGGATGAGAGGCCAGGAGAAGGGGGGTCAGAGAGCAGCCCCTCACGCCTTACACACATGGCCCCTCCTAAACTTTCTCCTCAGCAAGGGGGAGGAGGGCTAGGAGAAAATCCATCCGATCTCTCTCTGCTGGCGGGTGAGAGGTTTTTTAATGATTTTAACACATGGAGAACAAGACGCTCCTTTAACATTCCCACTCGGGGAAATGTGCCTGACATTGCAACATTCTATCGAGATGTAACAGGGGTTATCAGCGAATTGGTGGATGTTGCCAGACGACATAGTAGTCGCAATGATTTAATACAGTTGGAGGTGGTGGGTGAAAACGTACACAATCATGTTACAGTTGCTGTGGATGAACAAGGTGAAAATATTCTACCGGCTTTTAATGGAATGCTAGATCGGATTGTGCAGTCAAACGGTATCATTTCATCGGATGAGAATATAGAATTCATCCTTCACGTGGTGCAGAACCCAGGAGGAGGTGCCAAACGTAAGATGGAGAAAACTCTAGACTGTGAAATCATTGACAAAAAAAGACGTCACTTATTTATCGTAGACAACAGAGACAACCAGCTTTGCTTCGCCATCAGTCTAGCTCACGTTATCTACCCGAAACTTACTGAAAGAGAATGCCTTGATATTGCGAGGAAGTTGCAGCATCAGGCTGGTTTAAATGATGAGACCCCCGTCACTTTCAGTGACATTGGTAAATTTGAAAATATTCTGGGGCGTAAAATTGTTGTGTTTTACAGAACATGCCACAGTAAACCCCTCTCACATTATGAGACAAAATTCTCTGATCGTTCCAATCAGTTGTTTCTCTTTTTACTACAAAATCACTATTATGGGATAAAAAATCTCAAAGCCTTCCTGGGGTCGTCAGTCTGTAATTATTGTTACAAGACTTTTAAGCACCCCTATACCCACTTTTGTAAAGGTTACTGCGCAGTGTGCAACGATCCTGCCTGCCCCACAGAAGGGTTCAACACAGTGGTTTGCTCTGACTGTAACAGAACGTGTCGCTCACCCTCTTGTTTCACCAGACACAAATTGGTCGGTTCAAGCAGAAAGTCCAGCCTCTGCGACCGAATCAAAAAATGCGCACGATGCGAACTATACTACAGTGTCAATTTGTCGTTAGACGATGCAAAGCATCGCTGTGCGGTGAAAAAATGTAAAATCTGTGGTGAAAAACTGCAGAGCGACTCTAAAGTCGATCATAGTTGTTACATTCCTACCCTCCAACCAGACATCTCACATCCTGATTTGGTTTTTTATGATTTTGAAACATTTGTGGGTCAAAATGGAGAGCATGTTCCTTTTTTAGTGCATACAAAAACATCCAAAGGTGAAGAGAAGGCGTTTTATGGTCTTGACTGTGCTAAAATGTTTATTTTGCATTTCAGGAAGCCACTATACAAACAGAACATCTTTATAGCCCATAATGCCAAGGGGTTTGACAGTTATCTGGTGTTAAAAGGTATGTTGGAACTGGATGTGACGCCACAACAGATTCTGATGAACGGGAGTAAAATCCTCAGTTTTGAGGAATCCCATTATGGTCTCAAATTCATAGATTCCCTGTCATTTCTCCCCATGCGTCTCAGCGCTATGCCCAAAGCCTTAGGATTCACTGACAAGACCAAGGGGTATTTCCCACACAAATTTAGCTCAGAAATTCACCTCAATTACGTGGGGCCCTATCCCGTTCCGTCCGACTACGGCGTAGATCACATGACGGTGCGCGAACGGGAAGAATTTGACCCGTGGTACAACGAGGTCAGCCGAGGTACCTTTGACTTCAAAAAGGAGGCCTCGCTGTACTGCAAAAATGATGTTGACATTCTCACCCAGGGCAGTCTTAAATTTAGAGATCAGTTCCTAGGTGAGACGGGGGTAGACCCTTTTGGTTCTATCACCATAGCCGGAGCCTGTATGAAGGTGTTTCGCACCAATTATCTGACTCCTAACACTCTGGCTATCCCCTGCCCTCACAACTATTTGAATCAGAGCAAAAGATTCTCTAGCGCATCGGTTCAATGGTTAGAATGGTTGATGCACAAAGAAAAAATCTTTATACAGCATGCTCTAAACATGGGTGAAAAAACAGATTGGTGCATTTTTCGTAGACGGATATGCTGAGATTGACGGTGTAAAACATGTCTGGGAATTTCATGGATGTTTTTACCACGGCTGTCCCAGTTGCTTTGATCCCACAGTACAGTGCGATATGAGAGGCGTCACCTTTGGTGAACTGCACTACAAAAGTGAGAAGAGGGTGAGTGAGCTACAGACCACACATGGGGTTCGTGTTGTAGTCATGAGAGAACACACGTGGAACCAGATGAAAACAACATGCACGGAGGTTAAAGAATTTCTCCGTTGCTTTAACGCTCCTGAGCCTCTCAACCCCCGAAAAGCACTTTTCGGAGGTAGAACGAGCGCTTTAAAACTGCGACACACGGCAGCGCCCGATGAAACCATCCACTATGTTGATGTCACCTCACTGTACCCGTTTGTCAACAGTACTTGCTCTTACCCCTTAGGTCACCCCGTGATCATCTACAAAGATTTCGAGGACCCACGCGCAGCTACTACGGCTTCATCAGAGCCACTGTGTATCCTCCTCGAGGTCTTTTATTCCCCGTGTTACCGCACAAAAGTGAGGGAGGTAAATTACTCTTTACACTGTGTCGCACCTGTGCCGAAACTAACAATGAGGGTGGCCCCTGCGAACACGACGATGAGGGCAGAGCTCTGACGGGGGTCTGGGTCACCGTTGAATTCATCAAAGCTCTGGAGGTGGGGTACAGGGTGGGTAAAATTACAGAAGTCTGGCACTTTGACAAGAGCAGCGACACTGTGTTTACCGACTACATACACACCTTTTTGAAAGGAAAGCAGGAAGCCTCGGGTTACCCCGCTGAGGCGACGGACCGAGAGAGCAGGGAAAAATACATCAGGGACTATCAGGAGCATCAGGGCATTCTTTTAGATGCTGGCAAAATCGAGACCAATCCTGTGAAAAGACAGGTTGCTAAATTGTGTCTCAACAGTTTGTGGGGAAAGTTTGCACAGAGAGATAATTTGTTTAAAACCACCATTGTCTCAGATCCTAAAGAATTCTTTAGTTACATGTTTTCAGGTAAATACAAAGTCGAATACTTTTCCGTTCTCCACAGCAACAGAGCTCTCATCAGGTGGAAATACACCGACAGGTACGTTCAACCCCCAGGTAAACAGAGTAATGTTTTTATTGCAGCATTCACCACAGCACACGCACGACTGAAGCTGTACAGTTATCTGGAAAAACTACAAGACAGAGTGTTTTACATCGACACAGATAGTTTAATCTATCTGGTCAAAGAGGGTGAGAAACCTCTAGAGCTGGGTAACTATTTAGGTGACCTGACGGATGAACTGGATGGTGACAGCATTCAAGAGTTTGCAGCGGCGGGTCCCAAGAGTTACGCGTACCAAACACGAAATAAAAAGAAAGTCGTCATGCGTGTGAAAGGTATCACTCAGACCCGCGAATGTTGTGAGCGTGTGAGCTTTGACAGTGTCAGAGAGCTGGTGGAGGGTTACCTGAGTAATAAACAAGAGGGAAACACGATCGAGATCCGTCAACACAGCATCAGACGTGATAAAAAGGGTTTTGCATTGAGAAATGTGTCATTTGATAAAAAATTTAGGGTGGTGTATGACAAAAGACGACTCTTTGCTGACGGAACAACTCTGCCTTTCGGGTATTAGAAATGCAGGAAATTGAATTTGATCCTAGGTTTATCTTTCCTTTTTCTTGTTTAATCGTGGGTCCGAGCAGGTGTGGAAAGACCTATTTTGTAAAAAATGTATTGGAAAACTGTGACCGTGTAATAAATGTTGTACCTGACAATATCGTGTGGATTTATACCTCTTTTCAACCTATGTACACTGAACTGCAAAAGATGATTAAAAACATTAAATTTGTCAAAGGTCTGCCTGATTCTTTTGAAGATGAAACACTGTTCCTCCTGATCAAAAGCATTTGATTATTTTGGACGATGTTATTTTTCAAGCCTCTGACCATCCTGAAGTGGTAAAGATTTTTACACAGTATCGCCACCACAGAAACATGAGTGTTATGATGTTGACTCAAAACGTGTTTCACCAGGGTAAACACAGTCGGACCATCAGTTTGAACAGCAATTATTTGGTCATGTTTAAAAACCCACGGGATAAACTACAAATGAATATATTGGCTCATCAGATTTTTCCATCACAAAAGACATTTTTCTTGGAGAGTTTTGAAGACGCCACAAAAGACCCTCACGGGTATTTAATAGTGGATCTCACCCCCGTCTGCCCAGATCCGTACAGACTGAGGACGGGTGTACTTCCTCACCAGCAAGCGGCCGTTTACATCCCCAGAGCGTCGACGTAGATCATCATGTCAGCGCGTATAAAAAGAAACGCACCCCTGCTGAAGGCCCTGTACCGTGCCACACCCAAGAAACGTAGAGACATTCTTATTCACAGCTCCCCGGATTTTATCCAGACACTGTGTGAGATTTCTTTAAATCTTCTAAAAGGAAACGTCCCCCTGACTCCTTCTCAATTTAAAAAACTGAAGAGACAGAAAAAAATTATCAAACTGTTGGCTGATAAAAGAACCAGTTTAAAGAGGAAGCAACAGGTTCTAAAGAAGCAGACGGGCGGATTTCTTTTACCTCTCCTCTCAGCGGTGGTACCTTTGATCGGGAACCTCGTCGGAGGATTGATACGAAAATGACTTTGAAAAAGGCCCAAAAAATGTTTCTCGTCACCCCTCATCAACTCAACCGCCTGACGCGACCCTCCCAGTCCATCAGAGATGTCGCGGAGGACGATTTGGATGCTAGGATGAGAGCCATCTTAAACGAGCAGGGGCTGAGCTCTCATGAAAAAATTAAAAAATATAACGCATTACTGCAAAGATATCTGACCTTTGTGAAGCAGGATCAGACAGAGAATCTGACAGAGAATCTGACAAAGACGGAGGCAGAGGCAGATTCTGGGACGGACGTACGGACGTCCGATAGCATCATCGACGACGTGTTGCAGAGCCTCCCACCGCGAGATCGCAAGAACGCCGAATACGTCTTAAAGAAATTATCCGACCGTCACGATGTTTGGAATACAAAAGGGGAATTTGTGTACCGGGGCAACGTTGTAAAAGGGTCTCACATGATCGATCTATTCAAACGACTCTTGTTTCCTTTTAAAAAGAAAAAATCAGAGGGTTCTGAACCTCCCGGATGGACACATTTTTTAAATACTCTCTCAGAATTAAACATCCCTTTGTCTTCTATAAGTAACCCACAAGCGCGTAATCAATACCGACTCCTCAAGATGGATGCGATCGGATCTCAAGACTCTGAAACACCTGCGGATCTACCGTCAAAAACTAGAAGACGAACAAATGACCCCCCGCGTTGGATTAACATTTCATCGTGAATAAATGTAATACACAAAGTTTTGTCTTTTACCAATAAAGCGTTTATTAAACATTTTTTCGAGCGTACAGTCATTCATTCAAAAACTTTAAAAATCTTTAAAACATTGCAAAAAACAACACCCCTGCTTGGAGGGACCATTGATTTTATTTCTAATACAACGCTGATATTTCCTCACATAGTCGTACACCATGAAGTCATTCTTTATTACATCATCATTGTACAAAGACAGTACTTGATCAAAAGATAGCCCGCACGCGCGGTGACAGAGGTAATAGATGCAATGTTGTCCGCAGACCGTCGACATGTGGTGCTGCAACTGAACGTCGTGGTACTCAATGTTTTTAGAACGTTTTTCCAGAAACTGTACAGCTTCAGTCGTGCGTGTGCTGTGGTGAATGCTGCAATAAAAACATTACTCTGTTTACCTGGGGGTTGAACGTACCTGTCGGTGTATTTCCACCTGATGAGAGCTCTGTTGCTGTGGAGAACGGAAAAGTATTCGACTTTGTATTTACCTGAAAACATGTAACTAAAGAATTCTTTAGGATCTGAGACAATGGTGGTTTTAAACAAATTATCTCTCTGTGCAAACTTTCCCCACAAACTGTTGAGACACAATTTAGCAACCTGTCTTTTCACAGGATTGGTCTCGATTTTGCCAGCATCTAAAAGAATGCCCTGATGCTCCTGATAGTCCCTGATGTATTTTTCCCTGCTCTCTCGGTCCGTCGCCTCAGCGGGGTAACCCGAGGCTTCCTGCTTTCCTTTCAAAAAGGTGTGTATGTAGTCGGTAAACACAGTGTCGCTGCTCTTGTCAAAGTGCCAGACTTCTGTAATTTTACCCACCCTGTACCCCACCTCCAGAGCTTTGATGAATTCAACGGTGACCCAGACCCCCGTCAGAGCTCTGCCCTCATCGTCGTGTTCGCAGGGGCCACCCTCATTGTTAGTTTCGGCACAGGTGCGACACAGTGTAAAGAGTAATTTACCTCCCTCACTTTTGTGCGGTAACACGGGGAATAAAAGACCTCGAGGAGGATACACAGTGGCTCTGATGAAGCCGTAGTAGCTGCGTGGGTCCTCGAAATCTTTGTAGATGATCACGGGGTGACCTAAGGGGTAAGAGCAAGTACTGTTGACAAACGGGTACAGTGAGGTGACATCAACATAGTGGATGGTTTCATCGGGCGCTGCCGTGTGTCGCAGTTTTAAAGCGCTCGTTCTACCTCCGAAAAGTGCTTTTCGGGGGTTGAGAGGCTCAGGAGCGTTAAAGCAACGGAGAAATTCTTTAACCTCCGTGCATGTTGTTTTCATCTGGTTCCACGTGTGTTCTCTCATGACTACAACACGAACCCCATGTGTGGTCTGTAGCTCACTCACCCTCTTCTCACTTTTGTAGTGCAGTTCACCAAAGGTGACGCCTCTCATATCGCACTGTACTGTGGGATCAAAGCAACTGGGACAGCCGTGGTAAAAACATCCATGAAATTCCCAGACATGTTTTACACCGTCAATCTCAGCATATCCGTCTACGAAAAATGCACCAATCTGTTTTTCACCCATGTTTAGAGCATGCTGTATAAAGATTTTTTCTTTGTGCATCAACCATTCTAACCATTGAACCGATGCGCTAGAGAATCTTTTGCTCTGATTCAAATAGTTGTGAGGGCAGGGGATAGCCAGAGTGTTAGGAGTCAGATAATTGGTGCGAAACACCTTCATACAGGCTCCGGCTATGGTGATAGAACCAAAAGGGTCTACCCCCGTCTCACCTAGGAACTGATCTCTAAATTTAAGACTGCCCTGGGTGAGAATGTCAACATCATTTTTGCAGTACAGCGAGGCCTCCTTTTTGAAGTCAAAGGTACCTCGGCTGACCTCGTTGTACCACGGGTCAAATTCTTCCCGTTCGCGCACCGTCATGTGATCTACGCCGTAGTCGGACGGAACGGGATAGGGCCCCACGTAATTGAGGTGAATTTCTGAGCTAAATTTGTGTGGGAAATACCCCTTGGTCTTGTCAGTGAATCCTAAGGCTTTGGGCATAGCGCTGAGACGCATGGGGAGAAATGACAGGGAATCTATGAATTTGAGACCATAATGGGATTCCTCAAAACTGAGGATTTTACTCCCGTTCATCAGAATCTGTTGTGGCGTCACATCCAGTTCCAACATACCTTTTAACACCAGATAACTGTCAAACCCCTTGGCATTATGGGCTATAAAGATGTTCTGTTTGTGTAGTGGCTTCCTGAAATGCAAAATAAACATTTTAGCACAGTCAAGACCATAAAACGCCTTCTCTTCACCTTTGGATGTTTTTGTATGCACTAAAAAAGGAACATGCTCTCCATTTTGACCCACAAATGTTTCAAAATCATAAAAAACCAAATCAGGATGTGAGATGTCTGGTTGGAGGGTAGGAATGTAACAACTATGATCGACTTTAGAGTCGCTCTGCAGTTTTTCACCACAGATTTTACATTTTTTCACCGCACAGCGATGCTTTGCATCGTCTAACGACAAATTGACACTGTAGTATAGTTCGCATCGTGCGCATTTTTTGATTCGGTCGCAGAGGCTGGACTTTCTGCTTGAACCGACCAATTTGTGTCTGGTGAAACAAGAGGGTGAGCGACACGTTCTGTTACAGTCAGAGCAAACCACTGTGTTGAACCCTTCTGTGGGGCAGGCAGGATCGTTGCACACTGCGCAGTAACCTTTACAAAAGTGGGTATAGGGGTGCTTAAAAGTCTTGTAACAATAATTACAGACTGACGACCCCAGGAAGGCTTTGAGATTTTTTATCCCATAATAGTGATTTTGTAGTAAAAAGAGAAACAACTGATTGGAACGATCAGAGAATTTTGTCTCATAATGTGAGAGGGGTTTACTGTGGCATGTTCTGTAAAACAAACAATTTTACGCCCCAGAATATTTTCAAATTTACCAATGTCACTGAAAGTGACGGGGGTCTCATCATTTAAACCAGCCTGATGCTGCAACTTCCTCGCAATATCAAGGCATTCTCTTTCAGTAAGTTTCGGGTAGATAACGTGAGCTAGACTGATGGCGAAGCAAAGCTGGTTGTCTCTGTTGCCTACGATAAATAAGTGACGTCTTTTTTTGTCAATGATTTCACAGTCTAGAGTTTTCTCCATCTTACGTTTGGCACCTCCTCCTGGGTTCTGCACCACGTGAAGGATGAATTCTATATTCTCATCCGATGAAATGATACCGTTTGACTGCACAATCCGATCTAGCATTCCATTAAAAGCCGGTAGAATATTTTCACCTTGTTCATCCACAGCAACTGTAACATGATTGTGTACGTTTTCACCCACCACCTCCAACTGTATTAAATCATTGCGACTACTATGTCGTCTGGCAACATCCACCAATTCGCTGATAACCCCTGTTACATTGTGTTGTGCTGTTGTTGGGGATGATCGTTGCCCCCCGTATCCCCCTCCACCCTGTCGAAGGACGGTTCAGGACCGCTCTCGTTTAATCTCAACCCTGAATCTGTAATTAGATGAGAGATGAGTTATTATTTTTTTTATATATTATTATTATTATTAGTCAAGAAGATATAGTATAAAATATACCATCAAACAATCTCCTGACAATGTTAGACTTGTGTCTCTGGTTCCTACGTCTCCTTATCGGCCTCGCAGGTTCGAAAGGATCTGGTGAAAGGGAGAGTGGAGCTGCCGTGGGTGCCGCTGTAAGTACAGGGGTCAGAGTGGTACACGCTTGCCGTATTCTACGTCTCCTCGCAGGGGCAGAAGGTTCACGGGAGGGTGGAAAGGCCGTGGGAGTCACAGTGCTCAGAGAGGCGCACGTTTGAAGGTTCTGTTTTGATGGTTCTGTTTAGACAGAGGGGAAAATCGTTAAAATACAAATCATCAAAACGGCACATATTTTGTATATACTTCTAATCACAGATAAATATATTACCTTGTACAGTCGACTTCGGTCCTCCTGGCTGTCTCACACGTCTTCTGGAGAGTTTGTTCGTCTGCTTACTTGAGTCAGTCCCATGTTGAAGTGCCGAGGTTTCCCTCTCAATCTCAATTTCACCAATTTCAGTTACACAGCAATTTGTCCCCTGCACGGGGAGTGGGGTTTCAGAACACAGCAATGCTTTTACTGCTTTTTCAGTTTCTTGGTTGTCTTCGGATACCAATCTTTCAGCCCTGGCTAACAGATCTGAAAAATGTATCATAAAAAGTTATATTTCAGCAATCTATGAACAACTGAGCTGTTCATAAAAAACAAAAAACAAAAAACAAAAAAAAAAACTGAGTTAATCATTTAAAAGAAACTATACCAACGTCTGTTTGCGTGAGGGTTATTCCTTCAAACTCATCGGCGCTGACTTTAAAGATACAGAAAATTACACTTAAAAATCTAGAATAAAAATAGAACAACTTTCAGGTTAAAAAGATCACGGATTGCTTACCAGGATAAATTGGCATATGGTTAACCTCTACTGTAACTTCTAAAACACAGTTATTCGTAAATAGTAGTTAATCATTAATAGTTCATTCATTAATAGTTTTCTAAAACTATTTAGAAAACTACAGAGAAAAAGTTTGGGAAGAATTTGAGGCTTACCGGTAGTCATCTTTGCAGCCATCTTTGTTTGTTACACGCGCTCGCAGACGGTGAAGCTTCCGATGAAGTTCTGGAGGACTGAGCTAATGACTGTGAGATGATCATGTATATATTCGCTTTACAATGCTTGGCGAGAAGGAAAAAAAAAAAAAAAAAGTTGATTGGCGCCGAAAAGTCTGATATTGACGATTGCCCCGGTGGACCAACTGGTGGTGATGTAACTCCCATGGGGATACCTCCCTACACGGGAACTCTACCAAACAACAGGTTCAGGCGATATAACTCATGTTAAGAATGTTTTTCTCCAGGAGGGCCTCCAGGTCTCCACGGGATTTAAGCTTCTTCAGTTACACACCTCGGACACCGGAAGACAACGTAGGCCCCTAAATTTCTTACTTGAGGCCACCAACTCTTTTCTCTTTTCTTCTGAACCACAGTGTTAGGGTTCTAACAGTCTAACTTTCTCCAATAGTTTTCTCTTCTCTAGTTTTCACAAATGTTTCACAAAATGTTTGTTCTGTGGAAGGTTTCTGTTCTGTGTTGTTTCTTTCTTCACAGCCTTCTTCAGTCACACACACCATTCTCGGTTTGATCAGTTTCAACACACCCCAGTCATTGGAAGACATCGTAGCCGACAACATAGGGCCCTCACTGGAAGATTCTTCCCGCTGATAGAGAATCAGCTCCCCCGTCTTGTAACGGAACACATACCCAAAACTCCCTGTTTGACTATAAGGCTCCAAAGACCATTCTTGCTGCAAAGGCTCAGAAGGTGACGCCTGAGAACGCTGTACAAACACCGTGGATTTTTCAACTACTTTTCCACACAATTCTCTTATAACGGTCACAGCCGTCTCACCAATCACGGATGTAGAACTACTCATGTTGTCCACAGATGGCTATGCCAGGACTATGGCAAAACTGTTTTGTAACTGTTTTGTAACTGTTGCCCTTATTTAAAAAAGGCGGGAAAGGCGGGAAAGGCGGGGAAGGGAGGTGGGGGGGGGGGGAACAGATGTGGGCGGGTTCAGGGAAAGGTCAACCTGTCACTTTGACAAGAAGTACCCCATTTCTTCTCTACTATTGAACTAAGACATATATTATGATTCCAGTGGCTAACGGTATGTTTTTATGGTCAAGGAATCTAAATATGTAGTCAAAGTATATGTGGGACTAATATTTATGGTGGAAATCACAATATGCCAGGAATTGTTGCGCTTGGCGGAGGTCTGCGCTCTCCAAGTGCTTTCTAGTTGTTGTTGTTATTATTGTCTTTATCTTTCTTTCTTTTTCATTTATTTTCTTGATTATCTTGTTGTATTGCAGTTTTTGTGAGTAGAGGCCTCGAACAGGCCCTTACGGGTCTCTTGCCTCAACTCTGCACCTCTTTTTATTGTTTTGTATGATCATGAAAACATATTTTACTTGTCATTTTATTCTATTTTTTTTGGTGATTTTATATGCATGTGTGCTAAATAAATAATTCAAACTCAAATGCAGCAATCATGAGACTTGGTAACACAGTGGTTATAGACTTTTTTTTTGCATCCCTAGGTATGTGTTCATAATAGTATGGCCCTCGGAGGACTTTATAAAAATTGAAATGGCCCTCGATATGAAAAGGGTTCCCCACCCCTGCTCTAGTGCATGCTTATAACTGCACAAGGAATGATGTGACTGGATTCAGTCCCTATGAACTAATGTTTGGCAGACAACCCAGGTTGCCGGTCGACTTGGCGTTTGGTCTACCTGCGAGCAGTCAACCAAAGTCACATTCCCAGTATGTGCATGACTTAAAGGGTCGCCTAGAGGAAAGCTATCGAGTCGCCACAGAGAATGCCTCAAAGACAGCTGAACGTAACAAACGTTTTGATAAGAGAGTGGTTGAGTCTACTCTTGAAGCAGGGGATCGGGTCCTCATGAGGAATGTTCGGATAAGAGGGAAGCACAAGTTGGCTGATAAATGGGAGTCAGATGTTCACACAGTAGTCAAACGTGTTGGTGACTTGCCTGTGTATACTGTCAAACCAGAGGGAAAAGATGGACCATTCCGCACATTGCACCGTGATCTTTTGCTGCCGTGTGGATTCTTACCTGTGGCTGAGTCCAAGCAATCTCCAAAGCAGACTATCTCTACTAAATGTACACAGTTCTGATCTTATATAGTCGAAGGCCCGCCTCTGAGGACACAGGACGTCTTTACAGTAGGTGCGCACTGCATGCACCGCAGGAGTTTGGTGCCTTCACAGCATGTGTTCCAGCTGGTGCAAGAAGTTGAATGACTGAGAATGTTCCCCCCTCAGTCGTTTGACGCTGGTCTTCTTTGAACCTTTGTTTCCTTGTAAATGAATGAGGAACCGAACGGACTCATCTGCTCTCCCAGTCTCAACCACACCCTTCCTAAATTTCCATTTCAACCCTTTTTTTTTTACACACAATTTACATTTCACAATAAAATGCCATTTCAATTTCCTCCCTTTGTATACAATTTACATTTCACAATCAAATTCTCCAACCCGGAGACTCCTGGCAGCACTGCCATGATTGGCAGCCACAGCTGCCATGCCTAACAATTTAAAAAAAGACAGTGAACAAATGATCAAAATTACAGAAAAGTGCTCCACAATATGACTAAACACCACCCAGTGTGACAATACAAATTAGAAATTAGAAAATGTTTGGAAAAAACACTTTTATCGATCACTCACTCCCGCAGCCGACACACTCACCACGCTCCTCACAGAGAGACAGAGAGAGAGAGAGAGACAGGGACTGTGCCATTTACTGGGAAGCACCCAGATGTAGTGCATCACTCCACCCAGGACCTGCAAGAAACTGAGAGGCAAAGTCACAGAGACCCTTAGTGTCCAGGAGGGGACACTGGGGTCACCAAAGCTGTTAAAAGATGATGGATGATGTTTGATACTTTTACCATACAAAATAATTCTGCAGAATGAAGAACAAAGGGCCAAACAGAAGTGGTTCATGCTTACTCTTTGTTCGGTGGAAGATAACAGGGTCTGCGATACGGTGAAGAGATACATGTATGCTATGAACTGCTTGAAGGACTATGAAGATTACAGCGGTTGGTGCTGTCACACCTCAGACCTCCCATGCAGTTTGCCTATCAGCCCAAGGTGGGGGTTGATGACGCAGTGATATACTTGCTACAGAGGGCTTACTCCTCCTTGGACAGACTAAATACCACAGTGCGGGTCATGTTCTTTGACTTCTCTTCTGCCATCAACACCATCCAGCCAAGACTGCTGAGGGCTAAGTTGGAGAACATGCAGATGGATGCTCCTCTTGATTCTTGGATTGAGGACTACCTGACAGGTCGACCAAAGTTTGTGAGACTGCGGAGCTGTGTGTCTGACCCCCTGATGAGCAACACAGGGGCTCCTCAAGGAACTGTGTTGTCCCCCTTTCTGTTCACCACCTACACAGCTGACTTCCAGTACCACTCTGAGTCATGTCACCTCCAGAAGTACTCGAACGACACAGCCATAGTCAGCTGTGTGGAGAATGGACAAGAGGAGGAATACAGGGACCTTGTGGAGAGTTTTGTTAGGTGGTGCAGGGAGAACCACCTGCAGCTCAATGTGACCAAGACAAAGGAGATGGTGGTGGATTTCATTAAAAGTAAGTCCCCACCCTCCCCATTAGTGGGAAAGATGTGGAAATAGTCCCATCCTACAAGTTCCTGGGTGTCCAGCTGGACAAAAAATTGCTGTTTACAAGAAGGCCATGAGCAGACTCTACTTCCTCAGGAGACTGAGGTCCTTCAGTGTATGCAGCAGGATGCTCCACATGTTTTATCAGTCTGTCATGGCTAGTACGATCTTCTTTGCTGTGGTGTGCTGGGGAGCAGGCATTAAAGCAAAGGATGCCAACAGACTTAACAAACTCATTAAAAAGGCAGGGTCTGCTGTTGGCTGTAAACCTGCAAACTTGGATGAGGTGGTGAGGGACAGGATGGTGTTAAGAGTGCGGACAATCATGGACAATCCCTCCCACCCACTCCATAACACAGTGGACAAACTGAGAAGCAGCTTCAGCAACAGACTTCTGCAGCCTCGCTGCTCTAAGGAACGGTATAGGAAGTCATTCCTGCCGTCTGCCATTAGACTCTATAATTCATACTTTTCTGTCAGAGCTGTGCTCTCTTGACTGGATTTATGCTTCAGGTCAGGTGCCCTCCAAACCCATTCAATTAAAATAATTGTTTAATGTTTATGTTCTAATCTTATTTTAATATTATTCTATATTTATTTAAATATGTTTATAATTTATTCTTGTTTTTATCTCTATGCCTATGTTCTAATCTTATTTGTTTTTTATTTTTATACTTTGTAAATACAGTGATCCCTCGTTTATCGCGGGAGTTACGTTCCAAAAGTAACACGCGAAAAGTGAAATCCGCGAAGTAGCAACTTTATTTTTTTTAATTATTTTACAATGCAATACTGAACAGTAGAATGAAACCAAACATCAAAACCTGTTTTAAAGACCAAACTTTGTTTAAAACAATAATTTTAATATAGTAATACTGTACAAGATTGGAAACATTGTCACTCGCGTATTTCACGGTCCCAGCTGTCCCTCTGCGTCCTGACTCCGCTCCGCTGTAGCGTCTGTTTCTACGGAAGGCGCAGGAGTCTTTCTCTGAGAGAAGAACATTGTTATAGGCAGTTGTTGGTGCAATATTTAGCATCTTCCTCGGCCTCTTTGACACGTCCAGAGGCCCCGTTGTCGGCGCAGAGCGTTTCTTTGACATTGTGGGTTTTGTCACAGAGAAAAAATGCAAACGTAAAGTTGGCAGAATGTACAGAAACGAAAACTGTTGACAAGTGAAAAATCAATACAGTACAGCGTCAATATTATTTCTAGACAACAGTAAAGCCCCTGAGCCAATCAGGATTCAGAGGCACTGTTAAAAAAAATAATAATAAAAAAATTCCGCGAAGCAGCGAAAGATGAACCGCGATATAGCGAGGGATCACTGTACATCTGCTGCTATTTGTGCCCATCTACTATAGTTATATTCCTTCATGTCTATGCTGCTATTGCAATTCAATTTCCCTTTGGGGATAAATAAAGTAAATCTTGAATCTTGAGATTGAGATAAAATGCACTGCTCAAAAAAATTAGAGAAACACTTTATAACCAGAGTATAGCAACCTATCAGTCAAACTTCTGGGATACTGATCTGGTCAGTTAAATAGCAGAGGGAGTTGTTAATCAGTTTCTGCTACTTTGTTGTTAATGAAATCAACAAAAGGTGCATCAGAGAGGCAACAATGAGACGGCCCCCAAAACAGCAATGGCTTTTCAGGTTGAGGTCACTGATACTTTTTTCCCCTCTGTGGCGTGGGCCCCGACGGGGCTCGGTATATCTCTTTCCTAAGTTGACAACGCCACCCCAGGAATTCCACCTGGAGAATTATCAAGGCCGCACAAGTGTTTCTAATGAGGGTAAGAGACTGGTCCAGTGTGCAAAATTAATACCTTTATTTCCAGATATCCGCTAACAACAATTGCTAAAATACTCTCACACACCCATTCAAATTCATATTTGAGATTTTACAATTATCTTTAAAACACCTGCACCCCACAGGGTAGGATCGGCACCACTTAGAAAATAACAGAAAAACGTACACAATAATAGAACCCAAATAAACATACAAAAATAACCCACACAGCACACAAATAACACAACTAATCAAATCCAAATAACATGCAAAAATAACCCACACGAGCAAAAAGCACACTTAGTCAAACCCAAATAAACATGCAAAATAACCCACACAAACAATAATCACAAATCAACCCCAAATAAACATGCAAAATAACCCCCGCAACAAAACATTAAACCCAAAATAAAGGCAATCCTAGTCCTCCTAGTGGCGCAGTTCACTCACACACTCGCACTTTAGATTGGACCCCACACAATGATACCTCGCAGAGGTACACAGGAGTGACAGTCGGGAGCATACGCGATACACGCGATGCGGAGGGCAAAACAGCAGCCGGGCAACGGGAGGAAAGCGCACGAGAGCCGGCACCTGTAACAATTTCTGTTAAAAGAGAAAGCAATTTTAAGTTGCTGACAATTCCCCATATGGTGAGGCTAAAAGCAGCCGCTACGTACCGTCAGGTGAGGGAAAGAAATCTCTAAAATGGAGACGCACACCGAGCCACCACAGCGTTCCCGCAAGCAGGGCCAAACAGCCGACGAACCAAAGACACCCACGGCTCCCCAGCTCTGATGACAGCAGTCCCAGGTGCGCACGGGATAGCACAGCCCGATCGCACAGCAATCAATGAGGAGGACCAAGTAAACTGTGGCGTGGCACCCAAAAGCTCGACAACAAGAGCAGCCAGTGCAGCACAGTCTCCTTTTAAGGGGAACGCCACAGCTGCAACTGCCCGAACAATTAAGCTAATCGGCAGCGCATGAACTCCATGCTGCCACACCTCCTCATCTCTTTTGGCTGATTTTTTACTGACTAACTTTTTACTGCTGTAGTTCTTCATTTGGCTTGGATCAGCATCTCTGTTCGTTCGTTCGATCAATCAATCTTTATTTATATAGCGTCTTTTACAATCAAAATTGTTTCAAGGCGCTTTCCAGAATCCCAGGGCCTAACCCCAGACAAGCAACAGTGGCAAGGAAAAGCTCCCCTTTAACAGGAAGAAACCTTGAGTAGGACCAGGCTCATGTAGGGGGACCCTCCTGCTGATGGCCGGCTGGGTGCGGTGCGGAGCAGAGCAGAGCAGAGCAGAGCAGAGGCACACATAGTCCAAAGAGTACATACAGAAATACATTATATTTAGTAAAGTAGGTTGCCGGTCGGGACAGGTTGAGTTGGAAATCAGTATGCAGCTCTGAAGGCAGTGATACATGTAGATGAATACAGAAGGGGGGGGGCAGAAAAACTACACAAGAAATACCATCACTAGTCTACATGATGAAGAGGAGAGCATTTCCAAGTGGGGTGACAGAGGCCTGTCAGGTGATCATGTTTCTGGACCCTGGCAGCCTTGGCCTATAACAGCATAACTAAGATGTTAACTTAATGATTAGTATGATAAATTGTCTGTCTATGATAGTAACTGCAACTACAGAATTTGTGATAATAAGCTTTTTAAGAGGTAGGTTTTAAGCCTAATCTTAAAAGTAGAGATGGAGTCAGCCTCCCGTACCTGGACAGGGAGCTGGTTCCACAGCAGGTGGGCCTGGTAGCTAAATGCTCGGCCCCCCATTCTACTCCTAGAGACCGGTGGGCTTTGAAGGGGTTGGGTTTAGCGTTGTCGTCCTTGGGGAGGCTTCTCCTCAAGATGGCATTGCCAGGTGGATTATGTGGGAGCGCCACATATAGTTAAAACACTAATTATCTCATCACAAATGAGGTACTTGATTTTTCTTTTACATTTATAACACTATTACTATAGCATAGTGATGGTTACATTTTATTTTACAGTTAAAACAAAATTGTAAATTAAGCCAGAGTACATAAAAATACTGTTATATTTTTCAGTTACAAAAATACCATTTTATCATAAAATACAGTAAATTATAATTACTGTGTTTACACCTACAGTTTCAATACAGTGATTTCTTTTACAGTAAGTTACTTTTATTGCCAGTTGATTATTCTGAACTTCACAGTAGGTTTGTTAAGTGAGAGATAGGCAGTCACCTAGATGGATAGATTGCGATTTTTGCATTTTGCTTAGGTGAGGTTTTGTTTTGATGTATAGTTTTATTTTTTAGTTTAGATAGGTTGTGACAACATTACATAAAAAGTAAAGTTTAAGTTGTGCAAAATACATAATTTAAATTATTTTGTTCAACATACACTGGCATGTTCAAAAGCCCTATCAGAAATTGGACTTTGTTCACTGGGGGGGGGGAAACCATAAAAAGATGACCTACGACCAAATGATGGAGCATGTGTCCCTTATCAGAGCACTGTGATCTATGCTCTTTAGATAAAGCCTCTGTAATGGATAGGCAAAAACCTGCCAGTGAGCGCCTTCAGCAAACATTGTTTTGAAGAGACAGAACTGTGGTATCTTGAGGATGAATGAGCCGAATCAGAAAAAGGATGAAGATCCCAGAATTACTGAGAAAGTGCCAAACAGGTTTGTGGTAGTCATGTTACTCTTATCAAAGATGATATTTGCTGACTATAATACCGACTGAGTTCATACCTGATGACTTTTTAAATGTTTGGTTGTGTTGCTTCAGGACACACCATTCTAACCAGCCTGACCATAAAGAGTCAGAAAATTCAACACAACGTGCATTTTATCTTGGTTGTCTAACAAAACAGTGGCTCATCGTGATGTGTGTTTGTGTGGGTCTCTTCATCCTCATCCTCGTCAGTGCTGTCACTGCAGTGGTCATTACCAAAAAGTCAGGTACTTGACCAAACATAATAAAATTATTTTTGTATTTTTTGTATTGTATTTTCTGGACTATAAGCCGCTACTTTTTTTCGCGGTCGGACCCCTGCGGCTTATACAACAAATACATACACACACACACACGCACACACACACACACACACATACATATATATACACATATACATATATATTATCTTGGAACTAACTTTTTTTCCCCTATCAATTCAGCTTCAACAGCAACACCCCTGTCTTTTCCAACAAATGGAGACATGCTGGACTTTCTGATCCTGTCTGGCCAGATCAACAATCGCGATGGCCTATTGGCTACCTGGTTCCATAGAGCCAACAGCAAGGACGAAATGAATGAGGCACTTTCAAGTAAACTCACCTGGGCAAATTCTGTCTTAGTTGCAAAAAAAAATAAAAAAAATTAAGCAGTACCCCAGTTTGGTACATTGTTTAGTGGAGAATTATTGTGGTCATTTTTGATTTTTGTGTGTTCATGCAAGTACTCAGAACTGCAGATTTAAAATTAGAGTTCCTTGAATATTACACAAACTTTTTCCATTCAGATAAAATGAAAAAAACTCCCTGTTCCAGAGGAATATTATAGTCCCATAGATAATCCTCAGAGAAGAACTCGTGCAAATGGGAACAGGCAGGGGGCAATAAGAGGCTTGGTCAAGCAGAAGACTTTGCAGATTACCAGGACAGGAGCAGGACAGGCAGGTCAGAAACAAGTAGGGTCAAAGCCAGGAAATCAGTCTAGAAAATAGCAGTGGAGAGTGTGCATAGGGGGTTTAAAAAGTAGAGATCTGCACAGGATATAGAATCAGATATAGATACAGTATCAATAACAATTCTCACTGTTGCAAGATGATTTACAAAACATGAGCTGAATCCCACAGAGGAAACACTAAGGCAGCAGTGGAGCAAAGGAGAGAAGACATGTAATATGTGCACTGCATAAAATAACGCAAACGATGGTACATATTCCTAATTCTACATAATACATGATACCTTAAAATAGCAGTTAAAATAATAACTCTATATAACACCTATTTTTACAGGCTATCAGACCTTTCAGAATTTAATACTATTTTTTCGTAAATAGAATCTGTTAAGATATTCACTTTGTAGAAACCCAGAGTTTGAGAAAATAATAGTGACAAAAAGAAAAACTCCCTCCTATTAAGCAAAAAAAAGATTAGCAGGCCCAGGCTTATAATTGGGGCTGTCCTGCCGATGGCTAGGAGAGGAGGAGAAGAGCATAGACATATACATCATATCGGCAAATGTGTTGGAGACTGTTTTGGGCAGTCTGACGGGGTCGGTAGGGTGACAGGACAGTGTGCAGCTATGGAACCAGGAAAATGTAGATTGGTACAGACAGAGAGTCAGAGAAAAGAAGGAACTAAATTTCTTTACTTATGTTCAGTCATTTTTGATTAAATGCTCATGTGTATTTTGTGTCAAGGCAATGCTATGATCCTGGAGTCTGATGTTACTCTGGAGGGTTATGGAACCCCTAATGTAAAACCAATCCCTATCATGGCTCACCCTCCCAAGATTTACAGTGATAATACTCTGGATCAGTGGCTGGATGCTGTGTTGGCCTCTCCAAAAGGTGAGAAACATAAAATGAGTGAGTAAATAAAAGTATAAAGTATACTTTAACACTTTGAATAACATTTCACATCTCCAACAAAATTATTTCAGATTCATAATTTTAATTGACCTTGTCACAGTAATTGCACCAGCAAACAGTGGAGGTATTTAGGTCTTAAGCCCTAAATACAACAAGACCACAAGAAGTATAATATGCTGGCAGTGATGTGCTATGCTGGGGAGCTTTTACCACCCTCTGTACAGATTTCTATGAGGTTGCATTAGTTGTACCAGGCAATGATGCAGCAGTCAGTATGCTCTCAGTGGTGCACCTATAGAAGCTGCAGAGGATCTTGGACTTTATTTTGAGATCCTCAGTCTGCAAAGGAAGAACAGTTGCTGCCTCATCGTTTTTGTGGTGATGATGTGAGTCCAAGTCAGGTCATCAGTGATATGGACTTCCAAGAATCTGAAGTTGCTCATCATTCCATTGATGCTGATAGTGTGTGTCATCCAGCCTGCTGCTTGCTGTACTCCACTGTCAGCTCCTTTATCTTGTTGACATCAGGATGTCAGAGTTACCTTTTTGCTGTATGCTGTCTCATTTTTATAAGCAATCAGGCCTATGGTGTCATGTTTTCAGCAATGTCATGTTGTGTGTGGCCGCAGCCATGTGGAGGATGTTGTGGTGCTTATCCACACTGCATGTTAAGGAGATCAGTATTCAGTCCTAGTGTGCGCTATCCAGCCCAAAGTTTCTGAACTTCATTGAATCAATGAACTACAATCTCACGTGTGTTCTACACTAGTTAGGACAGCGCAATGTGCAGGTGATGGTATATGCAAATATCAGGACGTCCAGGGAGTCTGGTAGCAGGGAGGTAAAGATTGTTTTGTCTCACCGCTCATAGTACTTTAAGGAGGTTCCTGCCATTAGGTGGGAGTTATTGAGGTAGTTCATTGGACCTCTGAGGGACTAAGATGAGGCTGGATTTTATTTAGGCAATGTTAAAACATTAGTCTTGCCTGAAGGTAGCTGGGATAGGATCCAGCCGTAATTAAAGAATAAAGGGATGGATGGATGGATGGATGGGTGGGTGGTGGATGGATGGATGGATGGATGGATGGATGGATGGATGGATGGATGATGGATGGATGGATGATGGATGGATGGATGGATGGATGGATGGATGGATGGATGGATGGATGGATGGATGGATGGATGGGTGGGTGGTGGATGGATGGATGGATGGATGGATGGATGGATGATGGATGGATGGATGGATGGATGGATGGATGGATGGATGGATGGATGGATGGATGGATGGATGGATGGATGGATGGGAATGTGTCAACTCCAGGGGGCTTTTGTGAGTTGAGTGTTTTAATATTTCTGCACGTACAGACACATCTCAGAGCTGCTCTGTGATGGTCTCTGTCCAGGGCACATGTTCCTGATGTTGGAACCCCTGTAGTTGGGTTCCAATCTGTCAATGCACTGCAAGTTGCCGCTGTTTATTGCCTGTGTGAAAGCTTGCCTGGCTTTTCCATATTCGTTTAAATCAATTAAGTTGAATTGTGTTTGTATTCTTCAGCTGAAAGTGTTTTCCTGTGTGTTTTTGTGTGCTTTCTGAGTACCTCTTGTTGTGTGTGTTTTGAGTATTATCTCTGCCTCAAGTATGGCTCAGCAGAACTTGATGTGTTACACTCTTGATCCCTGAAGTTATACACATGTACATGTCTCTTGACATGGACTCTACTGAAGCACAGATGTTTATTTTGCATTACCCTGCAGCCATGAAGTTGGATTTTAAATCTCTGGACTCTGTGGGTTTGTCTTTGGATGTGCTTAATCAAAAGAACAAGAGTAGAAACATCAACAGGCCTGTGTGGATCAATGCAGACGTCCTTCTCGGCCCCAACACCCCGGGTTTTGTGCCTCCTCTTAACGGGACAAGGTGAGCCTGCTACATTGTCAGTGATTTTAGGTCCATCATCAGTTCAGTAATCATAACTTAAATAAATATACATTTTCAAATGTAAGACACATGGCCCCATCTACACCAGGCAGCGAAAACATTATAGTCAGAGCTGATTGTAGATAAAGTAATGCAGCATTAGCTTTAACAGCATTTAGCAGCAGTAGTGACTTGCATTCATAATTATTTGTAACATTACTAATAGTAACATGAAGCACTTGTCTTATTTAATAGATTTCTGCAATTCATTCAGGAAAAATTCCCAGATGTGACTGTATCACCTGGGTGGATGGTATGTTATATTTTCTGTTTACTCAATGAATAGCTTTCCCTGAAATACTTCCTTAGTTCCCCAGCAATTTTAGTTCAGCTATCACTTAAAGTGGTCATGTAGTACAGAGTCACGATGATTATCAATGTCGCTTCCCAATTCCCCATTCAATTTAAGTTTGTATGTTCCCCCCATAACTATTTGGGTTCTCTCAATGTCACCTGACTTCCCCCACAGTCGACAGATATGCATTTGGGGGAGAAGTGAATAGGTGACTTGAGTTAAATGTGAGTGTGTTTGTCCTATGTGTTGGCCCTGCAATAAGTTGGCAGCTTGGACAGTGTGAACCCGTTCTTACCCAGAAGCAGCTGGGATATGCTCCAGCCCCCCACCATCCTGCTAATAGAGGGATAGATGAATGATTATGTATGTTACTGGTGACGATAGCTATGTCTGATCTTAAAAGTATGAAGTAAAGTTGTTGCTGTTAATTGGAGTTATTTAGTGCCATGCTCTATTGTTCAATTCAGAGATCAGTTGGTAATCACCAAATTTTACTAAAAGTGTTGATCAATCCTGTTAGTGGTTCAAATGAGTTCATAGATGAGTGTTTTGCTTCTTACAGGTATTGTATCTTCCTCCACTGTTAACTAAAACCTACACCAGACAAATGATGGAAGACATGTATGATCTTATCAGAGATGTCCCCCAGAAGGTAAAGGATAATTAAGTGGGGATGTGGGTTTAGGGATGAGCGCAGACATGATCTATATCTGATAAATCTAAATTGATCAGTGTATTTAATTTGCTCCTACCTGTTATGAATCTTGGATGGCACAATATGAAAATATGACTAGACAATTCCACAAAAATTGTGAGGGTTTGCCTCACCCTCTGGCCCGTCAATCAATCAATCAATCTTTATTTATATAGTGTCTGTTACAATCAGAATTGTTTCTAGGCGCTTTACAGAATACCAGAGCCTGACCCCAACAAGCAACAGTGGCAAGGAAAAACTCCCCTTTAACAGGAAGAAACCTTGAGCAGGACCAGGCTCATATAGGGAGACCCTCCTGCTGATGGCCGGCTGGGTAGAGAGGAGAGAAAGAGGAGGAGGACAGGTAGAGGAGAGAATAGGTAGAGAAAATAGAAATACATTATATTAATTAAAATAAACGGTAGAGTCCAGTTCAGTGGGTCAGCGGGGTCGGAGGTCAGTAGGTCAGCATACAGCTATGAAGGCGGCGTTACCTGTAGATGAATATTGAGGGGGGAGCAGAAAAACTACACAAGAAATAACATCACTGATGTTATAGGAGAGGAGAGGAGAGGAGAGGAGAGGAGAGGAGAGGAGAGGAGAGGAGAGGAGAGGAGAGGAGAGGAGAGGAGAGACCATGAGCCAGTAGGATGACAGAGGCCTGTCAGGCGATCAGTCCCTGCCTCTTGCCTGTAAATGTTTGCCTGTTGCCCCCCATCTCCACCAATTGAAATGAGTGCATTTTATGCAGCCTTGGCGCCGACACAATGCCAGTGAACAGCCCCTCCCATACTCACTGGCTATGAGCAGCTCCACCCCCCCCCCCAAACGCAGATTCGTGATCACAACCACCTGTCTATCACAACCAAATGCCAATTTGGAACGTCCAATTCTATCAAGGGGCTCGTTAGAACTGCAAGACTTTGAAATACATCCATGTGTCATAATTTTAGCTCACCCGGTGACAGAGAAACAAGTTAAACACGCCGCTTTTGTCAGTTCTGAGCCATTCTCCCCACTTTTATTTGTATCATTTTACATGGTGCTGGTTAATTTAATGTTCTCAAAGCGATGCTTAGGACTTAGTTGAGGCTCATAGCTACAAAAGGATGTAGTTTTTATGCTCGTAGGACATTCCGGGACAGAGTTATGGCTATTTCTTTGAGAGATTTTCGATCAGAATTTTACTGCTGCTCCGCTCTAGGTCATGTCGTCTCCCACTCTAACTTGAGCTGAAAATGGTTGAGAGAGCACATCGATGTGGCACAGGACCTTTTTCCACAACTCTGCAAGCAATTTATTTCCTAAACACTGCTAGTTTAGTTCTGAATGAGTTCTGTTTCATTTTGGATGATCATTCCACTGAAAAACTACACATATATGGAACAAATATAACTAGTGAATGTAATTAAATATGACACATGACCTGACCACATTATTCAAGCATCATTCTGGTCTGTCTATCCTGAGACAGATAAAGTTCACAACAGATGCTACCTGGAAGGAATCTCAATAAGCTACAAGGGTTAACATCATCAAAAATTAATACAGTCATCCTTGGGTCATACGTTGATCTCAAACTTTGATCTAAATCTGAAGTCCCTTTCAGTTCCACATTGATGGCATTCATACACACTACCATATATATACATATACTGTATATTATGTTATAAAACCTGTATATAAAATCTACAGAAGTGAAAAGATACATTTTCTGGAACTTTGGAGCATTTATTTTGGCTCCAGACGTCTAATTGACCTTGATCTGCATCAACTCTGAAGCTCTATTGCGGGACAAAGTGCAAAGTTAACACGTTCTTTTATCTCACAAGGCTATGGTACTGTGGTACAAAGCTACATAACATATTCAAAGGTCATTTACAGTGGTATGAGAAAGTTTGGGCACCCTTGACAATTAGCATTATTTTTATTCACCAATCATTGGGTGTTTTAATTCACGACTTAATTTTGATATATGAAATAACTGATGAACACAATCATATAGCAGTGAAATGAGGTTCATTGGGTTAACAGAAAATGTGCAATATGGCCCAAAACAAAAAAAGGCCGTGCATAAATTTGGGCACCTTAATAGAAAAATCATATTAGTATTTCGTAGAGCCTCCTTTTGCAAAAATAACAGCCTGTATGAGTGTCTGGATCCTGGATGATGGTATTTTGGCCCATTCCACCTGGCAAAACCTCTGCAATTCAGTGATGTTTGCAGGATTCCGAGCATGGACAGCCTGCTTCAAGTCATTCCACAGATTCTCGATGATGTTCAAATCTGGGGACTGGGATGGCCAGTCCAAAACATTGTACTTGTTCCTCTGCATGAATGCTCGGGTAGATTTTGAGCAATGGTTTGGGTCATTGTCTTGTTGAAATACCCATCCCCGGCGCAACTTCAACTTTGTGACAGACTCTTGAACATTATTCTCAAGAATCTGTTGACACTGAGTGGAATCCATGCAACCCTCAATTTTAACAAGATTCCCAGTACCAGCACTGGCCACACAGCCCCACAGCATGATGGAACCTCCACCAAATTTTACTGTGGGAAGAAGGTGTTTTTCTTCGAATTCTGTGTTCTTTTTCTGCCGTGCATATCGCCTCTTGTTGTGACCAAACAATTCAATTTTTTTGCATCAGTCCACAGTATCTTATTCCAAAATGATATTGGCTTGTCCAAATGTTCTTTTGCATACCTCAGGCGACTCAGTTTGTGGCGACTGTGAAGAAAAGGCTTCTTCTGCATCACTCTTTCGTACAGCCTTTCCTTGTGCAAATTGTGCTGTATTGTTGACCAATGCACAGCGACACTGTCTGCAGCAAGATATCCTTGCAAGTCTTCGGAGGTGGTCTGTGGGTTGTTTTTAACCATTCTGGCCATCCTTCTAAGGATGGGCGATACCACACTTTTGGGATTCGATACGATACCGATACTTTTTCTTGTATTTTCATCGATATCGATCCCGATACCGATACCGTTAATTTCTTGCTGGCAATTTTTGTCAGTCAAAATATTATTACATTTAAGACAAATACAGACCATTTATATACAATTTATTATGGTCAATTGATTACTAGGATTTCCTTATCCTTTAAACCTGCATAAGACAGTTGTTCCATAAAAAAATAATTAGAACAATGTCTGACACCATCACACCTTTAGTGCACTTGAGGTATGTCATCACACTTTACTGAAGTCTCAGATTGCTTTTCAGAAATCGTATCATATTCACATTTTCTGCTTTAACACGATTGCGGCTCTGCCTTTTGCTGACTGTGTCGGCTCGGCGCAGGCTATGTTGCACGTTGATGCTCATTCCCTATCTCCTGTCACGTGACATGGGCCAGCTCAGTACGCCGCCAGGTATAGGGGTGTCTTGGCACATATTAATTTAAGTAACTAATCTAAAACGGCGGAAAGTGATGCATACACCCCCAATTTCTTTTTTTAGTTAGTATCGATATTTATAAAAGAACATCGATACCAAATGAGTAGCTTGTGAGTATGGATATATCGATACCACGGGATCGATCTGCCCATCCTTACATCCTTCATCTTTGTCTCTTTGCAATTTTTCTTGGCCTACCACTTCTGGGCTTAACAAGAACTTAGCCTGTGGCCTTCCATTTCCTCACAATGTTCCTGACAGTGGAAACTGAGAGCTGAAATCTTTTGGACAGCTTTTTGTAACCTTCCCCTAAACCATAATGCTGGATAATCTTAGTTTTGAGATCATCAGAAAGTTGTTTTGAGGCTCCCATGTTGCAGCTCTTTAGAGGAGAATCAAACAGAATGAGAACTGGCATTTGGCCACCTTAAATACCTTTTGTCATTATTGGATGCACCAGTCAATGAAGTTCAAGGCTTAACGAGCTCACTAAACCAACTTTGTGTGTCCAATTATCTTGTGATGATTAGTTACAGGCCATCAAAGCAACAAAATGACAAGGGTTCCCACATTTTTGCACAGCCTATTTTTTACATTTGATTTAATTGCATACAATTGCATACTATGAATACTTAAAATCTGTGTTTGGAAACCAAGCTAACACTTGGCTCTTATGGGCAAATGAAGGCCATGCCACCAAGATAATTTTGTGTGAAGTCAGAGTCCATTATTACACAACCTCAGAGGGGGTGCCAAAACTTTCTCATACCACTGTATAACCTGCTGTGACTATGTGTTTTATTTCCGGATCTAGTCGTATTGCAATCAAAGATTATGAAGGAGATAAAACTGATTTCTTCACCTTGGGTGTTTAGGTGACATTTCCGATCTACACAGTTTTGGCCCGCAGCGGTTGGCAGCACATTAGCTGGCTTCTCAGCTTGTCTTCACGGTAAAAAAAAATCCTTATAATCTGTAACACTGAGCACTCATATGACTCTCGACTGTAGAGCATTTACATTGTTATTGCTGTCTAGGTTCAGTCTGACATTATGGCAGGATTCATTTCACCCAAACGTCAGTGACCTGCTGTTTATCCGGGACAACAGCCACCCCACCAGAGTTTACTATGATATATATGAACCAACGCTGTCAGAATTTAAAGAAGCTGCAAGTAAGGACAAATATAAGTATAAATAATAGATTTAACCACAAACTGTCACAGATTATATTTTAGGGATTGATGTAGATTTCATGTTTACTTTCAAAGTATTTCTTGGCTTCAAATATTTGCGACTTCAGTCTTTGATGTTGATTGCATTTTAAATAACCAAATAGTAGCACAACCAAAATTTTGTCCACAAACAAGTTACTACAAACATTTAAATATATACAATAGGTGAACAAGATGTTGGATTGCCAAACTGAAAAATTTAAACTGAATAGATATAAAAAGGTTCATACAGTATTAGCACAAACAGTAACACAAAACTAACAAACATCTCCCTGAATGAATGAGAATCTACATCGGCATTAAGCTTAAAAAATGGATACAAAGCGATTTTAAAGAATTTACAAATTTTTCAATCCCTCTTTAGGCAAAAGATCCACAGCTAAGCACATATTGTCAAACACATTTAGAGTAAGATCAGATCACAATTAATTTTCAGAATGTGATATGCTCTTAAAGTCTTGACTGGCTCACTGGCCCACTTAGTAAAGTTTTGGTAGAGTCTCGCTTTGTTTCATATAATTTCCATTTGCCTTCAATGTCCATATATTTTAAAATTCCTCATAAAAGTGCTAAAAAATTATTTTAAAGCTTTAAATGCAAAAAGGTCTAGCTAGACTGGAAAATGTTTGGCCTCTCATTTGAAAGGCTTCCTAAATTTGGGGGATATAAACTGATTTGTAATAATACTGTATGGAAGTGCTAAATGACTAATGGCAAACAAAAGTTTTACATTGTTATCAGTAGATCAACATTAAGATCCCTGTTTACAGAGGAGCAGGGTCGTGTGATCAGGTTTTATCCTGGGGGAGATCTGATGGACTTTCTGCATCTGGTTCACAATGCAGACAGTAACTCTCATCCCACAAATACACATCACAGCAGCCTGGCAGTGCAGTGGTTAACAGTGACCAACAAAACTTCTCTGTTCAATTTTCTGTCAGGTATGTACTGTAATCTCCCTCTTTCTTCATCGACTAAATTGGTGCACATTTGTTTTTACATGCACACGCACAATTTAAGACAAATGACAGTCACATTAATTGTGTGTGTGTGTGTGTGTCTATTTCCAGATGCCACAGTTGGCATGTTACTCATCCAAGTAACTTCTGACAGGATTCAGCCTAGAATACCTTTGGTAAAGGCATCTGGAGTTGACTCAGAAGTCTTCACACTGCAGGTTTGTTACTAAAAAAAACTGAAAAATAAATTGACCAAGATTAATACACATTTCATTTTTTGTTGTTTTTGCTAACTAGGGCTTAATGCTAATGTAAGCGTCACAAATAGGGAGGGTTAGTGACAAAGAAGGGAGTCCACATACAAGATAACAAAACAAAATAAATTTATTATTGAGAGACTGATTAACCCCAACCATAAATTCCAAGCAAGCCACAGGAAGACAATACATATTTTCCAGGAGAAGGAGACCTGCACACACAAGGCACAGTCAGGAAACAGCTAAAGAGAGCAAACACTCAGCTCTGCTGTTCCTTTAATCATGTCCTTAATAGAAACATTGGTTTAGCTTAGCATACATTTACATTGTTATAAGGCTAATGTCTTCTTTATACTGTTCCTATAAAAGAAACAATGTGTCTTGTGTTTCTTTTACATTCTTCTCTTTAATTTGGTCCTTTTCTAATATGTAGTTTAAGAATGATGATAGCAATGTTACGTTGGAGTTAAGGAGGCCAGGACCCAAATGTAACCCAGAGTGTAAAACAGTTCTCAGATTGAAGGAACAAACAAAGTAACAACAAAAAGGTCTAAGAAAGTAGCCACAGAAAAGCGAACTAAAAATCACCATGAAATGGGAAAAAAACATCGAGAAAAAGTACAGCTGAAAACAGAGACAAGTGTCACAGCTGTGGGCGATCCCGCCCCTGTGTCCTCGCTCACTCTGTGGCAAATCAGTAATTACGAGCCCTTATAGTTCCCTGCGCTACGCTGCCTCCCTGCCAGATTGTCCTCTGTGTTCCACATGACTCTCCAGCGTTTTCCTGCCTGCCTGTTTACCTGGTTCCGACCCTGCCTGTTTCTGACGACTCTGTTTTGCCTGTTCCCCGGTATATCCTGCCTGCCTTCAGTTCCTGTTAATAAAGTTGTGTTCAACCGAACTCTGGTGTTGCTCTTGGGTTCTCGTCTGCTGCCTGACAGACAAGGCACTGAGAAAACGTACTGCTCAGGAGAACAACAAGGGATAACGCGAGGCAAAGGGCTAGTGAGCTCTGTGAGCTGGAGCTAGGTGCTGAAGCATGTGGAACAATCTGACACTGGAGACAAAGAGGGGAGAGCTTAAGTAGGTAGCTAATTAGGCAGAACAAGCTGCAGGTGTGCTAGAGGCTCAGCGCTCCCAGAGATCAGCCCGCCCCTAAATGCCGCTCCTGCAGGTAGAGAGGGAGGTGAGAAGTCTGAGTGACAGCACAAAAACAGAACCACAACAAATAATCTTAATAGTATAAAATGCCATGTCTTGCATTGAGAACCATAAATGTGCCCATTTATAAATATACTCCTTTGTGTTGTTTGACTCTAGTATTTCCTTCAGCTGCTCGGGCAGCGACCAAATGTCCCTCTTGGTGTACACCTTCAAATTCCCACTCTTCAGCTTCTTGAAGCTACTCTTAAAATACTCCAGTCAATTTATGAGCAAGAGCAGCTGTACAGGCCTGTCTGGATCAGTATGGCGAGTTTGACAACCCCTGCAGATACACAGGTGTGTGTATATATAAGCTTCTTTATTGTTTTGTAATGTATTTTCATCCATTGGGTACAAGATTAAAATGTGGTGGCATATTCAAAACTTTATAACAAGTCTTTTTTTAAAACTTTCCAAAAGATATGGTGTGATTATTTAACTTTGGAATGTAGAATCAACTGTGGAATAATCTGACCATTCTAACTTCTAACTGTAAATCGAGGATGAGGGTAACAGTGGAGCTATTTCATTTCTCTTTCTGCATTTGCTGTACTTGTCATTCCTTCCTCCAATAGATTTGTAAGGAATTCTAGTTTGGAGAGTGTGAAAAAGGCCTACATAGCCAGTAAATCTACAGTATGTTACAGTTGGATAGGTCTTTGAGAGAATTGGTACCTTGCATGTTTCCAGCTCAGGTACACTTGGCTATGATCATATTGACCTATTAAAGGTTACATAATTCCTTTTCTTGAGCAGCAACAGACAGCTAGTGCTTGTTCTGAACAGTGAAATATGAAACTCTTCTGATTTATTCAGTAGACAAATTTCAAACAAAACTATTAATGTAAAAAAAAAATGTATAGAAAAAAACTTTGCATTTTTAAGATAATCAGCTTTGTTACCGTGTTTTGTTTTTCAGCACTTTATGTCAGCAGTGGAAACATTGTTTCCTTACGTCACCCTAGTCCTGACACAGCACATGTGGCCTCCAGCGATTCCAACTTCAATCAAACATTTGTCTCAGAGGGTGGCGCTGCACATAAAGACAACATCGCTTCAAAAAGCAACGAGAGCGGAAATGCTGAGGTCTCTCATAGGACTGTTGGACAGATATGATGTTTTAGTGGAAGAGGACACAATCAATTGTAAAATGGATTCCTCTGTATATAAAGATACTGAGGTCCAGTTTGTAGGCACAAACCTGTATGTGATGTCCAAGTGTTAAAAACAGAGGTAATTTAAAACAATAAATAGTTTTTTTGATTTAATGTCCAATTTAACTGTCAGATGTCAGTAAAAACCGAATCAGCCATGCCAATTCATTAAATATAGAATGTAATTGCATAATTATTCCCCAAATCAGCAAAATTAGGAGTTAGTATACTGTATTTTCACGACTATAAGGCACACCTAAAACACTGAGATTTTCTCAAAAATCGACGGTGCGCCTTACAATATGGTGCGCCTTGTGTGTGGACTGAGTTCCAAAATCTGCTGTGCGCCTTTGGTGGGTGCACTACGGTAAACGTCTGCCAATCGATTAGCAGCACACCTACGCGTAAGGATCCACTAAAATGGCGCCGGTCAAGCGAGACGCGTATGAATGAGGCTTACTTTAAACTGCAGGCCATCGAATATGCGGCTGAAAATGGCAATCGAGCAATCTTAGTGTTTTCGCTTTATGAGGAGGCGGCATCTCTCCATACGCGCAAGGACAACTGTTGCGCTGCGGCTGCCAGCGGATTACCAGGAGAGGGTGGCCATCTTCCGTACCTACTGCCGCGACAAGATAACCGTGCCCAGCCACATCACCAACATGGATGAGATCCCTCTGACTTTTGACATCCCTTTGACCCACACAGTGGAGAAAAAGGGACCAGCACGGTGGCGATATGCACAATGGGGCACGGGAAGTCGTCATTCACCGTGGTTCTCGGCTGCCACGGAAACGGACAGAGCGCTGGATGACGGAAGGCGAACACTCCTTCACAAAGACTATGAGGCAGTGGCGGACAGGTTATGCCACCATATGCGGGTGGATTGTAGACGCATGGGCTATGATACCGTCTTCATGTATTGTAAGAACTTTCACAAAATCAACGCTGAACCGGAACCGGTCGGTGAGTCCGATTCAGATGATTAAGAAGAGGAATTCAGGATGTTGGGACATTGAAATAGTGCAGCTGTTTAATTCAGATACAGAAGATGAAATCTTTGATGGTTTTGTGGCGGAAGAATGAATATTTTGTTCAATAAATGTGTCGAAACTCACTGTTTTACTTCCGTTGTCATTTTTTACTGTATGTTTCAGCATGCGCTTAATAATACGGTGCGCCTTATGTATGTTTTAAATACAGAAATAGCACCCATAACTGAGACTGCGCCTTTTAATACAGTGCGCCTTATGGTCGTGAAAATACGGTATGTTGTGATTAGAGGGCTGGAGTCTGTGTACAGTTAGATCTCAGTCAGTTTTCAGTTATCATGATGTTATTTCTATATAATTACAGATTAAAGCAGCTTAATGTAAACTATTTCTTCAGTGTGTTGATTACTGGGTATTAACCACTTGAAATCATTCACACACTCCTGCAACTGCTGTGTAGCCTCCTGTTTCCTTCATGTTGTTTTTAAGCCGAAAAATAAAATATCTAACGTTGGGCTTTTTGTGCCGTAAAAGAAGAGTTGCTGAGAACAATCTACATAAATGATGATTGAAAGAGCTGCAAATCTGTCTGTCTGTGTGTGTGTGTGTGTGTGTGTGTATCTATCTGCACATATAGATGTATATAACATTTAAAAAAATACATACAAATCACCAGTGGCGGGCCGTGCATTTCACACCTAGGCCTTCAATAGTGCTCATTCTGAATCAATCCAACCCTCAATAACTATTTTATGGCTATAAAACTTCCACTGCAGGTACAGCTGCGACACACATAAAAAAAGCATCAAAAGTAACCTGATAAAATTTCAATATTGTGGCAAGTTGGGGTTTTAGGTTGCGGAAGAACTCAGACGCAGACTTCTGGCAGCTTATTCTGCAGTTCAACTGCAGAAAAGAGTCACTTTATTAAACACGGAACTGAAGACACATGAACGAAGGGAGGTCTTCGATCACACACATAACCTGGCTTATGTGTGCAAGTGCAAACGGTAATTAAAACAGTAATTAAATACATCAACAACCAGAACTCAATAAATAGAACACTAACATTGAAAGTTGCAAAAGATAACATTTACAACGAACAAAAACAGGGTTAACACCAACCTGAACCCACAGACACACTGCCACAAAGCATGCTGGGAATTTCCCACACTGACCCTCCCCAACACGCTACATTATTTAGGAATATAGCAACATTTTAGTATAATAATCAGGATTTTTGATTTTACTCACCAAAAATCCTGATTATTTGTACACAAAATCCATCCTCCTTTCTTTCCTCAAGAAGATTTCAATTACTCTGTTGTGCAGATTATCCGTGCGTTTCAGTTCCATCAAGAAGTCCTTTTCTATCGCCATCGAAGCTAATGCTGAAAGTCGAGCCTGCCCTGTCGTATTTCTGGCATAAGTTTTAATTCGCTTTAGGGCTGAGAATGTCCGTTCAACAGAAGCAGTAGACACGGGGATGGTCACCGCCAAACACAGTCTATCAGTCTTTTTAAGATTTCCCTATTTTTCTTCACCTTTTCGTTGTGGAGCTCTGTTCCCCTGCGCACTTGCTCACTCAGCTGTAGATCCACTCTGGTTTCCTCAAAAGTTTTGGAAAGCACCGTTGCTTGTGTGAGGATGAAGTTTTGATCACCCACGCTGTTTGTTCACTAGACTCAGAGTAACCACGCAAACAACAAGAGTGCCTTGCAAGGGGGAGCCGAACAGCAGTTCAAGCTTCCTCTGTCAACTCCGTTCATCTGCTGCTCGCTCACCTCTTTTATTGGTGCAAACAGAATGGGTGTCTAAACAGGATCTCGTAACTCATTGTCTTCTGACATCTTTACAAACTTCTCTAATCTTGACCAACAGGATACATCTGGATGCTGAGCTTGATTGTAAGCAGCTTCAGCTCTTTTACGACACTCTCATGTTCTTCTTTTCCTATCAACATTCCTCAAACACTCAAAATCTACATACAATAGCATTTAAAGATAATACTAATAACAACAATAACAATAATTCTTCTCACACTTGTAAGTGTCCGGCAGTGCTTTGATGCCTCGTTGCTGCCTTGGTTAGGCAAGCCAAATTTACAAATCCAGTGTGGCTCCAAACACCATGTCGATCAGGGGCAAATAACAAGCACTCCCAGCAATACAATTTGCAGCGTTCCTCGGAGCCTGTGAGCCAGGAGTACCGCTCGTAGTTAGTGGACTGAAAGCGGTGGACAAATCCTTTTCCCGGTTGCGACAGGCTTGCTAGCTTCGGAGTTGCCCGACCTTGCTTAACGATGTCAAGCTTTTCTTAAAAAGTCCATCTTGAAAATGGCTTTGACAGTAAATCTGCGACCAAATCCATTTCTTCTCCTACTTCAGCCATTGTGGGTTGACAAAACAGCTATTAAATCAACACAACAATATCTTTGCTTGTGCAGCTCCCTACAGATGCAGTTTGCTAGCTCTGGCTCGTACACTCTCTGACTATCCAATCAAAGCGTGTGAATACGCTGACGTTTCCTACGCCTGCTAGAAGGCCTTGGGGCCGCCAACTCAAAATCTGATTGTTTGAACAGTTTGATCGGCATTTTTTTTATGCTACAGGGCCCGCAGAACTGATTGTGAAGGCCTCCAGGCAGATTTCTTTGACCCTGGCAACCAATAGTGGCTGAAATGTGATTGGTTAAATGCTTGAATATGAAAATACACGTCTGGAAGCAGCGCAACCAGGGGGCTAGCAATAAAAGGAAGTGGACAGACCATTTGGAATTATTTAATACATATTCATGGACAAAATATTATTTTGTCCATGAATCACAGACTGATGTTAATTATATTTTGAAAATATAATTAACATCAGTCTGTGATTCACATATTTTTAGGCCAGCAGACCCCCCAGCCCCCAAAACACACACACACACACAAACTTTAAAAAAAAAAAAAAAATCTCTGTGATTGTTCCATAACATCTATAGGCCACCAATGGCAAACAACACTTTCAAGAGTTTGCTGAACGTTTGTCCCACTTGTGTGTTTTATAGGCCTTTTAGAATATTGGTGACAGCTAAACCGCTTGCAGTAAGCTTGCTTATATTAGGTGACCCAAGAAATCTTTATGCCACCTCTAGGGTGTAAAACTTTCATGTTCAGCCTGTCAGTATTTCTGCATCTCAGTAGTCGTGGCAGCAAAAACATTAACTTCATAACTGTCCCTTAATCAGCAATGTTCAGCCATGTTCCATCCATCTCAGGTTAACACCAAATCCAGAGATTGAACTAGTCTAGAGATTGACACAGAGTTCTGTGTGTAGGTGTATAAATTGTAAACTGGATATAATGGATATAACGTACTGATGGTTCAAGTGGAATAAAATAGAACACATAAAACAGCCACATTTTAATCTAACAACGTGGATTGATAATCCTAAATCGTACATTTTCTTCTCAACAAGATTAAACATACATTGCTGTCGGTTTTCGAAATAATCTTTCCTAATCCGTCTTTTATTTTGAAAAGGATTATCGGAAGCCTATTGATGACGGAATTTGGATTATTGTCAGTGTTTACATGCCGCAGGACTGTCAAACTAGTAAGTAGACTTTAAAAGGTGAGAAAACCTTGCTGTTGTGTTTGATTCTGAGCCGATCGAGCTGATCATCGGTACGAGCAGCTGCGTTAGAGCCGAACAGCTCGTATTCGCTGGTTTAGATGTCAGCGTGGAATCTTTCCAATGTCGGCAGAGCTCCACTTTCTACCTACATTTCTCTATTCTGTCACTTTACAAAGTAGCAATTCATGATCGGCGGAGTTGTTGACTTTTTAAAAGTTGGCTGCGCTGATAGAGACCGTCGCTGAGATAATGTCTTATGGCGCCTCTAATATGTTAATGATCCCGCATTAATGCCACCTGAACTTTGTTTCCGATTCGACATTATGGGAAAATTAGGTCTGAAGCCATTGCACAGCAACTGTTGTAACATTATTTAATAGTTCGGCTTTTTGGTAAAGCTTCATATCAACACTGGAGTTAATTTTACAGAAAATAAACTGCATGTAAACGTAGATGTTTCTGATATTTTCCACAAGTTAGTCCAGTACAGGAAAATAAATTAAATAAAGGCACATTTCAGGATTTGACATTTTGATAGGATTCCAGTTTAAAACAAATCACCCAGACAAGCCTGAACAAGATTATCACAAAGAGGCAGAAGAGGAAGCATGTCTGATTTCGTGGGAATGTCAATGTGGAGAATGCGAAGGAAGAAGGAGCATTTTCCTTATTTTCGTCATTAAGCCCATGTTACAATGATTATATGAAGCACTTTAATTCTAACTTTTCTAATACTAGAATGCATATTATAAAGATTATGCTAGTAATTATAATACATTAGAAATGTTGCACCCTGATATGTCCTCAATTGTGTGTTCTGCCCCCACCCGCTGACTGTCAATGTCTCAGCTTTCCTCTTAGTCCTGCTGTTGTTGTTTTTTTTTATTTGCCTCACCAAATATTGAAGATTTTATTATTTAAATAAAGTTAATAACACTGCAGCCTATTCATCAATTTACTTTGTTGCCATTGTGGCATTTTAGAAGTGTTCAGAATACAAAACTTTCATATGAATGTGGTTCAGACACCAAAATAGTAAAAATTGTATGAGAGGGTAGGACATAAACAGTGGGAGAGGCTGTGGGGAAAGTGAAAGGAAAACATTGTGAATGACAACAGCCCATAAGCAAAGCCAAAATCTCAGTTTTAAGCTGTCTCTGGAAATCCCTGGGGGAAAAAAGGTCTTTTTGACTATAAAGAAACATTAAAACAATGTTTGCGTGAACTGGATCTTGATTATTTATTTCTCACAAACAGAGAGTTGTCTAAAATTCGTGTCTTCTCCCATTTAGCATCAATGGCCTCCAGAAAATCTGCAGTTTTAAAAAATAATGAGGAAGAGACGGAAGAGAAACAAGAGGAAGAAGAAGAAGAAGAAGTGAGTGATAGTCCAACAGAGGTAAAAATGAGCCAGATCATAATGCCGTGCCATTGTAACCATCGCCAGGAGCTCTGTGTGGGGCAGCTCCTTAAATGGATTGACATCACGGCTTGTCTCTCTGGTAAAGTTGCGTTTGTGTGTAAATGTTTTTACAACAGCTACATATGTTGTAATACTCACTAACCACACAGGATGTGATGGGTGTGTTTGAACTCTTTATTATTAGCGGAGAGGCATGCGATGTCCCCGTGTGTCACTGCCTCCATGGACGACATCAACTTTGAACACACAATCAGGTAACAGCGAATGTTCACCCCTCCTGAATATCCATCATCTTCCTCATCCTCATCTAAATCTTCGTTTCACACTGTTTAGAGTGGGACAGGTCGTGAGCATCAAGTCAAAAGTCAACAGAGCCTTCAACAGCAGCATGGAGGTCAGAGATACTCCTGTCACATTAGCATTCGCACACTCACAACAGTTCAGTATTTCAGCTATTCTTGCCAGTTATCCCCCAGGATTAGAGATTTGTCTAAACATGCATCCACATATTTTTACAGTGTTTTCAACTTTCAACATATTTATTCAGGTCGGCATACAAGTTAGCTGCGAGGACTTATTTTCTGGGGATCACTGGAAGGTCTGCCATGCCTATGCCACGTTTGTTACTCAGCGCAAAGAAACAGGAGAAAGGGTAAGGGTTCATTTAATCCTCCTCCTTTCAAAAATTTGGTAAAATATTTTAAAGAGTAGGCTTGTCAGTATAAAAACACCTATCCATTCCATTATCCTGTGCTTTAAGCAAGTGTGTCAGGATAATAATAATAACAACAATGACAACAACAACAACAACAATAATAATAATAATAATATTGTTATTATCATTACCATTATTATTAAATTATTGTTGTTGTTGCTGATGTTGATGTTGTTGCTATGTTATTCCATCCATTCAAGTATGCTGTCACAGCCCCTTTTCCCCAGTTCCCTCCTGTCCCAGTACTTTTCCACTGCCCTGCTCACACCACACCCTCTGATCACCACACCTGCTCTCAGTCACTGATCACACACCTGCTCTCAGTCACTGATCACACACCTGCCCTCACTCATCAATCAGCTCACCTACCAGTATATATTCTCCAGCCTCACACTCACTCAGTGCCAGATTGTTCTTCTGCTTTCATGCAAGACTTTCCAGCGTTGTTTCCCTGCCGGATTACCCGTTACCGACCCTGCCTGTCTTCATTCTGCCTGCCTTGCCTGTTCCCGGGACAACCTACCTGCTTTCTGCCCCTGACTACGACTTCTGCCTCAGCGTCTCGGGTTCCTGTCTGCTCACCTAGTTTAGACTTCTCCGCCCGGCTTGGACTTCGCTGCTGCTCGTCCCTCTCCCCGAGCCTGCAACCCATAGACTTTGTGCGGGCCCAGAGCCTGAAGAACGGACTATTTCCTGTGTTTCCTGGTCTGCCTGAGTTCCTGTTTGCCCGTGTGTTAATAAAAGTCATTACTACGGTCCAGCTTTCCAGAGTGCTGCATTTGGGTCCTAACTGCACCCGTCACATATGCTGTACTTTAAGCAGCCATTGTTAATTTCAAGCAAATGGGTTGTGATAGGGCAGTAGCAGTGCCTCTCCTTTTCAGAGTAGGATTCCAGCCAACAATTAATGGATGACATTACCTTTGTTTGGACGCACAGACTCAGCAATAATTGTAGTCCTCCCCTGACTATCATACTTAGATGTACTTAGCGACGATATAAATCAGAATTTTACCTGCAGTAAGTGGTGCGCCACACACCTTGGACTGGAGTACATTTCCTGCATGCCATCGCCACCCTGGCCATTCAAGCTGCTTGGTTTCTTTCTGGAGCAAGGTAGCTTTATCAATGCTAGGATGAGCTGCAACAACTTAGTTGTGCTTGTGCAGCTCCAGAAACCTCTATGATACAGAGACATGCCTGTAACTCACCTCGCTTCACCATCAAATCCATAAAATTCTTTGTTTTATGTTATTGCTATTTAATAAAAGCGAATGAGGAGCAACTAAACATTCCAGACAATGAAGAAATAGAGGGTGAAGGGCAAGGGGAGCAAGATGCCACGTTGAGGCCAGTTGAACTGACAAAGTGTGTCATTGTCCACAGGTGCTGTTAAAGCCTATAGTTCCTGAAACTCAAAAAGAGCAGCTCGAATATAGCCTGGCAGCTGAGCGAAGGCGTGTCAGGATGTTACATGATGATATCATCAAAGATCTGCTCACCCATGGGTGTATCCAGCGGGGTAGGTATGATGACATGTTTGATGGCATTTCTGTACATCTGTTGCAAGGATTGGCTGTTTCATTTAGTTGTTGTAAATAAATAGGCTAATGAACTCCAATAAAAATATGTATGTGTTAGGCGACAGCGTGGAATTCAGTAATGCAGTGGCAGCAGAGAAGACCAAGGTGGAAAGTGTTGAGCTGGTTTTACCACCACATACAAACCATCAGGTATCTCACTGACATCCATTTTTCTAAAAGAGAAGGTGGATGATTTTGGACATGTCCTGATTTCAACTATCTTGACCTAGCTGTAATCTCTTTGATATAGCATAGTTTTTTTTTTCCCCAATTGAAAACAGGTAAATACTTTTGGAGGACAAATCATGGCCTGGATGGTGAATGTAGCTACGATTGCAGCAAGGTAATGTGTGGCTACTACTGCTCACTCTGGCTGTTTAAAGATGTTGGAAAACTAGCCTTCAAGCAGTTACACGTGATGTGCCTCATATAGGTCATGCAATTTGTGTCTTCGGTGTACTGGGTTCCAGAAGATTTCCTCTGTTATTGTACTAATTATTTATTTTATTTATTATTATTTATACATCCAAAAATTTCCCCTCAAAACTTTTACTGTTCAATCTTATTTTTGTATGCTACTAAGTGTTACTCTGTTCAGAGCAGTTTGTATGTTAACATTTAGACAGAGTGCCTTCATCCTGTTTTTTGTGTAATTCTAATTGCAGTCGTCTGTGCCAGACTCATCCAACATTGCGGACTATTGACATGTTCACGTTCAGAGGACCTTCTCAGATAGGAGATAGACTGCTTTTGAAGGCTATTGTCAACAATGCCTTCACAGACAGGTAAACAAAATGTTCAGAATGAGTACTAAAATGGCAAGGAATCAGATCACGGTTTCCTCATCATCCTGTGCTGCAGTATTGAGGTGGGGGTGCGTGCAGAAGCCTACCAGGATCTGGGAACCAACAGACACATAAATTCTGCCTTCATGATCTTTGAAGTACTTGATGACCATGGCAAGCCATGCACATTACCTAGGCTTCAACCTGAACCATTGGTGAGTTGGCCAAACTGTCCAAACCATGAAAAGCGTATGTATGTTGTTTATTTATCAATCTGTCTGTCTGTTAGAAATCCATCAAAACCTAAAATGTTGTTATTTATTAGACAAATTACACACTGGTTATTTACATATATGATAACTGAAAATCTTAATATTACATGTGACTTCCTGTGGTCCTGATAAGGGTTGTCATTCTGGTACTATACTTTTTTATTATAATGTAGGGTTCTACAACATAGTGTATCACATTGAGCACAACACATCAAAATCCTAAAAATTTCAATACACTCATTATCTCCTTCAGATAAGTATCCTGTCCCTTTGTCAGCACCAAAGAGTGTACAATCTAAAAGTTACTGCAGGAGTTTTTTATTGGTGTGGAGTAGAATATGAGCATGTTTGTTAGGGGAATGTGAATACATCAATCAAGTTTTATATGTAGGTAGGTAGGTATACCAGTAAAACAGTCATAATGTGTCTTTCTACTGATTTTATGATCTAATTAACCAGAATCTTTCTTCATTTAATTTACAGGAAGGTGAGCGGAGGTTCCAAGAAGCTATTGCCCGGAAGAAGATTCGATTGGACAGGTACATTATTGTAAAGCATGTGTTTCAGATATAATACAGTATAGTTACATTTTTAGTTTTGTTGAACTAAATCTAAGAGAGGTATCGCAGAAGCACAAAAAGTATTTATGAGATAGAAAAAAAGATACATAATCAGGAGATATGTACTGATTAGATGGTCAGGCTGAGATTGGTCATTTTTTTCAGCAAAGGTGCGATGAGCAAAATATGCTTTTCTGACACAGTTGTGCGACTGAGGTGAAGTGAGTGGTAAGAAATGAGACAGTGATCATGCAACCAAACCATCACTAAATAAATGAGTTATAAATAACACAACATGTGGCTTGGAAAATATTTAAATTTGAATCAACAGGTGCCAATCTTATTTCACCCAATGGCTGGGGAGCTTACACTGCGATTGGAGGGTATTGAACTTGATAATTCAAATTCAGAAATGTAAACAGGCTGAACTTGTTATTCTGAAATTTGATCATTTATTATAACTCCACACAGCTCCCCTATTGTTCTTTCAGAAAGTACATCATTTCAAGAAAGCAGTGTGAGGTACCTTTGTCTGTCCCCTGGAACCCAAGAAACCAGGTGAGCCAACACACTTCTGTCTGACTTCAGGAAGAATCTGGCCTCAAACAGCTCATGAAAGATGAAGTTATCACATACACTTCAGGGTATTGATGAGACACATTTAATATTTTAAGAACCAGAATAAGTGAAGCTAAATTTCCCACAGGACATTGTATGTCTGGAATTTACGATAGGTAGTTTTGGGGTAGTTTTATAGCAGGCTTATGTGTGGGTAACACTTTTGGTGTTTGCCTGCTATTAAATTTGGATTTGGTTGTCATAAATAATTATCAAAAATAAATATTTATCATTATGTAAGTTAGTCACCACCCTTCTGAGAAAAGAAAAGATATCTGAAAATCTCATAACACACACTGATAAATAATTAACTTAACTACAACTAAAATTTGAAGGATTTGGAGGTCTTGACAGTGTAGAGTGGACAGAAGATACGTTTAAAAGACATCTATTAACAACAAAGGTTAAACCTTACAATCTATCAACAGTGTACTTCTATACAGGCCTGTGTTTGCATGAAAAGGAGCCAGGAACAAAGAAGGTCGACCAAGATGGCTGACCATTTGCTGGCTGAAGTCATGTGCATGTGTGAAATGTAATAAGGACTGGGTGTGTGTGTTTCATGAGGTTAGAGAGAGGATTGTTCGTTTAGCATGCAAGAGACCCCGAGTCTATTTATTGCAACTTAACTAACATCAACTTTACAATAGGACAGAACCAACTGAACCATAACCTGAGCATCAGACTGATCACAACTTAAACAACACAACACAACACACATACAACATTAGTTAGAAGGTCTTTGCTTAGCTTAGCTGGACTAGTGGACTGTTGCTGAGATTAGCCTGCAAACCTTCCGTTTGGTAGTTAATTGAACTTGTCTTGCAGTATCTTGGTCATTCCCCTGCACTCTCTCATCTTGCTGTGGTGAGGAAGGGCAATGTAGCTACTTTTTGCTGACACAGTTAGCTGAAGCTCCATAGCTGGGGGTCCTTGGGAGTAGTGAAGGAGAGGTAAGCCGATAAGAGAGAGTACAAAGCCCAAACAGAGCCTTCGTATGCCTTGATGACCTCAGAGTCACATGACACAGTTAACCAGAGGTGACTGTTGGATCGGGTTTTCACACCTGGAGGATTGTGGGGCATTTGGCGTTCCAGTGTGCCAGTGTCCTCTGAATTGATAAGATTGTGACTATCTGTGTAAGATGGTACCAGTATTCCATACACATGTAATATGTAATTATGTGGTGTTCTTTTTATTTTTTCACTGTTCACCTTAGATAATAAAAATGATAGATCTTTACTGGTGGTATTCAGGGGATTGTAATGAAGTAATGTTTACTCAAAGTACATTTTGACAATTTTTTTGGCTATATTGCATCAATTGAACTTTAGTTAATGTTTTATAAAGATTTTATAAAAAGTTTGAGTTGAGTAAAATATTGCCATACATGTGTGTTTTGGGTTTTTTTTTGTTATTTGTTTCAGGTGTATCTGAGCTATAATAATGTTTCGACTCTGAAAACATTGGCTTCTCGGAAAAAATGGCGCCTTAGCTCCGAGAAGGACAAGGTATCTGTTAAAAATGTTTTTTTGGTCTGCAGAGGAGAGTGTTTTTGTTTTCCTACTTCCTTTACCTCTGCCCTAGGTTCGTCTTTACAGTCTTGAAGAGAAGACTATGTTGAGCTTCAGAGTGGATACAGAAGTGGATGTTCCTGCTCACACAGCCTTCTCTCTGCTGGCAGAACTGTGCAACAGGCCAAGCTGGGACACATATTATCAGTAATGCTGGGACACACCACTGTTGTCATTGACTGTTTAGAATTGAGACTTAAGTAATTTCATCATTCTTATTTGTCTCTTGTGGTCATCTTGTTGTTGCATGTTGAAAGCCTAAAGAGTGAACAGCTTGTCTCTGTTTTCATTGTCTTTCTGTTGTGACTGTGTTGTTTTGTACCACAACCCCTTAGTGTTTTCTAGTGATGATGTAAAGTTGGCAACCTTACATCACTCCTTGACATGCTTAGAGGCATGGTCCTTTTGTGTTTGTTTAGGTTTTGTTTATGATAACCTGGATCGGTGATAGCTCAGTCTGTTGGGGACTAGGCTGAGAGGTGGAGGGTTCTCAGACAAAACGTGGAAGGTGTTCCGGTAGTAGGGAAACGTGCCAGAACACCTTCAGAGCCCTGCTGAGGTACCTTTGAGCAAGGTACCGAACCCACAAATGCTCATATAGGGCCCTGCAATGAACTGGCGACCTTGCCTTCACCTATTGTGTATCCTTGCCGTGACCCTGAAAGGGATCAAGCTGTTAAGAAGTTGAGACCAGACGAGATAACCTCTCACAAAGATATGTTTACACAAAAAGCCAAAGTTTCCACGATGATGTGTCATATTGTGAAATAGTTTCTGTTCCACACGTTTTTGCATAGTTTCTCACCTTTATGTCCTTAATTTAGGAAATGTGACCTGATTCACCAGGTGGATGATGATGACTTCTTGTACCATGTGGTCACCCCATCAGTGCATCCCAGTTCACTTGGTTTTCTTTCTTTGGCCAAATCAGGAGAAGGGATTCATCAGGACTTCATCTTATTAGCATCTAAGAGAAGGCCATGTGGGAGTGGGTCAGTACAAAAAACGCATGACCATGACGCACGACTGTCCTGCTGGATTTACAGTTGGCTCTGCTTGTTCCATTATCTCCAGGGATTCATATGTGATCGCTCTGCGCTCTGTGTTGTTGACCTCTCACCCCCCCACTGAAGGCTGTAACAGGGGAGAGGTTCTCTGTGCTGGCTTTATCATACAGGACACAAAAAACAACATGTCGCTGGTAAAACGCATTATTTCTTCTATTTTAAAGTTGCACTTAAGCCATTTACTACACCCCTAAAGATTAATTCCTTCTTTAAAATTGTAGTGGTTCTGTTTTTATTTTTGCAAAAAAGGCCCCATTTCTTATAAGTGTATGTAGGTTGAAACTGAATCAGTGGACTGAAGTTGTGGATAAGATTTGGTTGGTGTTCTGGTAGCAAGGGGGGATGCAAGGACAACTTCAGAGCACTAATGAGGTACCCTTGAGCAAGCTAATGAACCCCAAATGCTCACATAGTGGGTCAGTACATAGTATATTGTAAAATACATAGTCATTACATAATATATATAGTAAAATAAATTGGAATTTAACCCTATGAAGCCTGTAAAATGCAACATTTGGGCAATATTACAGACAATAAGGTCATATTGCCTACATTCATGACTAACAGGTCTGCTATTTATTATTTACAATGGTTTAAAAAAATTACATGAACATTAGCACATAAAAGTATAATAAATAGTCTGAGTTCAGTTCACCCCACAAACATCAGATTGTGGCTATGAAGAGAGGCACATTCTGGTTAAATCTTTATTCTGTGTCCAGTTAAGTTACTATAACCAGGCATCTCCCGAGGTCCTTCCCTACATCTCCTCAGACATCGCTGGTCTCTCCACATCATTCTACAACATCTTCAGATCGTGCAGGGAATACCTGACTGCAAACAGGCTGCACTGCACCTCAGAGACCATCACTGGGGAAAATCTGAATTCCAGCCCACAATCAAATGAAGCTGACCGGCTGTCATTAAGCCTCTGCAGCACTCAGCAGTAGGCAGCATAAACATCACAAAGAGTTCTTGGATTCAATGTTTACCTTTTATTTTTATTCTATCAATAAAACAAAGGGCTTTATGGGTTATTTTTGTTAAATGCTGTTTATGAATTCAAATAAACTGTATGGATTTTTTTGCTCTGGAATCTGGCATTGATCTAAATAATAAAGCCCAGGAGCCAACTGTATTATACCTTTTAATAGAATAAAGGCAACAAGTGATTTGTTGTATTTTTTATTTATTTATTTAATTTACACCATATGCAACGTCAATTTTATGAATTTTGTACTGGTAGTATGCAAACCCCTAGTTGCAATCAAAAAAGGAATTTAAGATAACATGAAATGAGATCAAATTTATTAACCCTCGTAGTGGAGAAAGTTAATCATCATAGCCGTTAATGAGACATGCAAGAAACAATTGATAGAAAAGTACAATTAAGATAATAAATAATTAATATCAATTAAAAAATAAAACACTAAAGGAAAATTAAAATGCAGCTGTAAGCTTTAGTCAGACTTTTGAAGGCAGATACAGGGACAGCAGGTCAGATCGCTGCACTGCAGTGGGAATGAAGTGCCTGCAGAGGGCTCTAAGAGTCTTCTACTGGCCGCTTCAGATTTGTACCAAAGAGTTTGGACCCAGGGCGGCACGGTGGTGTGGTGGTTAGCACTGTTGCCTCACAGCAAGAAGGCCCCGGGTTCGATTCCCAGTTGGGATTGAGGGGACTTTCTGTGTGGAGTTTGCATGTTCTCCCTGTGCCTGCGTGGGTTCTCTCCGAGTACTCCGGCTTCTTCCCACAGTCCAAAGACATGCATGATTGGGGATTATGCTAATTGGAAACTCTAAAATTGCCCGTGAGTGTGAGAGAGAATGGTTGTTTGTCGATATGTGTTAGCCCTGTGATTGACTGGCGTCCAGTCCAGGGTGTACCCTGCCCCCACCTGTTGTGCTGGGATAGGCTCCAGTCCCCCCGTGACCCTCAGTGGAGGAACAAGCGGTAGAGAGTGAGTGAGTGAGTTCGGACCCAAGTTGTGCAAACAAAGAATACATTTCTGCACAATAAGAAAAGGTTAACATTAACATTCTACCTGTGAAATGTATACTCCACGATCACGAATTTGTGATTCGTACGTAAAATATTCTAGATGCGACGTTGTTTGACTTTTTCTAAAGTTTACATCTGTATGTTGTGTCCTGATTTGTCTCAATATTTTCATCAAGTTGGGACAGCTTTGTGCCATTGTGATTTTATGCTTTGGCGTCGCCCTTTTTGTCGTTTTTAAATAAAACTGTATGTGGAATTACTGGAAAGTTCTTCTGAAGATGAGGAAGAGAGTGATCAACTGAATCAGATTTGACTAATGTTATCAGCATAAAATCACCCTTAATCTTATTCTCCCTTAAAGGTTTTAAGAGGAAGAAAACCTTTTTAATGACAAGGGGAATACAGATATAGTGAAAGGCATAAAGGTGTACGAGAATAAATTGATTTCAGATGAGATTTTTTCATGCCAATTTTTTCTATATATTGCGTACAAGTTCATTTAGTTGCTAGAATGTTTTCTTCCAGAACATTTATATTTGTATGTGTAAAAGTTGCCACACAATTTAGTTCAATTTCTTTATTTTAAACAGTCTGGTCAAGATGGGCAACAAAATAGATGCACATACCCATCTTAAAATAAGAATGATCTGAGGGGAAAAAATGGCTTGATTGATTTGTGTAGTAGGCAAATACATCAGGGACAGTTTTGCAGATTTAGCATGTTGTAAATCACATTGCTGTGACACAAAGACGACTACACAGCTCCATGTATATAGAAGGCCAGGAACTTGTTGAATGTTTCTGGTTTGTATCCTGATAGACCAGCTGGAACCTGCAAAGAATATATGAAAAAAAAGTTCAAAATCACCCCTTCATCTACCTTGTCATTTCATTGGACTATTGTCTGACATCTGCTGGCTGGTTATAACTGTAATGTTGCTTTGACCAGTTCTAGGGTGAAAATGGTGTAAATTTTGTGGTGGGATTAAAAGAAAGAAAAGAGTATTTTGTTATGAACATATTGCAGAATACCCCTAATATATCGCAAAATATCCCCTGGTGGTGAGGTATTTTAACCTTTTGGGTTTTCTTTAGTATTTTGTACATCTTGCATTTTGTTTCTTTTGTTAGATTAAAAAAAATCTTTATATTAAACTACACTATAATCAAGAAGAAACTTCAGGAAGTTGATTACAAAAACTAAAAATCACTACAAAAATTGCATCAAATTGATCTGGATGTGTTGTGGATGTACCAATTTTGATAGCAGCAGGAACATAAATTTTTAGATTTTTACCATGATTTCCTTTTTTTTGATGAGGGGTCGCACTTTTGCAAAGTCATAGAGCTGAATATCTTCTTCCAGCCACACCTGCACAAAGAACACAAGATTTTGAAACCATTAGCATCAACTCTCAAACTTCGTCCAGATTTTTCCTGACATAACAGCACTCTACTACTGATTGAAAAAAATATGTATTATTAATGAAAAAAGTATATTACATTATTACAGACAGAAAATCTGTTTTCCACACATCAATGTTAAGGACTGTTACAAAGGAGAATATAAAGCTCAAAACACGACCTGGTTCTTGATGCCATCATCTTCAGCAAGCTTGGTTGTGTTGAGCTGGAAAACTAGGAACTGAAAAATTCTGCCATTTGTCCCAACTGCCTGAACTATAATTGGCCGATCCAAGATCTGCTGTGATTGGGTCTGAGTCCAACAGAAGGGGACAAAACAAAGAAATAGGCAGTTATTTCTGTTAGAACTTCTAGCACACACAACATCACAAGCAACATAAACTTACCCCGTAAAGCTTATGTGCACATGCCAAGGCATTTCCAAATGTGAACATGAGCATCTTGGCTCTGAACTGCTCAGGTTGCAGCTTACAGTCATCATCGACTCCCTCCAGGAAATACAATGTATGGGGATGAGGGTATACGTAGTCCACTGCGAAACCTGACAACGTGGCACCATAATGTTTTAGAGCTTTAAATCAGCCTGTTTTAATGCCTAGATTTGGTTATTCTCACCTGTAGAATACATCTCTTCTTGGTATACTTGCACTTTCTGCAGATCAATAGTCGGAGAAACAGGGTAGAAGGTCTCAAGCACATAATTCTCTGTGTCAGCTACTTCCTGATTTCCAGAAAGCTCTGGGAGAGGATCCATGCAGTTATGTAGGATGCAATTTTGACCTCTAATCTGGAACAAATCTTGACCTGATTCACAAACACAAAAATCCACTAATTAATGAGAATAAAGTGATCATTTTCACATTATGTGGTGCTACTATCTAGTATTAGAAGCAAAATAAATAACAAAAATAATAAATAAACAAAGATGATTAGTGGAGTGAGACATCATGAGCCATCATTTTTAATGATTATCTTAAACTTGCATTTACTCCAAGTAGTTTTTCCAAGGAATCGAACAACAGTCTCACTGTAAAGCAACGTGAATCACAGTAGAGGATATTAGGTCCTCAAAAAATCTGTTTGACAGTTTAGTCAAAACAGGAACGGAATTAGTGAGTGCAGGCTTATTCTATAGCCCTGACAGTACTCCTCCTGTTCCTCTGCACAGAAGGGCATAAGTACTGGCCTTGCTGTCGGTTTGTTGGCTGTTGAAGATTTACACAACCTGACGAACGTGCAGGCTCATGCTACCAGGAGAGACCACAGACAATCAAAACTGAAAATTGGTCTGATGATGCAAGATGATGCAACGGTGGCATTTGCACATCATCATGAAAGAGAGTTTGGACTATTAATTTGCTAGTTACAGTTTTTTTAAAATCATCCAATTAAGACTAAGTCAAATCTACATTTTAAAAATACCTTTTTTCTCCAACAAAACAATCTGATGTCTTTGTGAAATTAATATACATAAAAATTCATACAATAGCACTGAAATGTTTAGATTTGTGGCAGGTCACCTCTGCTCCATGTAGCTGCTAGAGAGTACTTCTCAGCAAAAATCCTCCTTCCCAACCCTGGATGACGAGATTGTAGCGTTGCACACAAATGGAGCAGATTGTAGAGAAGCTTGTTGCTGGAGGAATACAAAAGAGAATAATGAATAAAGGTGAGTCACATCAATCAATCAATCTTTCTTTCTTTCTCTCATCAATCTACACTCAATAGCATATAATTACAAAGTGAAAATTGAATTTAGAAATATTTGCATTTATGAAAAAACCTAAAAATAATTCACTGTCATAAGTATTCAGACCCAGACTCTGTACATTGTTGAAGCAGTGTTGGCTTTTGGAATATTCTGACATTCTTCATCTTTCAAGGATGGGGTCATCAATAAACAAACATTTTCAAGTCCCTACCGGGGGATTGGGTTCAAATCAGAAATATTGCTGTTCAGTGTTGGATTGGCTGTGTGCCAAGGAGCTTTGTCTATTGGGTGGGTGAACTTCTGACCGGTGTGAGACCCTGAACACTCTAAATCAGGGTTTTATTATTTTGCTCCCTTCAATTTACCATTCCCAAACTCTTAATCTGCAATACGATGGCTGTGGGAGGTAATATAGACAGTCTTTCTAAATCTTGTTCTTTAATCAATGTCTTGAAAAAATCAAAATGCTCTCTATAGTGATATTTCTTTATTTTCCCACCTTAAGAAACTAGAAACATTCCAAAATAACAAACAAACCTGTATTTCTTTTTGCCTGGCCGTTCCTCTGTGGTGTCCCAGAAACGAGCATGTTTGATGGCATTTTGTACCCGTTCATGTTGATCCAGAATCTGATTAGTACAACCGTTTGCCAGGGAAAGCAACTGAGGTGGTAGTCCAGAGATCAGTTTACTTTTAGTCAACCAAAGAGCCTGGCGCACACCTGAGAAAGAGAGATTTTTCAAAAACTCATTTTAATTTAGGCCATTTTTAGAAGAACAAAACCATGATCCAGACAAAAAGAAAAACATTCAGTTGAGGAAACCTCCAAAGACCAGCTCCTCGCCCTCCACCAAACACAGGTCATGTTTGAGGCACTACATGCTTAAGAGCAGTTTAAGAACTCATCAATATTGAGTGTTGCGCTCTAAAAATTAAAACCCGTTTTTATTCGAGCTTTGACCATCCTACAGAAGTCTGAAGATCCAGGTCCCAAGATCCACCTATCTTGTTCCTCCTGCTAACATACAGTAGATGGCCAGTTTTGCCTGAATTATAAGGAAGTTCAGCAACTGGCACTTCGCTTTCTCTCTCAAGTTGTATCTGAAATCCAGAATAAAGACAGTTTGTGAGAAGGCTTCTCTAAGCAGGGAGAACATCTGACTGAGCAACAAGAAAACCACAGATAGGCGACCACACTAGGAGAAACAGTGGAACACTGTCTCTCTGTGGTCACAGAATGGGCACTCAGCACTGATGTTCGGGTTAATGTTTGATAAAAACCCGTTGACTGCGAAGGCCCTGTGAAGGATCCTCTATTGTAGGTCCCTGCCCCTCTGGGCTAGAGGTGGCACTTGCATTCGCCATGTGGTGTCAACTCGGCCTGCTGGGCTGCGTTGGTTCAGAACCTTGACCAGTGTGTTGTACATGTGTTTTCCTGTCGAAGAACTTAAGTCGACAGGTTGCACGTTTTTCAAAACCAGCTTTAAGTCAGGAACATTCCCCAACACATCTGGAAAAGGGTCGTCATGATTGGCTGGCTTCCATCTTTCACAGAACTCACTTATCAGCTCCAGCTCACTGGCTGCCAGTTGATGTTTACACCCTTCCAGCAGCTGGTTCAGGACCCTCACTGAACTCATGAGCCAGTGCTGCTGCATTGTCCACACATGTTCACCAACTGTCCCAGTGTTATGACACCAGCCTTACGCATTTTCTGTGCCAGTTGTGATCCTGCCTCACACCTGAAATGGGTCCCATTGATCACCAGCTTCTCCAGAAGCCAGAAAACGGAGTTCCAGGTGGCCCGTTTCCCCTGTGTAAACAACCTCCATGCTTTAAGTCTGTAATAACACCCTGGGACGTCATCCATTCTGACCACTCTTAGGTCCATTAGAAACATGGGTGCTGCCAACCCCAGTCCACTACATCACCTCAAGACAGCTTGAGCCACAGGTCTCCAGACCAGATCCGGTGAACCACACAGCAGCCTTTGTACAAACTGGAGCCTGGCGGTCACTCCTCTGCTCTCCAGGTGGACCAAGCCAAGTCATCCTTCCTCCCTTGGCAGAAAAAGGACACTCTTTGCTATCCAGTACAGACGGTCCCAGAGAAAATCCACACTGACCGCCTGGATCCAGGTGGTGCCACAGCATGGATGACACCAGATTATTATTGACTAGAACACAGCCTTTTAAAGACATCCTTGCCAGAAGCCATTTTCATCCCTTCAGCCTCTCTTCAACTTTTTTTAAACCCCGTCCCAATTCTTGGATGAAAAAGCTAGATCACCAAAGTGGATCCCCAAGTACTTTAACCCCCCTGTCCTCCAGGAGAGATCCCCCCTGGCTGCGCTCTCAGTTTATAGAGGAGTGGCTCAGTAGATAGAGCGTAGAGCATCCCTGACATTGAGCAGCCCTGCCCGATCCCCCTCTGAACAATAAAAGGAGCACTCAGGCCACCATTGATCTTCAGCACACTCTCAATGCCCTGGTACAAGATCTGGATCCTGGCTATGAAGCCTGGGCTGAAACCAAACGCCCGCAGGTGTCTACCCCAGGTGTTCTAAACCCACCTGGGGTAGACCTTCCAGGAAGGACTGTTCCACCTCAGGCTCCTCCCGGCATTCCATCCTGTAGAGATCCCTGTAGTATGTCACCGCCCACTATGGTATCTAAATAGGGTACTCAAGCACTTGTCCATTGTCGGCTCTCAGGGAGTACAACATCCTCCTCTGGCCATTTTTACACTGCAGGCCAAAGAAAAAGTGAGAGGGGGCATCCATCTGGGGCAATATGTTGAAACCTTAAGCAGACAAGAGCGTCTTGAGCAGCCACACCCAGCAGGTCAGATAAAGCTGATGATTTTGTCTTGAGAGCCTGAGTATGTTCTCTTCTCCCTGTGGACTCTGCCAAAAGTTGGAGCTCCACCACTCTCCAGATCCTGCATGGATTTGGCCATGTCTCTGCTTGCATTGAGGGTGTACTGCAGACAAAATAGTTTGATGTGGATCTTCCCAACATCCCACCACTTCTGAGTGGAGCCGTAACTATGTTTTGTCAATTTAAAATTACTCCACAGGGTTTTGAAAGCATCCTTAAAAGCATTATTGTGCAACAGCTGGGTGTTAAAGTACCAATATGAGCTTTCACACTTTTTGATGGTACTTTAGGATGACGTGTGAGGCTCAGGGTGATTCCTGTCCAGCTGGGGTTTTTTTGTGCCATTAAAATCTCCGCCCAGGAACAGGAACTCATCATTGCTGCAACTGGCATCAACGTTCTCTAACTCTAACTAATCCAGCAAAACCAGCCTGTTCAACCCAGCACTGTGACACTCTGTGCGCTTTGCGCGGACTCACTGCCCTCATCGTGCACGTGCCACACTGCGCTGACGGGCGGATCGACTGGCCAGCGATCCTCCACATTATTCGGGGATGACTGGATCACATGACCCTCCCCACAACCAAAACACTTAAGAGAATCGGTCTTGTCATAAACGGTGTAATCAAACTCATCCACTCTGAAGCGAAGAGCCAAATTGAGCTCTTCCTTGTTATTGCTGAGAACCATGGACACGACATGTCTCAGCAGTGGGGACTTGCAGCCCAGAGGAATCCATCTCATCAGTGACACCCGAGACCAACCGAAGATCTGCCTCGCTATGGTATCGCTGCGTCTAGGCGGGATTCTGACTTGGAGGCGTTCAGTCATAATCCCACGGATGGTAGCTTCGCACCATTGGCTCCTCAGCCAAGCACATACACCAAATATCCAAACCTGCGGTTCCTCTCATACTGAGCAGGATTACTGTTGCAACAACACATCATCAGTAAGGTAAAACTAACCTGTCTCACGACGGTCTAACACCATGCGTCCATGTCGGCTGAGCTCACACAGCAGTAACTCGTTCTTGAGGAACGGAAGGATGTTCGAAACCACCACCTTCTTAACGGGGTTGGCCAGAGGAAACACTAGCATCAGCGCACTGTTGATGACTGTTGATCAGCCTTATCAGTGCTGTCCATAAAAAACACTACTGTGCTGTTAATCTTGGAAGCAGACTTCACAGACTTTACTCCACAGCCATGCCGCACTCCACGAACACACCGAGCAGTGGGTTTGACGGCGTGTCTCTGGGTTGGTGAAACCAAACCAGAGGCATGCCCGTCATGGCGGCTGTGACTGCCAAACAATTCCAAAAACCAGCAAACAAACGACCAACAATTAGAGAAAAGTGCTCTTCAATGTGATTCAACACCAACAAGGACACAATAAAGGTTAGAAATAGAAAACGTTTGGGGGAAAAAAACACTCCTAACAATCACTCACTCCCGCAGCTTGACCACGATCAGGGAGAGGACGAGATTTGTTTCCGAGGATACCTGTTTCTTTTCTACATTAGTGCTATATTTACCTTCCAGTGCGCTTGTTCTCTGGTTAAAAATATAACATGGTTTTTCTTTGTAAAGCGGCATCTCACGAACCGGAGGGGACACGTAAAATCTCGGGTCCTTATAGTCCCTTTCCCAACGTTTATAAACCGGTTTTGCGAGTCCGGGCACATAGTGCATCCTTTTATCGTAGGTAATCATCTCGAGGCCGGGGATCTCCACTCTTTCCCGAGGTTTTGGTCGTTCGTGGGCACTCTTAGCTGACATCCTACCACTGACCCCGAAGCATCTCCGAGGCAGCAGATTGCAGGGGGCTCCATGTGGGTAAAAGCCTTTGACAGCCGCCGCAGACATCTTAAGGGACAGCAGTGGTGCTGCCATCCTGAAACGCTGTAATGATCCTGGAAACGTCTACTACTACTAAAGATCTGCAGCAAAACCATTAAAGCTGGTGTTAGGCAACTTTCTCAACATTTGTAGGACGCCGCCATGTTTTAGTTTTTGCTCGAGGCTGAATTCGAACATAATCGCATTACTGCCACCTTATGGTATGGCGGTATACACTGACGGACTTTACTTATCTGATAACTCCAGAAATCAGACAATAATCGGATTTTTATGGAAATTTGTAAAAGGCGTTTCTCATATCCACAAGTCAAAAAGGGCTCAAATGACTAGTCTGCAACAACAATCTTGTGAATAAGGTTATTCAGGCACTGATCCATCTGTTCTTGGACGTTATAAGTGGTGTGCACATTGTACACTGCTCAAAAAAATTAGAGGAACAAAAACATCAGATCTAAACGGGGGGAAATGATCTTGGACACAGTGCAAGTGCAGCTACTTTCTTTGTACTTTCTTGTTGTTAGTCATCCAAAAGTGTTCATATAATATCTTTTTATATATTATACAATACAGCTCAAACTGTTTTTGCTAGACTTGTTTGACAGCTGAAGAGATTTTGTGATTAAGTGGGGGTATGAATGGAAATTGAACTAGACAATCAAAACATTGCAGAATTTAGGTTTTTAAGGCTGGCTGTCATGTTCATATGAATTGCATAAAATCACAGGCTCACTGAGCTCTTTGTTCTTTGTGTTAATGTGTGCATAGCTATTGTCTTCACTGGATGTGTGAAATGTGCTGCCAAAATGTTATAGGTCTGTAGCAAGGCCATTTATGTTCCTGTAAAATACAATTATTTTTCTATACACCTTTGTTTCTTTTATTTCTTGATATTTCGTGTAGGCTGAACACATTTAAATAGATTTATCAAAGTTTCTGTTTTTATCCAAGTAGCATTCTACATAACTTGAGAGTCGATTTTTTTTATTAATATGAAGTAAAGCCTTCAGAAATATAGAAATATTGTATTGTGTCACTTAATGTTACATCTTTTTAAAGTGTGTTTAAAAAAAACCTGCCAAGACCTAGGGATAGAATCCCAGAGGAATTCTAGCAGCAGCATCCAGCAGAAACTAGAGCCCGCTGCTGAATTTTAAAAATATTTTTCTCACAGAATGCTGTCGGTATTTCCGAAATTGTTTACGCCGACGTTCTCTGCTAACTGCCCACTGCGTACACTTACTTACGTAAAGTGTGTAGAGATCAGTGGCGAGGCTACTCAGCTGGATAGCCAAACAGTCACAGAAAGGGCAGATAAGCTCGGAAAAAACATGAAGAAAGTAGTTTATTTCTAGTTGGACAAATTGAGACTGAAAGAAACTTCGGTTAGTAGTATTATTTTTCTAACTTCGCAAAAACTAGCTCAAATTTGTCAGCTGCGGTTAAGAATTTCTTAGTGAATATATAGAAATTTAGCGTTAGTCGACACTAGCTAGTACAATGCTAGCTAGAATTTTAGCCAACCTTGCATGTAACCTTCTATTGAGTTCCATTTTAACGTAATACGTAACTTAACAAAGCCACAGGAACAACGTTATAAGATAAATTTTGATTGTTCTCTTCAATTACTTGTCCTTTTTGCACTTCCTTCACTTTTTCTTTTCGAACACGTTTCTTTAATGCTAGCATTCTCAGTCAACATTAAGGCCAAACACATAGAAACTACTGTGGCGTAAACCCAACTTCCTGCTTTACAAGTTAGACATGCATTCACATCGTACTTTAACATATTACAGAATGTTACTTGCTAATTTAGGCTAGAAATAAAGCTTGTATTGTGAGCTTGAACCGTCAATACTTGACTGTCAAAGTCTGCTGCAGTCGGTTCAGCAAATGTTAGCTCTAATGGGGGGAAAAGCAAGCCGTTTGGTGACATGCATTTTCTATTTTAAAGCTTTGTATGCATAGTTGATTAAATTAGTATCGATTTTCCTTCTATATAATCCCTTGGACTTAAAATGCTGTTGAGATATGGATAATAAGTGATGTAGCTAAGTCCATCTGTAGAGGTGAGGCAGGCATGATTATGTCTATCAATTTGCTGAATTTGTGCTGATCATTTTCCCAAGACAGCACCAAACAGTGATTGAAATGAACACACTGACTACGAAGCTAAACTATTCCTCAGTGTGTTGATAGCCTGTATTTGAGTATTGCTCAATAATAGTAACAACATAAGATGAAAGCTATTTCCAGATTTACATCAGCATAGGAGTTAGTTATTAATATGAAATTGGTTTCAGACTCTTTTTTTAAAATGCAACTTGAGTGATTTAGTGGTTATTGTTCTTCACATATTTTTTAATAATCCTTGCCCTCCTATATTCTTAGTTTGCAAAATATATGAGCTTATTGCCATTTTGAGCAGGCATGTTCATTAAAAATGAAATATTTAATATTTCAATACTTATATTAACTAACATAGAGTCACTATTCTTAGGAACATATTATGATACAGTACATGGGCCCGATGAAGCCAGTCAAACTGGTCTGCGAAGACCTCTTGATCTGCACAATCAGCATCAGTATCAGGCTGTAGGCTGGTTTTCAGGGAGACTGGTCAGGATTGTGGAAAGCTGAATAGAGAAAACATACTTCAGAAAAACCTGAGAGCTCAGGATCTTTAAAGGAGCTGACAGTTCACCTTGCAACAAGATGCTAAGTACACAGCCAAGATAACACATTAGTGGCTTAGAGACAATGTCCTTAAGTGGCAGCCAAGAGCCTGATTTGAACTTGAACATTTGATCAGATACCCCAGAAAGTTGAGACAACATATTTTTGGGTATATTATTCTCAAATTATATATATCAAATAATTATGAATTCACCAATTACAGTGTCAGCCTTTGTCACTTGAACAATGAAACAGATGCAAAGTGGTGTTGGTGTCAGTTGTGTTGAGCATGAAGAAGAAGAAGCATGATTTCAAAACCTTATCGGACTATTCTGTCCCTATTTAGGTACTACATATAATAATAAATACTAAAAAGCCAATAAGATCACTTCCCATTAAAGATATATAGTAAAATACATACTGCTAAATTAACCCCCAATTTTTTTAAGCTGATTACCTTGAATAATATCCAATTGACATGTCACCTCTGATTTCAGTAATGCGTTTCATTTACTGAAGGCAATACTTTATTTACTGAAGGCAGAAAAACTCACGAAGCAGAAACAGGTGGCTACAGTCGAGACCCAGCATGGGATTTCAAGTCCATGGGCTCCAGTCTGAGGTAGTGTTCTGTAAGAGATCCAAGTATTAGAAAAAAAACGATCTTGCAATTGCCATCTTGGATGTGGGAAGAACAACATGATTTCTACACAGACATCTAACAACTTGATTTATGCACCTCAGCATAAATGTATACACGCTCCCACACCTCTGTCCTTTGGTTTTCAGAACTGCCATGAAATTTCCTCATTGCCAGCATTTCTCTTTTAATGTGAAGATTAGACTAAATTTTTTCCTGTTTCTGTCTATCATGTTTTTATTTCAGGCAGCATTTTGAAAGGACTGTACAACTTCTCCTTCTAGCCCAGAGTCCCATCTTTATCCAGTCTTGCTTCTGAAGTTTATTTCTGATGCCAAAACTGCCTTCTCATAATAGTGGACAAGAGCAGATTCCAGCACTTGCAGGAACAGGGAACTACACGAAACAGCTAAGATATACCTCATTAAATTAATGTATTTACTGTGGGATGGCTTGATATCAAATGTGAAAAGGTGGGACCTCTGAGCCCATTTTTATAGAAATTATAAACTGAAACAGAAGGTACCATAGCTTTTATACTTCAGATTAGCATATGGTGACAGATGTGATCCTGGTCCCCACAAAGGGGATATTGTCTGGTTTGTAGTGTTACCCAATCATCCTGTCATTTTTTTTCCACTTTTATGTGGCCTTCTGTTTTTCCTACCAATAACCATTAGTGGTTTTAAGGATTTTACTGCTACTCTGATCAGTTATTTCTCATTCGGGTATCCATCTCAAATCAGCTGTGGTTTTAATACATTCTAATACTTTTTCATATGTTCCATTACAGACAGTTTAATTGAGATTTCAGTCAAGGTGCTTGCCAGTTTGTTTGGTAGTTGTTTTGATTGTATGGAATCAGCGTCACCGTGGAGAGGCCAGGCTACCACAAATTGATGGACTTTGACAAGCGGGGAGTTGGAGGAGGAGGGGGTGGAAAAGGCGAGATCGAGGATGTAAAGAGGATGTCTGGGAAGACGGGCAGTCGTTCAGGACACACTGGTCGGGGTTCAGGTTCCAACTCTGGGGTTTTAATGGTTGGACCAAACTTTCGAGTTGGAAAGAAAATTGGCTGTGGGAACTTCGGAGAGCTGCGACTAGGAAAGAACCTGTACACCAATGAATATGTAGCTATTAAATTGGTAAGAAAACCTTCAAGCCTTGCTTTGTGAAAAACTTTGGACATTCAAAAGCAAAGTTAAAAAAAAAATTCCTTTTTGTTTTGCAGGAGCCAATCAAGTCACGGGCGCCACAGCTCCACTTAGAATATCGTTTCTATAAACAGCTTGGAAGCTCAGGTGAATCAGTACACAGACACAGAGTGTTACTTTAAAAACTTAAAGCATAAACCTATCATAAATCAGAGAAGCTCACTGAATTGTAACAGTAAGTCTTAATGATAACGCTGTGCTCCTATGTTTGTTGTTTCACATGGCACTGAGATAAGGTGTAACTATCTAGCACATTACCATCCAGCACCATCACACCTCTCATCTCCCTGCCAAGAAACAGATTCCAGTCACTAATGGACCAGATTTAGAATAGCATAGAGTTAAAATGTTGCAAAACGCAGAGAATTTATTTTGTATTGCATGTTTGTTCTGTTGCTATGCACTGACACTGCATCTTTTTATCCTACCAAAGCCAATGAATGAACAATACCATGCTTACAAAATGATATAATCTTAAACACATTTTAGATCTTGTCAAAGGTAGGTCAACTCCCGGTGATTTTAGTTAAATCACCTGCATGTGCAGGTTCATGCTCCACTGCAGGACTACTGCACCTGTCTCCTGTGACTGCAATAGCATGTAGAGTCCATACAAAGCATTTAATTTAAGATTAGCTCATTTTACATGTAATGCACACATTTATACCTTTTCAGCATAACTAGATAAATGTAGAATCAATGTCTTTTACCTGTTCACGTAGATGAAAGAGGATAAATTCCAGTTTCCACTGTATTAACTTGTTTTGCCTTGTAGGTTTCATAATATTCAAAGAACAGAATAAATTGGTCAATGTAAACTTGGCTGAAAATTTGTCTCCAGTTTTGCCATGTTGCTGACGCTTAGATTATTGCATAGTTATTATAAATGTGTCTCAATCCTGATTTGGATTATTCCAGATGGGGTACCCCAAGTGTTTTACTTTGGGCCATGTGGAAAATATAATGCTATGGTTCTGGAGCTACTGGGACCCAGCTTAGAAGATCTCTTTGATCTGTGTGACCGCACATTCTCTCTGAAGACTGTACTCATGATAGCCATACAACTGGTAAGTACAAAGAATGATTTTCCTTTAACTTACCTTTTTACCTGACTTTATTGTTATACATCCTGCTGCATTTGTCTATCCTTTAGATAACTCGCATGGAGTTTGTTCACACAAGAAGTCTGATCTATCGAGACGTGAAACCTGAGAACTTCCTGGTGGGCCGACCTGGCTCCAAAAGGCAACACACCATTCACATCATAGACTTTGGCCTGGCAAAAGAGTACATTGATCCAGAGACCAAGAAACACATCCCGTACAGAGAACACAAGAGCCTGACTGGAACTGCTAGATATATGAGCATCAATACACACCTAGGAAAAGGTGCAAATCAATGTTTATGTGGGGGGTGTAAGGCACATCAGCATTTGTGGGGAGGTGGCATTTTATCTATTTTTGTATTCTGCATTAGCATTAAAGTTTCAGTGCTTTGTTGTTATTCTTTGTCATAATCCTTTGATTAAAGGTGAAAGTAGATGCCACAGTTTATTTTGCGGACAAATTGATGATTGCTGTTAGCAATCGGTCCTTATTATAATAATTGGTCATCATTGTGATGTTTGTTTTATTGTGTTGTTTTTTTTTGGGGGTGGGGGGGGGGGGGGTTTAGAACAAAGCCGTCGTGATGACCTGGAAGCTCTTGGACACATGTTCATGTACTTTCTGCGAGGTAGCTTACCCTGGCAAGGACTTAAGGTTTGAACACATGAAATAAACAGCCCAGTGTGTTGGACTTTCGAGCATGGAGTTGTTATAAATAAACTCACCCTTTTCTTTGTCATCATTAGGCTGACACACTGAAAGAGCGCTATCAGAAGATTGGAGACACAAAGAGGGACACGCCCATCGAGGTCCTGTGTGAAAACTTCCCAGGTATGTAAATACACGTTTCTGCAAATGTTAATGAAATGAAACCAAGATTTATCCTTTAAATAAATCCACATAGATTATTTCTTATGTTTAACGTTCAACAAGATAGCATTCATTCATAAATCAATTCAAAACAAAATCTTTTAAATCAGCTGTTATTTGCTGGTGTTTTCTAGTTAGTTAAGACAATTGGGATTTTTATCCTTAAATCTATATTAATTAGTAAAACCATTGATCATGTAAACTGACCCTATGTTTATAATGATTTCAATTAAAAATATAGTAAAGGGTATGATTTATCTAAACTGCCATGTTTACAGATCCATTGTATGTTGAGCCTAGCATATGTTCAACACCGTGTGTCTTCATGTCTCGTGTGTTTCTGTGTTTGGGACAGAAGAGATGGCCACATACTTGCGTTACGTGCGACGGCTTGATTTCTTTGAGAAACCTGATTACGACTATCTGAGGAAGCTCTTCACAGACCTGTTTGACAAAAATGGATACATCTTTGACTACCAGTACGACTGGACAGGGAAGCCACTGGTTAGTGTGAAATGTCCATTTTGTGTCTTATAACTGTCTGTTGATTAATTATTTTCTCCATGATCCTAATCAGAGAAATGACCATAAATCCTAAATTGTACCAATAAAAGGGTGCTAGTGTAACTTATAGAAATCTTTTCACATCATCTTGTCAGCACATCGCCATCACCATTGTGTGACACTGTACAAAATCAGTTATTTTTAGGTTTCCAGAAACAGGATACAAAAACTTTGCATTACCTTCATTTTGGTATTATACATGTTAATTTACCTATAATGGTAATTACTAACAGTTGCAATTACAACATTAATATTTAGTTTGCCTCTATCAACCTGTTCACTTTTGGAACAAGCTTTGCAAAAGTCAAATGTTATACATCACCTGTTAGATAAACACAAATAGGGTTGATTATAAAATACAACGGTAGTAATAATGTTGATGAGACCTGGTCATCCCACCTGGCAACTTCAGGTTTTGTCACTTCAGTTCTTACAAAGAAATTATTGCTCCAGTTGGGTCTGTAATTATCTTCATTCCTGGCTTTGAATAATTGTTTAGTTCTGTTAAAAACTTTGTATCATATATGAGGATTAGAATGTTACATATGAATGCCTAGTAATCTGGCACCTTTGTACCAATTTGGCTGTAGACACAGCCTTATTAATAATCAATAAAACCAAAATGATTACTAAAAGGAAAAATCCCAATAGGGCCACTGAACATCAGTTCTTTATTTGGTTAAAGAAATTTGTAAGCAACAAGAGTTTTGTGTTGACATTTGTGTGATGGAATTAGTCTTTGAGAAGAAAAGAGTGGGTTGTTCGCGGCTGCACAGCAGTGTTATTTAAATGTGGCTACAAAAGTCTTAAATCATATTGATCTGCCTTTCATCATCTGTGTTTAGCCCACTCCTATTGGTCCAATGGCCATTGAGACTCCACTTCAGACAAGCAACAGAGAGAAACCCCCTCAGACCAAAAATCAGGTACAAACTGCATAAAATGAAATGTTATGGCTCTAACTTCTGTTCCTTGAAAGAGAGGAACGAGGTACAACACATTTGTATGGGATATCATGCTCTTGTGTGGTCTGCTGAAGAAACCTCTATTCATCCCTTTTAAGGCAAATGACCCGTGGTGATGTATGTGAGGTCCGCCCACACATATAAATTCCCATCGCCACGGTCATTTTTCAGTTTGATAGCCGCTCTTCACTGAGCCCAGTTTCATGGCGGGGCAACCTAGTGTTGTAGCTCGTTCCTCTCCTTCAGGGAACAGTAGTTAGAGCCATAACATTTTGTTCCCTTTCAGTTCATTCACTCGGTATGACACATTTATATGGGACAGAGTAGCTACCAAACCAAAGTCAAAACCTTAACACGCTAGTGTATCCTTGACCCAGCAGAGAGGACCATGCCTCTGGTTGAATGAGCTCTTACACCGGGGGCAAAGGAAGACCCTTGCTGTTGTACGCCAGGTAGATAACCTGCACAATCCAGCGGGAAAGCCTCTGTGTGGACAGTGGTTTGCCCTTGTAATGCACACACAGTGCATAAGGAGTGCAACCTCCTGGGCTCTTCACAAGCAAACGGAGGAGGAGAGAAACTCAAAAGTTCAAACACCATAGAATTATTACACGTTGCGAAAACTAGGTAGATAAGCTGCATTTGGACGCAGTGTAACCGTAAAATCATTCGGAGTGAACTGGGTACATAAGGGATGAATGGACAAAGCATGAAGATCGCCCACTTGCTTCGCAGAAGTCAGATCAAGAAGAAGTGCAGTTATAAGAGAAAGAAACTTCATATCAACAGGCTCAAAAGGGGAACCACAAAGAGCCTCTAGCACCAATGGCAAATCCCATGAGGGAACGCTGGGCTTAATTACAGGTCTTAACCAGTGGACTCCCTTTAAGAATCGCATGGTCAGAGGGTGAGCACCTGGCGTGACCCCATTAAACCTGACATGACAGGCAGAAATTGCTGCCAAATAGAACTTAATTGTAGAAAAGGAAAGACCCATATCCAATAGTTCCTGAAGGAATGTTAACACATCCACAATGGAACACTAATGGAACAGAATATTTTGGTCCTGGCCAGACTTCTCAAATGCCTGCCATTTGTAGGCATAAAGGCCTCTAGTAGATGATGCCCTTGGACTCAATCGTTGCCACCACATTAGGGGATAAACCAGTAGCTAACAAGTGGGACATTTCAACAGGTAGGCATGCAGCCGCCACAGTCCCGGTCGTGGATGAAGAATCTTCCCCCCTGCCTGGGAAGAGAAGTCCCTGCGGAGAGGAAGTTGCCAGGGCCTGGATGCCAGCAAACTGATTCTCTCCGCATACCACAATTTTGCCAGCCAGCAAGGGGCCACCAGGATCAGGGAGAGCCCCTGTTGGCATACTCTCTCCAGCAGAGTGTGGCGCCATACGTGCGCTACCACATCCATCCCCAGGAGTGGGCTGCAGTCCGTCATGGAAAAGGACAGGGGGCAGTGGGTGTTTGTACTGGAGGCAAACAGATCCACCTCTACAATGCCAAAACAGCTCCATATCTGTGCCACCACAGATGGGTGGAGCCTCCATTCTTTCACTAGAGGACTGCCTCTAGAGAGAAGGTCTGGTCCCAGGTTCAAGTGACCCAGAACATGTGTAGCTCTGACAGACAGGAACCGAGTATTGCACCACAGCAACAGAAAGTGAGACTGGTTCAAGAGGGGATTCACGAGTCCCTCGTGGTTCACGAGTCCCTCCTTGCCTGTTTTTGTAAGAAACCACTGTCGTATTGTCTGTCCTGATCAGAACATTATAGCCTGTCAGAACACGAAGGAAATGTTTCAGAACCAAAAAGGTTGCCAACAGTTCCAAATGTGGATCCTGCATTGCACCGCAGTCCACAACCCTCTCACTGCTTCTCCATCGCACAGTGCCCCCCCCACACACACACACTCTGTCAGGGATGCATCTGTGGACACCACTTTACGAAAAAACACCCCTACGATGCTGGGTCCTAGGTATAACAGCCTATGTTTCCTCCAGGAGAAGAGAATCATCATACAGGACGGCGTTATCGCCAGTTTCATTTGGAGGTGACGTGGCACAAGCCAGTGAGATAGTGTTGAAAAGCTCGCATCTTTAACAGCCTGGGTGGTATCACTGTGATCATTGATGCCATCATGCTGTAAAATCGTTGAGAAACGTAGTCTACGTCCCAACTGAAAATGAGAGAGACAGCGGTGAAACGCTGCCACCTGGTGCTCTGACAGATGTGTCCAACCTAAGACGTAACATATTTCCAACCTGAGGAAGGAAATCTGTTGACTGGGGATCATTGAACTTTTTGAAGATTTACTTCAAACCCCATTGCTCGGATGTGCTTCAGCGTTTGCATCAGCTGCGCAGCTGCCTGCTCCTTGGAGCTCGCAACTAAAGCCCAATCGTCCGGAAAGGCTAATATGCGAACACCGAACACATTTGGTGAAGGTGTGGGGAACAAGCGACAGACCGAAAGCCAGAACCAAAGTATTCGTAGGCTGTGCCTTCAAACGCGAACCTCAGAAACTGCCTGTGGTCTGGGTGTATTGCTGTGTGAAAGTAAGCGTCGATCGATTGTTGTGAACCAATCTCCTGGACTTATAGCACTCAGCAGCTGTCTGAGTGTTAACATCTTGAATCTGTAAGTTTGTAGGAATCTGTTTAGCACTCGATCGAGAATAGGACAGAGTCCGCCCCCTTTCTTCGGAACAACGAAATAATGGCTGCACCAGCCTCTGTTCGTGTCCGAAATGGGAACAACAACTATTGCTCCACGGTAGCCTGTGGCAACGGTCCTCTCTACCCAAGGTGAGACTGTGCATGCGTGCCACCAAAGGAGGTGAATGGCCCGCCGACTGACCTGCAGTACTGTGGGCGAGGGACTGTCGTCCCCTGCCGTGCTGGTGGGAAGCGGCATTGCCAGTCCACCCTGATGTTCGTGATTCCTATTTTTTGGGAAAATAATTTAACCTTTATTGAACTTAATTGCACATTTGGTACAATGGGCACCTTTATTGGGGCATTTGTGTGATTGAGAATGCTGTTCTTGGGAGACTGTATGGGGAAAACGGAGCACCTCTCAAGGCTCCTTTTCTGACCAAAATAAAAGTGCGGCCTTTTCAGTGGCAACATATGAGGGGCAGCGGTGTTTCGGGGCTGAGTGCCGTGGGTGTCCACCAGACAAACTCTTGGTTGGCTGAAGCTCCAACCCCACAGCTGGTGCCGATCTTTTAGGAGGATACAGTAACACAGATCTGCAGAGGTTAGCAGGCTGTTTAGGTTTGGTATCACACCTGGGAATTATGATGCCGAGAGCTTCAGTGTGCTTCTTCCTCAGCTCATACTTCGTCTGGATGGCATGGAGTGATTTACTAAACAAGCCACCACCCGATACAGGTTCGTTCAGATGGATTTCCCAGTCAATCTCTGGGACGTCAGACAGGGCTAACCACAGGTGCCTCTGTGCCACGACCGTGGAAGCCATCCCTCTCCCCAGGGAGAGCACTGTAAGCAGGACACAAGAAGGATGTGATCTGTTGCGATCCTAACTTTATTAAGCAGAGGAACCAGTGGACTATCTGAAGGCATATTCTCCGAGTTCTGCCAGAGACATGGATTGGTATGTCTAGAACAGGTGTCACCAACCCTATGCCTGCGGGCACCTGGTTGCCCGTTGGCTCCTTCTCAGTCGCTCGCTGGACTTGTTCTAAAAATATATGTCAGGCTGGATAGGCCAGTGGTTTATGCCACTGACTTTGGTGCGGAAGTTTATCGGTTTGAATCCAGGCGAGCCCTTAGGCAAGGCTGCGCATGACAATTATTCCTGCTTTTGCTAGCTAATACATCATTGATTATACCGCTCAATCTCATTTATTGGGAGAAACAATTTGAGTTCTGTTTTTTGTTGAATGAAATTGTGACATGTTCATTTGCAAAAAATAAATGTCACTTTGACAATGAAACATAAATACATTCATTTACAAGTACTTGTCCTAAAGTTATGATTATTGTTTTTTTGTGTGAATATTGTATGCTTTTGATTTCTTGATTTGTTTATACAGTGAGAGTAAAAAGTATTTGATCCCTTGCTGATTTTGTTGGTTTGTCCACTAATAAAGACATGATCATTCTATAATTTTAATGGTAGATGTATTCTAACATGGAGAGACAGAATATCAAAAAGAAAATCCAGAAAATAACTTTAAAGAATTTATTTTAATTTATTTGTTTTTCATTGAGGGTAATAAGTATTTGATCCCTCTATCCAAAAGCACTTAATATTTGGTGGCAAAGCCATTGTTTGCAAGCACAGCGGTCAAACGTTTGTTGTAGTTAACCACAAGGTTAGCACACATATCAGGGGGAATTTTGGCCCATTCTTCTTTGCAGATCCTCTCTAAATCATTAAGGTTGGTGGGCTGTCACTTGGCAACTCAGACCTTCAGCTCTCTCCATAGATTTTCAATTGGATTGAGGTCCGGAGACTGGCTGGGCCACTCCATGACCTTAATATGGTTCTTCTTGAGCCACTCCTTTGTCACCTTTGCTGTATGCTTTGGGTCGTTGTCACGTTGGAAGACCCAGCCACGGCCCATTTTCAGCTTCCTAGCAGAGGGGAGGAGGTTGTCCCTCAGCACTGCATGGTACATGGCTCCGTCCATCTTCCCAGTGATGCGGTGAAGTAGCCCTGTGCCCTTGGCAGAGAAACACCCCCAAAACATAATGTTTCCACCTCCATGCTTGACGGTGGGCACAGTGTTCCTGGGATCATAGGCAGCATTTTTCTTCCTCCACACATGACGAGTAGAGTTTAGGCCAAATAGTTCAATTTTGGTCTCGTCTGACCACAGAACCTTCTCCCAATCACTTTGTGCATCTTTGAGGTGATCATTGGTATACTTTAGGCGAGCCTCCACATGTGCCTTCTTAAGCAGGGGTACCTTTCGGGCACTGCAGGATTTTAATCCATTGCGGCGCAAAGTGTTGCCAATTGTTTTCCTGGTGACTTTGGTCCCAGCTGACTGGAGGTCATTCACTAACTCCTGCTGTGTGGTTGCAGGCCGATTTCTCACTGTTCTCATGATCATTGCCACCCCACGAGGTGAAATCTTCTGTGGAGCACCAGACCGAGGTCTATTGATGGTCATGTTATACTTCTTAAATTTTCTCGCAATTGCACCAATAGTTGTTACTTTAATACCCAGCAATTTGCTAATGTTTTTGTAGCCCATTCCTGATTTATGCAGGTCAACAATCCTGTCTCTGAGGTCCTGAGAGAGTTCTTTGGTCTTACCCATGGTGGAGAGTTTGGAATCTGTCTGATTGTCTGATTCTGTGAACAGTTGTCTTACATACAGGTGAATAGTTAGACCTGGTGTCTTCAATTCAGGTAACAAGTTGTTTGGGAGTGTCTAACTGGTCTGTGGAAGCCAGAACTCCTAATGCATACTAGGGGATCAAATACTTATTTCCCTCAATGAAAAACAAATAAATTTAAATAAATTCTTTAAAGTTATTTTCTTGATTTTCTTTTTGATATTCTGTCTCTCCATGTTAGAATACATCTACCATTAAAAGTATAGAATGATCATGTCTTTATTAGTGGACAAACCAACAAAATCAGCAAGGGATCAAATACGTTTTACTCTCACTACATATGTTTTGAGCTGGTAGCCCTCAAGCCATTTGGGAATCTTAAGGTAGCCCTCAGCTTTGAAAAGGTTGGTGACCGCTGGTCTAGAACATAGTGACGGAGCTCAAAGCACGAACTGTGCTTCCTTGCGACTGGTAAATTTTCTCTAAGTGTGAGGGGGCGAACCGGCAGTGCTTTGATGGGAGTGTGGCAGAGCCAACGACACCGTGAGTATGGGACGAGGCCAAGTACAAGCTTCAATGGGTGGAATATTGACCAGACCGGTTTCCTCCCTCCGTTCAATTCCAAAATTGTCCATAGCTTGGGTAGACAATGGTTTGTGCCACATTGAAGTTTGTTCCGTGACAAAGTTTTTGAGCAGGCAAAGGAGAGGGCCACTTGATGGATAGCTTTTAGCTGTGCAACGGCACAGCAAGATGTGTCAACTTGGAGTGATCTGACGACAATTCTTCCTGCTCATCCTCCGATAAGCCATGTATGTCCAGGCCGATGTCTAGCAGGTCATCGCTGTCATGACAGATGTCCAGCCCCTGTGAAGGCTGGTTAGCACAGTCAGAGGTGCCTGGTCCGTATTCAGGTAACCCGTCAGCGAACTCCATGTGGTCTGTCCAGCTTTCTACAATGTCTCTGACCAGAGGCTCCTCATCGTTGGACATAGACGGAGCTAGTTCCTTCGACATGGAAAGAAGTGGATCCTGCTGAGCCACGTTTGCCTTATCAAGTACATTCTCCATGAATTTAACTCGTCTCACAAGGGTTGGATCATGGAGCAGACGACTCCTGGCTTAGACAATCCCCAGGCAGACGGGACAGGTTTCGTGGAGATCCTTTTCATGCAGGGAGAAGCCGCATCCCTGAGGACAGGGCGAACTGAAGACTTCTTTCTGTTTAGGTTCCGAACTCATAGCGAGATGGAACTTTACACCAAGACACAGTCGAAATTAGCGCTCTGCGGGTAGCAGGTGGCTAACCAACAGGGGCAGTTCAGCTAAAGTCGAGTTGGTTGTAGCCTTAATTAAGACAAAGCTAATCAGCAGCACCCAGTTAGCCTGACTCATGGAGGTGTTCTTAGTGAGGTGAAGAGCGTAAGAACTGAAAAATGACGAGGCGATGGGAATTTATATGTGCGGGCGGACCTCACATACATCACCACAGTTCATTTGCCTTCAAAGGCGTGAATAGAGGTTTCTTCAGTAGCCCACGCAAGGGCGTGATATCCCATACAAATGTGTTGTACTGAGTGAATCGACTGAAAGGGAACTACTAATACTGTCACATCAGTACTGGTATTCAAACAACCTCAAAAAAAGGTTCACTTTTTAATCTCTGTTTTTCTACAATCCCTGGCATTTAATCTTATTTTCAATTTAAGTTAATGTGTTAAAAATTAGTAATGTTTGAATTATAACGAGATAAAAATCAGTTTCACATTACAGAAGAGTCAGAGTTTACTGTGTTCACTTAAATGCCTAAAGGGGAGTGTTTCTTCACCACCATTGCCAAAGTGCGTTTTCAACTTTTTGAGGTTCTATCTTTTGCATCTTGACACAGTGATTACTACTTATTGTTCAGAAAAGCGGATCTGGAAATATATCACAAAAAAGATTATTTTTATACAGCCCAACCTTCAGGAATCTTTTTTTAAATTTGTTCAGGACGAACAACTAAAAAATTGCAATGGCTAAATTATCCATAGCATGACCTTGGGACATTCAATTTCTCTTAAACATCTTTTAAATGTTTCTACACCTTGATTGACATACATTTGAAAGACACACATGTGTCTGTATCAACTCTCACAGTTGATAATTCACCATAGTAAATAAAAACAGGTTTGCTGGAATGGAACCAGCTTTAACTCTCTGACTGATGGCAGAAGATTCTGTTGGTTTGGAGATTTAGTTGGTTTGTTGAGAAATAATGGATGTGTGGATAATATGGATTGTTTTCGGTCAAGAAGCCTTTCCCTTCGTGGTAATCTTTAGAGGTAATGATACAGCCTTCCCAAATGACTCTTCTTCATGTACTCAGACATCTCCTATCCTCTTAGTGGCCTATCCTCTCTGTGTGGAACTTCTTGGGTTTGCTCAGTTTCCCCTCTTGTTTTGTAAGTGCTGGCCAAAATCGTTTTCCCAAGGGTATCTCATTTCTTTGACCTGCTTTCCTGGGCACTTATGTGTGTCACCCAATTCTGTCCTAGTTATGGGGCTACTAAAACACATTTTCTTTATAAGCACATACAGTTGATAAACATAAATCTGACATTTTGTGTATAAAACTGGTGATAACAGAATAAGAAAGTCTTGGTAAAAAATACGAAGGATTTTCACTGTTTCAGGGGTACTTTCAATCAACATTGCAATTATATATATACCAGAAAAGTAGAATAAACAAGGCACCAAACACATCATGAACCAGAGTTGCAAATGTTGCTGCACTGAAAAATAAAGAATGTTGACAAACAAAAGAGGCTAAAAGTATGTTTTGGAATGGAACTTAAAGTAAAGTTTATCTGTAATTGTGTCATTAGGGCTAATTCATTTCTCCTTTTGCTCTGTGTTTTTCTTGCAGGTGGTGAGCTCAACCAATGGTGAGCTAAATACAGACGACCCGACCGCAGGACACTCAAATGCACCAATCACAGCTAATGTAGAGGTGGAAGTGGCTGATGACTCCAAGTAAGGTTTAGTGGTGGAAGATGGTTGCAAGGGAATACATTGCACATGATTATTTTTTCCTGGCTTTATTTATTCAAATCTCTTCAAATTCTCTCAAAAATGTAGAGAATGTAAATAAAGAGCAACAATTGAACTTTTTTTTATAAATGTATTCTCCTTTATGTCAGCAGAAATTATAAAAGCCCATTATAATCTGCTGTTCACTGTCTAGGAACCATAGGAGAACTCAATTCTCCTCACACACTTTAACAGATAGCATTTTCAGTATTAAGAGAATGTAAAAACCATGGATGCTACAGTATGTTGGTTGTAACATCATCTAGCTTGACCAGTTTAAAAGGAGCCTCGAAAAAACTTGCATATTAAGTAAAATTAGAGATAGCTGATGATGCAAATTATTCAATAACATTTAGGTGTTTTGATCTAATAGCGTGACTCATCTTGTGTTGTAGGTGCTGCTGTTTCTTCAAGAGGAGGAAAAGGAAAGCTATCCAGAGACACAAATGAGGACAGAGAGAGAACCAACCCTCCGTGTAACCACACTCCCTCTTCATATATTAAAGACCCTTCTTTAATCCCATCTAACCTCTTCCTCTGCTGTCAGGGTCCTGTAGTCTGCTTCTGGTCAGCAGGATTGGCTGGACAATTGGGCAGCAGAATGTGATGACAAAGTTGCTCTGCAATGACAATAGAAATGGATAGAGTAGTGCTTTAATTATGGACCAGAGACTTAATGTGGATCAAACTGCTGAGGAACAATGACTGATTTTTTTTGGTCAACTGGCAGATTTTCTGTCTGTTTTCTTCCAGTCATTCACAGAAGACCAGTATAGGAATCTGACATACTTTCTCTTGTTCACAATAAGGAACACTTATGGACACAAAGACACAAGGATGCAGTTGTGGCACAGTGTTTATAACCAATTGTGTATATATACATATATGTGTGTGTGTGTATGTGTGTATATATATATAAATATATATACACACACACACACAATGTATGTGTGTGTGTGTGTGTTTTGTTTTTTAAATTCCCCCTGCAATTAAAAAAGCAGCCTGGTCTGTTTACTGCAATAGATCAGACTCAAAAATCACGTCCACCATGTGTCAGGAAATCTGAAATATGTTTATGTCAGAGCCATGCTTTTTTTGTTTTAAATAACTAAAACAACTTTGGTTTGAAGCTTTTTCTTTCACAGTTCTGAGTTTTCATAGTTTGAGTGTGTTCATGTAATTTAAAACTTGGATTTAAGAATATTTTTAAGAATCTCTTCATATTCTGTATTGAAATACAGGTGACACAATTAAAAACACCAAACATAAAAATTCATATACACTTGACAAGACTGATGAGGGCATTATGTCATTAGAGGTGTTTTCTACACCAGAAATACCAATGAAGGTAACTTTTAAACAGTGCGAATAATTCCGATGAAAAGGTAGTGATTTTTATTGATGAGACAAACCTGCTGATGAATGAAAGAACGTGGTAATTCTCATCCCCCCCCCTTCAGTCTTTCAGGAGACATGCTGGTGTTTGAGATGGCTGTGCACCATCTGGCATTTTTAAAGTTCTGATTCAGCATACCCAGAGTTGTCAGACATTTTCACCTTTATGACATTTTGTTTCATGTTTTGTTAATGTGAGTGTTCTCTCAATATATACTCAACAAAGTAAGTGAAAACAGGATTTATTTTCCAGATGAAGTTTACTGAAAATTGTATTTATTGCATTGGCATAAACCTGACACCACCGTCGCCACCTTTTAATTTAGCATAGGGGCACAACTGTAAAAATTAAGAGGGTCTGAAAACTTTGATTGTGCTGTGTAATAGAAATTATATTAAAAATGCTCAATTATCTCTGATGCAGCACATGTAAAGCTGTCATAAGACATGGAAAAGAGCAGTCAGTAATGGTGGGTTTATTTAATACAACAAAATAAAGGCTGTTTCCCATAATTAAACCATGCACACACCATGGGTGTGTGTGTGTGTAATATGTGAGGGCGCAAACGTAGTTGTATAGCCAGAAGCTTAGTATTATTAAAGCCGGAACTAATCTGTACTGGAGAAGGATACGCTTCATATTGGTATGCACCTAAGGAAGTGACGCAACGCATTTGTTTACATATTCAGGCCAGATGTTATCGTAACCATCGAGTTGAGGCATCGGACTGAATTTCATCATTGATAAGACGTTCCAGTGAAACGCAAGAAAAAGAAAAAGTTTTACGCAGGTTTAGGAAGATTATTCAAAAAATGTATGTAAATGTATCTCGACGGGAGTGTGAGAAACAACTTTGTTGTTCTGTCCCAGGCTTGCGAGAAACGTCAGCGAGCTTCCTCGTTTCCGCCTCGAGTTGACTCATTGTCACAGTCAGGTGATTGAGAGAGTAAAGATGACATAAACGACACGAAGCAGACACGCATGATCTCCTAAGGGGAAGTGCACATTTTGAGGAAACAGTCAACAAAGCTAATGTTCACCTATCAATGTAGCTCTCCAAACACGGTACGGCTTTTTGAGAGTGGAAGACGAAAAGGATGTCGGACGTTCAGAGATCTCTGCCCGTCTTCCGACGGCTCAGTTATGCAGTGGGTCATTTTTTCAACGACTTGTGCGCGTCTATGTGGTTCACATACCTCCTTGTGTTCTACCACTCGGTGCTGGGTCTCCAGAACGCTAATGCAGGTGTGTCTGTCTCTCAGTATGTCCTTCTTGGTTGTGGTTAGGTTTCGGTGTTTAGTGTTTACAATCAAAGTAGAGATTTAAACAATTGAATTGCATAATATTAAATGTAGTTAATGTCGGTCACGATATTTGCGTAACTTACCTACTAGGATCATTTCCAAAGTTTTTAAGTTAAGCATTGTAATATCAACAATAATATTGTACTATTTTGTCTGCGTTTTACCAGAAAATAAAGTCTAATCATAGGTCATACATTTTCTAATCATCTAAGAAAGTTTTTAAAATTTTCTGACCATTTTCTTCATCTACACTTTTTATATTTCATAAATATTTTAATATTTATACATATTTTATTTTAATGTCAAACAGTACAAATAATACAAATAAATTAAATGCCACTGGATCTTTGTTAAATTTACACATGATAGGGAATTTGGTGCATTTCTACATATTTTAATACAGTCATTTATTACAAAATTCTTATTTATGACCACAAATAATAATTACATCATGTGAAAAATTTACTAGTATATAATTTATTGATAACAATTAAGTCTTAACATTCTTCCATTATATTTTGAGTCGTACAATAGATTCCCTATTAAATTATAAAGATCAATTATTCAATTACTAGAACAATCTAAATATTATTATAATCTGTAATCTTGTTAAATGTACGGTGTGTTTATTTAATTCTACACAATGTGCTACATCACAGAATACAACATGATATGCAGCTGTCATTCAGCATTTCCTCAATTTTAAATAGTGAAGCCCTCAAAGTGTGTGTGATGTTGGTTTAACGCAGCACCCCTGAGTCTAAAACATCCATTATGGTTTAGGTGTGCTGCTACTGGTTGGACAGGTGGCTGATGCTCTTTGCACCCCTCTCATTGGCTATGAATCTGACCGAACTGCTGGCTGTGGCAATTATGGGAAACGCAAAACATGGCACTTGGTTGGTAAGTCACACAAACTCTGAATTCATTACCGGTACTCTGATTTGAATGCCATCAGTCCAGATCTTTTTATGTAATCATGTTAAGAGAGGCTTTAAGCTACTGCACAGAATACTGTTACTCAGCTGACCACTGTTCATCAGCTGATGCTTTCATAAAGGCTGATCTTTTTATTTGAAATTGTTTGGACTATGAGCCCAAACTCACCACTAAGTGTGTGTGTGTGTGTGTTTTAAAAAGACAGTATTCAGAGCAAAATGACATTTCTGGGGATTCAGCAAATATCTAGAAGAAAGGGAATCACACAACCTGGAGTTCATTGCTTGATGAGATCAAAGATTTGGTTACTCTCTAACTCCACATTTGATCGACAATAATGAAAAAATTACAGAAAGTTGAATAGTAGATCAGAATGTAACAATCATATATTCTATATTTTTGCAGTTGTTAGATAATGTAAGTTGTTATAATTATTTATTTTGTGAAAACTGTATTGAGTATTGGGAATAAACAGAGGTTAAAGGAATACTAATTAATCAATGTTTTTACTGGCTATAAACAGAAAAGAGAATTGGCACTTCCTACAACCTGTGTGTGTGTGTGTGTGTGTGTTGTGTGCGTGTGTGTGTGTGTGTGTGTGCACGCATTTTTCAGGCACGCTGAGTGTACTGCTTTCCTTCAATTTTATTTTTAATGAGTGTGTGGGCTGCAGCTCCATCACCCCTCAGTGGGCCAGCGTTACTTACTTCATTCCATTCATCATCATCTTCCAGTTTGGTTGGGCTGCCATCCAAATTTCCCACCTGGCCTTAATTCCAGAGCTTGTGACTTGTGAGCATGCCAGAGTTGAGCTCACTGCATACAGGTGAGTCATCCTCTTGACGCATAAACTGGCATAACTGACAACATAATTAAATGTAAATGAGCAAATAGATAACCATTTTTGTGGATGTGTGTACACATGGGCAGGTATGCATTTACAGTGATAGCTAACATCACAGTGTATGCAGTGGCATACCTGTTATTCCACCTATTGACTGGAGTGAATGGCAATGATAATCTCAGTGATGATGCACTTGGGCCTGCTGATGCTCCTGTCTTCAAGGTAACATGATGAGAATGTTAGTGCTGTTGTGCATGTGTGCTGTCTCTGTCTTAATCTTCTATATAAACCCCGTGTTAAACCCAGCACATGTGTGTTTTACCATAGAACCTAGCACTGATTGTATTGGGGGTTGGTGCTGTCTTTTCCGTCTTCTTCCACGTGGGTACTGCAGAAAGCAGACAAACAAAAGAAGTGAGGCACAAGAGGGAAGAGGAGGAGAAGCAGCAGGAGGAGGATGAGGAGCAGAGTGCAAGTCGGCCCCTGCTCCCTAAATCCCGGACACTGCTTTTGCTGTTGCAGTGGAAGTGTTGGCTGCGACAGCCTTCTTTCTACCAGGTAAGAAGGGAAAGAGCTACATTCAATTCTAAAAGGTGTTGTGGTCTTACCTGGTCAACTGTGGCCCGGCTGCAGGTGGCCTTACTCTACATGACCACCAGGTTAATTGTCAACCTGTCCCAGACATACATGTCCATGTACCTCATCAACACTCTGGGACTTCACAAGGTAACACTACCTTCAGTTTCACCTGTCATATCACATTGGTCAGCATCTCTTCATTTGGCTCCTTCTTTTTGCTCCAACAGAAGTTTATTGCCACTATCCCATTAGTCATGTATCTGAGTGGCTTCCTCTGCTCCTTTATCATGAAGCCTGTCAGTAGACTGATTGGAAAATGTGTAAGTACAAACTGTCTCAAAAACATTTTCTACTTGCTTTTTGAGGTATTTATCTGATTATTAACCCTGTAAGTGAATTTAATTTCATGAAAATCATACAGAACCTAAAATATTATAGTACTTACTAAAAATATACTTAACTACACTGTGGCCGCTTCATCAATAAGTGTGCCTGCCGACAACATGACCCCCAAAACAAATACAAGACTCAAGAATGGGGTACAGAAACAATTAAGAGTCAGAGCCAAAGATTTGAAGGTGTCATTTTAGCTGGCTAGCATCTGCATTCATGAGTCTACAGCAGTAGAGGCAAAATGTAGACTAATGAAACTAAGACTGGACTATCTGGAAAGCACATGCAGCACTACATCCAAAATAAACGGACAACTGCATATCATGAAAACATCATCCTAACCATAAAGTATGGCGGAGTAAACTTTATTTGGGCCTGTTTTGCTGCATCAGGGCCTGGCCAGCCTGCACTCGTTAAAGGGGTGATGAATTTACAAGGGTATCAAAACCGCTTCAGGATAATTGCAGAATGTCTGTACATCAGCAGAAATGCTGTTGAAGTTTTGCAACATAACAAAGTCCAGAACAGAATGGCGTCATAAAAACAAAATCTGTTACAGTGCAGAGCTCGACCCTAAAGAGATGCTATAGAACGACTTGCACGCCAAACACACCACATCCAAAGACTATGACAGAACTAAAGCAGTTCTGCAAGATAAAGTGAGCTATAACTCCTCCTGAATCATGGGCAGGTCTGATCAGGAAGCTGTTAAAAGTTAAAATTAATTAATTTAAACTGAAAACCAAAAACCAAAGTCAGTATTGTTTATACCCCACAGTGTGCAGGACTGATTAAACAGGGTCAAAAGAGGATTCATTTAATGTGAAAATTTAACTTTGAATCTCTATTACAATTTTACTTCACTGAACTTTTTTTTTTACATTTCTTTTATCTGCAGTTCAACAGATTGTTGAAGAAAAACAATACGTCTGGATTATGTAGTCACTGTGCATTCTTAATTGATTGTAATGAATACAGAGGTATTTAAGGAGAAAGTAGCTGAGAAAAATTCCAAAATATCACCATGCCCACACGCTTTCAGGAAAATTCTGCCTAATGTCCCCAAACTGTCACTATATGTGCCCCTAAAAAACAAGCATACATGCATTTAAGGGCTGTGACAATACCACATCTATAATATGTAATATATGATTAAATAAGTAGTAAATCTGACAGATTTTGTCATGAGGTTACTGCAGAATTTTGGTCAAAATTTGTACTTCTTAGTCAAATTGTTCAACCCTCAATGGCACAGTTCTGCTTCATATAGCAGCATGGTTATACATATAAGCTAAAACAATTAACTGTTTAAATAAAAAAATATGATGTCGGATGCAAGGATTTGGTACCAGAGAAAAGTTATTTTTGCACTGTTGCTGATCACGCTCCAATATGGGGTGCGCTCCAATGTGGTGCCATGGATGTTCTGCATCGGTGTTTTGTTGCACATTGTTTTTACTGTTTTTTGTGTAAATAATGTGTTCTGCAACGGCAGCATGAGCGTTTTCACAAGAGATGAGCTCATGAACATTAGGACCATAACTCCCACAGATCTTTTCCCGGATTTCATAGCCTCCACAGAGGTTTTTAATGGACATTTTTGTCAAAGGTGCTCTCACCTTTGCCCACTCTGCATGCCGGAGACGATGCAGGAGAGGGAAATGCGCGGGCACACTTGTGCGCCTCTGACAGCGCGAACATCGTACGCCACTGCCGGGAATATTTCTCTCCAACATGCGTTCTCTGTGCAACAAACTGGACGAACTTCAGCTATGGTTGGGGAAGAACAGCGATCTTTCTGTTATGTGCTTCACGGAGACGTGGCACCGCAGGCCAACATGCAGGAGGCGCAGAGCAGGCTCGCGGACCAAATACAGTGCTTGGAGCGAGCTAATTCGGATGCCTTAGTTATTGTCTTGGGCTACTTTAACAAAGGTAACCTCACACACAAACTCCCAAAATACAGACAATTTATTAAATACCCAACCAGAGAGGAGAACACTCTGGATCACTGTTACATCACAGTAAGCAACGCTTACCGCGCTGCACTGGAACGGTCTGACCATGTGATGGTCCATCTGCTTCCCACATACAGGCAGAAACTGAAACTCTGTAAACCTGTTATGAGTACAACAAACATGTGGTCCAGTGAAGCTGTTGAGGTTCTGCAGGCGTGTCTGGACTGTAAGGACTGGAATGTTTTCAGAACTGGAACAAACTGTCTGGATGAGTACACTGATGCTGTAACATCGTACATCAGCTTCTGTGAGGATAGCTGAGTACCAACACGCACTGGGGTGAGTTACAACAATGACAAACCCTGGTTAACAGCTAAACTCAGAGGGCTCAGGCTGGAGGAGGAAGCGTATAGGAGTGGGGACAAAGACATGTTTAAAGACACAAAGTACCGGTTTAGCAGGGAGGTGAGAGAAGTTAAACAGAAGCTCCAACACCAGTTCTCACCCAACGACTCTACATCTGTCTGGAAGGGGCTCAGACAGGTGACCAACTGCAGGCCCAAAGCCCCCTACTCCATCAACAATGCACGCAGGGCCAGAGACCTGAATGAGTTTTATGGCTGCTTTGAAAGACAAAGGGACAGTTCTGACACCATCCCCTGTGACACCATTCACCAACCCCAGCCCACCACATCCTCCTCCTCCTCCCCCAACAGGGGCTCGGGCCTCTTTAGGACTTGCTACATGAGAGATTCCTTCCTGCCCCCCTCACCTACCCGATGGACCACACTGTCTGTTTCAGAAAGGCAGGTCAACAGGCTCCTCTGCAAGCAGAATCTCCGCAAAGCAGCTGGGCCAGACTCCGTCTCTCCATCCACCCTGAAGCACTGTGCAGATCAGCGGTCTCCAGTGTTCACTGACATCTTCAACACCTCACTGAAGTTAAGCTTTCCCGGCTGGGCGTACCAGACTCCATCTGCAGGTGGATCATAGACTTCCTGTCTGACATGAGGCAACATGTGAGGCTGGGGAAGCACACCTCGGACTCTCTGATCATCAACACTGGTTCCCCGCAAGGCTGTGTTCTCTCCCCTCTGCTCTTCTCCCTGTATATAAACAGCTGTACTTCCATTCACCAGTCTGTCAAGCTCCTGAAGTTTGCGGACGACACCACCCTCATTGGGCTCATCTCCAGAGGGGATGAGTCTGCTTACAGGCTGGAGATTGATAACCTGGCGAACTGGTGCACAGAAAACAATCTGCTGCTCAATGCAGATAAGACAGTGGAGGTGGTAGTGGACTTTAGGCAGAACTCAGCCTCACTTACAGCCATCCTACTTGACTCCCCAGTCAACACTGCAGAGTCCTACCGCTTCCCAGGCACCCTCATCTCCTGGGACCTTAAGTGGGAACTGAACATCAGCTCCTTTATCAAAAGAGCTCAACAGAGGATCTACTTCTTGCGGCAGCTGAAGAAATTCAACCTACCAAGGACAATGATGATGCACTTCTACACCGCCATCATTGAGTCCATCCTCACCTCCTCATCACCATCTGGTATGATGCAGCCACTGCCAAGGACAAAGGCAGACTGCAACGTGTCAGCCGATCTGCAGAGAGGGTGATTGGATGCTGCCTGCCCCTTCTTCAGGACCTGTACACACCAGGACCCTGAGTCATGCAGGCAGGATTGGGGCTGACCCCTCCCACCTTGGATTTAAATTTTTTGAGCCACTCCCATCTGGCAGAAGAATGAAGTCCATCAAGACCAAAACTTCTCGCCACTGAAACAACTTCTTTCCCACCGCTACAGGCCTCCTCAACCAGGCCCAGGACCCCCACAGACATTGCCCCCGCCACCTCCCCGAGTAAGAGACTCTATAGGGCCGCTGCAATATAGCAGCACCATGCATTCTCCTCCACTGCACTACCATCACCCTGCACAAGACACTTTTCACTTCCATATACTGGATTTTAAATATGCTTATTGTATTGTAAATATGCTTATTTTTATATTTCCTTATCTTTATTCTTATTTTACTGTATTATTGGTATTTTGTCTGCACTGCACGCAACAAACACCAAGTCAAATTCCTTGTATGTGTAAAAACGTACTTGGCAATAAAGTTCTTCCTTCCTCCTCATTCCTTTCGAAACACTGTTGAATTAGTGAAAGTGAAGATATTAACCAAAAATGAAAATGCAGTAGACGAAAATATCTTTGCTCTGATTGTTGCAGTTCACCTACGCTCTGGGCCTGCTGTTGGTCATGACTTTCTCCGGGTGGGTACTGTTGGATGAACAAATGGGGGAGAGGGTATATGGTGCTGCTGTGCTGCTGGGAGCAGGTTCAGCCACCATCCTCGTCATATCACTTGCCATGACTGCCGAGCTCATTGCAGATCAGACGGTAAGGAAGGAGAATACGAGCATGCGGGTAAATGTTGCAAGTGAGAGAGAAAAAGATTTATCATACATCATCTGTGGCTCTGCAGCAAAGTGGAGCATTTGTGTATGGGTCCATGAGCTTTGCTGACAAACTGAGTAACGGAGTGGCTGTGATGATGATTCAGGCCCTGCACCCCTGCCGGTCAGTACACACACATACACACGCATACACACACACAAGGCCACTTTCAACTCATAGAATATCGTATTTTTTATCTGATGTCAGATCATGTCTCTTTACACTGAGCTCGGGCTAAGATTGAATTAACTGCGATGACTGCAATCATTTTTTTTTTTTCCTGTCCATAACTGGACTGGGAGCTGGTTCCACAGCCCGTCCGATATGATCATCTTAAAATATTACAACATAAATGTGTAAAAAAAAAAAAAATCAATCAATCTTTACTGATCCCCCTGCCCCTCACTTAAAATTGTTCTTCGGAATCGTCTGTTCCTTACCAGGCAACAGAATCTCAGTAAAAGAATATTTACAAAGATGAAAAGTAGCTCTGGATCCATTTTTTGATGGAAAAATTGCTTTATTAAATGTTTTCACTACAGCGGAATATGACTTGAGAATGTGCCATCACGTCTTGGCTTGAAAATGTCAAGGGACACTAATTATTTTAGGTAATAAGTAATTATTATTGTATTATTATTGACATTAATATTTCATTTTATTATATAAAGTTAATTATAGGGTAAAATATTGCATTTTCATAAAATGACCGCTGAATGTATTTCTGATGGGTTAAAATAATTAAATGGACCTGGCCACTTTTCCCGGCGACCGGTTCATAATTATTATGCGACACAATGACGTCACTTTATGTGCGCCGTAAATGAGACCATTGTCCGAATACTAACTTTAAATTGAGTGCACTACGTTGTTCACTCAATCCATGTCCCCCATAAATATGATCTATAACAGTCTAGTGATGTCCTTCTAATTCCAATTACATGGTCCACTCTTGAACAGTATGCTATGATCAACTTTATCAAAAGCAGCACAACTAAGGTTCTGGTTCCAGCAGAACAAAAGCAAAAGTTGTTCCATGAAGATAGTCTTTCATCGGCTGATGTACAGTATGGTTTTTGTGCAAAACAGGTTTTTGGAATGATGGCCAAAAACATCAAACCTCAGTTTCATCAGACCATAAAACATTTTCACTCATGTTTGTGGGAGACTACAAATATGATGTTGCAAATTTGGATATTTTTCTTCCAAGCTTCTGTGTAGCCCACAGCCAGAACAAATGGGTCATTTGACCCCCTCCTAAAATGTTTTGCTTTCTGTCTGATAGATTTTGAGTTGCTCATTTGTGCTGATACTGACTCCCTTTAGACTTTAAATATGAGCATATCACTTCCTGTCAAGCAACTTCCAGTCAACCGTTAACTTCAAACCTTTAACTGCTTCTCAGTAAGTAAGAAAAGAACAGACCTCACGTGATTGTAAAATGATGTCAACATTTCTATCCTATAAACCTGAACTAAAAAATAATGAAATCCAGCTGTGCACACTTTGCATGTATCTTATACAAACTTTTTTCTTCCCCCTCTAATTTATGTCACTCCAAGCAGTATGTGAAATGATTAAACAGGCACCTAGTTATGCTAACAATACCCTTGAAAAAGCAAACTAATGTTATGTCATGCCGGCATAACTGACTAATAAAGTCAAATTGTTGGTTGCAGTAAATTGTGTAGTAACAGAGAAACCAAACTTTTAAAGACACTTACACACAGTAATTTATGATTATATCATAGAAGGTGGCATGTGTACCAAAAATGTTCTTTACATTCATCAACAGGTTAAAATTTATGAAATATTTTTATTTTTATAGGGTGTGAATGGTGAGACAACCCTGAAGTCAAACTGAAATCTGCATCATGGTCCCATCATAATGGCTTTTATTTGGAATGTTAGAGGTTATAGGGTGCTATTGTAATGTGCTGACAACTGTTTTGTCTTCCTCAGGACTTCAGTATGCTGTCCAGCTTGTGTCTGGTTCTATCATTACATCATGGTCATTGTGACAGGAGGTGTGGGAATCATAGCAACGTTTGTCCTCTGCTCGATCCTAATCTGGCCAATAAGGATAAGATCACGTGAGGCATTCACATACAGTTAATAGGCACATTCACACCAAAGAAAAGAAGTTGGGAATCAGAATTGGATTTATTGGCTTTATTTGACTGAAGCCTGATATCACTCTCTTAACTAAACACACAGGACAACAATATTTGCAGAAAACATCCATAAAAACAGCAACATTTGCAAATGTACAGAAAAATGTAAATACAGTTTATAAACTAGGGTAGGGCAGCACATGGCTCACAGGAAACTAATAGGTCTTGTAACTGGAGGGTTCAAATGCCAGAACTGGTCCTGGGCTGGGGTGCTGCTGAAAAAAAGCATCCAATCCTCATGGCTCCCAGGCTGCAGTAAAGTGCTGCCACTGCTGCTGGGCTTGTGTGTTTAGAATGTGTAAATTATTTGTTAAATACAGAGGTTAATCACATCACTATTTGGTGCATATAGAAATACTTTGGTTTCTTCTTTCTTCTGTTCAGTATTTAGTAGTTAGCAGAAATCAGTCATCGAGGAAGCCCAACAAAATTATTTTTGTTTGGGTAATTTTTAGCCATGGATGTACTATCAGACCCACATCACACCTACTCACCCAGGTGACCAGGTTTAGGGTGATATCACAGCAGCAAATGCCATGTCCATTTCCACAAAGGAGCATATTCTGAGAACTCAGGAACCCCCTCATACATTCACAATGGTTGTATCTTCATTTGGAGCAGTGGAGGACACAAGTGTTTAGATGACTGAGGTCCTATAAATGCAATACTTCTTATTTCTCACTGTGTAAATGTGCTGAAAAGGTGATACTGTCAAAAAAAGGTTCTAGCACCAGTAATTTTCTACTGGTGTTGTTCTGATTCTGTTGTTTTTTCTCCAATATTTCCAGGTGGAATTACAGTCAACTGCAACAATGAAGAAGGTGCCAATTAAAACACCTGTCACATAAACAGACCCTCAGGTTTTTCCAAAGTTTACACTTTACCATATACAAGACGGGAACTGAAAAAGCACTTTTGTTTTTAACAAAGCCCAGTTTGGATCAAGTTTTGTTGACGCTGTACATGAGTACTTCCCAGCTTCATCACATCTTTTCAAATAATAAAGTGGAGGCAGAGAATATAATTCATACAATGTCCCCTCGGCTTGATGACGGAATAGTTGTGCTAATTTTGAACACCAAGGAATTCATTTCCAACTACAGAATAGGCCAAGATGATATTGGTCAAAAACAAGCAGCATTATTCAGTTATTGGTCAGAATATCCATATTTCCATATGGGAGGCAATATTTGACACAGCTGATTGTTTATTCACTGACCGAATGAGTTCAGTTGAGAAATTATAGGAGTTGCATTTGGATTAAAGGTCTTTAAGCTGTCTGGTAATTAAACTGGAATGTCAAATGAATGTCAATAACAGAATCATGTTATCAGAACAGCTTTTTTTATGGGAACCAAATTAAAATCTTAAAAATTAGATCTTTGGATTTTTTATATTTTGTGCTTTCAGTTAATTTAATTTAAATTCTTCAACCTTAAAAAAATGATTCATTTAATTTCAATTCACCTGCACATCCATGAGAGGGGCCAAAGCTGCACTAGTCTGATCATCAGCTGCAGAATCTAGCTCTGGGGACATGGAATAATAATGAAAGGTGGAAGCCTAATTCCTAATTCCTAAGTTTGATATCACTTGTATGAATTGTTAATGATGGGAAAAAAAACAATTATACTTTTGTTGGCCACACACTCATGCTAAGTTGTAGTAAATATGACCTACAACTGTTGCAGGCCAGGGGAGTGCTAGAGACAAAAAAAATGAAAGGCCGCTTAAGTCGTCCTGAAAACCAATCAGCAATGAGTGCAAACTAGCTATGTGTAACCACAGACCACAAAATGGGTTAAATGGCAGGAGAAGAGGATGTCGGAGGAGCAGGATTCAGACAGTCATCAACTCTGGGAAATGGGGAAGGAAAAAAAAAGCAGTACAGGGAGAAAATGGCATTGACAGTCTATCAGTGGCACACAGGAGTCCAGTGGAGCTGTTGAAAACACTGCGCTCCTCTTTCAGAGGGGTTCAGATCAAATCTGAGGATAATGGCTCCTGACCACGGTATAAAATAGATTTTCAAACCAATGGATTTGCCCAGAGGGCAGTTTGCTCCATTTAGATGACAGAAAACAGGTCATTGAAGTTAAGATGTTATGTTATATTAAACGAGTTATGAACCATCTCCCTTTAATGTGTACATTAATTACAATTGAAAAAATTTAACCTTTTTGAAATAAACAGTGACTACATTTATATGGTAACCAACGCATTCTTCCTTTTCTTGACTGCATTTCCCTTGTGTTGGAGCAGTGAGGGTGCTGGAGCCTACACCCATTGCATGCAGGCGAGGGCAATGTACATCTCTGGATGAGTGGACAGGACAGCTCATTGCAGTCTGGGCATTTAGGAATTTGGTACCTTGCTCATTAGTGTCTCAGCAGTGCTCTCAGTCTCCTTGTACCTCTTCTGCTACCAGCACACTTTCCCAGCAACTGGAGCTTGAACCAGAAGCATTCTGCTTCTCAGTCCAGTCCCCTACAGACTGAGCTACCACTGCCTCAACAACACATTAACTTTACACATTATTTTAGTCAATGCTGCATATATAAATAGAGTACTCAATTATTAAGCGTAAGTGTACAGAATACACCAGTGGAGCAGAGTTTTGACTCTTAAGCTATTTAATGATGCAAATTATGTCCCACTATTTATTATATGTTGTAAACATGCAAAGACATAATGGGGCTTGACCAGCATTTGTTGACATCAGGGAGTGCTGGTGTTCATTTTCTCCTGACAGCTGTCCCAGAAGTTTAACAGTCTGTTGTCTTTGTTGGCACAGAAGTCGCTGAAGTCTCTGAGGAGGCGGTCGGCGAGCTTCTCATCCCCGAGCACGCCTGCCCTCCAGGACTTGGTCAGCATAGTGTTGTAGGCCCAATAGTAGCCAACACACTCCTCCCCACCAAACAGCCCCTGGTTGTTAGAAGTGGTAGAGTTCCGGCGTCGACGTTGCTGCCCACTTGAATGCTTCCTCTTGAAGTATGGCAGCTGCAAGAAGACGGTACCTGACAAAAGAGGCAAAAGTTTGTTGCTTTATATATTTCTATAATATATATTTTTACATTATGACAAACCTGTTATGTGGATGTACTGGGGCTTATTCTCCGAAGGGAAACTAAAGGTTGAAACTGAAAATTTGTCATGCACAAATCCAAACCTAAGAAGAGACATTTACATCATTAATTCATGTTTCAACAGAAACAGTTTTGGTTAAGGTACAGAATTATGATACTTTACTTTTCAAAAAGATTATTAGACAGGCAAGCAGACAGACAGATAAAGAGGCTCTCCTCAGTGTTTGGATTGTAAGCTAAACCCCCTCCTCGATGCTCTACATAGGCAACTGCACACATTCCCAAATGACACCATCATTGATGATAAAATAGTGATAAAATGTCCTTCTTCATCAGGGGAGAATTTGTGTAGGTGAATCATTGAAGTTCTTGGGCACCCACATCCCCACTGTTCTCTTCTGCAGCACCAGGCCTTGAGCCAGTGTAATGAAGGAGCACTTAACAGGCAGGGTCATATTCAACAACAGAGCCCTCCAACATTCAGTCCTCGTCTGTTCCAAGGTAAAGGCTTTCAGAGTGACACTACAGGAAGCATGTCATCACTCTCATCAGTTTAACCCTTACCCTCAGTCAAATGATCTCAAAGAGTTCTATTCTATTCTGCAATACACAAATGAGTGTGCGTTTTTCACTTTTAGCTAATAACTGATTTGTTCATGAAAATAACATGCTACAAGTTACCGTAAACAGCACCAACCTGTAAAGTATGGCCTCCTGAAAGAACTGCATCCTATCCCAGTAGGTCTCTGGTTCAAAGCCTAAGAAATGAAGTACAGGTTGGTCTTGACACCTTTACAAGTCAGCCCCACCACAGTACAATCAACCCATTTACTGTACCTTCAAACAGATTGTCACTGCCATTCTTTAGAAGGCAGTGGATGTTCAGAGAAATGAAGTGCTGGGCTCTGAGGGGATCTCCATACAGGGAGGAGGTTAGTGCAAAAGGAAACTCCAGTGCAGGGATCAAGAGGAAGCCACATGATGCTGCTTTCCTGTGCCAGCCCTGAACCTGTGAAGAACACCCATCTTATACTTTTGTTTTTTTCCACTTTTTTTGATGGATTCTCAGTCTCTCAGTATATACTATATAATGTTCTTTTTTCTTTAAGGAAAACCACAGAAAAAATTAATACTGTTTTCTTTAGAAATTTGCAGTGATGAGCTACTCTAATAAAATAAAAATGACAAGTTGTGAATTAGTGGTGTTCAAACATTCAAACTAAGATCTCTAAAAATGTAGTCCATTCCTACAGCTGTGTGTTAAAAAAAACATTAAAATCTTATGGCATAACAGCTTTGTGAATTCTAATCAATTGTTTTAACATCAGTTACAATCAAGTTTGTGTCTAGGTGTTAAAAATATAATCTGTCCTGTGAGGAAGCACTTTCAACAGTAGCAAATGAAATCACGATTTAAAAACAAAGGAAAGCCTTCAGAAGCACCACACATTCATCTCTGGAGGGTTCTCCCCAGCTGGGAGCTAGTCAGGCAGAGGAGGACAAGAAGAGGAGCTCGGGCAAGATGGAAAAAGCGAAAAAGGAGGATGAAAAACACTATCTTACTAACTATAAGCTTTATCAGACAAAAAAACTTTAAGGTAAACCTTGGGCATACAACCTAAACTGGTTATACAGCAGGGGGGGCTATACTTGCTGTTAGAGAGTGAGAAAACTATGAACACAAAACACACCTTTTGGGGCATTCTTATAACAATAAATTACAGTAATACAAGGTAACAAGCCTTAAGGTAACAAGTGCATAAATTTCAGCACTGCTTCTTGTGATCCTGATCAAACATTATCCCAAGAATTCTTTTAAATACAAGGCCACAAAATTACAAGTGGTCGGGGAATAAAATGTCAAAATAAACAGTACAAACTTCATATGCGTCATATGATCTTTTACCATCTCAAAGAGTACTGCAGCAGTGACAGCCATCCAGTGAAGCTTGATCTCAAAGGCAGTGTTGAGGAAGAAGTTGCCATGGTAATAACAGCTGCACCACTCCATCCGGTCACTGCGATTGTTCACATCCACATCCAGAGTGACCATTTTCTGCTCTGGAACAGTGGCAGCTGTGAAAGAAAAACTTATTGTGAAGACTGACATGCTGATCAATCAAATGAAGTTCACAGCCTCCATTAGAAATGTTATGTTTTTTAACAGAGCAAAAAAGGCTTGAAAGACTGCTTTGATGCTACTATTTAACCATTAGTTAGAATAAACAAATTTACATGCATTAGCAGACCTTTGAACTAACCTTTGTTAGTTAGTTACCCTGTGGTTACTGATTACCTTTTCTAAATGCTAATTATACAGGTTTCCACTGACCACATTGTTCTCAACAAATTGTCCAGTTTGATCAATTTTTTTTACAAAAATATTTTTTTAATGGAAACCTAACAAATGTGATTAAAGTGCCTTTATTTTCTTGAGCAGTGTATTTATTTGAAGTGAGTGAAATTTTCAGTTATTTTCAATAATTTTGCCTACCTGGACAAATGAGGCAGGCAGAATTATGAATTTTACCTGACAAAGAACACCGAAACATTATATCTTTAATGCAACTTAATGTACCTTTTATGTGTCAGTACTACCCCATACAATGACTGATGCTGACCTCTGAATGACACGCATAAATGATGGAGAATGCTGTGCTTCTTTAGCTGTAGGCAGACTGTACCTAGCAATGCAGCGGCCTGACTGCGTCCTCCAAAACTGCGGCTGAATGAGCTATGCCTACTTGCATAGGAGGACGGCCTGCTGGGGAGCCAGGGCAGGAGAAAAACTGGGAGATCGCAATGGAGCTGCTCTTCCACCACAAAGGCCACCTCAAACCACTTTCCCTGGAACAGGGCAAAGTCCTCCAGAGCTGCTGCAGGCCAGCCCCCTGCTGTTGTGGAAGGAGGCTGGGAATTTGAACCTGCAGAGGACAGAAAACAATATAGACTCATTTAAGAAAAAAATGTTAATATTTTTGAGATAATTAATATTTTTGATTTGAGGAATCACAGCAATTTTAACACCGTGAAAGTTAATCCTGAAGTGTAACACAATTTCATTAAAAAATATAAAAGCCTGACAATCTTATTTTTAATTTTCCATCAATGCTTCACTTGATGTCCTCAGGGAAAAGCTTTGTAACGCAGAAATCCATCAGATATACAAAGTCTTCATTCACTATTTAACTTTATTTCCTGTTATCTTACTTATTTTGCTGTATGCTGTATAATTTTTTTTTATACAACTTACAGAAATTAGTCTGGAGGTATTCTGAGTAAAAACAGATATGGTAATCTTGGAAAAAGCTAGCGATAGAGATTTTTTCATTTAATGCAAGTCTACTGTAATTGCTTTTAGAAAGAAATAAAGAAAATTATGAAAAATGTGTTGAATACTATTGCTGTGTAGTGTGTTCGGGTATAGTGACCATTAATGTGTAAATTTATCATATGGTCTGTGTTGGTAAATCTACTCACCATCCTTCTCTCCAACAATCCTGTAGCAGTAGAATCCATAAATGAAGGTACGCATCATGTCTCCAGAAGCATGGGCCACCAAACCTTCATCCAACATTTTCTATATAAACAGACGGGCAGAAATGACAAAAATGTTTCAAGACTAAAAATTAGACAATAACTACATGATGCAAATTTTTACCTTTTGCTCTCACAGTGAAAGACCAAAATGCTTTGAGATTTACAAATCAATATTTAAAAGCAATGTATGCATAAAAGAAGGAAGCGCGACCAATTTACAACGTGCATTTACTGTGTACATTATTCAACTGACTCCATGCAGCAAACACTTTAAATTTATAACTGCAGCTATTTGCTTTATTGTACGGGGAGCTGGACATACAGCCGTGGTTTAAGATCTTTTAGATTTACCTGTTTACCTGATTTACCTGATCTTTTAGATTTACTGAAGTATAATTACAAGCATTCGTTTTGTTTCGTTTTCATTTCATTTTCTGCCGCTTATACGGATCCAGGTCGCGAGGGCAGCAGCTTCAGGAGGGATGCCCAGACAGCCCTCTCCCCGGCCACTTCCATCAACTCTTCCGGGGGAACCCCCAGCCGCTCCAAAGTCAGGTGAGAGATGTAATCTCTCCACCTAGTCCTGGGCCGGCCACGAGGCCGCCTCCCGGTGGGACATGTCCGGAACACCAACACAGAGCAACCCCAGGTTTCTTTTCAGCACTGTAGCCAAATTAACTAAGAGTCACAGTGTTTTAGGTCCACGTATCTCTTCTTCCCTTAGTGGTGAAGACTTCATGAGCTTCTTCACTGATAAAGTTCTAGCTATCAGAGAGAAAGCTAACCAGGCCATCCCAACAACTGGACCAGATGTGCTGACTGTGGGAACATACAGGTTCTCCAACAAGTCCTTAAACTCCTTCACCCCTATATATTTTTCTGAGGCGTGGTTCTTTAGTGTCAGGTTATGTACCCCGGTCCTACAAGGTGGCAGTGATTAAGCTGTTGCTTAAAAAACCATCATTGGATCCTGACGTATTAGCAAATTATAGGCCAATATCCAACCTTCCTTTTATCTTTAAAGTTCTTGAGAAGGTGGTGGTGACTCAGTTACTGGAGCACCTGCAGAGGAACAGCCTGTTTGAGATGTTTCAGTCAGGCTTTAGAGCTCATCACAGCACAGAAATGGCACTTCTTAAAGTTACTAATGATCTTCTCATGGACTGGTCTCTATGCTGGTTCTGCTGGACCTCTGTGCTGCTTTTGATACAGTTGATCACAGCATCCTGTTACATAGACTGGAACATGTGATTGGGATTAAAGGGACAGCACTAGACTGGTTGAGATCATATTTATCTGATAGATACCAGTTTGCTCATGTCCATGGTGTTCCCTCCTCATATAGTAGGGTTAGCCATGGAGTTCCTCAAGGTTCTGTACTTGGACCAATCCTCTTCACCTTGTACATGCTTCCCTTAGGGAACATTATACAGCAGCATAGGATAAATTTTCATTGTTATGCTAATGACACTCAGCTTTATTTATTCATGAAACCAGAGGAGACAGAGAAGTTATTTATTCTGTTTCTATACTTTGTATAGGATGCTATTACAATTCAATTTCCCCACGGGGATGAATAAAGTTCATCTTAATCTTAAATTAGTGAAGCTCCAGACCTGTCTTAAAGACATAAAGTCCTGGATGTCAAATTTCCTCCTCCTTAACCCAGGAAAAACTGAGGTCATGGTGTTTGGTTCTGAACGTCTCAGGGATAGATTAGATCATACGATCACTCTAGATGGTATCTCATTAACATCTAGTCTCTCTGTGAGGAATCTAGGAGTAACTTTTGATCAAAATCTCTCCTTCAACTCACACATTAAATTAGTCTCTAGAAGTGCCTTTTTTCACCTGAGGAACATCACAAAGATCAGGAAACTACTGACGCGGCATGACGCTGAAAAGTTAATTCATGCTTTTGTTACTTCCAGGCTAGACTATTGTAATTCTTTATTATCAGGGTGTCCAAACAACTCTTTAAGAAGCCTCCAGCTGATCCAAAATGCTGCAGCCAAAGTTCTAACAGGTATTGACAAAAGAGATCACATAACTCCTGTAATGGCATCGCTTCATTGGCTGCCTGTTAAATTTAGAATAATTTTTAAAACCCTTCTTTTGACCTACAAGGTCCTCAGAGGCCTAGCTCCATCCTACCTGGAGGAGCTAGTGATAACTTATCAGCCCAATAGACCGCTCCGCTCTCAGAATGCTGGTCTACTTGTGGTTCCCAGAGTTTCTAGGAGTAGAATGGGGGGCCGAGCATTTGGCTACCAGGCCCCCCTGCTATGGAACCAGCTCCCTGTCCAGGTACAGGAGGCTGACTCCATTGCTACTTTTAAGATCAGACTTAAAATCTACCTCTTTAAAAAAGCTTATTGTTGCTAATTCTGTAGTTCCAGTTACTATCATAGATAGACAAATTATCATACTTAGGGGGACGTCTAATCGTTAGGTTAACATCTTAGCTATGCTGTTATAGGCCAAGGCTGCCGGGGTCCAGAAACATGATCACCTGACAGGCCTCTGTCACCGCACTGGGTCATCGTTTCGTTTCGTTTCGTTTCGTTTCGTTTCGTTTCGTTTCGTTTCGTTTCGTTTCGTTTCGTTTCCTCTCCTCATCAAGTAGACTAGTTATGCTGATTCTTGTGTAGTTTTTCTGCTTCCCCCCCCCCCCCCTTCTGTATTCATTTACAGGTATCGCCGCCTTCAGAGCTGCGTGATGACCTCCGGCCCCACTGACCCACTTGGCTGGCGGCTTGCATAAATGGTGTATTTTTGTATGTGTTTCTGTGCTCTGTGCCTCTCCTCTCCATTCTATCATCTACCTGTCCTCCCCCCTCTCCTCTCTCTCTACCCAGCCGGCCATCAGCAGGAGGGTCCCCCTACATGAGCCTGGTCCTGCTCAAGGTTTCTTCCTGTTAAAGGGGAGTTTTTCCTTGCCACTGATGCTTGTTGGGGGTTAGGCCCTGGGATTCTGGAAAGCACCTTGAAACAATTTTGATTGTAAAAGATGCTATATAAATAAAGATTGATTTGATTTGATCACAAAGGAAATGTTTGTGGACTTCTGGAGGAACTAGCCCAACATACTTCAACATTAACAAGGATTGTGTGGAGTTGTTGTCAGTTTGTTGTAAATTTCTGAGGGTGAGCGTGGATATGGGACGGGAGTACACACATGCACTCTGGTAAAAAAGGGGAAGCCAACACATTGGTGGGTAAAAGTTGAATACTACGATTTTAACAATAAAATTGCAAATTGTACAAATTATACAAATATTCAACTTGAACCTCTTACCTGCATGATATCTACAGCTATGCCTTGTGTCGTTACCCCTTCCACGTTGTTAATCAGCCAGTGAACCACCTCCGCACTAAAAAAGCAATTGAGAGGCAGGCCTCTTTGCTCTGGAAGGAGTTGTACACCTGTCCTATAAAAGAATAAAGAAAGGAAAATCTATTAGAAACAGGGAATACTTGAGGTGGCACAGTGCTCTACCGAATTTTCGTTAATTAATTAATTCAGTCAGAAAACAGCCAATATTACATTGGATGTTTTATAGCCTCCAGGATCTCCATGAGTGTTGGGGATGATGACAAAGAAAGCGACTGCACTGCAGAATTTCCACTGTCAAAAGATAACAAACACAGCTGAGGATCAATGATGTATAATAGACAGAAGCTGTATATGAGATACTATAAGAATGTCAAATTTAACATGCTAATGTGGTCATAAAATTTCCATTAATGCAGCAAAACACACATTTGTGGCATATATTGGCAAAATTAAAGTGAGCTGCTTAGCAGTTGAACACTATAATTCTTATTAGCTACATTGTTGCGCAAAAGCTATATTTAAATTATTTGAGCTTTTGAATACTATGGGGAATTGGATATAGTGATTACTGTATTACTCATGAACTGAACTATTATATAATTGCACTACATGCTTGTATTGTCTGTGCATGCACAATAATTATCCCAGCAACTATATTGTCATACTACCACCTCATGAAGTACCTAGTAAAGGTTACCTGGTGTCTCCTGTGTTGCTACAAGATGCAAGCTCTCCTACAGGCTGGACTGCTGCTCCAGGTGCAACTGTTGGCTGGAGTCCTCTGTCCGCCACTTCACTGGCTTCAACAGGCAACTGCAGAGTTCAGAGAAAGCAATTATACTGTTATTTCCTTAAAATACCGAAAAATGTAAGGTTACTTGGATGTCAAAGCCTCGGTACTCGGTTTTCATTTACTATACACAACGGCCACTTTTCTTCATTACCCTGGTTAGTTTATACACTTAACCTGACAATTCGACAAATTGAACCAAAAACATTGATTTTAATAAGGTATTTATCTTCCAAAATACAAAATACATTATAACAGTTTATACTAAACACAGGGTTGTTCAATACAGTAGTTATATCCATTTATCTGTGTTCTTGTATACCAAACAGATGTATTATACCAATAAATCGTAACTATGAAGTTCAAACTGTTGTCCTGAACTAACCGATCTGTGGCACTGCAGAAGTATGGACAAAAAGCAACACATAATCGTCACATTACCTATAATGTGTAGGGAAATAAATTCATGGAATAATAATTTTAAAAGACAGGTTTACATGCAAGCTTTGCACATTTTCCCTCATTTTAAATTTTGCCTAGGCGAATTAAAAATTTGAAAGAAAAAGTAATTCCTTTTTAGAAATTTGGGTGTCAACTACAAAAAAAAATCCTTATTTATTTCCTGCAGTTAACAAAGTATCTTATGCAAAACATATGCTAAATTTAAATGATAATGAATGGACTGTTGTTGTTTGTTTCCCGCTCCTTAACTCAGGAAAAACTGAGGTCATGGTGTTTGGTCCTGAACCTCTCAGGGATAGATTAGATCACATGATCACTAGATGGTATCTCCCTATCTTGGAGTAACTTTTGATCAAAATCCATCCTTCAACTCACACATTAAATTAGTCTCTAGAAGTGCCTTTTTTCCACCTGAGAAACATTGCAAAGATCAGGAAACTACTGATGCGGCATGATGCTGAAAAGTTAGTCCATGCATTTGTTACTTCCAGGCTGGACTATTGTAATTCTTTATTATCAGGGTGTCCAAACAACTCTTTAAGAAGCCTCCAGGTGATCCAAAATGCTGCAGCTAGAGTTCTGACAGGTATTGACAAAAGAGATCACATTACTCCTGTACTGGTGTCTCTTCATTGGCTGCCCATTAAATTTAGAATGATTTTTAAAATTCTTCTTCTGACCTACAAGGTCCTCAGAGGCCTAGCTCCATCCTACCTAGAGGAGCTAGTGACACTTTATCATCCAAATAGACCGCTCCACTCTCAGAATGCTGGTCTACTTGTGGTCCCCAGAGTCTCTAGGGTAGAATGGGGGGCTGAGCATTTAGCTACCAGGCCCACCTGCTGTGGAACCTGCTCCCTGTCCAGGTACAGGAGGCTGACTCCATATCTACTTTTAAGATTAGAAACCTACCTCTTTGAAAAAGCTTATTATCACTAATTCTGTAGTTCCAGTTACTATCCTAGAGAGACAAATTATCATACTTAGGGGGTCGTCTAATCATTAGGTTAACATCTTAGTTATGCTGCTATAGGCCGAGGTTGCCAGAAACATGATCACCTGACAGGCCTCTGTCATGGTCTCCTCTCCTCCTCACCAAGTAGACTAGTGATGTTATTTCTTGTATAGATTTTCTGCTTCCCCCCCTTCTGTATCCATCTACAGGTATCGCCGCCTTCATAAGCTGTATACTGACCTACTGACCTCCGATCCCGCTGACCCACCCAACCCGACTCTACCGGCAGCTTATTTTAATTAATATAATGTATTTCTATGTTCTACCTATTCTCAACAGTTGCTGCAGTCTATGCAGGGATTGTCTGAAGGTGCTGTAGCAGCTCCTGGATGGCAAATGGTTGCTGCACTAACTGACGACAGCCAGGAAACTACCAGTGACAGTTAGCTTTATAAGTAGGCCTATTAGCGAAGCAAATGAGGAAATGCGCCTGGAATGATACTGGAAGACATAGTCTCCTTCAGGTCCTCCAGGGCTCACAAGTGACAGTGTTGGTATAATTACTGCAAATGGGGACTATTCGTTGCTTAAAGTGCTGCATCTGGTGGTCAGCAGAAATGAAATTGAGCTGAAAGCGACTAAGGGGCTGTGGTGAGCAGAACACTGTTTTTACTCTTGCAATTGCATGTTACTCTTGAACAAGAGCAGTTACAAGATTGCAATGCAAGTAAACCATTTAAAGCATGCTCACTTCCATGCTCAGTACCAGCAGAAAGCAGAAAGATAGTCAGCCAAATATCTCAAATCACATTCACATTGTGAAGAATATCCAGAGAAAGCTCAATGAGAACACATGCGAAAATGAGTATGATCAGCTATGGTTCAGCTCATCAAGTAATAGTAAATTAAAACATTTTGGCATATTTGAACTGCCACTGGTTGCACTGATACAACAGCTTTTGAAAATGTTAGATTTTCTTTTGCCCCAAAAATGTCCCCTCATAGCTAACATGCATACTCCCCCTAAACAATGCTACTGACCTGAGAGTGATAGGTGTTGGAAGAATGAGGGCTACGAATAAATTCCAAAATGAAGCCACCATCCTGCCAGCATACAGGAAGAGCGTAAACCAGGCATAGATTAGCAGCAGGTAGAGAACACAGAAATAGGGGAAAATGCAAATAAAAGGCAAGAAAAAAGAGCAGAGGCCCCTTGAACAAACCTACAAATACAATTTTCAACCAAGACTAGACCGCAAAATAGTCATAAAGCAGAATCATATTTGATTTCAGAATCTTCATGCCTGCAGCTAAACTGTCAATTCTGGTGCATATACATGAAAGAGCTGGTCACCTTGCGAGGACTGTCCAGATACATGAGATTTGTTGCAATACCAGAGGGGTCAGCAACAGCTGTTGAGGGCTTTGTTCCCTGCTGTTCATCCAGTGTCCTGAGTGGAAGGAGAGATAAATCCTACCCAACCAACATTGCTCATATGGTAAAATATGGCACCAATAGACACTCACTTCTGCTCCATCTCCAGTAAGACTGATAATGCAGATGTGCCCTTTTTGCCTTGAGGAGGAGCCATGTGTTCAGAAGAATAAGAAGGGAGAGTACCAGCAACCTGCAGGCCTTTCATTGGTGTCCCCTTTTGCTGTATATGTAAAAACAATAGCACAAAATGTATGAAAACAGTACAGCATTAAATGGTTGTCATTAATTCTGTTTACCATTTTTTCTGGCTTCTAATCAACTTAAACTATAATAGTTTTTTATAATCTCAAACTAATTCCTGATTGCAGCAATGTAATGTATATTTAATTACTATATATCACTTTATATAATTAGGAAATTCAGCTGTCATTGAAATACAATCATAATGTTTGATTCACATCCACGAGTGAGTAAAAATATGGAGAACAACAAAATAGTAAAACAACATTTTGGAGTTATGAAAATTTGCAGGACAATAAAGAGCAAACAGTCAGAGGATATAGAAAAATTGGTGGATACTACTCTAATGATCCTGTCCGAGCGATGTCGGCGACGAATGCGGTTCAGGCCCTCCAGGAAGCGGATGAAGTTGTCCAGCAAGACCCAGTCCCCAGATCCGCCCATTGCAGTACCCACTGCCTCTCCATAAATATCCCAGTGCCCTTCACCATCTGCCATTCGCCTTGCTCCCCCAGCAGGCAGAAGCAAGAACCGAGTCCTCCAAAACTTTAGAGAGTCTATCAAACTATAGAGAGAGAAAGGAGTGAAGTATCTAAGATTGGCAATAAAACATATTACAACTGTGTCTACCTAAAGTCCTCAGACCCAGCAGAGCAGATGTACTGGTCCAGATAGTTCCACTTGTATTCTTCCAGCCGTTCATGACCAAACTCCACCCAACAGGACACAAATTGACCCTCTGAGTGTGATGGACAAAGGCTGTAACTGTACTGGATCTGAGCAGTCTCACACGGGTACCTTAGACATTAAAAAGATCAAGGACTATGTTAATAAGACAGCTCTAAAAGCACATGCAAAGCATGTCCTGTGTGTATATCATATACTCACTTTGGCAAATAGCGAGTTACACTGATTATTTTGTCTTTGAGGCAAACTTTATGGAAGGTACGGCCCATGCTGAGCCAATAAACATTCTCCTTCTCTTCTGCTCGACGCAGGGAAACCAAGCCTAAAAGCATTCAAGGAGATAGAACACATATGTATATATGGTATATTTGTGACCACCACGTATAACAGAAAAACCACTGTACCTTTTTCCCTCAACTACTTCAAAAGGCACATCTTACATAAATATTACTTAAATATTCTCTATTTAAAAATAGAGAAGCAATGTGCCCTTGCTCTATACACCAAAAAAAGTGTAATATTTATGAACCTCTGGAGTAAAGAGGGCTGCTGCCAAGAGGTGTGGACACAGATGGCTGAGGCTTCCTGTTATGAGTCTGAACAATGATTTGATACCCCTGCATCAGTCTCTGACAGATAAACTCCTCAAACACTTCGGAAGCTGTTCTTACAGTTGCTTCTTCTTCCCGCCTAAAAAAAAAGTAGAAATATATTAATCTTTAGCCAACTTGATATATGTTCACTGGCCATTTAAAAATTAAATTGCTAGTAAAAGGTCGGACCGTCTTTTGCCTTCCGAACTGCCTTAATTCTTCGTGGCATACTTTCAACAAGGTGTTGCACAGAGATTGTCTATATGGACATGATCGCATCACACCGCTGTTGCAAATTTGTTGGCTTCACATCTATGATGTGAATCTCCCATTCCACCGCATCCCAGAGGTGCTTTATGGGACTGAAATCTGGTGACTGTGGAGGCCTTTAGAGTACAGTGAACTCATTGTGTTATTTCAGAAATAAGTTTGAGATATTATGAGCTTTGTGAAATGGTACATTACCATGGGTGCACTGTGGTCATAAAGTGTTTGACATGGTCAGCAACAATGCTCAGGTAGGCATTTAAACAACACTCAATTGGTACTTGGGGGCTTGGTAGAAATGTGCAAATTGTAGCCTCACTTTACTGTTCTGAGCTGACAGGAGTGGCAACCGGTGTGGCCTTCTGCTGCTGTAGCCCATGTTATTCATGGTTTGATGTGTTGTGTGTTCGGAGATGTTATTCTGCATTTCTTGATTGTACCAAGTTATTGTTGCCTTTCTATTTTTTCCAACCAGTCTGCCCATTCTACATTTTTGTCAACAAAACTGCCACTCAATGGATTTTCAGAACCATGCTCTGTAAACCTGTAAAATAGTTGTGTATGAATATACCAGTAGATCAGCAGTTTCTGAAATACTCAGAGCAGCCTGTCTGGCTTCCCCATTTCTTCCTCATTCTGATTCTCAGTTTGAATTTATTCAAGTTGTTTTGACCACATCTTCAATTAAACAGGTGTACCTAATAATGTATTCGATGAGTGTATGTTGTTCAGGTGGTCATGTCAACAATATTTTTCAACAGTTTATAAATGTTCAAACAATACAGCATTTTGTCTACCTGTCCAGGTCACTGTGTGGTAGCAGGTCATAGCAGCCTTCAGTATAATCATTCTGAAGGGTTTGGCGATCTGGAAAATAGTCCGTGGTGAGGGGCAGACAAGCTGGTGTCGTCAAAGACTTCCAATCCACCCCCACTGTACAACAAAAGCTGGGCACTGTCAAGGGTGCAAACAGCAGGAGGGCTTCAGGATCAAACACACGCATGAATCCAAGCATGCATCCAAGTATACACAAATTCGACAGCAAATGGTAGATACAATGGATTGAGAAACACAAAAATAGGGAAGGCACAGAGACGTAATGAAGGGAAAACATAAAGATGTTAAAGACAATACAGAGAGAATAGAAGAAAGGGGAGAAAAATTAGGTATTACAATTTAGAAGCCTGAAGGAATCACCACATTAAACATGCAGATTTTTTTAAATCTGAAACAGCCTGATAAGAAACAGTCATAGTCACATGCAAAAATTGTCTTTAGTATTTATAGATATGTACACCATATTCACTGGATGGTATTAAAAAGATAGATCAGACTGATTCAAATTTGTAGCATGATGCAAAAACAATTCTTCCTTTAATGTAAGGTGTTTCATCATGAAATAACAAAAAATAGAAGTCAGCGGAAAGGGAAAAGTAGAAAGACTTGGTGTAATCTTATACATATGACTTTATGAATGCAGAATTTTCTATTTGCACACACTGAAGACAGAAAGAGAAAATTGCCTGTCAACACTCAATAATCCTGTGCAGATTCAAAAGCTCCTCCTTGATTCAATGACATACCTATTCTGCCAAAATCAGCCTGTCCCTGAGGTACAGCTACAGTACAATGTTCATGAATGCAATTTTGTTCCAAGTCTATTTAAATGAAGCACTTACTTGGGTCAGCACTGCTGAGGGGACAGTCATCAAATAAGGAGGCACAGTGGGTTGGAAGTCCTGTACAGGTTTCATACAATCCCAAATGAAAAAGAAATCCATCAAGCATACAATTAATAAATTAAGACCATTGAAATTCAATGAGATTGTAGTTTTGGCATTGTAGTTTAGATTGATGTGTTATATAAAGTGTGGTCAGAACATTTTCAGACTACATTCTTACAACAAAAAGAAAGAATTCTAACCTCATAGCAAGGCGAAAACACTGCACTTACATAAATGCTTGGAAATAAATGCTTACATAAATGCTTGTTTTGAGGCCCTTGAAAATCTCTTGATCATCTGTGAGTTGTTTCTAGACCTCGACTAGTCCACTTGTGGTAAATTCAATAGATTTGAGATCATTTGGTCTACATCATTCTTAAATGGAAAGGGTTTGGAAGAACAAATGTAAAACCTCTTCCCAGAGCTGGCCATCACACCAAATAGAAAAATCTATTAAATTGAAAGTCCCTTCTCATCTCGGGTTCTTCCACTTGGAGTTATGAAGGTGAAATTCTAAATGTCAATCACATTTTCATTATTGTCTTTCAAATGCACAGCCCAAATATTGAACTTAACTACATCTACTACATAGTTCATAAGTTCATATTCAATAGCCCCTTTCAGACAAGCACTATAATCATAACCATATATGAAACAATAATAATGATGCATCAGTTTAACCTGTTTTTATGCAAACTGCATAGAAAGATGGAAGGCAGAGTCCATTAAAGACAATGCATTTAGGAATGGCACTGCAGTTTTTTATATAATTAAAAAAATTACACACACACACACACACACACACATATATATATTGCTCAAAAAAATTAGAATAACATTTTTTAATCAGAGTGTAGCAACCTATCAGTCAAACGTCTGGGATACTGATCTGGTCAGTTAAGAAGCAGAGGGGGTTGTTAATCAGTTTCTGCTGCTTTGTTGTTGATGAAATCAGCAGCAGGTGCATCAGAGGGGAAAAAATGAGACAGCCCCCAAAACAGCAATGGCTTTCCAGGTTGAGGCCACTGATATTTTTTTCCTTCCTCATCTCTTTTGGCTGATTTTTTACTGACTGACTTTCTACTGCTGTAGTTATTATTGGCTTGGATCAACATCTCTGTTGATAGCATGGTGCAGTACCTGGACGCTACAGAGGTTGCACAAGTAGTCCAACTCCTCCAGGATGGCCGTACTGTTGCAAGAAGGTTTGCTGTGTCCCCCAGCACAGTCTTAAGAGCATGGAGGAGATTCCATGAGACAGGTAGTTACTCCAGGAGAGCTGGACAGGGCCCTAGAAGGTCCTTAAACCCTCAGTAGGATTGGTATCTGCTCCTTTGTGCAAGGAGGAACAGGATGCGCACTGCCAGAGCCCTACAAAATGACCTCCAGCAGGCCACTGGTGTGAATGTTTCTGACCAAACAATCAGAAACAGGCTCCATGAGGGTGGCCTGAGGGCCCGACGTCCTGTAGTGGGCCCTGTGCTCACTGCCCGGCACGATTGGCATTTGCCATAGACCACCAGAATTGGCAACTACGCCACTGGCGCCCTGTGCTCTTCACCGATGAGAGCAGGTTCAACCTGAGCACATGCGACAGACGTGAAAGGGTCTGGAGATGCCGTAGAGAACGTTATGCTGCCTGCAACATCATTCAGCATGACTGGTTTGATGGTGGGTCAGTGATGGCCTGGGGAGGCATATCCCTGGAAGGACGCACAGACCTCTACAGGTTGGATAATGGCACCCTGAGTGCTATTAGGTATCAGGATGAAATCCTTGGACCCATTGTCAGAACCTACGCTGGTGCAGTGGTTCCTCCTGGTCCACGACAATGCCCAACTTCATGTGCCTAGAGTATGCAGGCAGTTCCTGGAGGATGAAGGAATTGATACCATTGACTGGCCTCAACGTTCACCTGACCTAAACCCAATAGAACACCTCTGGGACATTATGTTTAGGTCCATCTGGCGGCGCCAGGTTGATCCTCAGACTGTCCAGGAGCTCAGTGATGCCCTGGTCCAGATCTGGGAGGAGATCCCTCAGGACACCATTCATCGTCTCATTAAGAGCATGCCCCGACGTTGTCAGGCATGTGTACAAGCACGTAGGGGCCACACAAACTATTGAGAATCATTTTGAGTTGCTACAATGACATTTTGGCAAAATGGACCAGTCTGCTGCATCATTTTTTCACTTTCATTTTTGGGGTGTCTTTGATTTCCCCCATCTATAGGGTGATCACTTTCATTTCTATCAAATTCTGTGGCATTATTTTGTTACTAATACATCACCTATTTTTTTTTTTATCAGGAAACATATTTAAGATAATTTTTCCCCCGTTTAGATCTGATGTGTTTTCAAAGTGTTCTTCTAATTTTTTTGAGCATGTATATGTGTGTGTGAGTATGTGTGTGTGTGTGTGTGTGTGTGTGTGTGTGTGTGTGTGTGTGAGATTTGACTACCGGTAAATCTTTTTAATGTTTTTGAGCCTACGAAAATGCAAGCATCCTTATGGAATGGTTACAAATTTTATATGGAAAATATTTTCAAAACTCAAAACTACAACTTAATATTTACAACTCTAGTCGCATCAGCAGGCATCTTACCACCATTACTCTCTGGATTTGCAGTCAATTCTTCCATCAATCCCCCAACATAAAGGCCAGTTTCTCCCACTTGTCCTGAGAGTGTTTTTCTAGATTTAAAAGATAAATAAAGGAATCCATCCTATTCTTATAAAATGAGCTTACAATAAGTCAACAAAAAAACTTGTTGAATTGGTGTCTGACCTTCCAGTGGCCTCAGGACAGACGAGTTCCAACAGCTCAGCTGAGCCATGTGCAGGATTTGTCTGTTGGCCTTGCAGGTCAGCCATGTTCTGTCTCATCTGATGATGGATTTGAATTGCCTCTCCAGAGGGACCTGCAGAAAATGTAGGGGTTGAAGAAGTGGGGTGGATAGATGTAATTATTATCAGAGCACTTCCTAGTTTTATTTGATCCTCAAAAATTGGAAATTGTAATTTGGGCCCTCGTGGCACCCCCATGTTTACTACAGTTTTGGTAAAAACCTGCAATGCTGTCCCATAAATGCATTGTCTTTAATGGACTCCGCCTTCCATCTTTTTATGCAGTTTGCACAACAACAGGTTAAATCATGATGCATGATTATTATTGTTTCCTAATGTTAGGTTTAAACTGTTAGGTTTAAACATATAGCAATGCTGTAAACGCTTATTAACTCTCCGCTTATTATCAATGAACTTAGTCCATTTTGGCCAAAATATGGCATAATTAACAATGGGTAATCTGGATGTGAGCCAGAGAGCACTGCTGAACAGCCTGCAAAATAGCTCATTGTCCAACCATGATGTACTTGCTATGGTGGAGTGATTGTCATGTTGCTATGCTGATGCTAGGTAATGTCAAAATGTAAAATACACACATTATAGAGAAATGGAATAGTCAGTTTGCATAATATGCACAATATGTTCCATTTAAAGGGCAACAAGAAGCCATGATGCTGGGCTGATTTTTTTCGTGTCACCTTTTTCATTTTTTTTCAATTGTTCCACTGATTTTGCCTGAATTTTTTTTTGTTCTTTTGTTTTTTGTTTCAAAGGTTTTCTCAAGGGTAGTCCTTTACTGCTTATTAGTTGTTTCTTGTGTCTGTTAATTTCTTCAATTCTTAACAGGTTTATTCATCTTAAACCCCCAGATGAGTCCCAAGAACACTGAAACATTGCCCGGCCACCATTCAACACGGTTTTTGGGGGCTTGCATGTAGCCACGAATTCAGACCAGTATTTGACATTAAAAATTATCTTGTTTTGGTTGTGACTTCTGTGCAGGCTAGACAAGGTCATCCACTGTGAATCTGTTCAGGGTAAGTCTGAGAGCCAACTGTGGCTCCCATTTGAGTGAGTTCTTATTTGGTCAGCTCTTGGTTGATATGTATGCATTATGACTTGGCTGTGGGTCATATCTTGGAAATAGTGTGGACCACTCAAGTGTCATTATTCCACATGGTATGTTGACCCAAATAAGAATGTACAGTTGTGGGCCATATTTGGGCAATGGCCTATTTGGTGTGTTTTTGGTTGACATCTGGAATTGTGATTTGGCAAAGAGGAGTGGAACCAAGTGTCATCATTTCATGTAGTACGTGGGCCTTCTATTTCTCCTGATTATCTTTGAGATGTTTCTGTGTCTTACTAAGAGGTAAACTGCAGTGAAATAAATTGATTCGACATGATTTGGAAAGTGAGGGAAAGTAGAGTAGTTTCATGGATAATGTGAGAAGGATCAACTGGGGTAAACTGGGAAACTTTATGTGAGCGTATTTGTGAAGAGAACAGAATAACAATGTGTGATATCTGCTTGGGTTAGAGCTCTCAAGGCTGTGCATCTCTGCGCAGGCTGAGGGCCGCTTCGATATAGTCAAAATATGTGCAATGTGACTGAGTTGATGCAAACTCTGTAACCATGGAAACGCCTTTTACTGTGTCTTGTGCTGAGTTTAATAAAAGAACCAACTCTGGGGGGGGGGTGAGACTCTCTCCGGGACAGCGCGACAGCAGACGTGTCTGTAACGGAGTGGAGCCCCCCTTGTACAAGGTTGAAAAGCAACGTTGGCTTCTGGTCTCAATTTGTGGTGAACTTGGTTCGTGCGCCTGTCTGAGTACACTTCTGAAGATTTCGACGTCAAAAGACACACACACTTGTCCAGAACAGCTGTCAGTGCCAATCAGGTTTTAAAAAAAACAAAAAAAAACAGAAAACACAAGGAGGTCAGAAGAACATCCTACAAAACTCTGAGATGCCTTCATCATTCTTAAATATCCAAACAAACTGAGCAATAGTGAGAACTAGTCCTGAAAAATGCATGACTAAGAACCCAATGGTCACTGGCTAAGGCTGTACACAAGAAAGCTGTTGAGAGGTTTAAACATTACTATTTTTTCGGATTTATTGCTCCAGTGATAAGGCTACTACAGAAGTGAGTAATTCCTGAATAATGTCCAAGTAATTTTCTTTGAAAATAAATTTATGTTAGCAACTAATGTGTCTGTACAAGTCTTAAATTCCTGACACCAGTGGAGGATGCAGAGACAACAGTGGTGCAGTGCTTTTATCCAGTGGTTTTATCCTCTGCTGAGCTACCATGATTGATAAAAAGCTGTGTCATATCACTACCCAAGCTATAGGTAAATAAACAATGGGTGAAATTTAGCGAGCATGACGTGCTTCATGTATCGTCATCCATTAAAGATCGCGTAGCCACACATTTGGTTTGTTTGACTGAAAAAATGGAGTAAAGTGCTTCAGAGATCAGTCTCTGAAGGACTTACATCCTCATATTGCAGGTGAACCGCATTTTTGAAGAAATGCCACAACACTTTCACAGAACAGAAATGACCAGGGTCAACCTGAAAGAACATGCTATTTTTGTCCATTGTGAAAGGGGCTAAACGCCGGGTTCACTCTGGATCCTCCCCCACTCCTCCCTGGAGTCGTGCCAGGTGCCAGCCTGCCTCAAAACTTCAATCATCATCCCTGTCCCCAAGAAGCCATGGATCACTGGGCTTAACGACTACAGACCTGTGGCGCTCACCTCTGTAGTCATGAAGTCCTTAGAGCGCCTGATCCTGCCACACCTCAAGTCCATCACCACCCCCCTCCTGGATCCACTGCAGTTCGCCTACAGAGCTAACAGATCTGTGGATGACGCGGTCAACCTGTCCCTTCACTCCATCTTGCAGCACGCTGCCGAGAAAGTGATCGGCTGCAGGCTTCCATCCATCCAGGACCTGTATATCTCCAGGACCCGGAGGTGTGCAGGTCGGATCACGGCCGACCCTTCCCACCCTGGTCACGGACTGTTTTCCCCCCTCCCCTCAGGCAGGAGACTACGGTCCATTTGGACCAAAACCTCCCGCTACATGAACAGCTTCTTCCCCTCTGCCATCAGGCTGCTGAACACCAAGTGACTTATCACTTAAGCACCATGTACAGCAGCAGCCATGAACAATACACTACTTTTGCATTGACCTGCACTGTGGACTTCTAACCTTAACTTAACTGCTGCTCTTGCACATTATAGGAATACACATTACCTATTCCTTACTATTTATATATATATGTCTTATTTTATTTATCTTATTCTAGTGTTTATTGTCTCCTCTATGTTGTCTTGTGTAATACTGTGTACTACATGAACAATGGCAATAAGTAAATCTGAATCTGAATCTGAATCTGAATGCGGAAGAGCTGACAATAGCTGCAAAGCGCCAAGAAGCAAAGGCATTTCGTTTTGGCACCCATGTTAACAGATTGTGTAGTTCATAACAGATGTGCCAGGCAGCGATTGTTTCGGCGTCTGATCTCCTTAAACAAAGGCCTTAATATTGTATTTTCTCTTAAGAATCCTTTTATGTCTTTGAAAACATCCTGTATTTCCCAAAGTTCAAATTCCTTTTAAAGCGTTTAAAGGCACTGATGAATCTGCTTTATCATGGAGCCTGTATTTTGACTGTCATGGCTTAAATACTAAGGCGTATCAAAATGCTAATAACAGTAAAATAAACAAAATTAAGTCTATTAAACATCACTTTGTTTCCAACAAATCTGTCTTTCCTCACCTATGGGGAAGGTGTGCATCCAACGCCGGCGGTTGGAGGTTAGCTTCATAGGCATCCTTGATGGGGTGAAAGGATTGATGAGTGCTCTTTGGGGGGTGTAGCATCCAGGACGGATGTGCCTTGGGGACTCAGCACTCCCCACTGTAAATCTTCCTGGTGCACTGGAGTCCCTCTGTGACTCCATCTTCTCTAACATTTCTGCCAGAACAAAATAAAAAATTAGTAGGTAAAAACTAACACGAGACACAACCGATCAACTCCCGGTGAAGTTGTAAAGGCCTCACCTCTGGTGCTCGTGTATCCCAAGGAACTGCTAACTTCATACTGGGCTGAAGGTAGACGGGGAATGAGCAGCACATTGGACACGGAGCCTAAACTATCATTTGATGTTACACTTTTATGCTCTTCAGGACCTTCAAACCGAACAGGGGGGGATACCCCTATGCATGCAGTCACTTCCAGGGAGCCCAAACTTTTTCTTCCACCTATCTCTTTGTCTCGCCCTAACCTGAATGAAACAAAATTTGATTTTTACAAAAAATGTTTTTTTACAAGATCCAGAGTAAGGCCAGGGTTTGGGTTTGGCCAGAAAGAACTGACATCTATTACAGAGCAGTTTGATACCTAAAATTAGGAGTCCTCTTAAATCGTGATGGACCAGGTAATCTGAACACCTGGATATCATGGGCATCGTAGTCCACCTGTATAGGCAGACTGCTTTCAGTGTCCTTTGGAGAACAGAGAGCTGAATGTTTTGTGAAGGGGAGGGTTTGGAGAACAGAGGAAAGAAAAAGTATGTTAACATTTGGGGATTTTACGGTTTTCTGCATTCATTTGTCTTAAATTGTCATCGATTGCCACACTAGTCAAGTACTTATGTGAGCCATGTCTCCTCAAAAAGAGCATTTAGAGGATCGGCAATCAAGATATGTTTTATTTATATAAAATTGAAAATGGTTATAAAGTGAATTCAAAGTGTTTAGAAATTCACCAGTTTACAGTTAGAAAAATGATTTACAACTGGAACTACAACTGGGACTGTGTCTACTCTACCAATGGACGTCCAGTCAAACTGAACCCAACATCAGGACCCATCAGCGAGGCAAAGAGCTATATCTGATAGCTATATCTGATGTAGGTATCGCAATCCTTTCAGCAAACCAGACGTGATTACCGGTAACTGTTTTTTTCATGGTACTAACATAACATTTCCAATGCTGATATTTGTTACATTATTGGAAAAACTCGGGATAATTGTGGCCACTTTGAATATATATTATTTTAAAAATGAATATAATATTACTATGTTAAATGAGGTGGACGATACTTACTGTGGTCCTTGTTGAATCTGAACTTCTCTGTAGTGAGCTACAAGAAAAGACATAAAAATAAAAGCTTGAAATATAAAACAACAGGGTAACAAGGACACACACATATATCTATGCACGTATATATGTAAAGAGAGAGACTGATAGTCCAGCACCTTGAGTCCAGCCACTGTGATTCGAGGGGTGAAGGAGCTACAAGAGGTTTGACTTTTGGAGGTATAGAAGCTGCAGGTATGACCAAACAATACACGTAAGATTAAAACAAATCTGTGCATACGTCACACATGTAATTTATATGATCATCCTAGATAAATATTTCTAAATGCCTTGCCTGTGGTTGATCCAGTGAGGAAGGTGATAATCATCTCCTACATGAGAGTCCACACCCATCATCCTGTTGTGCAGCTATAAAGAAGTATCACAACAAGATCAACATTGATCTTTTACAAATAAACCAAATTGTTTCGAGGACAGGACAGTTTTAAAATGATGTAAACTAGCAGTCACAAAAAGTTGTTCAGAGAATGCTATAATGGACTTTTTTTTTACTAAAATCCCAGAAATATATAAAAATGCAAATTAAAATGAATGCAAAAAAATAAATCAAAATTTTATGTGAAAGTAAAGTGAGCGTTGCTACACATGCCTGCAGTAATTTACCTTGAATAATGGTACTGCATGTAGAGGCTGTTCCCCCATACACACCAAGTCCACCCCGATACCTACAAAGGTAAAAGTAGCAAACTGTCCTTCATTGTGTACATTGTGAATTTAAATGAAACTCGTTTTTACTGCCACATACCATTATCAATCATACGCTGTTTGGTAAGAATCATGAGCTGGCGGTCAACTTCAAACACTCCAACCCCAGGTGTGATGACCACCGACATCTGGCCAGTGCGGTCAAAGTTACGGTTGATGTAATGCTTGTCAAACACTGTAGAAGAAGACAGTTATAACTGCCAGTCACTCAATTCTATATACACACACACACATACAGTATATACACACACATATATATATAAAATGGACTTCCCAAAATATATACACACACACACACACACACATATATATATATTTACACACACACACACACACATATATAATACATGTATGCACTGTACATTACATACATATACATATTTATTTTTTCACTTATATTTACCATTGAAGGAAAGATTAATGGCTTCCAGATAGTTTCCTTGAGCTGCAGTAGAGTTATAACCAACCGGGCCACCATCTGTCATGAAAGTAAATGGACAAAAAACAGTGAAAAATACATCCAGAAAAATCATCAGTCATTTGTTTATTACTCTACCTGTTTCTTCAAGCCGCACCAGCAATGGATACTTAACAAAAAGCTTCTTTATAGAGACCAGCAATGACATCCACTCATCACGCCTCTCATTCTGAGCAACAACCCTGACCACATAAAAAGGCTGAAAAAACTATACGGCATACCTCTGTAAATTAATCAAATTTGCCAAAAATAGCTGTAAAACCTGTAAAAGTCTTCAAAAAAACGGCATTCCTGGTCCTGCCTAATTGACCCTCTGAGAACTTCAGGAAATTCATCTGAGGAAATTAAATTTTTATAAATTACTGGATTCATGTAAATCATACTGTTGTTGTTGATGATGATGATGATGATGATCAATAAAAATGACTTACCAACTGTTTTGGCATTGTAGAATGTACGTGAGAAAAGAACAACTGTCACCTCATGGCTGCAATTCTTTTCCTATTTTAACAAGAAATTACTGTTGTTGAAAGCACTTACAATGAAATATTGACCATAAAAAGCAATATTCAAATATTCACAATAGGCATAGGCATTCCATTCCATTCTACCCTTGTAAAAAGAAAAAGAAATTTCCAAACCTTCCATTTGGCAAAAAGATCAGAGAGGAATCCATTCACAGCTTTCTCAAAGTAGAGATCACCTGTTACCATAGTAATATGAAAGGTGCCCACCAATGTTGAGACAAACTAACACAAATACGTTAAATTAAGTATTGAGTATTATAACTTACCATAAATATCAAAGTCCCACATCTCACTACTCATCTGGATAAAGATGTAAACCATGGCAGATGTGGAGCGAAACACCACCTGCCTCAAAAAGCATTTAAGAGGAATAAGCAATGCTGAAATAAAGAGATTTAGCAAACTGGCAGGTTTTAATGTAACCCATTTTTACCCGGGTGTCCTCACTGATGTACCCACAGGTCACTTTTTCACCCTTTAACCACAGTTCACTGGCCTGGGCTCTGCACAACAGACCGCATCATGTACAAAAACAACAACAACAACAATGCAACACACTACAATAAAAACAAATTTATTACAAAGAAATAAAAGCTCTGTACCTGATTCCTGCAAATTCCACCTTCTGTGTCACATAAGCACAGGTGCTTACCTGCAATTGACAGAATTAGGTGAAAATAATTCCCCAACTTTTATAATTCAGTATGCAAAACAAATAACCTACCAAACACTTTTTTAATCTCCACATGTCTCCTCTGCCAATGTATTGATCTTTGAACGTCAGTTCCACCAGGTCTAGTGTTACATCCTGCAAGGAAAATTTCTACTGAGATTCTCTTTCTAAATATGAAGACATTTGTCACAGAGAACATACCTTTGGATTGATAACGTTGACAATGACATCCTGGTAAGCCCGTAGTTTGAAGGCTTGTGCTACAGTCTGGTCAACACTGATTGTCTCTATGCAAAAACAACAGACTGTGTTCATCAAATACCAAGGAACAACAATTTTACATGCAGTATAAATAAGCTGCCAGAATTCATTTGAAATTATTCAGTGTTACTGCAATGTTAATTAAAAGCTTCATGCAAAATAATTGCATTAAACATTGTAAGAATCATAAATTAACTTGAGGAATTATGAAGGACTCGCAATGCTTAATCTCAAAATATACTGTCTTCCTGTGATACTAATAAATGCCTACCAGTGTTAAATATACTTATGGCATGTAAACTATGCTGTATGCACAATTTACATAAAGTAATTACATTTTTATATTATAATTGTTAATATTTAACATGTGTAACTGACTGATGGCAGCTATTGAGCAAATGAAAGGTTGTAATATTCTTCTATTAAGAACCTTCTATTAAACTTAACTGTTAAAAAGAGTTTCAGATGACAATCAGTTATAAACTGCACCGTATGCAAATTAATTTTGGTATAGAAAATGGAGTGAGACTATGAGCTAAAGATTTACATTTTCTAAGACATGCAGCAGGAAACAGTAATGCCACCTGTCAGTGTGATAAACACCGTGGATACAGGAAAGGCACCTCATACACACACAATACTGGGGTGTTTTCAGACCATTTCGCTTATTTCAAACTTTGTTACATTGAAGCCTGATGCTAAAATAGTAACTATTACATCATTATGAATTAAACCCAGAGAGTATAAGGCAGAATGCCAAAGGTTCTCAATATTTATGTCAATGTAGCATTTTAGTTATTTTCTTTCTAAACCCCATTATTAATGATTGCTTCATATCAGTATTGCATAGGGTCATGACACCACAAATAAGGGATAGGGTGCGTTTGACTCTGTAGATGGGCAACCTAATTTAATTGTTGATGGTAAAAACAAATAACACAAAGGTCAGGATTTTTATTTTATTTAGCATTTGGGTTTTTCAAAAATGTGGCGCAAGTTGTAATTTTCTTTCTTAAATGTACTATGATGATGAAAAAAATGCATTTTCTGGTTTTGCTCATTTTTTGTGTTGTACTTTGCATATGGAACAAAACTGTGAGTGTGCAGTCTTAGAACCAGGCCAGTTTTAAAGCATGCATAATAAATTTATTAATGTAATATTTTTGTTTAATCTTCCGCTCCGATAATCACTACCCAGGGATGCTATCCCTAGTTACAGCACACATAAGTAATTAGAATATTCACACAAAGAATGTTGAAGCACACCCATATTTTACCTTTCTGAAGGTCTTCTTTAAGGTTTTTGACTTGAAGTAGGAGAGGGCTGGGAATCAGGGGAGTGTGGGGGAGAGCTGATTTTAAATGCAAAGAACCAATAACTGGAAAATAATATTGTGTTTAAACAATTCAGGCTCACCTATATTCATCAGTGGGGTGGGCTATCTCAATTATATCCCGCAGACATACTTGAGGAAAAACCTTGGGGTTCACAACCAGTTCGTCATCTGTTGTAGATAAACAAAAGGCTTGAAGGCAAATCTTTCAAGGTCACTAAAATCTAAACTTAAAAAATAAATAAATCGACTCACCGCTGCCACCAAAGCCTTTCTTGTGTAAAACAAGTTTATAGGACTTATTTGTTCTCATCCTGAAACAGCTACACAAAAATATGTTGGCATTAATGATAATAATGACAATGACGACAATTTTTTTTAAAAAACTTAAACAAAATAAAAGACAATCATAATTACAAGATGTATGGATATACATACATCAAATTGCAGCTGAACGTTAACATATATATAATATAGCCTATATAATATAATATAGCCTAGCCTAACGTCGCTGACAGATGACAGCAGTTAGCTCCACCGAATGTCTTTCTTTACAGAAAACATAAAGTAAAACTATATGATCTTCTCACTGAAGTATAGCAAAACAACAAATTAGGGGCAAGTTATGGCGCTACCTTTTCTTCTTCTTTCTTCTTTTCTATGGCAGTAAAACCTGTTTTTGATGCATTGCTGCCACCATCTGGTGGACTGTCAGAATTTACACAGGGAAAGAAATCCTACAGTTGTCGAGTTTCTTTTTTGATTTGGTTTATGAAATCACTTAGCTGTCCTTTCCCCCTCTTTTATTCTTCCTATCATGGCTTTATTTCTAAATATCGATTTTATTTTAGTATTATATTAGTTTTGCTTGTCTTACAATAACTGTAATGATACACTTTTTGTTTATCTAAGGTTTCTTCTAGTTTATTTCTTATTCATCTTTCAGTATCGTTACCACTCTGACTTTGACTCTGCAATTCAGCATTGGTTTTCTTTTCAAGTGCTAAAATGATAGATTACACTTTACCTGTATTTAGTGTTTATAATTAATTCATGTTATCAGTATAACAATCATTTAAGTCCCCCGTAACAATTTTGTTGGAAAAACCTGTTATTGTGAAGAGAAATTTCCCCATAGGTAGGGTCAATTTAGGCTCTTCAATCAAAATAATGTGCATAGGTTGAACGGATTTCCTGTATCTCACTGTCACAGGGGATCGAAATATTGTTCAACTGGCAAGAAGAGAGATAACAAGTAGTCAGCTCTTAATTTACCAGTCAATAAAAAGTCCAACCTTTCCATAAAGTGCGGGAAGTCACAACAAAATAATACTAATGACATCTATTAAAAACCTATTATCATCAAACCTAAACCCAGAAGTGTCAAAAAATTTAATTCAAGGAGACATCAGGTGTTACTAAAGAAAATCAATAATAACAATATTCTCAACAATATTGACAACTACTACTACTACTACTATTATTATTATTAATAATAATAATTATCATTATTATTGTTATTATTATTATTATTATTATTGTTGGTGTTATTAATAATTATTTTAATTATTATTATTAATTATTTGTATTATTATTATTAATAATAATAATAATAATAATAATAATAATAATAATAATAATAATAATGTGTCCTACTATGCAATTCTCTGGGAGTGTGTTGACAAAACTGGAAAAAAAAAACTTAAAGAAAAAATATTTTATGCATTTAATCTTGATTCAACTGAAACAACATGAAAAACACAATTGTATGTTTACACTTTCTATACTAAACGTTACATAGTTTACATCCACCACATTACAATATGGTGTCACAGCTGCGGGCAATCATGCCCGTGAGCCGCTTCGCCCTGCACACCTGTTGTACATCAGGACTCTAATGAGCGCTCATCTTAAACCCCAGAGATACACCTGCTCTCTGCCAGATCGTTATTCGTTCCTGATGACTTGCCAGCGTTTTCCTGTTTGCCTGTCTGCCCGGTTCTGACCTTGCCTGTTCCTGACCATTCTGTTTAGCCTGCTTCCCTGTAAACTCTGTCTGCCTTCTGCCCGATCTCGACCTTGCCTGTCCCCGACTATTCTGTTCTGCTCACTCCCCGGTGAATCCTGTCTGTTGTCTGTGTCCGACAATAAAGTGGTGTTCAGCCAAACTCGTGTGTCGCATTTGGGTTCTTATAGAAGAAGTAGCTGGGGAGAGGGAAGTCTGGGCTTCTCTCCTTAGCTGCTGCCCCCGCGACCCGACCCCGGATAAGCGGTAGAGAATGGATGGATGGATGGATCTGGTCCCTGACATATGGTTTGCCATCTCTCTTGTAATTCACTGATCATGGGAGCATCACAAAGTATTTTTATTTTTTTTTCATAGGGCAACTGTTTTATCCTTCTGTATTCTGCATTATTTCTCTGTTATTATACTTCGGACTTTGTCCAAGTAGAAGATAGACAGGTCTGTTGAGAATCGAGGAATAGGTTCAGAATAGTCCATTAGTAAGTCAAGGACCATTACTGGCTTTCCATGAAAAATGTACAGAAAAATATTCCCTGACCCCTGGATGGTTGGCCTGTCCAGATCAGAGGCAAATAATTCAAGACCCTCAAAAACATTCAGGAAACTAAATAGTGCAGGGGCAGTGACAGTAAGTTGTGCAATACAAACAATACATAGGTCCCAGAAAAAACAAAGCCACGAAAGCAATTTATTAAATGATTTAAATTATGAAAGAATATTTACAGCCACATGAAGTAAATAAGCAACTTGATGTTAACATCAAGGGAAAGTGTCATCAGCCACATTTGCCTCTAGTTTTCTTGAAGAGAGTGTCATGAGACAAGCATAATGTCTACAGTATTACCAAAATGTGGGAGTAATGCAAAAACCAAGAGGCAGCAGCAACAGAAGAAAAGGGAGAAGCAGTCCTTTTTATAACACAGAAGCATGATAGAGGAAAGTGTGAACTGTGTGGGTTGCTGGAAATGGTTGATCTTGTCATATTCTACTGTCCAAGGTACCAGGCACTGAGTCATACTAAAAGGAATGTTTAAAAGAACTAAAGTATGTAATCTCACAGAATTATTGAGGAGAAATTTGGATAATGTCGCTTTCAGGTCGATTTTTAGATATAACAGGGCTCAGCAGAAGTTAGCCCTTAGGCTTAGGGCATTTCGCTCCAGTCCAGAAGGTGACGGTAATGCACCTACAAACTGGTTGCCAACCGCCATTAAAAATCAAAAGAAGAAGAAGAAAGGAAGGAAAGAAAGAAAGGAAAAAGAAGACGCAGGAACAGTGGAAGTAGGAGGAGAGCAACCGCAGTCGTAGCATCCATCATTTATTCTTCGATAGAACTACACTGTCAGTAGAAACGTAATAAGGACTTCAGCCCTGTAAGCGTTTAGAAGCAAGCATTCTGATTCCGTTAAACTTAAATTATTTAGTTAAGGGTGATGCAGGACGACGCGCGATATCTCAAACGGTAAGGATAGCTAGCTATTAGTTTCTAGCTATATGCACGAACACACATATTGTATGTATGTACAGTATATGTGTGTATGTATAAAATTATTTCTTCCCATTATCTTGCATGCCAAGCCTTTTTTGAGAAAACAGATGATAGACTTACTCTCAGAAGAAAATAAAAAACGCATTGAGAATAAACATACAAAACAATAATACAATAACTGATTAACATAAAAATGCCAATGCGAATAAAATGACATTAAGATGGAATTGAGTGAATAAATAAATACAAAAACTATACAGAAAGTAAATAAAATGTTCAGAACATTAGTGCAAATGAATATGTGGTGGATGGACTGTTACTAAATGGCTAAGCTGTCATCCATGTTGAACAACACGTCCCACCCCCTGACAGCACTGGGCAGCTCCTTCAATGAGCGGCTGCTCCACCCTCGCTGTGTGAAGGAGAGGTATCGCAGAGCTTTCCTGCCGGCTGCTGTCAGACTGCACAATAAACATAACACCCGCTAACACAATCTGAATATTATATATTCTGATATGTATATTGTATTCACCCTCTGTACTATGTACAGGTACACAGAGGCCGAGTATCCATTTATCTGGATTATTGTAAATATACATCCTCTTTGTATATTCCAAATCCTGTTCTATTTGATTTTATCTTATTTTTCTCTGAGTGCTCTTGCTGCTGTTGTTGCACTGTAAATTTCCCCGTGTGGGACAATAAAGGATCTGAATCTGAATCTAAAGACAGAGCTCAGCCAGAAGCTGAGGTTCTCTGTTTAAGTCAAGCTATCTCCCAACTCTTACCTGTGGTCATGAGCTTTGACTAATGATTGAAGGGACAAGATTGTGAATACAAGAAGCTGAAAGGAGATTTCTCGGTAGATTGTTTGGGTTCTGCCGTGGAGATAGGGTGAGGAGCTCGGGCATCTTATATGAGCTCAATGTAGAGCCATTACTCCTCAGTGTTGAGATGTGGAGGAGGTTCAGGCCCCTGGCAAGGATGCCTCCATGGAGAGGCGGTTCAGGCATGTCCATCCAGAAGAGCCATGGCAGATGAAGGACACACTGGAGAGATTAGATGTCTTATTTGCCTGGGGAATGCCGTGGGATTCCCTTGGAGGACATTGTGAGAGTGGCTCATTCTAGGGGCTACCCCCACGGCCCAGACAAGGGAAAGAAAGACAGATACACAGAATTGAAAATGCAAGTTTCAACTTTAAAACCCATTTAGATGTCTGGGCCAGACAGTTATTTTTCAGAGTAAGAAGAGGGAAAAGGATAAACTTGATTGCAGGAGTTATGGACTGACCGAAAAAAAATTAGTCAATTATTTATTTGTAATTGAGGTAATCGAATTACTCGAGGAATCATTTCACCTCTGTGATTGTGGGACATTTAGAGTTCCAGTGCATCCCTTTGTCTCAAGACAAATTCATGTGTTCAACTTGGTTATGCTTGTGAGTCTATTGCTCACCCACGGGTCCAGTTACCAACAATACCTTCATGTAGATATATTTTATTATTGTTCTTAGCAATAGAATACAGACCTTGCAAAGCGTGATGAACACAGCCTTGATTTTTTCATGACTTTCAGGACTTTGATCAAGTGTCTTTATTTACTTTTTCCCCAAGCAAAGTGACTGCAGGCAGTTTGGATGTCCATCCCACTGAAAAGGCCTTAGTCGTTCACTATGAGGTGGAAGCCTCTATATTGGCAGAAGATGGAGGTCATATGCTGGATGAACGCAAAGAGGGACAAAAGATGTGGGTATATTATTTTTCACAATTCGCATCCTTTTCAATGTGCTATTAGGATACTGTTTTCTATAATTGAAATATAATAACTGAAGGTATATTCTAGCACATCATTCACCCCCACAGTTCAGTGTTTTACTTCAATTTCCACTTACCGTAAATTCTGGACTACAGAGCGCACCTGATTAAAAGCTGCATAATCTAATTTTAGAAAGAAAATCAATTTTGTACTTATATAAGCCGCACCGGATTTTAAGCCGCAGGTACCCCACGTAGTAATATGAAAAATTAGATCGAAACATTCAGTACCGTTATTTGTTTTTATTACCGTAAGAGACGAGTGACAGACAGGTAAGAAACAACAGCCACTCTTTTCACTTGTATGTTTATACAGAGACCTTAAATCCAATTTTCATCACGGCAGGATTTTTTTAACTTTTCTTTTAATTTAATCCGCTTAGCAACATAAACAAATATATTGTACCGGTAAATGCTTTTTTTCTAACGGTGTCTGTAATGCAGCTACCTTGAAATATACGTTTGTATGAGCTACACACAAATTACGTGGTTTATGCTTTTTTACTCAAACCATGAACAATCTAAAACACCCCAATGGCCCACCTCTAAAATCTTCTATTTTCATCTTGGTGGCGATTGCTTTTGCCTTCCGTCTGATTTGTGCAGTGGAAACACCGCGGCCGCCTGCTGTCTGTGTGTTGACCCAGTCTTCCAGAAAGTTTTCAAGCTCGGGCCACCTGCGATGTTTACGTCTAAAAGCTTTTGTCGTCTTTTTGCTTTGGATCAGTTCTTCAGGCGGGCGTCTCCACCTTCTCACCATTGATTACCGTAATTTATGCCAAGATTACGTGCAGCAGCTCGATTTCCTTCTTCAACCCCCAGAGTGATCGCTTTTAACTTAAAAGTCGCATCATATGCTTTTCTTTAGTATTTTCTATGTTGATGAGGGTTAGTAAAAATGACTGATTCACAATAGTTGTGATAGTGCGCTTGACTGATCATTAAGATTAAGATGTACTTTATTCATCCCCGTGGGGAAATTGAATTATAGTAGCATCCTATACAAAGTATAGAAACAGAATAAATAAATACAGATAAGATTAGAACATTATAAGCATATATACAGCATATATTATAAGCATATATAAATATATATATATAATATATACATAATATAATATATACATATTATAAGCATTATAAGCATATATACATAAATATAGAATAAATAAAAATAAAATTACAACATGAACATTGCACAGTTATTGTTATTGGCTGGGTTTGGATGAGTTATATAGTCTGATGGCGGACGGCAGGAAGGGCTTCCTGTACCGTTCCTTAGAGCAGCGAGGCTGCAGGAGTCTGCTGCTGAAGCTGCTTCTCAGTTTGTCCACTGTGTTATGGAGGGGGTGGGAGGGATTTTCCATGATTGTCCGCAGTTTCAACACCATCCTGTCCCTCACCACCTCGTCCAAGTTTGCCTGTCTACAGCCAACAACAGACCCTGCCTTTTTAATGAGTTTGTTAAGTCTGTTGGCATCCTTTGCTTTAATGCCTGCTCCCCAGCACACCGCAGCAAAGAAGATGGTACTAGCCATGACAGACTGGTAGAACATGTGGAGCATCCTGCTGCAAACACTGAAGGACCTGAGTCTCCTGAGGAAATAGAGTCTGCTCATGGCCTTCTTGTAAACAGCATCGGTGTTTGTGGACCAGTCCAGTTTATTGTCCAGCTGAACACCCAGGAACCTGTAAGATGGGACTACTTCCACATCCTTCCCACTAATGCAGACTGGGGAGGGAGGGGACTTGCTTTTACTAAAACCCACCACCATCTCCTTTGTCTTGGTCATGTTGAGCTGCAGAAGGTTCTCCCTGCCCCACCTGACAAAACTCTCCACAAGGTCCCTGTATTCATCCTCCTGTCCATTCTCCACACAGCTGACTATGACTGTGTCATCCGAGTACTTCTGGAGATGACATGTCTCAGAGTGGTACTGGAAGTCAGCTGTGTAGGTGGTGAACAGAAATGGGGAGAGCACAGTTCCTTGGGGAGCTCCTGTGTTGCTCATCAGGGGGTCGGACACACAGCTTCGCAGTCTCACAAACTGTGGCCGACCTGTCAGGTAGTCCTCGATCCAAGAAACAAGGGGAGCATCCATCTGCATGTTCTCCAACTTAGCCCTCAGCAGTCTTGGCTGGATGGTGTTGAAGGCGGAAGAGAAGTCGAAGAACATGACCCGCACTGTGGTGTTTAGTCTGTCCAAGGAGGAGTAAGCCCTCTGCAGCAGGTATATTACTGCGTCATCAACCCCCACCTTGGGCTGATAGGCAAACTGCAGAGGGTCCTGAAAGGGGCTCACCAGAGGTCTGAGGTGTGACAGCACCAGCCGCTCCATGACCTTCATAATGTGGGAGGTCAGTGCTATTGGCCTGTAGTCACTTGGTGCCACAGGATGGGTCTTCTTCGGCACCGGGACCAGGCAGGATGTCTTCCATAGCACTGGGATCCTCTGAAGATGAAGGCTCTGGTTGAACAGGTGCTGCAGTATCCCACACAGCTGCCTGGAGCAGCTCTTCAGCACTCGTGGGCTGATGCCGTCCGGTCCGGCAGCCTTTCTCTGGTTGAGCCTCTCTAGCTCTCTCTTCACCTGGCCAGACGTGAAGGATAGTCCTGTTGGGGGGATGGGTGTCATGTTGGAATCCGTGTAGGGTGTCAGCAGGGGGGAGGGGGAAGAAGTTGGCAGAGGTGTTAGGGGTTTTGGGAGATGTGAAGGGGACCCATTGTTATCCAGAGGAATATTGGGACAGCTGTGGGGGGGGGGGGCTAGAATCAAACCTGTTGAAAAACTGGTTCAACTCATTAGCTTGGTCCACGTTCCCATCAGCTCAGCGTATTCCTTTCTTCTGGAAGCCAGTGATTGTTCTCATCCCACTCCAAACATCCCTGGTCTGGTTCCTCTCCAGTCTCTCCTCCAGCTTCTTCCTGTAGGCGTCCTTGCTCTCCTTCAGACTGCGTTTCAATTCCTTCTGTACACTCCTGAGCTCAGCCGGGTCCCCAGCAGTGAAGGCCCTCTTCTTCTTGTTCAAAAGGGCCTTCAGGTCACTTGTCACCCATGGTTTGTTGTTTGGGTAACAGCGTACCTTTTTGGTGGGGACGGAGTTCTCAGTGCAGAACTTGATGTACAGTGATCCCTCGTTTATCGCGGGAGTTGCGTTCCAAAAATAACACGCGAAAAGTGAAATCCGTGAAGTAGTCAGCTTTATTTTTTATTATTATTTTACAATGCAATACTGAACTATAGAATGAAACCAAAAATCAAAACCTGTTTTAAAGCCCAAAATTTGTTTAAAACAATAATTTTAATATAGTAATACAAGGTTGGAAACATTGTCACTCGCGTATTTCACAGTCCCAGCTGTGGCTCTTCGTCCTGACTCCGCTCCGCTGTAGCGTCTGTTTCTACTGAAGGCGCAGGAGTCTTTCTCCGAGAGAAGAACATTGTTATGGGTAGTTGTTGGCGCTCTTTCTTTTTCTGAGCAAGAAGATTTATATAAACGGATATGCCACCTTCGATTACATTTGAGAACTGCAATGAACGACTCGCAAAAAAAATCCGTGAAGCCGTGAAAGATGAAACGCGATATAGCGAGGGATCACTGTAGTCGGAAACACAGTCTGTCAGTCCATCCAGGTCCTCACCATGTGGTTCACAGAGAGCAGACCAGTTGGTGGTCTCTAGGGCATCCCGCAGACACTCCATGGCACCATCAGACCATTTCATAACAGTCCTCACAGTGACTGGTTGCTGCTGAACCACAGGTATGTATGATGGGGAGAGCAGCACGAGATTGTGATCAGACTTGCCTAGCGGAGGGAGTGCTGTGGAAGTGTATGCATTGGTGACATTAGCATACAGTAAATCCAAAGTCTTCCTGTCTCTCGTGCTGCACTGGACATATTTAAAAAAGAACAATTAAGTTTAGGGAGCTGCTACTACTGGCTGCCGCCTGAGACAGCGCCATTTTAGATTTCATATCATACAATTTCATTGGACCTCTGTCTGGACCTCAACAATTTTATTGGTCTACTACGGTGCCACAAAAAAAAAACATGAATAAGCCGCACCATAGAATAAGCCGCAGTGTTTAAAGTGTAGAAAAAAAGTAGCGGCTTATAGTCCAGAATTTACAGGTAATCCTGTCACTTTTGCTTTACATGTAATCGTTTAGGCCTTTATGTTTTACTGATCAATGCTGTTTTTCCTTCCCTCTAGTATTCGTGTGAAAAGTCTCTCTTCAACTACAGATGTGGGAGCTTTGGCCAAGAAAGTGGTGGAGGAGTGTAAACTAATCCCTTCTTCACGTTTGGCCCAGGTGGAGCAACTTCTTTACTACTTGCAAAACAGGAAATCACCAGTGGAATGCAGAGGTTAGTTGCAACAGTTATTCTACCACATTTTAAACTTTTTAACCAATTTTTTCTCTAATCTCCATTTTTATGTCGGGAGTACGCTTTCCGTAATACAAGCATTACAATACTAGCGCAACTTAGTTCTTTTTAGATAATTGGATAACTTATAAGACACGTGTGTCTCAGAGACTGTGAATCCATGAACTTTTTTGTTCTCTTATTAGTTTGCTTTTTTGTTAACAGCTGAGCGAAAAGAAAAAGGAACACTCAAACCCAGAGAGTTGACACCATTTGATGGGATGGAGGTACTGTCTTAAATTCTTACTCTGTTCATTAGTAATTTTTTTTAGCATTTATTTGACATTTTTAGTCTTCAAATATCCCTGAAAATCACTGTACCATGCTTGATTTCAAGCTAATTTAATGTTGTTAATGCTTAGAATCTATACAATTATACAAATATACACTGCAAAATATATAAGACATAGGGATATATTATATATTTCTTTTTAAGATCTTGAGCTGAACTAATGATAAGCCATTGAGCATTTTTTTACTTCAGCATAGCCCACAAAATGGTGTAGAAATCATAAAATTAAGTCTTGCAAAATCCCATTATTTATTTTAAATGTCTATGATTTGAAAAACAGTGTATATTTGCGGTTACTGAAATTAGTTTTACTGATTATTTTAGCACTTTTATTATGCATGAATAAATATGTTGCATAGACTCATGGTTCTGGAATTTTGTATGGTTGCCCAAAGTCTGATGTTGTGCAGAATATTTATTGTATCACTGAATTTTGTGTGTCAATCTTTGCTTTCCTTTTTAGTTGGATGAAGAAGCTGTTATCACTAGAGTTGATGAATATGTTGAATTGCTCTATGAAGGTATCCCAGAGAAGATCAGGGGTTCTGCTCTTATTCTGCAACTTGCTCGCAATCCTGATAACCTGGAAGAGCTTTTACACAATGGTATTTTTTTTACTGTTGTTGGGGAATATAATTTAAACTTTGAAATACCCACATAAACAAGCTAATTTATGGTCCTATTAATAGTGCTTTAGACAAGCAGTAGATGCAGTTCTAATCTTGTTCTGCCAGCTTAGTACCTTTTTGTCTGGTTTCATAATGAAGTTAAGATATGTTTTTGAATAACATTGTATATGCTATGTTAGACAATGTCTTTTTTTGTAAAATATTTTGATTATTTCAACAAAATCTAGACTAAAATTGCAAAATAACCTCCTGCGCTTACAGTATTGCACTAAGCTGCATTGGCAGTAAATATATAAAAATCTGGAGTAAACCTTTTATTAGCAGTTTCATATTTTTTAGAAATAAGAGTTACCACAGGGCAAGAGTAGATAATTTAAAGTGTATTTATATTGCTTTATTTGAGTATGGTAATTGTCTGTGACACGTGAAAAAATTGATGTTGGGTGATGATGTGATGAACATACTGTAAGTTTGGAATTAAAAACAAAAACTATGCCATATGCAGTTTCAATCCCCCAGTTGCCTCGAATCACAGCCTTTGTCAGTTTCCCTATCAATAATGTCAATCATTTTGAAATGTTGTGTGTCTGTTTATGCAGAGGCAGCCTTAGGAGCCTTGGCAAGAGTCTTGCGTGAAGAATGGAAACAGAGTATAGAGCTGGCAACTATCATCATTTACATCTTTTTCTGTTTTTCCAGGTAAACACTTGCTTGCAATGTCTTTATATTTTGTACTTTTACATCATTGTGCTTTCCTGTAGTTTTTCTCAGTTTCATGGAGTCGTGAGCCATTATAAAGTTGGTGCTTTGTGCATGAGTGTGGTGGAACATGAACTGAAGAGACATGATTTGTGGCAGGAGGAGTTGCACAGGAAAAACAAGGCTTATATCCTTTTGTTATTTACATTTCTGATCACTTGTTCTTTTACATATCTTTTACATATTTCACATGCAAATGGCATGTGAAATATGCAAATGGCATGTGAAATATGAGCCTTAACACATTTTCGTGCACGTGAATCCGCTCCAGATAACAGCTCACTGAGGAAAGACCAAGATTTGGCTCTGAAAAAATACAAAGGTCTTTTAGCTAAACAGGAGCAGCTTCTCAGAGGTATACTCTCAAACACACAACATACTGTAATGCCTAAAATGAGTATGTCTGTGTAGATTCTCAATCATCTTGGTCATAGTTATCCAAGGCAGTTTTCCTTGGCAACTGGAATGTTTTTCTTCTCTTTTGAAGACATTTCGCCTTTTATCCAGAAGGTTTCTTCAGTTCTGAACTTGCTGGGGACAGAGCTTGAAAATATAGCCCTTGTGGACCATTAGCATGCTGATGATCTGGCAGGATCGTTGGTAGGGTCTTTCACCTAGTTTCAGTTGAGTTGTCTCTCCTTTGTCTGCTGGCTCACATGGTGGTGAGTCACCAGGTCTCCTGAAATGGTGTGAACATTTGGTTTGTTGTTGGAAGGAGTGGAGGACTGGCACAACACAGATGTGCCACCCCTTCAGTTCAGGACTCAGCAGTCCACTTACACTTAAAGGAGATTGGGCACTCTTTTGAGGACAGCCAAGTACGGGTACTGGCCAGAGTAGACTGCTGGTTTGAAAAAAACATCCTTAAACAGAGGTGGTGGCCCAAGGCACTTCGTATCACCCACATACAATGCAGTCCTCCACTCCTTCCAACAACAAACCAAATGTTCACACCATTTCAGGAGACCTGGTGACTCACCACCATGTGAGCCAACAGACAAAGGGGAGACACCTCAACTGAAACTAGGTGAAAGACCCTACCAATGACTCTCAGGTGAGCACCCAGATCATCAGCATACTAATGGTCCACAAGTGCTATATTTTCAAGCTCTGTCCCCAACGAATTCAGAACTGAAAAAGCCTTCTGGATAGAAGGTGAAATGTCTTCAAAGAGAAGAAATACAGTCCAGTTGCCAAAGAAAACCACCTTGGATAAAATGAGTATATAAAATTCACAGGCAACATTTTGCACAATGATGTGAGCATTTCATCTAATATTTTTGGTAATTTTGACTTATACTTGGGCACTTTTGTCTTAATGTTTAATTTAAACATTTCTGAACTAGTATTTTTTGGGAGTTTTACATTTCTCTACACTTTCTTCTCATTTTCTTTGAAGTATCTCTTTACCTCCTGTTGAACCTTGCTGAGGACACAAGAACGGAACTAAAGATGAGAAATAAAAACATTGTTGGCCTTCTTGTCAAAATACTAGAACGAGATGATGAGGAGTTGTTGGTGCTGGTGGTCTCGTTCCTGAAAAAACTTTCTGTCTTCCTGGAGAACAAGAATGACATGGTGAGGGGTTGAGATGGAAATAGGCTTCACTACTACAGATTACTTATTTTCTCATTACTTATTTTCTTGTTGCACATTTTCTTGACTTACAGTTGAAATTGTTGGGTATGTAGATAAACTGTTCCAGCCTTCATACTTACCGGTAATACTGCTTTAGTTTGAGCCACCATTACATTTTTTAGGTTGCAGTAAATATTTGGCTATGGTTGCTTTCTCACAAATTGAATAATAACCATTTCTTTCTTTTGTAATTAGGCCAGTGATGTCTAATTCTGTCCTTTCTTTGCTCAACAGGCTGAACTCAACACTGTGGAACGATTAGCTCATCTCGTTCCCTGTGACCATGAAGACCTGTTAAACTTGATTCTACGTTTACTGCTTAACCTCTCTTTTGATTCTGGATTGAGAGCCAAGATGGTCGAAGTTGGATTACTGCCGAAATTAGTTGCACTGATCGGTAACATAAAACCACATCACTATTGTCTCTCACTTCTATTCTTGCTAAATATGTTTGAATTTCATCTTTGTTGGCCTACAGGTGATGAGAACAACCATCAGATAGCCATGCAAATTGTGTATCACATTAGCATTGATGACTGCTTTAAGGCCATGTTCGGATACACTGATTTCATACAACAGGTACATAATTCATTCAAAAATTACTTTACAATGAACTGATTCTAGGTTGTTGTGTTTCACCAATGCAAGTGCTTTTTGTGTTTAGTTAATGCAAATGCTGTTTGAGCACAGCGAGGAAGAGATTGAACTTGAGCTCTGCATCTGCATTAACCTGGCTGCAAATAAGAAGAATGCACAAAAAATGTGTGAAGGTATCTGCTATGTTTACTATTTTGATTGCTAACTTTAAATCTATTGGGTTTTAGTAACAGTGAAAATTCTGATTTAATGTATATTCTGTTTTATTTTATTGTGTAGGAAATAGGTTAAAGATGCTCATGAAGAGAGCTTTGAAGACAAAAGCCTTCTTACTTATGAAGATCATCAGAAACATTTCACAGCATGAAGGACCCACCAAAGCACTGTTCATAGTGAGTTACATTTCCCTTGCGGGGTCAGAGGGAGGTTGCTGGAGCCTATCCCAGGTAGCATATGAGCGATAGTAGGGTGCGCCTATGGATGGGACCCCAGCTCATCGCAGGACCCTCTTTGTTCAAGGATACCTTGGCATTGCATTGAAGATATCCTCTTGCTACCAGCACACCTTTCAAATTTTATCACACCCCATCCCAGTCTCCTACAGACTGAGTTAACACTGCCTGCAATGGAGAATAAATTGTAGAAACAAGCATTATTCAAATTAATAAATAGGCCTTCTTACCAGTTGATTAAAACATTATTTGTTTCCAAGCTATTACTGATTCATCTCAAGCAAGACAAAACATTCTGTTTTGATGTGACACTGTATGGATGTGTGATGTAGAAAGGGGGGAAAAAACCCTAAAAGGTACCCAGATTATTTTACACGCTTTACTTGATCTCCACTCTAAAAGTACATCAGTAGGTTTAAAGTGGATGAATTAGATGATGAAATATAGTTACCATTATGTTCATTGCATTAATTTAGTCGATGTCGTAATATTAATATCTACTATTGCACTGTGGCGGATTTTTTTCCTCAGGATTATATTGGTGATCTGGCAGCAGAGCTTTCTATAGAAAAAGAGGACATGTGGGTTCTTGAGTGTCTGGGGACACTGGCCAACCTTACCATTCCTGATCTGGAATGGGAGTTGGTGCTAAAGGAATACAACCTCGTACCATACCTCAAAGACAAACTCAAACCAGGTATTGCTGTTAATAGTATTTAGATAGAATAGTCTTTCACTGTATGTATATAAAAGTATTTCACTGAGCTACTGTGTGATACTAATATGGGTCCTAATTTTACCATTGTGTAAAACAATAAATGAGAGAGAGAGATGATTGATCCATCCATCAATCAGAATGTCTATTTCTCATGTTTCTGTTGGGTACTCTGGTTATGTCCTGCATTTTCCTGCTGGTGAGATTTGAATTGTTGCAATACTGTGTGTATTTCAGGCTCAGCAGAGGATGACCTCATGCTGGAAGTGGTGATAATGATCGGAACAGTTTCGATGGACAAAACTTGCGCAACTATGTTGGCAAAATCTGGCATTATCCCTGCTCTTATTGAGCTGCTCAATGGTGACGTTTCCCTGGAGTTCTGTTTAGCATATTCTGATTGACACGTGTGTGTGTGTGTGTGGTGTGTGTGTGTGTGTGTGTGTGTGTGTGTGTGAGTGAATTCAACTGCATGTGGGCTATGTTTAATGCGATAGGCTTATTTGCACAAAATTTTAGGAGCAAATTGTGATGCTTTCATAAACCATAGTGCTGCGTCTTCACAAATCCCTTTCCTCAAGTTGGGCAGGTATAAAATTTCTTCTTTTAGGTATAGTATAGTTTATCTTTTATATTTTTTTGTGCAATTATAAAGGGTTTATTTTACCTCAAATTACTACTGTTTCCAAAAGAATGATGAGATTTCTGTTAAGTCGGTCATCTTGCATTGCAATGGTTAAGGTTATTTATGTGTTAGGATGAGTCTACAGGCAGGTAAAACAGAATATTGCAAACCTTTGAAACACCTTGTGCTAATTATAGTTTGTAAAAATGCTAAACAGAGTTAAACAACCAAAGGAAACAGTGTATTATGTACAGTAGCTAATGATAATGGAGCAATCAATATTTAAACGTAATAATATCCACACACAGTTTGAACTCGTTGACTGTTAAAAGATTACACATCTCATGAAGGAATTGTAACTGTTGTTTCTTGTGTTTTAGCCCAACAGGAAGATGATGAGTTTGTATGTCAGATTGTGTACGTTTTTTATCAAATGGTGTTTCATCAAGCTACAAGAGATGTCATCGTCAAAGAGACCCGTATCCTTACCATCATGCTGCCTAAATTGCCACGTGCTGCCATCCCAAGAGACAGCTGTATTAATATTGCTTCTTAATTCTTGATCCTGATTTTTTTTTTAGAAATTCTTCTCCTTAGTAGTTTTGTCTAGAGGCTCCAGCCTACCTGATAGATCTGATGCATGACAAGAATGCAGAGATCAGAAAAGTGTGTGACAACACACTGGATATTATTGGTGTAAGTGGAACACAATTTGGAGAACAATATAAAAGCATCATATTTGAGCATGTTTTTCATATTTACTGTAAACCTAAAGTTTATCCTCTATCAAGTGGATTTGAAAATTAGACAAATGGATATAAGTTTCAAATCAGAGAACCATGATTGCTTCCATGTAACTAGGTCTTCCTACTCAAATAAAATTCCCACAGAGTGCATTGAGCAAAATGAAAAGCAGATGGCATCATGAGTCTCCATATATGTACACTGGGACACATGAAGACAACATACTGTCAGTTTCTGCACCGCCACAAACATGTCAGTTTTAGTGTTGTGAAAGTACTTATACAATAATGTATGCTGTGTATTTCATCGCGACAATCTTCTGTTACTTATCTTTCAGGAATATGATGAGGAGTGGGGCAGTAAAATTCAAAGAGAGAAGTTTCGTTTGCATAACAATCAGTGGTTGGAAATGGTTGAAAATCGGCAGGTGGATGAGTCAGATCCTTATCCGTATGATAACGATGATAGAATTGATCTTTTCTACAGTGCAGGTATGCATGTGTTAGCCCATAAAGAGCATTGTCAGCTTTATTATTTAACAGTGTATTTCCAGTTTCTCACCATTTCTGAAGTGCTCTTTCTTCTTATTGTATCTCAGGGGTCCACAGAGATATGAATAACACATGTATCAGCACTCTACTTTCATAGTTTCAAATACTTATGTCTGCAGATGTGCTGAACTGTTATTTGAACTCATAAATGATATAAAGGTCAAACTGTAGGTAGTATTATTGTGTAGTTGAAGCCCATCTGTGTGGATTGGTATTAATCCAAATGGATTGAGGTGGATAACCATTTATGTTTGTTTTTAGATGGAATCACTCCAGCAGATGGATCTGTCAGCCCTGATTTCTTCAGTGACATTCTGCCTCAAAATGGGGACTTGCATCATAGAGGGTGAGTTAAAAGCTTGTCTTTGAGTCCTTAATACCTTTTTTGCACCACAGGAACTTTTTTTTCCATTTTTCCAGGATTTTGAAAATATTGATTGGGTTTCCACTGAAATTTCTGGGGGAATAAATATCCCCAACCCCTTTCCATGAGGACACAGGTATCTAGTTGGGGTGTAGGACTTTTCATGTTTTCCAGAATATTTGTGTGCTGCAGAATGCTCCTATATAGATAAAGTATGCATGGAATATAAACCATAGAGATGAGGCAATCGGAACTCTTCTTAGGAAATTTGCCAAAGTCGTTCTGTATTAGCTGGTTTTTGGTCAAAAACCCTAAACCAGGAATTCATACAACTTGATTCTTATTCATTTTGTTGACTTAAATTCTATTTTTATTAGGGACACACAACATGTATCAGTTGTATTTTTTATTTTTTGGATAATACAATTTTAACCAAAAACTTCTTTTAAAAGCCTACTCCTTCCAACACCGTAGGTGGCAGAATTCCATACGTTGATAATAAAAGACACAAAACACAATCTTCCTACTCTCTGCCAAAATGGTAGTAGTTCCTTTGGCAATATTGTCCCTGTTATTGATAATGTAGTTTTTAAGGAGATTTTTCATTTGTGTTTAATGAACATTCTCTCAAAGATGTTACAGGGAGCTTGTACTAATCACTGCTGAAGTTGAATATAGTCTTCTATTCTGATGTGTGTCTTTTACCGGCTTTGTTTTTTCAGTGACGGCAATGATGTGTTCGACCAGACCACTTCATTATTTGGACGCCCAGCAACTGCTTATGGCTTTAGACCAGATGAGCAGCTATTTTACGACTGTTCATAAAATGTGAGATATCTGTCTGGTTGTCTGTCAGTCTTATATATGATATCTACTGTATATGTCCATTTGTAAATATAGACACATGTAATTGCCAATTCTCAAACCAACAATCTCATTTCTGAACCACTTTTGCTTTGTGGTAGGGCACATTATCCCTCTTAAAGAAGCCACTGACATCAGGGAATATTGTTTCCATTAAGGGTGAACATGGTCTGCAACGGAACTTATTTACTGTAGGTGGTTAGTGTCAAAGAAACATTCACATGGATGGAAGAACCAATAGTTTCCCGGTTGAATGTGGCCCAAAGCATAACACTATCTTACTTAGCTTACTTTAATACATCCCGGTTCCCAGGACTGGCTCTAGGTGGAGGTGTGCCATTTGCTGGTGGGGGTGGTGCTTCATAGCCAACCAAAAAATACATAAATTAAAACAGTAATAACTATATAACTTGCCTATGGTGCCAAATGGCTAGGGCTGATGCTCCTAGTACTATGTTTTCCACAGATAAGTAACTCACAAGCTCCCAGGCCATCCATGTGATATAAAGTAAAACTGGTCTGCAGCGATGCATCTAAAAAATACACGGATCTTTTAGAACGATCATCAATATCTGCAGAAACCTGAGGCTCAACAGCTTTTGTGTTAGAATGGACTATGCGTCCTAAGCTTATCAGAGAGCTGTGACTGCTCCAGATCATATTGATGGTTTGCCATGTTCCTTGGACCACTTTTGATAGATACTTAACACTGCAGTCCAGGAACACCCCACAAATGCTGCAGTTGTCAAGCCATCACAATTTGGCCCTTGACAAACTCCCCTAGATCCTTACGTTTTCTTATTTTTCCTTCTTCTAATGCATCACCTTTAGGGCAAAAAGGTTAATTTGTGGCCCAATATACGTATCTCAGATAACTTCATTTGTCAGCGCTTATGTTATTTATGTTGGGTATCTATTAAACAGGAAAGAGCACAGGAACTAATTTATGACTTTGCTTCTATTCTCTATATACAGACTGTTCTGGAAGGTACAGATTCCACACTACAGAAACAAATCTTCATATAATTAAGGTTGGATTGGTGAGAGAGCGTTTGTAAAATGATCCACTATACTCTATGGGTTGTACCTAAGTTCCTTGTACCTGGTCCTATAATATGTCCACTGAAAAAGTGGACTTGACAAGATGTATTATACCTTTTTCTTATTCTTGTGCTTTTGCTATATCGTAGTCCTTAATGCTATTTCTTTGCATCTGCTTTAACTGCAACAATCAGGGCTTTTGAGCTGTCATGTTTAATGTACCTGTGTCATCGTAATATTGTTTATTTGTCAAGCACTGTCTTATAAGCCATTGTATATTGCTGTTGTGTGTAGATTGATGAAGGGGAATGAGATGTTCCCTTCAACATAGCATGAATTGCTAGAAAACAGCTTTACATAGACGTTAATGCATAAAGGTGAATTAGTGATTGCGCCTTAGATAAAACATAGGTGTGATTATTTAAATAATCAGGACACACTACTTTATATTTTTGCACATTTTTTGTGATCCATTATTTCTTTCTTGTCAATTGTTACTGTGGTGTGTGTTACTTTGCTGTTGTGTAGTATTTTTACATTTAACAAGAAAATGCAGGACGCACAAAAGCATGTTGTAGAACATAAATGTGTCTGTCCTCCAGCTATTACTAAAACACGAAAATTGTTATTTGTAAATAAATAATTCTACATTATTAAGAAATGTAAACAAATTAAAACGGCACTCCAGTTCAAGAAGACACGGTTTTGTGATGTAATATGCTATTGAGGGATTTTTCTTCACCATAATGTGAATAAATAAAAATATTCAGTTTTTAGTGCTAAATGTTATGTTTGCTCAAAAAATGGTGTGCTGTGTATTGGTTTTTGACAGTTCCAGTGTTTGCAGCAGGAGCTATGATATTGATTGTATTACTATCATATAGCTGCAATAATGATTGATAATGAAATTATATTATTTGCATTGGTTAAAGATTTAATTTCTAAATCCAGAACTGAAAAAAAAATTCCCTTGTCAAACCGTAGCTACATAGATGAAAAATACAAATATGTCAAATATATTGTACGTCTCTTTCACTTTGTCTTTGGCATGTCATCTTCTGCTGTCTGTAGGTCAGTTTTGATTCAGAAATCAAATCAATCTTTATTTATATAGCGTCTTTTACAATCAAAATGTTTCAAGGCGCTTTCCAGAATCCCAGGGCCTAACCCCAGACAAGCAACAGTGGCAAGGAAAAACTCCCCTTTAACAGGAAGAAACCTTGAGTAGGACCAGGCTCATGTAGGGGGACCCTCCTGCTGATGGCCGGCTGGGTAGAGAGAGAGGAGAGGGAGGAGATGAGAGGAAAGGACAGGCACAGAGCACAGAAACACATAGAAAAATACACTATTTATACAGCGAGGTCATCATGGTCATCATGCAGCTCCGAAGGCGGCGATACCTGGAAATGAATACAAAAGGGGGGGAAGAGAAGCAGGAAAACTACACAAGAATCAGCATAACTAGTCTGCTTGATGAGGAGAGAAGAGGAAACCATGACCCAGTGGGGTGACAGAGGCCTGTCAGGTGATCATGTTTCCGGACCCCGGCAGCCTTGGCCTATAACAGCATAGCTAAGATGTTAACCTAATGATTAGACGACCCCTAAGTATGATAATTTGTCTATCTATAATAGTAACTGGAACTACAGAATTAGCAACAAGAAGCTTTTTTAAAGAGGTAGGTTTTAAGCCTAATCTTAAAAGTAGCGATGGAATCAGCCTCCTGTACCTCGACAGGGAGCTGGTTCCATAGCAGGGGGGCCTGGTAGCTAAATGCTCGGCCCCCCATTCTACTCCTAGAAACTCTGGGAACCACAAGTAGACCAGCATTCTGAGAGCGGAGCGATCTATTGGGCTGGTAATGTATCACTAGCTCCTCCAGGTAGGATGGAGCTAGGCCTCTGAGGACCTTGTAGGTCAAAAGAAGGGTTTTAAAAATTATTCTAAATTTAACGGGCAGCCAATGAAGCGACGCCATTACAGGAGTAATGTGATCTCTTTTGTCAATACCTGTCAGAACTCTGGCTGCAGCATTTTGGATCAACTGGAGGCTTCTTAAAGAGTTGTTTGGACACCCTGATAATAAAGAGTTAGAGTAGTCCAGCCTGGAAGTAACAAATGCAGGCCAGATGTTATTGTAACCGTCGAGCTGAGGCATCAGACTGAATTTCATCATTGATAAGACGTTCCAGTGAAACGCAAGAAAAAGAAGTTTTACGCAGGTTTAGGAAGATTATTCAAAAAAATATATGCAAATGTATCTCGATGGGAGTGTGAGAAACAACTTTGTTGTTCTGTCCCAGGCTTGCGGGAAACGTCAGTGAGCTTCCTCGTTTCCGCATCGAGTTGACTCATTGTCACAGTCAGGTGATTGAGAGAGTAAAGATGACATAAAAGACCCGAAGCAGACACGCATGATCTCCTAAGGCGGCTTTGAGAAGGGGAAGTGCACATTTTGAGGAGGAAACAGTCAACAAAGCTAATGTTCACCTATCAATGTAACTCTCCAAACACGGTACGACTTTTTAAGAGTGTGGAAGACGAAAAGGATGTCAAACATTTAGAGATCTCTGTCCGTCTTCCGACGGCTCAGTTATGCAGTGGGTCATTTTTTCAATGACTTGTGCGTGTCCATGTGGTTCACATACCTCCTTGTGTTCTACCACTCAGTGCTGGGTCTCCAGAACGCTAATGCAGGTGTGTCTGTCTCTAAGTATGTCCTTCTTGGTTGTGGTTAGGTTTTACAGTGCACTGTATATAAAAAAGATTTGGGTTGGGACTTGGACGCATTTGACGGGATGGACACTCCCGACGCCCGAGATTTGTGTTTTTGTGTGGGTTGGAAAAGTGACGGAGTGAACGTGAATTAAAAGCCTCTTTGTCCTTGGGAATTAACTGCCAGAGTGGAACCGGATCAACAAAGTTTGATCTAGAAGCTTGTTTCACTGAGGCATTGAGTTGACCGTTGGAGTCATTCACATTCAATCTCACTTGGGAGCATATTTAAAGATGGAACTAGAATGTGGCAAAGCGTGTTGGGATCAGGGAGAATGTTCTCCCTATCCCCAGTCTGTGGAAGAACAGTGGAAGTGGACTCTTGATCAGGTGGTGAGTGGCATGAAAGAAGAGGACGGAGAGAGAATTGGATGCAATAAAAAAAAGTTGTGGAATGAAGCTCATAAGCAAAAGATACTTCCCCCTCCAGAGGTGAAGGTTAATTTAGCTGAAGCATTGTGTAAGTGGGAGTCAGAAATTCACACTAGATTACAAGATCATTTGGATAATCCAAAATTAGGTTTGATAGCAGGAAAATCATGGCAAAAACAGGGTAAGGAGTTAGAAGATAAGCGTCGAAGGATACATGTTGTGGCTGTGGCATGTGCAGCAGTGCACAATTGCAGATCTCGGGGGGTTACACGAGTGCCTAATGTCGAGAAGCCTCCATTAGAAGATCCAAACCATACACTGAGACTTAACACCACTCTTTATCCATCATTACCTACTACCTCTTCCCCACCCCCATATCAATTGCCAGTTTTGACTATTAACAGTGGTCAGTTGGATGTGGACAGAGATGAAGAACTGCAGGAGTTACGTGAGACAGTGTGGGAACTTTGGAGACAGGTTAGCAGGATCAAACGGACAGGAAGAGGTCGGAGATAAGTTAGGAAAAAATGAATTTAGAGAGGAATGTCAGGTGGTTCGCCCTAAAATCTCCCAACAAACTACATTTAAAAAACAGGAACCAGTATATGTTCCATTTGCTATTACACACATTAATTGTTTAGTGGGTAAGATGCCCCCACCCGCAGAGGGAGGTGGCAAGTGGCCTTTTTAGTTTAACACAGCATGCAGCTGGCAATGGGAGACTTTAGAGGAATTTTAGGGAGACAAGTGTCTCTCTGGGATTTGGATAAAGTTGAAGTAACAGCAGGCATTAAAGACAGACCTAATGCTGCACGTTTTGGGCCTTGTGATGTGACAGAGACTGCAAAAGACGGCACAGTATGGCATGAAGAACAGGTGGGAACGGGTCCACATTTCACCCTGCCATCGCCATACAACGCAGATGGAGAGCCAACAGCTAAGGCCAGGAGGTCAATCACCAGTCGTCTTCAGAACTTCCTGTGTTTCATCACTCTGGACATGCTTGGTATCATTCGAGACTGTACAGTTCAACATGCAAAGCAAACGGAGCATGTGGATTGGTTCATGGGCCTCCCTGAACTAATGGCATTTATTTCCATCACCATCATGCGGGCAATCTTCAGGGTGCCATCACTCCGTGACTGCTGGTCGAAAAACCTGGGAAGCCCACATATCATCGAAACCATGTCCCGAGGGCGTTTCCAAAACATCATGCATCACCTGCGCTTTGATGACAGAGACACCCGCAGCGAGCGAGCACAGACCGATAAGTTTGCTGCAATTTTGAACATATGGGGATTGTTTGTCACCAACTGCATCACATCCTACATCCCTGGTCGACACATCACCATCGACAAACAACTTTTCCCGTCCAAGACTCGCTGCTGTTTCCTACAGTACATTGCATCTAAACCAGACAAGTTTGGGATCAAGTTTTGGGTGGCGTGTGACTTGAAAACCAAATACGTCTGCAATATCCTCCCATATCTTGGCAAGGACCCCACTTGGCCTCGTGGGGAGAGAGTGTCTGAGAGTGTAGTCATGAGGCTGATGGAACCATTCCTGGACGAGGGCAGAAATGTTACCACGGACATTTTCTTTACATCACTGTCACTTGCAAAACGACTACTTAGCCGGAATACAACCATCCTCGGCACAGTCAACAAGATTCGCCAAGAAATTCCACTGTCAACTAGACAGATGCACCGCAATGAATTTACCACCCAAGTATTTTCAACCACTGGTGCCACACTGACGGTGTATGCACCCAAGAGGAAGAAGACTGTACAGTATATGTTCTCAGCAGCATGCACAGCATGATTCAGACACAGGATACCACCAAAAAGAAGCCAAACACCATCACACTCTACAACACAACAAAGTGCGGCGTCGATGTCATGGACCAGATGGTGCGAGAGTACACTGTCCGCGCGGGAACACGGCGCTGGCCAGTAGCAGTGTTCTATAACATGATAGATATGGCAGCACTGAATGCACACGTGCTCTATCAGTTATGCACCGGGAGGCAGGAGAGACGGGTGGATTTCCTGCTGGAGCTTGCAAGAGAGTTGGCTCAAACCCACGTGGGTAAGAAAAAGGCCCAAAAGGAAAAATTATTTCGGCAACAACCCTCCACACCACAACTAGGAAAAAGAGCCAAGTGTCAGGCTAAAATTAAATGTAAGGACAATAATGCAACTGTGCGCTGTGTTGACTGCTACCGATTTACATGTGGGAAATGCCGAAAGGAGCAATGGCAGTGCCAGGATTGTGAGTGACTGCTCAAATGTATTTCACTCATAATGCATGGTTTTTCATTCTTTGTAAATATGCTTGGGTTTCTTTTCTTTTTTTTACTATTTTTAGCACAAAAATAACAATTACTTCTGCAACAACCCTCCACACCAAAACTGGGAAAAAGTTGCTTTTTCATTCTTTGTAAATATGTTTTGTTTTTTTAACAATAAATGTCAGTGTGTTGATCCCTTCCTTCCTGTTGATCCTTTCCACTGCATACAGCTCATAGTCCAGTTTAAGTCTTTATGGCTATGTTCACTGAGGTATTTATCCATCTCACAACTAAAGCTTGCTCTCAAAAGAACCTCCTGAGCTGTAAGGTATGTCCCCTCCCCCACACAGGTTCAAGTGGCTCCGGCCATGTGCCACTAACAGCCACATTTCCATAACAAAATGAGTGTCCACAGGGGGGACTTGGGGCCAATTGGCCCTCTTGTGGGTTTTCTAGGTAAAAAGGACAAATGGCCTCTCTCTGGGACTTCTAGTGTTAAGATACCCCGGGCAGATCTCATCTGCTCCCTGAGCTCCGCTGCCGGGCAGCTGTTTCACTACCTCAGCAACTTCCACTCTGGAAATTGGATGGTCCACCTCCTGGTCATCCGACTCTGTTCCACCTTGAGGATACGTGTTGATAAGATTGAGGAGCTCCTGGAAGTATTCCTTCCACCGCTGGATAATTGCCCCAGGAGACGTCAGCAGCTCCCCACGCACACCTAACACGGTATGGGCGAGTTGCCGCCTGCCTAAGGCGCCGGACAGTTTGCCAGAATCTTCTTAGAGCAGACCGAAAGTCTTCCTCCATAGCCTCACCGAACTCCTCCCATGCCTGAGTTTTTGCCTCCGCGACTGTCGCGCCCGAACCCGCTTAGCCAACCTGTACTGGTCAGCTGCTTCCGGAGACCCACAGACCAGCCATGACCTGTAGGCCTCTTTCTTCAGCCTGACGGCTCCCCTCACCTCTGGCGTCCACCATTGGGTACGGGGATTACCGCCACGACCAGCACCAGCGGCCTTGTAGCCACAGCTCGTGACTCCCGCCTCAACAATAGCGGAGCGGAACATGGCCCATTCCGACTCAATGTCCCCTACCGCCCTCGGAACGTGATCAAAAGTCTGTCGGAGGTGGGAGTTGAACCAGTTGACCAGCCTGATGGGTTCCTCCACCAAGCGTTCCCAACAGACCCTCACTAAGCGTTTGGGCCTGCCAGGTCCGCGCGGTGGCTTCCCCCTCCACCTGATCCACCACCAGGTAGTGATCAGTTGACAGCTCTGCTCCTCTCTTCACCCGAGTGTCCAAAACATATGGCCGCAGATAAGCTGACACGACTATAAAGTCAATCATTGACCTACGGCCCAGGCTGTCATGGTGCCAAGAGCACCGATGAACAACCTTATTTTCGAACATGGTGTTAGTTATGGCCAAACTGCGACTAGCACAGAAGTCCAATAACTGAACACCACTCTGGTTCTGATCGGGGGGATCGTTCCTCCCAATCACGCCTTTCCAGGTCACGCTGTCATTACCCACGTGAGCGTTGAAGTCTCCCAGCAGCACGATGGAGTCCCCAGTTGGGACACTGTCCAGCATCCGTCCTAGATCCTCCAAAAAGGGCGGGTACTCTGAACTATTGTTTGGTGCATACGCACAAACAACCGTCAGAACCTGTTCCCCGACCCGAAGGCGCAGGGAAGCAACCCTTTCGCTCGACCACGAGAACCCCTACATTGGACTAGAGAGTCTGGGGGCAAGCAAAAAGCCCACCCCCGCTCTCCATCTCTCACCCTGAGCAACTCCAGCGTAGAAGAGTGTATTACATTGTTATCATTTAAATGCATTTGTATGTTTATTACCTAAGTGCATTAAGAAGAAACAGAGTGTTTTTCACCTCTCTTGATTTAGTACACTTGTCCAGAGCACCAGATTCACTGCGAGATTGTTATCTGAAACCTTAAAAGCATCTTGGGAGGAGGTGAAAATTCCACATGGATAATGAGCTGATGTGAATAAAGGAAGGAGGTCTGCAGAGGAGCAGCAGAGCAACAGAGGGTGTTCCAGAGTGAACTGCTGCTCGCTCTCCCTTGCAAGGTTACCTGTGTCTGTGTCTTTTGTTGATTCACGCAGGGTTTTACTTGGTTGCTCTGTTTCAACTCTAACGCAGGTAGAGGAGAGAATAGGTAGAAAATAGAAATACATACAGAAATACATTACATTAAGTAAATTAATCTGCCGGTAGAGTCGAGTTGAGTGGGTCAGCGGGGTCGGAGGTCAGTAGGTCGGCATGCAGCTCTGAAGGCGGCGATGCCTGTAGATGAATACAGGGGGGGGGGGCAGAAAACTACACAAGAAATAACATCACTAGTCTACTTGGTGACGAGGACAGGAGAGGAGAGGAGAGGAGAGGAGAGGAGAGGAGAGGAGAGGAGAGGAGAGGAGAGGAAACCATTTGCCTCCGAGGAGCATGACCCCCTATCGTCCTGTCACGGATTGGTTGCGTGAGTATTGCGTCACTTCCTGTCTCCTCTATCGTTCGTTGGTTGCATTGTGCACGGGGTGCCGTATTCACTTAATATTGAACACTTGGTGTGTTGTATTCACTTAATATTGAACACTTGGTGTGTTGTATTCACTTTACTTAAAATTTTGAACACTTGGGACATTCTAGTCACCTGATATCAACAGTGAGAAACAACCCATATTAAACAAATACAGGGCTTCGCTGATCACTAGCGTTAGCATGGCCTCACCGTCTGTTTCACCCGGTGTCTTTGTCTGTTCAGCGTGCGAAATGTTTAGTTACTCCTCTGCCTCCCTTAGTGAAGGGAATAGGTGCAGAAAGTGTAGTTTATTTATGGCTATGGAGGCGAGACTTAGCGAGCTTGAGACGCGGTTCCGCAGTTTGGAGTTAGCTGGAGTTGCGTCAAGTAGCCAGGAGAAGCTAGCTGCTGCGGAGCCGCCTAGCGTAGCTACAGCTAGCGGTCCCCCGGCAGCAGCCGAGCAGCCGGCTAGCCAGGGCGGCTGGGTGACGGTTCGTAGGAAGCGTAGCCCCAAACAAAGGCCCACGGTGCACCACCAACCGCTTCCTGTGGCTAACCGCTTTTCCCCACTCGGCGACACACCCGCTGAGAAACCGACCCTGGTAATTGGCGACTCTGTTTTGCGCCATGTGAAGCCGACTCCAGCGACCATAGTTAGGTGCATTCCGGGGGCCAGAGCGGGCGACATAGAAGCAAATTTATGGCTGCTGGCGAGACGTAATCGTAAATTTGGTAAAGTTATTACTCACATCGGAGCCAACGACACCCGGCTTCGTCAGTCGGAGGTCACTAAAATTAACTTGGAGTCAGTGTGTAACTACGCAAAAATGATGTCGGACTCCGTAGCATTCTCTGGTCCCCTCCCCAATCTGGCCAGCGATGAGATGTTTAGCCGCATGTCATCGCTTCGTCGCTGGCTGTCACAGTGGTGCCCCGAAAACCAGGTGGCCTTTATAGACAATTGGAGCACCTTTTGGGGAAAACCTGGTCTGATTAGGAGAGACGGTGTCCATCCCACACGAGATGGTGCTTCTCTCATTTCTAGTAATCTGGCTAATTTTATTAGACCCAAAGTGACCTGACAATCCAGGGTCCAGACCAGGATGCAGAGTTGTAGTCTTACACACCTCTCTGCTGCTTCCTTAGAACCCTCATCCACCAACAATAACATATTTAACACTATAGAGGTAGTCTCTGTTCCACGGTTAAAAGTTCACCAAGCACAGAGCAGGGGAGCGGTCAATCACCAAAATCTTATTAAAATTAATACTGAAGCACAAGTTGGAGAAACTAATATCACAATTAAGTGTGGACTGTTAAATATTAGATCTCTTTTGTGTAAATCCCTGTTAGTGCACAACCTGATAGCGGATCAATACATTGATTTATTTTGTCTTACTGAGACCTGGCTTCAGGAGGAGGAGTATGTGAGCTTAAATGAATCTACTCCTCCTACCCATCTTAATTATCATATTCCACGTGTTACTGGTCGAGGAGGGGGAGTGGCAGCAATCTATCACTCCAAGTTATTAATTAATCCCAGACCAAAACATAGCTTCAGTTCATTTGAAAGCCTGACTCTTGGCATCACTCATCTGAACTGGAGGACAGAAAAGCCACTTCTGTTTGTAGTTGTATATCGGCCCCCTGCTGGGCCACATTCAGAGTTCCTGTCTGAGTTCTCTGATTTCTTATCTGACTTGGTCCTTAGAACGGAAAAAGTCATTATCATTGGAGACTTTAATATCCATATGGACGTTATAAATGACAGCTTTAGAAATGGCTTCATTTCATTACTTGAGTCAGTTGGTTTCCTCCAGCAGATAAACCAACCAACTCATAGCTTTAACCACACCCTAGATCTAGTTCTGACTTATGGTGTTGAGGTAGAACATGTGTCAGTGTTCCCTCAGAACCCAGTCCTGTCAGACCATTCTTGATCACTTTTACATTTATGATTAAGGATTCTTCTATGCTCAGAACAAAGTCTTACTATAGCAGATGTCTTTCAGATAATGCTGTAGCTAAGTTTAAGGAAGTGATCCCTGTGCTGATCCCAGGACCACCATGTGTTTCCCCAGGGATCAGTCATTATAATCTTAGCCCTGCTGAGGTTGACTCTATTGCTGAAGGTGCAGCAACCTCACTGAGAATCACGCTTGATTCTGTTGCCCCCCTGAAAAAGAAAATAGTAAATCAGAGGAGGTGTGCCCCCTGGTATAATTCACATATCAGGACCCTCAAGCAGAAAGTGCGAAGACTGGAAAGGAAGTGGCATTCTTGTAAAATAGACAGCTACCATGTAGCCTGGAAAGACTGTCTATTAGTTTACAAAAAGGCCCTTCGCAAGGCTAGAACAGCTTATTTTTCTTCTTTGATTGAGGAAAATAAGAGCAACCCCATGTTTCTTTTCAGCACTGTGGCCAAATTAACTAAGAGTCACAGTGTTTTAGATCCACGTATCCCTTCTTCCCTGAGTGGTCAAGACTTCATGAGCTTCTTCACTGATAAAGTTCTAGCTATCAGAGAGAAAGCTAACCAGGCCATCCCAACAACTGGACCATCACCAGATGTGCCGACTGTGGGAACATACAGGGTCTCCAACGAGCCCTTAAGCTCCTTCAGCCCTATATTTTTCTGAGGCGTCATCGCTCATTCAGAAATCCAAGACCACCACGTGTCTTTTTGATCCCATCCCAACACACCTGTTGAAGGATGTTTTACCATTGATAGGCAGTTCTATCCTGGACCAGATCAATGGTTCTTTAGTGTCAGGTTATGTACCCCGGTCCTACAAGGTGGCAGTAATTAAGCCGTTGCTTAAAAAAACATCACTGGATCCTGATGTCTTAGCAAATTATAGGCCAATATCCAACCTTCCTTTTATCTCTAAAGTTCTAGAGAAGGTGGTGGTGACTCAGTTACTGGAGCACCTGCAGAGGAACAGCCTGTTTGAGATGTTTCAGTCAGACTTTAGAGCTCACCACAGCACAGAAACAGCACTTCTTAAAGTCACTAATGATCTTCTCACAGCTTCCGATCATGGACTGGTCTCTATGCTGGTTCTGCTGGACCTCAGTGCTGCTTTTGATACAGTTGATCACAGCATCCTGTTACAGAGACTGGAACATGTGATTGGGATTAAAGGGACAGCACTAGACTGGTTTAGATCATACTTATCTGATAGATACCAGTTTGCTCATGTCCATGGTGTTCCCTCCTCATACAGTAGGGTTAGCCATGGAGTTCCTCAAGGTTCTGTACTTGGACCAATCCTCTTCACATTGTACATGCTTCCCTTAGGGAACATTATTCGGCAGCATGGGATAAATTTTCATTGTTATGCTGATGACACTCAGCTCTATTTATCCATGAAACCCGAGGAGACAGAGAAGTTAGTGAAGCTCCAGACCTGTCTTAAAGACATAAAGTCCTGGATGTATTCAAATTTCCTCCTCCTTAACCCAGGAAAAACTGAGGTCATGGTGTTTGGTCCTGAATCTCTCAGGGATAGATTAGATCACATGATCACTCTAGATGGTATCTCATTAACATCTAGTCTCTCTGTGAGGAATCTATGAGTAACTTTTGATCAAAATCTCTCCTTCAACTCACACATTAAATTAGTCTCTAGAAGTGCCTTTTTTCACTTGAGGAACATCACAAAGATCAGGAAACTGCTGACGCGGCATGATGCTGAAAAGTTAGTCCATGCATTTGTTACTTCCAGGCTGGACTACTGTAACTCTTTATTATCAGGGTGTCCAAACAACTCTTTAAGAAGCCTCCAGTTGATCCAAAATGCTGCAGCCAGAGTTCTGACAGGTATTGACAAAAGAGATCACATTACTCCTGTACTGGCATCGCTTCATTGGCTGCCCGTTAAATTTAGAATAATTTTTAAAACCCTTCTTTTGACCTACAAGGTCCTCAGAGGCCTAGCTCCATCCTACCTGGAGGAGCTAGTGATACCTTATCAGCCCAATAGACCGCTCCGCTCTCAGAATGCTGGTCTACTTGTGGTTCCCAGAGTTTCCAGGAGTAGAATGGGGGGCCGAGCATTTAGCTACCAGGCCCCCCTGCTATGGAACCAGCTCCCTGTCCAGGTACGGGAGGCTGACTCCATCGCTACTTTTAAGATCAGACTTAAAACCTACCTCTTTGAAAAAGCTTATTGTTACTAATTCAGTAGTTCCAGTTACTATCATAGACAGACAAATTATCATACTTAGGGGGTCGTCTAATCGTTAGGTCACATCTTAGTTATGCTGTTATAGGCCAAGGCTGCCGGGGTCCGGAAACATGATCACCTGACAGGCCTCTGTCACTCCACTGGGTCATGGTTTCCTCTCCTCTCCTCTCCTCTCCTTTCCTCTCCTCATCAAGCAGACTAGTTATGCTGATTCTTGTGTAGTTTTTCTGCTTCTCCCCCCCCCCCCCCCATTTATTTACAGGTATCGCCGCCCTCGGAGCTGCATAATGACCTCCGGCCCCGCTGAAGTGATTGTACATCATATTGTTTGTGTGTGTTTCTCTGCTCTGTGCCTCTCCTCTCCTTTCCTCTCCTCTTTCCCCTCCTCCTCCTTCTCCTCTCCTCTACCCCTCTCCTCTCCTACCTATCCTATCCTCTACCTGTCCTCCCCCTTCTCCTCTCTCTTTACCCAGCCAGCCATCAGCAGGAGGGTCCCCCTACATGAGCCTGGTCCTGCTCAAGGTTTCTTCCTGTTAAAGGGGAGTTTTTCCTTGCCACTGTTGCTTGTCTGGGGTCAGGCCCTGGGATTCTGGAAAGCCCTTGAAACAATTTTGATTGTATAAGACGCTATATAAATAAAGATTGATTGATTGATTGAGATTGATTTCCCATTGTCGTGACAGAGGTGATCATGTTTCTGGACCCCGGCAGCCTTGACCTATAGCACCATAACTACCCCGGCAGCCTTGGCCTATAGCACCATAACTATGATGTTAACCTAATGATTAGACGACCCCCTAAGTATGATCATTTGTCGGTTTATGATAGTAACTTGGACTACAGAATTAGTGACAACAAGCTTTTTCAAAGAGGTAGGTTTTGAGTCTAATCTTAAAAGTAGAGATGGAGTCAGCCTCCCGTACCTTGACAGGGTTCCACAGCAGAGGGGCCTGGTAGCTAAATGCTCGGCCCCCCTATTCTACGCCTAGAGACTCTGGGGACCACAAGTAGACCAGCATTCTGATAGCGGAGCAGTCTATTGGGCTGATAAGGTGTCACTAACTCCTCCAGGTAGGATGGAGGTAGGCCTCTGAGGACCTTGTAGGTCAGAAGAAGAATTTTAAATTTTCATCACTGATGATGCGTCCAAGTAGCACCTAGAGGTGTATTTAACAACTATCATGTCTGGCCTCGCCAGTGACCACTGGGAAAGTCTGGATGACGACCATGAATATGGTGACAACTGGAGAGACAGTTGACAGCATGGAAAGATGGCAACTGGGGCAGCAAGGGCTAGCACCCTGAACTGCAGTTCCTGTGAAGGAGCACCCAAAGCAAGCTACAAAGAACCCTTCCAAAACATACCCCCTAGGATTCCCGAGGGGGGGGGGGGGGGGGGGGGAATGAGAATCCCAATCGGACTGAACTACCGGCAACGACCCCAGCTAACGGACAATTTATAAAGAGCACAGTTTGTTCCTGCGGCAAGGTGTGCAAAAACCCGACAGGTCTTAAAATCCATCAGACCAAGATGGCCTGCCTGAAGGGAGGGAAGGTAAAGCAACGCACAGGGGCAGTGGCCAACACTACAGAAATAGTGCTCGTCACGGATGGAAAGCCCGCTGCGAACCATTCGAGGTGGGGTGCCGGGGTTTTGCTGGCCAATCATTACCCCGCACTCTAAAACTCCTTGGAGTAAAAGGCCAGCTGTGAAGAAGAGCCATCAAAACCATCATAGAGGCTGCGGAGAAAGCTTCAAGATGTCTATGGATCCGGAGGGGGGATCCGTGGAGTAGTGGGCCACTTGGACGCAAGTCGGGGCCTGATCACCCCCAGCTGGGTCGGCCGAGCGAGGGTGTTTGATGATCAATGACCCGAAACACCCTATGACCTCGGGTTCATCACTGATGATGCGTCCAAGTAGCACCTAGAGGTGTATTTAACAACTAAAAATTATTCTAAATTTAATGGGCAGCCAATGAAAATACGCCAGTACAGGAGTAATGTGATCTCTTTTGTCAATACCTGTCAGAAATCTAGCTGCAGCATTTTGGATCACCTGGAAGCTTCGTAAAGAGTTGTTTGGACACCCTGATAATAAAGAATTACAATAGTCCAGCCTGGAAATAACAAATGCATGGACTAACTTTTCAGCATCATGCCGCGTCAGTAGTTTCCTGATCTTTGCAATGTTCCTCAGCTGAAAAAAGGCACTTTTTGAGACTATTATAATATATGAGTTGAAGGACAGATTTTGATCAAAAGTTACTCCAAGATTCCTCACAGAGAGACTAGATGTTAATGAGATACCATCTAGAGTGATCATGTGATCTAATCTATCCCTAAGAGGTTCAGGACTAAACACTATGACCTCAGTTTTTCCTGAGTTAAGGAGGAGGAAATTTGAAGAAATCCAAGACTTTATGTCTGTAAGACAGGTCTGAAGCTTCACTAACTTCTCTGTCTGCTCTGGTTTTATGGATAAATATAGCTGAGTGTCATCAGCATAACAATGAAAATGTATCCCATGCTGTCAAATAATGTTTCCTAAGGGAAGCATGTACAAGGTGAAAAGGATTGGTCCAAGTACAGAACCTTGAGGAACTCCATGGCTAACCCTACTGTATGAGGAGGGAACACCATGGACATGAGCAAACTGGTATCTACCAGATAAATATGATCTAAACCAGTCTAGTGCTGTCCCTTTAATCCCAATCATATGCTCCAGTCTCTGTAATAGGATGCTGTGATCAACTGTATCAAAAGCACCACTGAGGTCCAGCAGAACCAGCATAGAGACCAATCCATGATCTGAAGCTATAAGAGGATCATTAGTAACTTTAAAAAAATGCTGTTTCTGTACTGTGATGAGCTCTAAAGCCTGACTGAAACATCTCAAAAAGGCTGTTTCTCTGCAGGTGCTCCAGTAACTGAGTCACCACCACCTTCTCAAGAACTTTAGAGATAAAAGGAAGGTTGGATATTGGCCTATAATTTGCTAATACATCAGGATCCAGTGATGTTTTTTTAAGCAACGGCTTAATCACTGCCACCTTGTAGGACCGGGGTACATAACCTGTCACTAAAGAACCATTGATCTGGTCCAGGATAGAACTGCCTATCAATGGTAAAACATCCTTCAACAGGTGTGTTGGGATCGGGTCTAAAAGACATGTGGTGGTCTTGGATTTCTGAATGAGCGATGACGCCTCAAAAAAAAAAAAAAATAGGGCTGAAGGAGTTTAAGGGCTCGTTGGAGAACCTGTATGTTCCCACAGTCAGCACATCTGGTGATGGTCCTGTTGTTGGGATGGCCTGGTTAGCTTTTCTCTGATAGCTAGAACTTTATCAGTGAAGAAGCTCATGAAGTCTTCACCACTAAGGGAAGAAGGGATACATGGATCTAAAACACTGTGACTCTTGGTTAATTTGGCCACAGTGCTGAAAAGAAACCTGGGTTTGTTCTTATTTTCCTTAATTAAAGAAGAAAAATAAGCTCTTCTAGCCTTGCAGAGGGCCTTTTTGTAAACTAATAGACAGTCTTTCCAGGCTACATGATAGCTATCTATTTTACAAGAATGCCACTTCATTTCTAGTCTTGCACGCTTTCTGCTTGAGGGTCCTGATATATGAATTATACCAGAGGGCACACCTCCTCTGATTTACTATTTTCTTTTTCAGGGGGGCATTTTCTTTTTCAGGGGGCCAGCCAGACTTTCTGAACCAGCAGATTGGTCGGAGCTGGAGTCCAGTGCCGTTGTGAGTGGTGGGAGGCCCACAAGAGTGCAGTGCAGACCAGCCTCCAAACCCTCCTGCACCGGCGTAGGTTGGCCTGTACCGAGGGTGCCACCACCTCGTCTTCCTGGACCTCGAACAAAGGTGTTAGTACCCCAGAGATGCCATGAAGGGGGACAGTCCTGTGGATGCCAAGACCAAGGAGTTGTGGGCGTACTCTACCCATGTCAGGATTCTGGGCCACCACATGACTCAGGGCGTCCTCCAGGCTCTGGTTGGTCTTTTCCGCCTGCCCTTTGGGCTGTGGATGGTACCCCAACGTCAGGCTGGCCGAAGCTCCCAGCGCCAAGCAGAAGGCCTTCCACACTTGAGAGCAGAACTGTGGACCTCGGTCAGACATGATGTCTCTTGGGATCCCGTGGAGGTGGGCCAGGAGCTCCCTGGTCTCTGCTACTGACAGGAGCTTTGGGAGGGGAATGAAGTGTGCTGCTATTGAAAAGCTGTCGACCACGGTCAGTATGACATGCTGACCCTCGGAGGAGGAAGGCCCTGGGAGGAAGGCCCGTGACAAAGTCCACCGCGATGTGCGACCATGCGCGTCGAGAGATCTCCACGGGATGGAGAAGGCCAGCAGGCGGCTGGTGGAAGGATTTTCCCCTGGCACACACGGGGATGTAGTATGTAGTCCCTGGTGTCTTGGGTCATTGAGGGCCACCAGAACCACTTATGGAGGAAATGTAGTGTGCGGTTGAGTCCCGGGTGGCAGGTCATCTTTGAGGCGTGGGCCCACTGCATAATATCGGAACGCACCACCTCCGGGACGAACAGCGGGTTCGGTGACCTGGATCTGGGGCTGATTGCTGGGCCTCCTGGACTCTATTCTCCTACCTGCCAGGATGCAGCCCACAGGATGTAGGAAGGGGGTGACGTCAAAATCTTCAGAAGTGTACTCAGACAGGCGCACGAACCAAGTTCACCACAAATTGAGACCAGAAGCCAACGTTGCTTTTCAACCTTGTACAAGGGGGGCTCCGCTCCGTCACAGACACGTCCGCTGATCGCGCTGGAGAGAGACTCCCCCCCACCAGAGTTGGTTATTTTATTAAACTCAGCACAAGACACAGTAAAAGGCGTTTCCATGGTCACATAGTTTACATCAGCTCAGTCACGTTGCACATATTTTGGCTATATCGAAGCGGCCCTCAGCCTGCACACAGGTGCACAGCCTTGAGAGCCCTAACCCAAACAGATATCACACATTGTTATTCTGTTCTCTTCACAAACAAGCTCACATAAAGTTTCCCCGTTTACCCCAGTTGATCCTTCTCACATTATCCATGAAACTACTCTACTTTAATTAAAATAGCTATAGCATAAAATGCAATTTGCGATATTTTACAACAGGGTTAAGATGGGGTCTGGCTACGCGTCAACAGGATCGGAGGCAAACTGACGTAACAGGGCCTCCGGCTTCAGGTTGTGTGAGCCAGGGCGGTATGTGAGTGTGAACCGAAGCCATCACAGGAACAGGGCCCACCAAGCTTGCTGGGAGTTAAGCCTCTTGGCGTTCCGGAGGTAGGTGAGATTCTTATGGTCGGTCCACACCAGGAACGGTTGAGCGGCACACTCCAGCCAGTGCCTCCATGCCAGGAGCACTTGGACCACAGCCAGGATGAAAAGGCAGATGAGAACAGGCCCTTCAACTGGCTGAATGCGGCTTCGGCCTTGGGGGTCCAGCGGAAAGCCTGCAGTGTGGAGGTGAGTTTAGTGAGCAGGGCAGTCACCTTGCTGTAGTCCTGGATGAAGTGGTGGTAGAAATTTGTAAAGCCCAGGAACTGTTGCTGCTCTTTAGGGGAGGAGGGAGTCGGCCACTTCATCACTGCCTTCACCTTGGCCGGATCCAGGGGGAGCTGTCCCCACACCACAATGAACACCAGGAAGGAGATGGTGGAGGTGTGGAACTCACACTTCTCTGCCTTCACAAACAGTCTGTTCTCCAGGAGCCGCTGGAGGACAAGGCGGACATGCTGAACGTGACAAAAAGGAATTTGTTCAGCATGTCGTAGAGGGCATCATTCACCAACGACTGGAAGACGGCGGGAGTGTTGGTGAGTCCAAAAGGCATGACCAGATACTCAAAACGGGGTATTGAAGGCTGTCTTCCATTCGCCCCCACTCTCGGATCAGCACCAGATGATAGAAGAGGTTGAGCTTAGAGAAGATCTGGGCTCGGTGGAGCGGGGCAATTGCAGCATCGAGGAGGGGCAGCAGATACTTGTTCCTGACAGTGATCTCATTGATGGACCCCTAGTGAATGCAGGGACGCAGCCGTCTTTCTTCTGCACAAAGAAAACGGCTCCTACCGGGGAGGAAGATGGCCGAATCAACCCGGACGCCAGGGACTCTCCAATGTAGTTTTCCATGGCCTCCTGTTCCGCCCTCGAAAGGTTGTACAGGCAGCTCGACAGCAAGGTGGCCCGGGAAGTAAATCAATGGCACAGTCCTACGGGCGATGGGGCGGAAGGGAGAGCACACGCTGTTTACTGAATGCTGCGCCCAGGTCGTGGTACTCCGCTGGGACCAGAGAGAGGTCTGGGCTTTCCTGGGCATGGTCCGAGCCACCAGGCGTGGGGGTGATAGCAGAGCGAAGACAGTTGGTATGACAGGGTCCACTCCAGCTCACCAGTCTCCCGGTCGACCAATTGATCTGGGGGTTGTGGCGTGTCAGCCACGGAGCTCTGAGAACCCCAGAGGAAGAGGATGCTGGGATAAGGAACAGGCAGATTTGCTCGCGATGGTTCCTGGAGACGATGAGGGTGATGGATTTGGTCTGGTGCATGATCTTTGCCAGGACTTCTCCTTTGAGACCAAGGAATGCGGGCTTGCATGGCCAAGTCCTTGCAGATGAAACTGTCTTCTGCGCCATAGTCCATGAGGAATGATGCAGAGACAGATTTCTGGCCCCAGAGGAGCATGTCTGGCAGTGTTAAATGGGCCGGGACGGGCAATCAGTGAGGAAGTGGCCAGCATGGCCACAATACAGGTACGCCTTCATCAACAGCTGACGCTTCCGCTCCGTGTAGGAGAGTTGGGTTTGTCCCAGCTGCATTGGTTTGCCGGCGATGTCCTCATGAGGTGAATCAGGGACCAGTGTTGACGGTTTGGTTGCAGCTCCACTCCACCAGGACGAACTCCCCAAACTCCTCACCGGGAGTCCACTAATCCTCTGCCAGTGTGTCTTCTGCAACCGGTTGTCCAGCCGGATCGCTAGGCAGATTAGCATCTCCAGGTCCCCAGACTCCTCCCGAGCAGCTAACTCATCTTTGAGTTCCTCAGTGAGTCCCTGGATGAACACCTCCCAGAGGGCTGCGTCGTTCCAGCCGCTCCTGAGGATACGTGTTTTTTTTATTGTAAAACACGCTATATAAATAAAGGTTGATTTCATTTGATTTCATTTGTTACATAGTGCAGCGTTAAATATCTGATTGGGCTTGTACATTTTGAGTATGCCCATTAATACTTCCAGGTCTGGGTTAAGTTTAATTGGTGAGGTGCCTAATTGTGGTCTCTGTTGCACATGCAATGCAACCACTCTGTTTACGCCAATTTATCTTCTAGGGTTAGGATAACTAAATACTTTATATCATTGTCCATTTGTAGAGTCTCTATCTTTCTATCAGCCTTGTATATTGTGTATGATATACAAAATGATTTAGTTCAACCTGCATTTGTTCAGCTATAAGTGAAATTACATTACTGACACATTGACTATTGTCACTCTAGATTCTCTGTGGGATTCTGAATCTATGACTTTATCTCTTACTAATGCTTTTGCTACTGCTGCATCTGAGTGAACACAAGTAAATACTTACTTTTACTACATAACTCGTATGCATATTTATGATTACTTGGCAATATTTTCTTCCTTCACACTTTAGTTCAATTTAATCCATCGGCTCTTCTGTTTCCATTAGATACTGAATCCGTGTTTTTGTGTATAGCACACTTGCAGATAACTGTAGTAGTGGTAATGTTACTTTGATTTACTACAGTAGAATAGGGTATACTGTGAATTTCTACAGTATTATGTTTCCTACTGTGATTTCTACAGTATATTATCAATTACTGTTTACTATAAAGACTGATTTTTACAGTAATTAACTTCCCAGAAGGAATGATTTACTGTAGATTTTTTAAGTCTTTGTCTGTAACTTTAAATGTCCCCTCATTTAAGTTTGGTTGTCTACATCTGACATTTTTTGAGTACCGTATTTTCACGACTATAAGGCACACTGCAATAAAAGGCGCACTCTCAGTTATGGGTGCTATATCTGTATTTAAAACATACATAAGGCGCACCGTATTATTAGGCGCATACTAAAACATACAGTAAAAAACAGAAGTAAAACAGTGAGTTTCGACACATTTATTGAACAAAATATTCATTCTTCTGCCACAAAACCATCAAAGTTTTCATGTTCTGTATCTGAATTAAACAGCTGCGCTATTTCAATGTCCAACATCCCGAATTCCTCTTCTTTGTCATCTGAATCAGACTCACCGACTGGTTCCGCTTCAGCATTGATGCCAGCTTTTGTGAAAGCTCTTACAATACATGAAGACGGTATCATAGCCCATGCATCTACAATCCACCCGCATATGGTGGCATAACCTGCCCGCCGCTGCCTCATAGATGTGGCTGGGCGCGGTTATCTTGTCGCTGCGGTAGGTGCGGAAGATGGCCACCCTCTCCTGGTAATCTGCGGGAAGCTGCTGTGCAACAGTTGTCCTTGCGCGTATGAAGAGATGCCACCTCCTCATAAAGCGAAAACACCAAGACGGACCTCTTTGGAAGTGCTCAATGTCTATTTCTTCAGCAATCACTTTGGCCTTTTGTCGAATGGTGACAGTAGAGACACCCCTTCCAGTTCTTTGCTGTTCCACAACCAACCGTTCTACTCAGTCTTCCAGCTCGGGCCACCTTGCTTTGTTCCCGCGGAAACTCGTCTTCCTCACTTTCGTTCACTTTCTTGTTTTCTCCACTTTCTGACCACGGACTCATTTACATTAAAATGTCTTGCAGCTGCTCGATTGCCATTTTCAGCCGCATATTCGATGGCCTGTAGTTTAAAGTAAGCCTCATATGCGTGTCGCTTGACCGGCGCCATTTTAGGGGGTCCTTACGCATAGGTGTGCCGCTAATCAATGGGCGGAGCGTTTACCGTAGTGCGCACCTAACAAAGGCACACAGCAGATTTTGGAACTCAGTCCACATACAAGGCGCACCGTCGATTTTTGAGAAAATCTCAGTGTTTTAGGTGCGTTGTGAAAATCTGGTAGGTTCCCCATCCACCACATCACACTGGTAGCTTCACCTCACACTATGAACTGGTTCTAAAGAGTTATTCTCTGTTGTGAATGTAATATCTAATAAGGCAGGGTCCACCCTTGGATGAGTCACCAGTTCATTGCAGGGCCCAGTGGGTTCAGTACCTAGCTTAAGGGCACCTCGACAGCACCCTGAAGGTGTTCTGACACCTTTAATGTTTTATCTGCCCTGTGGCATGAAACAAGCACCCTTGATTTAGCCCAGTCCCCATCAGACTGAGCTAACACCACAAATGTTCATTCAATTGACTTTTAAAAAGTGCAGCGTCACTAAAGTGTCTATTAACACTGGACTTTAGATTTAACTGTATTGGATCACATGTGCATAATTCTAAAGCAATCAGTCATTCCAGTAGCTGATAACTGAAGGGAATTTTCTTTTTCATATGTTTCTGTTTTTTATTTATTATTAGAATTAGTTTAGATGTTAGGGATAGTATATCATTAGTAAGTGTAATAAAGTTAAGTAGTCTGTTGACCCTTCCATGACATGATTGTTGTTTGGATGACTGTAGTCAGTGGAGATGGTCAGGCTGAAAGTGTTAAATGCCCCATCGTAAAACCGGACGGCATAGTTTAGCGGTGTTGATGTTTTGTCTGCAAGAAGAATGTGAACCTTGCCATATGACAAACATTTGGCTCTTTTCTTCAAAAATGCTTTCTTGCTAGGTTGGAGTTCAAAAACAACATAGAACAAGGACTGTTCCATCATCCAATGGGACTGGAAGGAGAAGATGAGGTCATTCAATCAGAGGACAACATAGGAGTGGATTAGCATCAATCATTTGCCTATTTGTTTCTATAAAAGACTGGGTCAAGGGATAGTTAGGCTGTCAGACTTCATGCCTTGACAATTGACTTTGTTGTAGAGTTTTGAACTGGCCCGGAGCTCTGTAATATTTGTATCTTGAATGGATTCTATTTGCTAAATACATTTTGAAATCGGCATTTTTTCCCTCAGTCTTCATTCATTGAACACGCGGATCGGCAGTGACACACTCGAGAATATTGATCCAACATCTCTTAGAATTAACGGCTGGTAATAATTCCAGTTATGCCATTGCAGTCTTAAACAAATGACCACAATATTATGATGATCTGGCTGTGGTACTACATAAAGACAAATTGGGGGAAGCTTTATTGTTATGGTTTTTGTCTAACGTGCTTTCAAGCAAGCGCGCTTAGTTTGGCGTTGCTATGGTAACAGAGAAACGCAACAAAAAAGCTCGGAGCGGTTGTTGGGAATGTTGACCGATGAAAATAAAGAAAACACCACCACCAGATTAAATGGAATATAATTAACAGGACGTCACTTCACTTGCTGACCAATATTAACACCCATGCAGTCTCTTTCACATCTTTACGTGTCCACTCTAAGTCCTCTCGGGTTGTCAACGTTTCGGTGTCAGGTCTCCACCAGAGTACAAGACGCTCCATGATCGGCACTGCAAACAAAAGTTTCAGGAATCTGGAAAGAGCAAGTACACTTATGGATAAGAGCGTGACGCAATCCGTGAGCCAGCAAGCCGTGCGGGTAGGTCTCGCACAAGCGCTTTGTCTATGTTGCGAGTTTCATTGGATGAAATAAGTTTTGCTGATTAGCTTTAAATGATCAAAGGTCAAAAGCGCTTTGATTCATTTTTTTACCCCGCCACTGTATTACCACTGCCATCTGTGTCATTTGTATTAATTAACGTCAACCAGTCAGCAACTATGAAAAGAAAAACAAAACCCAGAAAGGTAAAATATTGAACACAAAAGACACGATTCTATGTGCCTCTGCATTAAATGTGAGTTACACAAAACATGTTAGTCATGGTATTTCCTACTCCGTAGGAGGATATACAGATGTGAAAGTAACATCTAAAATGCAAAATGCAGGAAGAGCAAACAGTGTTGTGAAATAATGTCCTGGAGATACATGAATGCCTCACAAGTAGAGGAACTCGGCACTCACAGTTTTTGTGGAATCACTTAGTTCATTGTTGAGTTTTGTACTAGTATCAATTAATGCCAATTAGTCAGATCAAGTATAATTTTTCAGGGAGGAAATTGATCAATCCTGTCGTACTCCAAGACATCAGCTGATACAACTGTAATAAAATGGGCGTCATCTGCTGGAGAAAGTTTATATAACGTGATACTTGTCTTTCCTGAATTCTTTACATTAAAGTACTTATTTAGGGAATAAAAGGAGATAACATCCGTTGAAAAAGATCTTCACCTGGGAAAAGCCCCATCTCTCTGTTTTACTGCCATTTTTTCATTTGATTTCTCAGATTAGACAGTTCACTTTTCTCCTAAATTGTATGGTCAAGGCAGGTTCCAGCGCAAAAGCCAGTGTTCTGTTTAACAAAGACCAATGGTCTTGACCTACAGAATGTCAGCAGAAGTTTTGCTACTGTGAGATTAGACAGGAATCTCCATGCAGTCTGATGTTTGCAGATGATATGATTTAGTAAGCACTAGGTGAAGAACAATGTAGCAAGTTGGCCCTAGAAAGGTGCAGAATAGAAGTTAGCTGAGGCAAAACACAATGGGTGAGTCAATGAGAGGGATCCAGGTGGAATGGTGAGGTTACAGGGAGGTGAGATCAAGCAGAGGAAGGATTTTAGGTAGGGTCAACAGTCCAGAGCAATGAAGAGTTCAAAAAGAGGTTTAGAGGTGTATGAAACCAAGTTGGAAGACTAGTGTCAGGTAAATAGTGTGATAGAAGTGTCTGCAATAATTAAACTGTAGAAAATGGTAGTGGCACTAGAGATGCTGTATGGTTTACAGCAGGTAGACAATGGTGGACCTTCTGTCCCATTTCCCTTGGTGAAAGGATTTTCTGCCTGGTAAGACACAAAACTGGCTTGAATCTGGACCCCAAAGACTGGATTACCCACCCATTGTTTAGAAACTGACACACCAAGTAGAAGACAGGAGGCAGAAATGGAGGTGGCAGTGATGAAGATGTTGGGGTTCTCTTTGGGAGTGATGAGGATGAAGAGGATCAGGAATGTGTACATCAGATGGACAGAACATGTTAGATGTATAGAGATAAAGTCAGAGTGGTCAGACTGAGATGGTTTGGACATGTTTAGGGAAGGGACAGCAAATATATTGGTACCAGACAGGAGGTCTAGAGGAAGACCAAAGAGAAATACATTATAATTATTTAGTGTGAGAAAACTCAGGATGTTGAGGACAGGGTTTCCAGTAATTCCCTGTGGAGACCCCTCAGGGTAGTAGCAAAAACTGAAGCATCTAGTGTTTTTTCCTCAAAATTTAAAAATAGCTAACATAATATTCTGTACTTATACTGTTTTCAAAATTACTACCACATTTCTTTGGGTTATGTTTGAATAGTTCCCAATTAATACAAAATATTTTTTTCCTTTGCTTTATTAAAAAATAATTTAAACAACAGGATTAATTGTCTAACTTCCTCATATCAAGAAGGGAATTGTTTAAATTCCAATTGTTAACCTTACAATTATCTGAAGAAGAAATCTAATATATGTTTGCAGGTATTTGATAAGGATGGAAATGACATCACTCCTCAACCACTGTACCCAGTGAGGCACTCAGCTGCTGCAGTTCAATGCCACAAGTTTTCCAGGTTCCTGGATGAGATATCTGTGGGAGCAGTGTCCGAGACGTCGGGAGACAGCATCTGCTCCATACCTTTCTCCCGGTGAGCACTGCGAATCACTCCATTAATCATGATCCCCATTATAACGATCCCCATCCGTTTGTCTTGTTCATTGTTCGTCATTTACTGTAAATCTACAAATTGACTAAATGTCGCAGTATTGGTGGTATATTTTATATTTTCTACAAGGGCTTCAGTCAATCAGGGTTTATCTATATAAAGTATCTTGTGGTTCTGCAAGTTACTCATTTGTGAGTCAGTTTCTGCAGCAGAATTCTCTGCCTCGGAACTGCTGAAATAGCTTTTGGACATGAACATAATCATAATTTTTTTCCCAATATTTTTAAATTAATTTGTCTTGCAGGTCAACAGGAAGCAACCTGTCAATACTGGCATCCACCAGCCTAATGACTGATGGTCCACTTTCAAAACGACCCATTCCCACATATTTCCAAGGTTAATCCCATTTATCTATATATTTGTTTATTATAATTTTTGCTAACAAAGAGGTTGCAGAAAACTTGAAAAGCAAAGGCTCACAAACTTCTTCCCCTTCCAACCATCATGCATAGTGAATCTACTAAGAGTTTGTTTTGTTGACAGGTCTGGGGCAGAACACAGACACAGTGATAGAAGATGTGACAGAAGACATGTTAAAAGAGAAGATTTACGTGAATATCACAGAGACAGACTGTATTACAGTGCTAGATATACGCAGCGCCTGTGTGTCTGTGGATTCTGATGATGCACCAGGTGTTCTGTGAGTGATTTTAAGAAAATGACAGCTGAAATGTTTATGACACCATCTATTATGTCTACACTTTTTATTCCCTCCTTTCAGAGATTACTAGTATCATTAATATGTAAAATGGATTATAAAAGTTTTCATATTAGGGATAATGTTTTTTTTTTTAGATGACCTTGATTGAAAGGTAAAAGGGCTAAACAGAACGGGTAAATACTTTGTTTAGAGCATTTATTTAGCCACTATTACCTCAGTGATAGATATTGGCAAAGCCGGAGATCATGGAATCAATTTTATTATTTACAAAGTTCTAGAAATGTCTTCTGTCTAGGTTTTAACTGGCTGATGTTCTCACAGAGAGTGCAACAGTCATTATGCTGAGGTTTGCAACAGCAGCAGTGGCACTGACAAGTATGTCAGTGAATCAGTACAGACATTGAAAGGACCAGTAAAGAATAAGCAGGTCCAGACTGACTGCGTGGTTTTCGTAGATTCAGGTAAGTCTCAAGATTTTATTTGGAGTCAACTGTCTTAAGGTTGTTTCATTCATTTATCTTGTAACCACATACGGTCAGTGCTTAAAGTTAGCAAGTTAAATACAAAAATATATTTTAGGTAATTGTAATACTTTTCACTATACCAGTCCCATACATAAAGACCCTTTAAACTGTGATAAAAGGTTACTGTACTATACTATACTATACTATACTATACTATACTATACTATACTATACTATACTATACTATACTACGGTATTGAAAGCAATGACCATGTAAACTAAGTGTTTGGCATCATTGCATGGTCATCAAAAGTCTAAGAAGCAAGCTTTTCAAGTGTGACCACTTACAATAAAGGAGCAAAATTAGGCACATTTAACTCCAACTGAGGCCAGAGTCTTCACTGCTTTGTTTTTCTGGTCCCCCACTGATCAATGCCAGGCAAATGTCATTTGTCACTCACTGTTCCTTATTTCTGTTAAATGTCAATGTTTAGATGAACAATCATCCATTTCAGGACAATTTTTTTGTTATTGACCCCATTTATAGGTTCTTACCTCTATTATGAATTCATAATGATCAATAATTTAATTTAATAAACTATAAAAGTCATATTTCATTTGGTAATAACCAAGAGCAACTCCTCAACATTAGCAAACAATTTTGCACACTCGATAATATTGCTAAAGATCTTACATTAAACTAGCAGTCGTTGAGTTAACATCTTTTCCTCGTCTGCAGCTGTCAACCCATATAATGCGTTGAGCGCTGAGCAGCATGAAAGTTTGGCCAGTGTAAACCCAAAATGGGCTGCTGTGGAATCTATTAAAGCTGCAGAGAGGGGTCTTTCAGCATCAAGATCTGCTAGTACAGGTACAGGACAGTTTTAGTGGCTTTGATTTCTATAGAAGGTAAAACATATTGGTGACGGTTTGATTTTGTTCTGTGCTTAAAGTCAGCATTTATTTTGGTCCACTTCAATTTCCTTGTGTAAATTTGTAAGATTTTTTGTATTTGTCTTTAGTAAGTGCTACTAGTTCAACGGCCATCGGGGAAGAGATTGGATCCATTTTGACCCCTGAGTTGGAACTGCAATCAATTATGTCATCAGGGAGTTTCCAGAACTGCTTAAAATTAATGGAAAGGATTATCCTTGCAAACACCTTCCAATCCAAGTTTGCTTCCTACAGATTGCTGCCCATTATCAAAGGTAAAATCAAACATACATATATCTTCAAGAATCATGCTGCAGTGTTTTATTGGACAGTAAAACTGATTTTATCAGATCAAGACATTGAGATGGAAGAGGTGGAGAAGGTGGAGGTGGCAGAGGGGACAGAGGATTCTGAGAGCCCTGAGCCTCCTGCTGCCAAGCTTCTTTGGGTTTTCAACTGTGAGCTGATTAGAGGATGCTGTGTCACCACCATGGCATGGAACAAGAAAAACCCAGTAACACAAATACACTCTCATCTAATAACACCTCAACTCCTCTCTATCCTTCACTCCCACTATGTTTTCTTCTACTTTAGACCTTCTTTCCCTGAGACAGTTAAATAATTCGGGTTTTTTTTTAAAAGAAAAATGTATAAAGGTTGTCATTCATCTTGGTTCTAGTAGTTCTTTGACGTCTACCGGACTGTTGAAAGAAACTAATAGATGTGTCACCTCATCTCAGATGAAAGGTGACTATCTTCATCAGTTTGTTTCCTCTCCGCTAGACCTCGAAGAATGAAATTTAGTCCATTTGATACGGTGCAACTCTTTTAAAGGAAAAACAAACTTTAAAGTTTAAACTAAACCACAAAATCGACAATGAACTGAAAAGGTCTGTTTTCACGTTATCAGTGAAAAGTGCTTTATGGATTTGGATTATAGTTCTGACAGCCCATGACATACATTTTTTTAAAAGTGTGTCCTGATTTTTTTTTTAATCACCCATAGCATAAAAAGAACCCAAAGACAAGAAAGCAGTAACATATTTACAATAATTGTGCAGGACAGGCAATAGTTCATGGCCTATAAATGTGCTACTTCAACTGGGATTCAACTGGGCTAAGCAATGTCCTCAAAAGAAAGCAGTAGACACTAATATTGTCAGTGTCTGTGGTTTTAGAATCCTACTAAGGAGTATTAAGTCTGCAGCTGAATTGCCATCATTAAACACCACATAGACAAGCTTTCAGTGGTGAAGTGGCAGACTACATCATTTCTAAAAGGTCTAACTATTTTACAAATGGCTCAGTACAGTATAGAGGGCTGCATCTTCAGTTGAACTTTTTTCTCTATGTGCAAATTAATGAACATCTGGGACAAACTAGGAAGAGGCATAACTTTGATAATAAAAAATTATAATGAATTTGGTGATGGCAGCTCAGTCTATAGGGGAATGGGCTGAGAACTGGAGGGCTCAATTCAAGCCCTGGTGCAGACAAAATATGGAAGGTGTACAAATCTTACAAATGATATTGAACATTTCCAGACTGCTGATCATTGTTACTCTGTTACAATTTCTTTCACAATGTCTCTTTTAGGATCTTTTGGCAGTGGGTTATGGCAATTTTGACTTCACTCACCATAAACCAGGCCTGGTGTGCTGCTGGTCCATCAAAAACACTAAAGTATGTTTATGTTTTAACTTTTATATGAGATTTTAACATTTCCTCCTTAGCTTATAGAATCTGGTAGCCCAGTTGTCTGATGCAAAATTTGCTATTTGTTTTGTCTTCAGTTTCCCAATCGAATCATCCACTGTGACGGTGTAGTGACATCCCTAGATTTCTCCTTCAACAATCCTAGTCAGCTGGCTGTAGGGATGCTAGATGGCACTATAGCAATCTACAATATTCACAACCAAGATATAAAGTCATGTGTCTATAGCACTAGGTAAGTATCATGCTTGTGTTATAAACCACAAGCCAGTTATAGCTTTTTTCCAGATTTTTGTTGTTTTATTTATTCCTATTTGACACAATTTCCACCACCCCAATGTTACCTGGAAAAATACAAAGGCACAGCATACAGGAAATCAATAAAACTGGTCATCTTCTTACGGTGTCTTCTGTTCTCACAAATCAATGCTGAAAGGAAATGAAGAAGAATAGGGATCAATTGCAACTCTATTATGGCTCAAGAAACTTATCAGATGTAACATATTTCAAACCTTGTCTGCATGTATATCTGTATATCTACTGGCCACTGACACCAAGGAGACACTTGAAGGAAGGTTTCATGCTCTCCAAGTCAGAATCAGTGGCCAAAAACAAAATGCTGTAAGATACCCTAAAGGTTATAGCATCATGAGATGACTTTTGTTTGTGCTAGAAGCAAATTTTGGGTAGCCTCTTGTGTCAGCCTGATTTTAACTCTGTCTCTGTGTGTGCGTGTGTTCGCATGCGTGTATCTCCCAGTGAATCTCCCAACAGGCACATGGGCCCAGTAGGGCAGCTGAAGTGGTGCCATCAGAATTTGGACTTTTCCACAAAGAAGGACTGTGTAGACTCTCTGTTCTCTGTGGCTGCTGATGGCAGAACCAGCAGGTGGAATCAGGGCAGCAGTAGTCTGGACTGCGTTGGTACTAGAGCCTCTCAGTTCTAACTCATCTTATTTTCTTACCGTACTTTAACTGTTCACCTGTGCATGTATTGTTAAAACAGATGAAAGAAGTGTAGTTATGTTGAAAATGACACTTCACTTTTGAAAGCAGCTGTGTGTTTTGTGACAGAACTCATGAAGCTCAGTAGGGTCCTGCACACACAAAAGTCTACTGGGAATACAACAGGAGATAAAAGTGAACAAAATTGTGTTCTGACATCACTGACTCCAGGTCTGACCTTTGATTTCCATCCAGTTGTAAGTTATTTGTTGAAAAGTACTTTACACTTGAAATAACCCTCTTCAAATGGCCACAGAATTGTAGTGAGGAAAGTTGAGTGTCCTAATCACCCCCAAGAGCCATGTAATTCAGTTTGTTTCCATAGTTATGCATGTTGAAATGCTGGTGGGCTAAAGTGAAATGTGTCCTTTTGTTTGATGAAATTTCTCCTCTAGACAGAAATCAATTCAGTGGGGGGGTCCCTCATTGGGCAATAAAGAAGGAAATAAAATCTAAGTGTACAGTAGTTTCTGGCTCATAAGGCATATAGAAATGATATGTGTCTTATGACAGACTTTGACTACCAAGGATCAAAATGTGATTCTATAGGAATCACATTTTGATCTTGAAGAGGTGAAACTTGAAGAGGTGACTTGAAGAGGTGAAACTTGGCTGATGAGAGGGCTGCTCTGTACTTTTGCTGGGAGAAAATGGAGAGAACCAGCCACATACTGTACATTGTCCATTCAACCACATTCAGCAAATCTCATCTCATCCTCTTGACCACTTTATCCCTTTTGGGGTCACAGGGAGGATACACAATAGGCAAAGGTCCGGTCCACACCTGGATGAGTCGCCAGTTCATTGCAGGGCCCTATATAAGCATTTTTGGGTTCAGTACCTTGCTCAAGGGTACCTCAGCAGTGCTCTGAAGGTGTTCTGGCACCTTCCTCTACTGACAGAACATCTTCCATCTTCTGAACTGGGGCTCTAAGAACTCTTAGCTTCTCAGCCCAGTTCCCAACAGACTGACCTCCCACCGCCCACCATTCAGCATATTTAATCGTTTTACTGTATGTAAAACAGTGGGACCAGTGTGGGGTTAGTGTTCATCTATACAGCATGATAGTTGCATGATGAAGACAGAGGGAGAGGATGGAAAGGAAGAGGAAGGAAATTGTTATGGTAATTTTGACAAGTAACACTGACTTATTAATGTGAAAAGGTGGATGCGCAACTACGAACCAAGGAAGTAAGCATTATTATTATTATTACAAGCCAAGGCTTATAGAAAAGTTAGATGATCCTGTTGCTTAGCCATTATAATGAGTGTAGGTATAGAATTACTGACTATTCTTTTAAGATTTAATCCTAAGCCTTAAGTAAACCAGCACTCTGAGGGTGGAGTGGGTATTTGGAATGATATGGAGCTGTCAGCATTCTTGATCCAGCATGATGGAATTTGGCACTGTAGGAGTAGAAGTATTTGGAATGTTATGGGCAGCCAATGAAGAGAAGCAGTATGGGAGTCATGTGATCTCCTGCAAAATCCTGTCAGAACTCTTTGAACTAGATCAAGGCTTCTTCATCAATATGTTTGGAACCAGCCTAATCCCAGTGACACACTTCAGTTGAACAGTCGAGCAGAACCAGAAACCAGTCCATTGTCTGATGCTCTGAGACTATCCATAGTACAGTTTAACAAGTGCAGTTTCTATACTGTGATAAGGCCTAAAACCTGAGTGAAATATTTGAACAGACTGTTTTTCAGTAGTTGATAAGTAACTGAGTCACCATCACTGTCTCAAGAATTTTATAGGTAAAGGGAACGTCAGATCATGTCGTTTCATGTTGTGCAATGTCGTTTTGTAACAAATCCTGGTAAAGCTTAATTAGCTGAAAAGCTGATGTAAGATACTATTGCATTGAAGGCCAGATGTGGCCTGTGGGTCTTGAATTTCACATGTGCTCAAAAAGCTGTAAAACACGCAGGGTGAATAATTTTTGTGGCCTATCTAGGTTATATACACAGTTTATTTTATGGAATGTCCAAACTTAAATACATTTACTGTGACAAATAGCACTTGGTAACTGAGCTGTGTTATATTTCCCAGGACTCTAATATCTACCTTATTGGCACATGGGATGGGCTCATCCATAAGTGTTCCTGTTCTAACACTCAACACTTCCTGGAGACTTACAGGAGTCACTTGGTAAGTGTTAACATACAAAATGACATAGAAAATGACATTTATTGATTTAACTACTACATTCAGGACTTAACATGTATGTTTAATATCATTTTCTCTTAACTCACATTGATTGTGTTAGATGCAACACTTCTTAGAATTCATGATTTTGTTTTATTCATTAGAGGGTCCTCAAGTTTTCAGACCATGATTTACAGTTAAATAATTTACTGTTGTGCATCTTGGACAGATTTAACCAGACACTTATTCCCTCTTAATTACAGTTCATTGTCTTGACTTTTTTTTTAGCTTTAAATGTTGTTTAAATGTTTATTAGCTGTTAATGTACTATTTTCATACCATGTTTTTCTAAAAGATGATCCTGTATTTAGAATTAAATCACAGATAAAATTAATTTACTTCAGTATTCACAAACTCTTTATTCAACCTTTATTCAAGAAAATCTTTAAAATTAAAGTTCTTCACATCAACTGAAAATAATAGATCCAGATGTTACATATTTTAATCCAGATGTAGCCGGGAAGTATGAACAAGGCATAGGTAAAGGCAATAAGAAAGAATGTAGACAAAGGAGCAACAAAATGTAGCCCAGTGTTATGTATCAACACGTTTCCCTGTTTTGAAAAGCTCTGGAAAAAAGCTTCCTGATTTTCTTTTTTTTTTTTTTTTTTTAGGAATGATTCATTCTCTTGGTGGTTATAATTGCCTGTGCTATTTAAAAACAGCTCATTTTTACCTCAGTTTTCCAAAGCTAAAACATCCATCCAACTTCTAGCTGCTTTTTCCCTCGTGGGGAAATCGCCAGGTCAACATGGAACACCCATTCATAGTCACATTTGCACCTATTTTGTGTTAGTTGATTCACCTCAGTGTCATGGCTTGACACACACAAATGCAGCACATAAAACATTTTAATCAAAGATGGGTCTTTATTAAAGACAAAACAGTTTCCCTATGGGTGGACTGAATTCACAGCAGCAAGAGGGTAAAGCCAAAAATAGAGCAGAATCACAGAAATAAAAAGGTGAGAAGACTGCTGGAGAGACATTAAAAACTTCCCAGGAAAGACTGGTAGCAGGTAGTACAGTGATTAATGCATCTCAACTCCAGATGTTTTAAAAAACAAATAAATAGTGCTGAACAGATCTTAAATGAAACTTGTGATGGCATTATCTTATAACTCAAACATTTGTGAGATAAGTAATGTAATAAATAATCATTTGCAAAAGACAAATATTGAAAACATTTAACTTTAACAGTATAAAGTATATGGAGTATTTATTGACAGCGTTACTTTGTCATTCTCAGTGTGCTGTGAATGTGGTAACTTGGTCTCCATTCAGCCTTGATGTATTCCTGAGTTGCTCCTCTGACTGTACAGTCCAACTATGGAAGCAGAACCACCTTCATCCTCTGTTGACATTCATTTGCATCCATGGTGCTGTGGAAGACATTAAATGGTCCCCAAGACATGCCACATTGTTTGGTGTTGTCAGCAATAGACAACTGGAGATCTGGGACCTGAGTTTGAACATGTGAGTTGGCTTATGCTGGTACTGTGTGTAGTTGGTCGGTTGCTCTGTTTTACCCAGACTAACTGTGTTTGTGGATCCTCTGTGTGATCTTCAGTCTGGAGCCAGTTATAATACACCCTGCTGCCCCCACAGTGGACATGAAGAACCTGCTGTTCTCAACACAGACAGACTGTGTCTTGGTAGGAGACAGCAGTGGAGTAGTGAGTGTGTACCAACTCAAGAACCTCCATGGAAAGAGCAGCCAGGTAACACAGAGGCAGTTTCAACCTCAGAGATACCACTTAAAAATGAATAAGGTGCAGAAATTCCATGAAGCTACCTTTCGTAAACTTTTCGTGGGTATGGCTATGAAATCCGTTCACCTCTAACAAGTCGACATAATCCATTAATAATTAAAAACAAGCACATTCATATTTTTTGAGATTACAGAGGAATGTAAACGTACTTGAATTATAGAGTTTTCTAGTCAGTTTTAAGCAGCCATACAAATGAGAGCTGGAAGGTCTTCTAGAACCCAGTTGTCCCTGAAAGGGATTTAGGTTGGTACCAGTGTTGTGATAATGGCTTTGTCAAACACAAAGTGTACCGTAATTATGCATTAAATGATATTGATAAAATAATGAACTCCAATATTGTGATTTTTGAGACATTAACAAACATGTTAACCTTCAAATGGATGTGACAAAGCACTTGATTGCTGAATACACAGTGTCCAACTTTATCTTTGGAACAATGTGCCCACACTCCAGCCTACAAGTGTTTGAATAAATGTTCTGAAGTACATTCTGGTGTGAGCATCTTGCCTCTCAGGAAAATAAAGTACACACAGCAGTCATCACACTGTTGCACTCCCTTTGTTGTATAATAATTAAGGATAAGTTTGACAACTGTCCTCTATTTGGTTTTACTGCTAGTCTTTCATTTAATATGACTTTGTGTTTGCCATATTGCATAATGTGTTTTCACTTAGCTCAGCTTTTGTATTTTAGTCAGCTGATGGATACATTGCTGCTGTTCTGCAGTCTAATCACAGTTATTGAGTCACTGACAAGAAGAACAAACTCGATATATGAAATCACTGTTCACCAATCATATGAGAGGTGTCTGTCTTGTTAAATAACATATATAATAATTACAATGTCTTTCTGATTTATGTCTATCAGGTGGACGTCTTGGATGGCATTATCTGTTCTTTATTGTCCTAATGACTTGAAGAAGAAGAAATACTTTATTAACCCCATAAATAACTTATATTTCCTAAATTGTTTCCTTGTTTTTCTTTATTGTTTTTACCTCTGTGAGGCACTTTGTGTTACAAAACTTTAGGAAAAATGCCATAAAAATAAAGATTGATTGAGGAGGCTGCCCCCAGACAAGTGCTGAGCTGAGAGTTCAAGCCTGAGCATCAAAGATGAATATGTTGTTTTTTGTTTTCTTTTTTTCCCTCCCTTGTTCTGTCCAGCAGTGAGGCAGGCAGAAACAGCATCTGAATGCCCCATATGTCAGACAGTTTTTTTCCGTCCAGGATGGGTCTGACAAACCCATGCTGTACCATGATGAATATTCAGAATTTATTTTATAAATTAATCTTGAACCTGACTGGGGAACCTATTAAATTATAGACAATTGTCACAGCTGCGGGCGAACTTGCCCTTGTGTCCTCGCTCACTCCGCGCACCTTAGGGGGGAATCAGTAATTACGAGCCCTTTTAGTTCCCTGCGCTTCGCTGCCTCCCTGCTAGATTGTCATCTGTGTTTCCACATGACTCTCCAGCGTTTTCCTGCCTGCCTGTTTTCCTAGTTCCGACCCTCCCTGCTCCTGACGACTCTGTTCTGCCTGTTCCCTGGTATATCCTGTCTGCCTTCTGTTCCTGATAATAAAGCTGTGTTCAACCAAACTCTGGTGTCGCTCTTGGGTTCTTGTCTGCTGCCTGACAGACAATTATAACATGGCAGACAACCATCCATCCTCTACCGCTTATCCAGGGTTAGGTCCGGGGGCAGCAGCCTAAGCATAGAGGCCCAGACTTCCCTCTCCCCAGCTACTTCTACCAGCTCCTCCGGGGGGGTCCCCAGGCGTTCCCAGACCAGTTGAGAGACAGTCTCTCTAACATGTCCTGGGTCTTCCCGGGGGCCTCCTACCGGAGGGACATGCCCTGAACACCTCACCAGGGAGGTGTCCAGGAGGCATCCTAACTAGATGCCCAAGCCACCTCATCTGGCTCCTCTCAAAGCGGAGGAGCAGCGGCTCTACTCCGAGCTCCTCCTGGATGGCAGAGCTTCTCACCCTATCTCTAAGGGAGAGCCCAGCCACCCTACGGAGGAAGCTCATTTCGGCCGCTTGTACCCATGATCTTGTTCTTTCGGTCATTACCCAAAGCTCATGACCATAGGTGAGGGTAGGAACGAAGATTGACCGGTAAATCGAGAGCTTCGCCTTTTGGCTCAGCTCTCTCTTCACCACAACGGACCGGTGCAGAGTCCACATTACTGCGGATGCCGCACCGATGGCAGACATGGCAGACAAATAACAAATAACTACTAGACAAGCAATAGACAAAAGAGAAAAGAGAAAAAAAACAACCCCAAAAACACCATGTTCATGCATAATTAGTATACATGGCACAGGAAACCCTGGGCCGAAGGTCGAGGATTGGGGAATTGACCATTGTCGAGGATTTTTTTCAGTCACTTATGAAGAGAATTGTCTTTATTTTATTAGCATGTGTTGTACCATATGTTTCTGTTTTCTGTTATAAGGACTTTAGAAGTTAGGAATAGTAGAATGTTTAATCAGTGGAATAAAGATAAGCAGTCAGTTGACCCTTCCTTGACATGAATGTTGTTTAGACAGTTGGAGCCAGGAGGAGACAGTCAGAAGGAAAGTGGTAGACCCCCATCGTAAAACGTGACAGAATAGTTTACTGGTGTTGATAAGTTCCTCGGCAGGAATGACCTCTGACCTGGCTATCTGGGAAGATAATGGAGAAGAAGGACTGCACCAACACCAAATGAGGCGGGAAGAAGAAGATGAGGTTATCCAAGAAGAAGGACTGGATTGGACTGAATTAGCATCAATAATTTACATATATTGTTCTATAAAAGACTGGGCCAAGGGATAGTTAGGCGGTCAGACTTCATGCCCTGACAATTGACTCTGTTGTTTGTAGGGTTATGAACTGGCCCAGAGCTCTGTAATATTTGTATCTTGAAATAATTTTATTGTAAATACATTTTGAAATTGGCATTTGTTTACTTGAAGTCTTCATTTAAAGAACACGCGGATTGGCAGTGACACACGAGAGGTATTGCAATCCAACACTTAACACAAAGTCAGAATGCTGCTTTAAGAGTTTAATAAGTCAGTCGGAACACATGTAAGAACAGCATGCAGAGAGATCTCTGTCCAATGTAACAAACATGTCCCTTTTATAATGCTTAGCAACTACGCCTTTCTCTCAGTACTTTTTCATCTGCTTACTTCATCGTCACAAGGTTAGCATGATAAACTGTAGCATTTTGAAGGTTGCTGACTCGTACATCTTCATTATTTTCTAAGGAGTCTTTGTTCTACAACTTCATGTGTCAATGTCTCGTGACACCTCGTGCACCTGTACGTCATCAAATAAACTTTGCTTGACCTTACTGGTTTAAATGATATATGCTAAATAATTTCTTTTACACCATCTATCAGCGTCAAAAAAATTCTGGCAAACCGTCCGGTGCCTTAGTAGAGGGAAAGTAGTGCTCTGCCAACACTGTTTACAGTGTAGGTGGAGACCTTCTGACCTTAACTGTGGATATTGTCGCACGGTAGAAGAAATATTTCGTGGAGCTCCTCAATCCCGTTTCGCTGAGGGAGCAAAGGATGGGGACTCTTAGGTGGACTCTGCAGTCAGCCAAGCTGAAGCCACTGAGGTAGTTAGCAAGCCTTTCGGTGGTAAGGCGTCAGGGGTGGATGAGATCTGCCCTGAGTACCTGAAGTTCCTGGTTGTTGTAGTACTGTCCTGGCTGACACTCCTCTGCAACATCATGTGGCACTCGGAAACAGTGCTGCTGGCAGACCAGGGTGGTGGTACTTCATTTTAAAATGTGAGACCAGAGGGTGTGTTCCAACTCTAAGGAGATCACACTTCTCAGCCTCCCTGGATAGGTCTACGCCAGGGTACCAGAAAGGAGAATTTGGCCAATAGTCGCACTCTGGATTCAAGTGGAACAATGTGGTCCTGGCTGTGGACCACTGAACCAGCTCTGTACTAGGGTGCTTGAGGGTTCATGGGAGTTTGCCCAACCAGTCGACATGTGTTTTGTTGATCTGGAAAAGGCATTCAACTGTGTCCTTCAGGATGTTCTGCATGTGCGTGTGATGGAGGGATGGGGGGGTTGGTTCGGTTTTTGTGTGACTGAAGCAGGAGTTTGGTTTGCATTGCCGACAGTAAATCAGACTGTTTTCAGTGCATGATGGAGTTCGATAGGGCTGTCCTTTGTCACCAGTTCTGTTCATAATCTTTATGGACAGAATTTCTAGGTATAGCCAGGGGCCTGAGGGAGTCCAGTTTGGGAGCCACAGGATTTCATCTCTGCTTTTTGCTGATGATGTTGTCCTATCATCTTTCTCAAATCAGGATCTCCAGCATGTACTTGGCTGGTTTGCAGTTGAGTGCGAAGCAGCTGGGATGAGAATTAGTACCTCCAAATCTGAGGCCATGGTTCTCGACCGGAAAAGGGTGGTTTACCCTTTCCAGGTTGGTGGAGAAGTCCTGCCTCATCTGGAGGAGTTCAGGTATCTCAGGGACTTGTTCACAAGTGAAGAAAAGCTAGTGCGTGAGATTGACAGGTGGATTGGTGGATCCTCTGCAGTTATGTGGTTGGTGTACCGGACTGTTATGGTAAAGAGAGAAAGCTTAGCTGCATAGCAAAGCTCTCGATTTACTGGTCAATCTACGCTCCTACTTTCACCTATGGTCGCGAACTTTGAGTAATGACCAAAAAGTGAAGATCACAGATACAAGCGGCCAAAATGAGTTTCCTCCGCTGGGTGGCTGGGCGCTCCCTTAGAGATGGGGTTAGAAGCTCAGTCAGTTGGTAGGAGCTTGGAGTAGAGCCACTGCTCCTTCATGTCGAGAGGAGTCAGCTGCAGTGGTATGGACATTTGTTTTGGCTGTCTCCTGGACTCCTCCCTATGGAGGTGTTCCAGGCATGTCCCACTGGGAGAAGGCCCCGAGGCAGACCCAGTTCATGCTGGAGAGACTAGGTCTGTCGCTGTGGCAACTAAATAACTAAATATGTACAACTGAAGGGCAGCACAGTGGCATAGGGCTGAGAACTCCCTCGACAAGAAGATTAATTGGAGTTGATTCCTACCAACAAACCTAATGCCCTCCTTTTCTCCCATCCTCAATAAGCATACAGGTGAGGCTAATTCACAGTGGAAGAGTGGCCGAAACTGCAGGACGGACCCTCCATCCAATTTTACTATGACAATAAAGGGTTATTATCTAACATTTTCTAACATGTTCTTTGGGAATATCCTATAATTCATAGAAGCTAAACTGCTGATATGTTTGGCTGTTTGCCTCAAATCCCAGAGACCCTTCTCAGGTCCTTCCCCTACTACATAATTCCTTTGACGTAGTACACTAAACCAACAGAAACCTGAAATTACTTCATTCTGTTGCTATCACACTAATTTTAACTGAATAAAAATAAATGACTCACATTTAGACCTGAGTAACATTTTAATTAAAACTACATATGTTGACCTGAATATTCCGTATTCTAAATAATAATGCCCAATAGTTGTAACTACATAAGGGTTACAGTGAAGATGTGCTTGGTTGCAATATCTAGCTTCAACCGTAGTTGACAATGCAATATCAAGCTTTTTTATGTTAATCAAATGTTTACAAACCTTTCATGATCCTATCATGAATGGTGAGATTAACCCATTACCAGAATACATAAATGGGAATTCCGTACAATTATGGGGAAGTTAAGTTATAATATTGGAAACTGGCAGAGGTTGAGTGAGGTGAGATGTTCAATGGAGTAAAGTCCTGTAACAATAAGTGTTTTGTGGAAAATATCGATCTGTTTGATTTAGATTTAGAACTAGCACCAAGAAAACATTTTATACCAGTGTAAAGTAAATACAGTACACCACACCGTCTGTCTTATCTATCTATCTGCCTGCCTGCCTGCCTGCCTGCCTGCCTGCCTGCCTGCCTGCCTGCCTGCCTGCCTGCCTGCCTGCCTGCCTGCCTGCCTGCCTGCCTGCCTGCCTGCCTTTAATTGGCTGGACCAAACCCAAAAGGAATTCTAATGTATTTTATATGCCATTTGACCCCTCGCTTAACGAAAAACATTTTTTTCTTTTTCAAAGTTGAATGAAAACCCACCAGAGACCAAAGAAAACAACACAGTGGATATGCCCCTCCTTTGAGATTAACTTCTGGCAGAAACACAATGTTTATGCGACAGCCGCTTCGTAAACGTTTATTTTCGCGTCACCTTCACGGGTTTTGTTATTTCCCACTGTCCCTGGAGGCAGCAGGATGCAGGCGGAGAGTGAGAGGAGGACGGTGAAAGATAGCAGAAAGAGCTAACGCCAGCTGCGGCTTGTTTGTCTAAAGCTTGCTGTTATTTACGTCATATGCTACGGTCTCCACCGAATCGAACAGCCAACATATGACTCTGTTGGACTTTGGCCGACTCTACAGTCAAACGAAGTAGATGTGTGCCGGTAGTTGGCTAGGTTACCGTGAAGACAAATAGGTCATCTGTCATCGTAATTTTCGCTGTGTACAGGTTCGTGAAGTGCGACAAAAATCAACCTTTTATTTTTTTTTAACCTGATATCGCCAGGTGACAGAAGGGCAGAGACGACCTCTAAGCTGTCAACATGAAATTCACGGAGCATCTCTCTGCTCACATCACCCCGGAGTGGAGAAAGCAGTACATTCAATACGAGGTAAGCTTTGTAGTAAACATCCAGTTAGCTGGTTGATGGGCTAAATGGTTGCTTTTAGGACGCTTGTGTACTCGAAATCACCTGAATATATTTGATCATGTCTTACTTACTTATCTTTATACAATATTAGACCGTTTATTTGCTTGGGATTTGTCTCTTCGTTGATTATGAAGCTGCAGAAGCAACAAAGCCACGGTTCATAGCCTCCAAACTCGATTAGCAAAAAAGTGTCTGTTATACCGACGAGAGCAGGGTGTTTTTGGCCGTCTATATAGACAAGGAATCTGACTGAGTCATCATTTTTTGAGCCGGCAAATGCCTGCGTTGTCAGCTAAGTCACCTAGCTGCCTTGTCTGTTATGGTAGCGGGCTTTGGGTCCTGCTGTGTATTAGCTGTGCTGTCTCTTAGCTGAGTTAACGTCGTCACCTGCCAACGTTAGCATGTATAGCCCTAATGTTAGTTAGCCTTGCCAAACCGACAAAGCCGTATAATATTAAGTAGGACCAGTGTTCAAATTGGTTGAAATTTGACATAACGATGACAGTCTACCATGATGTAAATATGGTTTTGCGTCGCAAAGGACATTTGAGTTCGACGTTTTTAGCACCTCGCTTTGGATGTTTTGATGTTCGAAGCGGAAGAAATGATAACAGTGACCAGCACAGTTTAGCAACTCCTAAGTTAGTTTTTATGTTCTGTACAGTTGGACGTAAAGCGATGATAGTAAAAAAAAAAAAAAATCTATTGTAAAATGTTTATTGTAATATTTCTGTAAATTTAATTAATGTTCCGTTGTAAAATTTTGTTGTAAAATTAAATAATAAATGTTCTAAAGTAAACTGGTTATTTACATGCTCAGACCATTAAGAACGTGGTTAGCCTGGATGTTTTTTTTATATTGCCTTTTAAAAAAGAGCAATAAATCGATTTCTGCTTTTATAAAGGGTTTATCTTGTAAAACATCCTGTCACAGGTTTGTTGCTTTCTTCTAGATTGATTGATGCTGTAATTTCTAATCAGAAAATGCAGTATTGAGGTAGATGGAATCTCACAGGTACAATCATGCTGATTCTGGACAGTCACTGTTAGACAAAGACCTGGTGTTAATTACTTAATCTGTACCCTTTGTCCGATTGATTTTTATTGACGGGGACATTTCAGCTATCTTCTCTGTAGCGGCTTCATTTGATTAACATAACAATTAATCAGAAAACACCCCGGGATCATTCACATTTTTTTGGCAGTATCATTGGCATGTTTGAATTGGTTGGAACTTTTATTGGTACTACCGGTATATGTTTTCACACAGCAAAAGTTTTGCTATTATTTTTATATAGATCAGAATTAGCAAGTGGGTGCGGACTTTTTTTTCATGCAGCTACACCCCTTGAATTACTATTTGGTGACATTCGTATTGGGTTTTTCTGCAGGAGCAGATTGGAGGTGATCCTGATAGATCTCTTAAGAAGCACACAATACAGCAATAGTTAAGTAAAAGAAAAAAAACAAGCAAAATGATGATGCTCTCTGACCTCACCATCTTTCCATTGTTGCACAGGCCAATGAACTTATCAGTGGGTCTCCAGAATCCACCAGAAGTTCTTTTTTCTGATGGAAATTAGCTACTAGTGGCTACTAGCTACTGGCATGCCAGTCGGAGCTCAGCTGATAAAAACCCAGGTCGATTCTCACATCCTCCTTAGATCCGCCTTGTATGTGGTTTATTCATTGCACTGTGAGAAGCGCAATATTATTATTAATGTGTGTGTGTGTGTGTGTGTGTGTGTGTGCGTGCATATATTTATGCCTGAGTGTGTGTGTTACAAAGAAAAAAGTTTAAGACCCATCAAGCATGGACATAAGCACATACACTAAGTGAGCCTATCAGTGAGTGTAGTCTGCAGTGTGCTTCTCAAATCAGTGGATCATACAGTGTTCACACACTTTCTACACCAGGCCTGGCCAGCCCGCGGCTCCCGCTCTTTGCCTGGTTTCATGCGCCTCTAACGTTCATATCGAAGTTTGGGTTTGTGTTTTTTAATGTGCGTGTTCGCTTTGCTTGGTACTTTTGCCAACCCGCATGTGCGTTAGATGAAAATACCGCAAAATTTCTCAATAGGGACAAGATCTTTTGAGTAAGCAATTAGTGTCAAGTTTGCCTTCAAAATGGCAGGGAAAAAATGCACAGCCAAACGAGAAAACCTGCACGAAAGCTTCGTGACCCGGTTCCGTGATCTACAACTGAAAAGGCCACAAATTGCATTCCTCGTTGACCCATTTAATGTGGAGCCGCACTGTTTGAAAGCCCCGCTAGTCACAGATGAGGCTGCAGCTGAGTTGGAGATTATCGATCTTTTGTGAGGAGGACCAACTGAAACCTGCTTTAAGGGAAGGGGCCATTGAGTTCTGGAAAAGTGTGCCAATGGAAAAATACCCCAATGTCAAACGGGCTGTGCTTAAGATACAGTCAATATTTGGGTCAACATACGTCTGCGAGTCTGTGTTTTCTACCCTGAAACACGTAAAATCAAAGCATCGATCTGTTGTGACACCCATGTGAAAGAATTGCTTCGCGTGGCAACAACTGAATACAAGCCAGATTTGAAGAGGATTGCTCAAAGCAAGGAATTCCAGAAGTCCCACTAAGCAACATGCATAGTAAGAGAAAAAAAAATATTTTAATTATTATATTTTTGTTTGTGGACTGTGACTGGCCTGTGGTCTTTAGAAGTCAAATTCTGTCATTATCATGTTGGTGTGTGACATTTACAATAAATCTGGCTAAGCAGAGGTCTGTGTGTGTGAGGAAGGGATGAGGGGACGTTCATGTGTGCCCATTTGTATGATGTGGCTCGTTGCGGTAACTTAGTAAAAAATGTGGCTCTTAGGCTTTGACTGGTTGGCCACCCCTTTATTTATTTGTGCTGTCATAGGTCTTTCCTTTTTATTCCTGCAGTCCAGATGAAACTTCGTTGTTTTTCATAGCTGTAAATCTGATTTCAGGTCCAGTTACTTTCAGTGCTGTGAAGATGTCAGGCCAGGTTCAGCCAGGCCTGTGAACTTTACAGAGCCACACTGAGCTGAGCTAAAGATCATGCTTTCCCCTGGAGACTGCAACATTGAGGTTAAATATGTGGTTAAGCAATGGCATATCGGCTATGATAACTGAATTTTCTGCATTTCACTTGTTGGCACTGTCCCCTCTATGTGACACCTTATACGTATACTTTCTATGACTGTCACATCCTGTAAATTGCATCTAAAACAGCCCTTGCTATTGTTATACCCCCAGGAAATGTGTTAATCTGACAGTGTTTGTCTTTCTGCTTCACTAACAAGAAAAACATATTAATAAGGGCTTTTCAAGTTCTAAACAACAAGACAACATTGCAGTTACTTAAGTACTTCATTTTCTGTTAATGTGTTGCTCAAAGTAAGTAGAACTTAAATGAGTTAATGCTGTTATTTTAGCATTGAATGTGAAACCAACAAAGAGACTTTGGTGGCACGAGGCCTCATATTCTGCACTTTATGTTTTGACTTCAGAAAGTCCTAGCCCGAATTTTAAAGGTTCGGTCTGATTGCATTGTACTTATTGTTTGACATTTCTGTAAAGACTGATGTAACTTCTTGCTTTAGTGAGGCACTGCCTTCAGTTATCTACCTGCTCACTTGTGGTGCCTGTTTTTAACTGGTCATATGAATCACCCTCAGCAAAACATCAGCAATGTGTCATCATCATTTGTGTTTATACCTCAACCGGCAGCTCACAGCAGCTCCAGTGTTTGCGACACACTGAGGTCATGGCAGGATGTGTCACTATGATATAGGAAGATTTCCATCTAATGTACACCGAAAATATGCTGGCATGTTATGGGACATGTTTTGAAAAGCATTATGTTTCACCTTTGTCAGGGTTTTTCGCCAAGAACTTTGCTTCACTTGCTTTTAACATGCCCATGTTGTGTTTCATCAATAGTGACAAAATGATCATAAATGATCATGTTTGTTCCTTGCAAAGCTTTGTTTTTTGACTATTCAGCAGTGATGCAGTTATTATGGGTGTTAAAATATAATATGTCATTCTTTTGGGTTGTTTACTCACATAATGAGGACAATACATAATACACACATACTGCACATACTCCAACAGTGTATTTTCTGTCAGCACATTAGGGCTGGATGGGTGACAGATGGGCAGTTCTGCAGTAGTTGTGTTACAATCCAGTCAAAGTTTCCAACCTGTTTCACTTTTTGGCATTGTGTTGCAGCCTTATTTTAAAATTTTAATCCAAACACTCTTCACTTAATGCACTATATTTTAAATTTGTACATTGTTAATGAAAAACCTATTTCTTTATGCGTTCATATAAGTATTAATAAGCTTCACCTAGATATTAGTGGACCTCTGGCAGCAGTTTAGCCTCCACCTTTCTTGGGCAGAACACCATAGGCTCACAGCAAGGGCCATCGCAGACATCTTCTGGATTTAGGAATATTCTGCAATTCTTCTCTGTAGATCATCTCAGACGCTGTGAGGTTCAATGGGGACCTTCAGTGAACAGCTTGGACAGGTCTGTCCAGAGATATTTGGGATAACATTAGGATTCCTACCTGCATCAGGTTTTCTCCATTCAGTGTTCTGTCAGCTGTGACCAGTTTTCTCCTCCCAGCCACTGAATCTAAATTTTCATTTAATTTTTAGATAAAATAAAGTGTCTGTTGGATTACTCTGTAATCTCTGCACTTTTATACATCTAAAAAAGATTTTAAAGTAATTATTAAGTACATTCCTAAAGACATTACATCATTGAGTATTGAAATGCCCTTTTTAAAACAATTCTATATTTTTGCAATTTAACCTGTTATGCATTACAGCTACCCATCATCAGACTGAAAGCATGGAAGTGGTGTGTTAAACTCCTAGTTAATTTAGTCTAACTGCTGAATGTTTCATTGTGTTTGTGTATCACAGTTGTTGAGATGGATTGTTTTTCAATATGTGACTCTGATTCTGCCAGACTTTATAATTAATGGGAAACAAATTGTGTGCATGGGTTATGGTATGGTAGTGAAATTTCTGAGACCATTCAACCATCATGATACTTAAATAATTTCATAATTTCTGCTCAATGTCTTCAGGCTTTCAAAGAGATGCTGTATGCAGCCCAGGACCAGGCTCCATCTATAGAAGGTAATATAACGCCACACATATTAACATTAATAATATATGTGATATACACAGAAAAAATGGCACATATAGTAGTGGTCTAGGATCATTTCTATGTTATATAGAATGAGGGCCAAATGGTGAATTTTACCTGTTAGAAATAATATTTATATATTATTTTTAAAAAAAACAGTACTCCAAACAATCTTCCTAACTGTAGCGGATAAACATCTGTCAAGTTTTTGTAACTTGGTTTGTTAAATCAAATTTAGATTCTAATCCTTGAACACAGTGATCTGATTTGAGTTTGAAAGCACATGACTTTTCCTTTCACTTCAGTCAAGAAACCCTTGGTGACATCCCTGAATTGGTTCCTCTCTTGTTTCTTACTATTATTGCTTAGTTAGGAGTCTTTGTCTAAAGATACACTAACAACCATAGCAGGAATTAAACTAACAGTGTCAGAAAGTCTTAAACTGGCTTCAAAACCAGTTATCAGAGACCTTGTTTATGATCGTGTAATGATAGGCCCTTTTGTCTTCTCAAAGTGGTGGAAAACAGCATGACTAACAATGTGTCATAGACTACTGTTTTTTAGTGATACATTGAAACATTTCCCTAAATCATAAAGGTTTGCAGGTAGGAAATGGATGTACAACTGCTTTATTGAATAATGTTATGAATGTGTGAACAATATTAGTTCACATTAGACACTGGTTTCAATCAACACACTATTTTTTTGTGAAACGGCTCTACTATTTATTTTCCTCCATGATGGGTATCCCATCTCTCATTTAAACATTAACAGTTTTGACATTATGTATTATAAGATATGGGTTGTGACTTAACAGGAGCCCACTAATGATATATGCGATGGCACAGTTCAGATGATGTGGACTTCTATGTCACAAACATCACTGTAGATTATAGCCTGTTAACCCATGTTTTGTTGATGTCCTTACATTGTTATAAATTACAACAAGTCAGATTCTCTTAGAGGTTCTATTTAAAGGTGGCAGTAAAGTCTGGATCCTGACAGTAGTTCCATCTGTTTTATTTGATTTAAATATATTAACTATTATATAATGTATATGCTTTTGGTATTCTGTTTAGCTTGACTATTAGCAGTAATTACATCTTTTATGCTGTTTCTTTCTTTGCCCCACTATCTGCTGTTAAATGCTGTTTGATTTGTCATGGGCACAGTATGCATACGTGTGAATATAGGAAATGGAGGTAAAAGAAACATCAACTAGCAGGTGGGAATGTATAGCATATAAAGAGAGAGAAAGACATCTCATCATGATCATGGCGATAATCATCATAGGCAGACAAAGAGAAGTTCCACTTTAGAGATAAGGAGATTGCCTCACCCAACACACACACACACACACACACACACACACACACACACACACACACACACTACTTTAGTGAATTTGGCATCTTGCCCAAAAGCAGTTGGCCTGGAAAATTGAATCACCACGTCTGCAGTGGCTGACTCAAAACCACCTGCCCAGCTGTGGATAGCATGTTGTTGATGTGACAATGACAATGTACATTTTAGTGGTTGGACAGACTTGTTTTCAGCTCAAATTCTTCAATTTAATTTTACCAAAATCGAGGAAGCCATACAGAACATAATCCAAATTTATGGAAATTAAAAGATTGCATTCTGTAAAACTATAGCTCATTTGACCTAAAAAAGAAATTAAGGTGTTAAATTGAGGTAAATTTGTATATTTGTATTATATATTACTTTAAGGGGCTATTGTCTTTTTTTTCATTAAATATTAGTGATTTTTCCAGCCACTACTGCATACTTTCATTCAAATCAGTCTTTCAATAGAAAGAAACATTAAGGATTTTTTGTGGAAGCCTTATACTGATGGCCTGATGGGAAGAGGAGATGAAAAGGGAGCCAGGGCAGTGGAGAGGGGGGGACAAGCAAAGACATACTGTACATCAAACCTGCAAATACTGTATATTATGTTAACCTAAAGCTGAATCGTGTTAGTGTGGCTTGAGGTCAGTGTGCATCTCTGAGAGGTACTGATACTGTATAACGTCTTATTAATTTTTTTTTGGATTATTCTGGAATATTTGTGTTTTTATTTTTTTTAGTCACAGATGAAGATACAGTGAAGAGGTACTATGCCAAATTTGAAGAGAAGTTCTTCCAGACATGTGAAAAAGAACTGGCCAAGATCAACACTTTCTATTCTGGTAATGACTGCAACAAATGCATGAGTCTACACCAGAGCTTTTTCATGTGAAAACTGTAAAATTCTTTCAATTTTCAGCTTTTTAATAAAATGGAATAGTTTTCTGTCACAGGAGGTACTTTCACATGATTTGCACTTTGGTTGCAGTCAGTACTTTTCTGTGGATATGCAAGTAGATTGACTGCAATAATGACCAATTTAAAGTATCATGAAGCGGTAATACTTCCCCTTCATTGAGCCACACAAACAATTGTGTAATTTCTGTAATTTTGTAAGTTTTGCAAATGTTGATCAGTTTACACCATATTGTTCTTGCGTGGCTAAGTAAGGAATTATCCATATTATTTATACTTATTTTCAAAATTAAAACAAAAAAAAATACTGTTTTGCGCTTTATTATCCTGTACATATCGTTTTCATTGTTTTTGTCCTCTTCCTAACCAGAAAAGCTGGCTGAAGCTCAGCGGCGGTTTGCTACACTGCAGAATGAACTACAGTCCTCTCTGGACGCCCAGAGGGAGAGCTGGGCAAATGGGCGTGGCCTGAGGAGGAGGAGGACAGTATTTGCTTTGTCCCAACAGGAACGATGCAAACACAGAAACATCAAGGACCTGCAGTTGGCCTTCTCTGAGTTCTACCTCAGTCTCATACTGCTGCAGAACTACCAGGTGAACAATAGTATGCTGATAATATGCATTTTTCCAAAAACAAAATATTTAGGAATCATATTATGGATTTACATTGTTTGCTTTGACACACATTCGGACAACTTTAGTCCTGGAATTAAATATATTGCCTTTGTGTATTTAGAACCTGAATTTCACAGGTTTCAGGAAGATTCTGAAGAAGCATGATAAGATTTTGGAAACATCAAGGGGGGCTGACTGGAGAGTTGCCCATGTTGAAGTGGCTCCATTTTATACCTGCAAAAAGATCACACAGCTCATATCTGAGACTGAGGTAAAACATAGTTATTCTATGCAATTGTCTAAGTAGTATTAGTAGTAGTAATCGAGTGTTTATGAGACACTAATTTCTTTCAGGCACTGGTCACAACTGAACTGGAAGGTGGTGACAGACAAAGAGCCATGAAGAGGCTCAGAGTACCTCCATTGGGAGCTGCACAGGTTGTCCACACGTATACAGTGATCCCTTGTTTATCGCGGGAGTTGCGTTCCAAAAATAACACGCGAAAAGTGAAATCCGTGAAGTAGTCAGCTTTATTTTTTTTTATTATTTTACAATGCAATACTGAACTATAGAATGAAACCAAAAATCAAAACCTGTTTTAAAGCCCAAAATTTGTTTAAAACAATAATTTTAATCTAGTAATACAAGGTTGGAAACATTGTCACTGGCGTATTTCACAGTCCCAGCTGTGCCTCTTCGTCCTGACTCCGCTCCGCTGTAGCGTCTGTTTCTACTGAAGGCGCAGGAGTCTTTCTCCGAGAGAAGAACATTGTTATGGGTAGTTGTTGGCGCTCTTTCTTTTTCTGAGCAAGAAGAATTTTATAAACGGATATGCCACCTTCGATTATATTTGAGAACTGCAATGAACGACTCGCAAAAAAAATCCGTGAAGCAGCGAAGCCGTGAAAGATGAAACGCGATATAGCGAGGGATCACTGTACACTGTAAAATAGTTTCAATACACTTGAAACAATGGCAGATTTTATTGTTTTTGGTTTTTAAAAAATGAATTTTCCAATGCAAAAAACATTTTGTCTCCCACAGTTTTCTTTTTAACATAATTAAACAAGTAAATCAAAAGACACTTCCAATATAAGAGTAAGAAGGAGAAGAACAATCTCCAGAGGAAATACTACTGTTTCTATACCCGCAGTGCATGCAGTACAAATGAACATACAATGCACACTTTGACAAGCACACATTAAGAAAAGTGTCAGACTAAGCTGGCAGAGCATTTGGGGGTTCATTATCTTGCTCAAAGGTACCTTGCTGCCTCAGTAGTAGTATTGTTAGTATTAAAGTAGAATATGAAAATAATAGCTTTTTAAGGAAAATGCCTGGAGCGTGTGAATAGAAAATTTTTGTTTTTGGGTTCAGATGAGCTTAGTTGGCCATAAAATATTACATTTATTTGCATTTAAAAAATTGCATTATGTTAAAGTTAATTTCTTTGGACACATTGTTGTTTTGAAGCAGGTAGTTTAAGGAGGCAGGATTTACTCTATATTATAACTATTATGTCTTTAGTCTTGCTAATAAAATGGCGAACCTTGTTTCCACATCCCTGTCCTGGGGCCCATGTACAAAGAGTATATACGCACAAAAACTTTTCCACACTCATCGTCAGCATTATTAAAAGTGAAATAACTGCAAATGTGCAGTGCTGCGTGCCAACTTCATGGTTGGCAACCCTAAGTGTTGATGCTGGGAAACTGTTAATGTCAAAAAGGGCATTCCTGAGAGTGCTATTGACATTAGTGATAAACAGATGACTAATTAACAAGGTCTTCCAGGTCTTTGCGAATGGATATAAAAGGTGTATGAAATGGTGCCTAAAACATCGTTAACAACAGTGGCAACATTGACACTTTTAGTGCAGCATTAACTGCAGCTACACTTGGAGTGTGACACAGTGAAGAGCCAAGTCCTGCTTGTGCCCATACAGGTGCTGACCACACTGGGTTTCCTAGATATGGGGCCATTTAAGTGAGAGCTGGCTGACTGATTGGGATTGAGCCAGTCGACACTGAGCTTAGTCATGCCGGCTGTGTGGGATAGAACTATCCAAATGTCATCCAAGTATAACAAATTCCCATATACAGTTGGAACAGGCGTACATAAAAATGTAGTTTGCATTCCCATACAATAGTGTATGATTCATGTTAGTGGTGTGTCTATTTTCCAAATGGAAACTGATTTAACTTTGTACAGAATATAACTTGTCTTCCATTTATTATTAATATCAGAAGGCAGTGTGACAAACGGAATATTTTTTGTGCCTCAACCTCATTGACAATTGTTTCAAACTCTCACTTGGTAAAGTTCCTCTTCTTGCCTTCGGGACTAATGGCTTGTTTCCGTTATTCGATCATGCAGAGAGGGGAATCCCACCCTGTTTCTACTTATTTGCATATGTATTTGAGGGTGTGGTGAGGGAGGAGACTGATACTCAAATATGTGTACCCAAGTCCATGCTGATTGGGAGGTACAAAGCAAATGTGCTTTGATTCAGACATCTGAATTGTTTTTGTGCATACATACTTTTCAGGATTTGAGCATATGCCAGGTTTTAGTATGCTCTTTTCTCCAGTTTTAACTTTGGCTATGTTTCTTTTCTACTTCAGCCAGCTCCTGCTTGGACCACCTTCAGAGTTGGGCTTTACTGTGGCGTATTCCTCGTCCTACTTGTCACAGTGGTTATTACAGGTTAAACACACAATACAAATTCAAAGTGTTTAATCATCATGACTATTTTTTGGCTTCCTGGAAAATTTCAGAACACGAAAGAACACATTTAGTTTTACAGAAGAAAAAAATAAATCACAGTTTTATAAGGATAAGGATAAAAAAACTTTATTGATCCCACATCGGGGAAATTGCACGTTACAGCGGTAGCCCGTGGTGCACAATACAGAAAAGTACTAAAAGAAAAAAATAAAAAGACTACTGGTACAAAAGGACGCACGAAAAAAGTATAAAAGCACACTAAAACATGTAAACATGCTCGGAGCTACTGTAACAAGCTGCCACTCGTGCGGCGCCATCTTGGTCTTGGTCTTTAACACTTATATGCCACAATATTTATCTTTTAATTTTAAGAATGAATAAATTATACACCATTTTAATTAGACTTTTGAAACCCTTAATAATTAAAAATGTTTCAAGTGATAACAACAACAACTATAATATTATTATTATTATTGCTGTTGTAAAATACTTACAACAGCAATAATAATTAAGCAGTTTGTCTCTTTCACCAGGAGCTGTGATGATCCGTAGTGAGGATGTTTGGCCTATGATCAGAATCTACAGAGGAGGGTTCCTGTTAATAGAATTCCTCTTTCTGTTGGGTATGTTTACATAAACACATTGTCTTTATCTTTGTTGGTATTTGTAATGATTTTCCTATTTGCAAGTTCAGCCCAACATTAAAAAAGTTTGTATGGAATGTATTTTGCATTTGCTCAGTGATTCACAACCTCTAGAATTAGGTAGAGGAATACAGGCTCAAACTACTCACAAAAAGACAAGCAAAGAGACATAACAGTAATTGTTTTCTGGAAATAATTCACAGATTGCCCTCCCCGTCACCTGATCCTCAGGCATGAAAGTCATTGTAAAAGAAAATTTGAAATATAGGATTTTGGCTCTAGAATGTACATTGCCTAGCATGTATTTTGCCATAAAGGCCAACAACATAAATATTCTTTCTGGGACGGAGGGATGTGAATGTTGGTCTCTTGATTCAAACCAGTTAATCTTTTTAAATGTAGGCAAATTTTTTAATGTCTTTTAGGCATCAACACATATGGCTGGAGACAAGCAGGAGTTAACCACGTGCTCATATTTGAACTCAACCCCAGAAATAACCTGTCCCACCAACATCTCTTTGAGGTCTGTACACTCCTCTGGACAGACTGGTGATAATATATATAGACCTGTAGATGGATACAGAGAACAGGGGCGGGGGGAGAAGCAGAGAAACTACACAAGAAATAACATCATAATTTATCTACTTGGAGATCAGTGATGAGGAGACTGACCCAGTGGGGTGACAGAGGCCTGTCAGGTGATCATGTTTCTGGACCCCGGCAGCCTCAGCCTATAGCAGCATAACTAAGATGTTAACCTAATAATTTGACGACCCCCTAATTATGATAATTTGTCTGTCCTGGATAGTAACTGCAACTACAGAATTAGTGACAATAAGCTTTTTCAAAGAGGAAGGTTTTAAGTCTAATCTTAAAAGTAGAGATGGAGTCAGCCTCCCGTACCTGGACAGTGAGCTGGTTCCACAGCAGGGGGGCCTGGTGGCTAAATGCACGGCCCCCCGTTCTACCTTTAAAGACTCTGGGGACCACAAGTAAACCAGCATTCTGAGAGCGGAGCGTTCTGTTGGGATGATAAGGCGTCATTAGCTCCTCCAGGTAGGATGGCACTTGGCCGCTGAGGACCTTATAGGTAACAAGAAGAATTTTAAAAATTATTTTAAATTTAATGGCCAGCCAATGAACAGGAGTTACAGGAGTTATGTGATCTCTTTTGTCAATACCTGTCAGAACTCTGGCTGCAGAATTTTGGATCATCTGGAGGCTTCTTAAAGAGTTAATAAATAATAAAGAATTACAATAGTCCAGCCTGGAAGTAACAAATGCATGGACTAACTTTTCATGTGATGTTTATCAGGTGAAGAAAGGCACTTCTAGAGACTATTTTGGTGTGTTAGTTAAAGGACAGATTTTGTTCAAAAGTTACTCCAAGATCCCTCACAGAGAGACTAGAGGCTAAGGAGATACCAGCCAGAGTGATAATGTGATCTAATCTATCCCTTAGAGGTTCAGGACCAAATACCATGACCTCAGTTTTTCCTGAATTAAGGAGAAGGAAATTTGAAGACATCCAAGACTTTATGTATTTAAGACAGGTCTGAAGCTTCACTAACTGCTCTGTCTCCTCTGGTTTCATGGATCGATATATCAGAGTGTCGTCAGCATAACAATGAAAGTTTATTCCATCCTGCTGAATAATGTTTCCTAAGGGAAGCATGTACAAGGTGAAAATGATTAGTCCAAGTACAGAACCTTGTGGAACTCCATGGCTAACCCTACTGTATGAAGACATGAGCAAACTGGTATCTACTGTATCTGATAAATACGATCTAAACCAGTCTAGGACTGTCTCTTTAATCCCAATCATATGTTCCAGTCTCTGTAACAGGATTCTGTGATCAACTGTATCAAAAGCAGCACTGAGGTCCAACTGAACCATCATAGAAACCAGTCCATGAACTGAAGCTATAAGAAGATCATTAGTAACTTTAATAGCTGCTGTTGCTGTTTTTGATCATGTCTGCAGTTAGAAAAAGATGGTTTACTTATGTCAGTAATGCTTACCACACAGCCAGTGAATGCTTGGACTGTAACAGCTCTGTATATTTCTGTGTGCCCTGTGACTTTGGGAAGATTGTGGTGTGGAGACACTTTCTCCCATACACCTATACACTCATTACAGCTTTGTGTAGAATAATAATGGTTTCTAAATGAGAGTTGAAATCCTTGTTTTTTTCTGTTTGAAAAATATCTGTTTTACAGGAATGTGTTTGTGTAGATTGCAGGTCTGTTGGGTGTGTTGTGGTGTGTCAGCCTGCTGTCCTGCCTCTTCAGTGATAGCATCCTGGTACCCATGCAGGCTAATCCTCTGGCCTTATATGGCCTGTTTCTCCTCTTCCTCATCAATCCCTTCAAGACTTGCTATTACAAATCCCGCTTCTGGCTGCTCAAACTTCTGGTAACATCACCTACTTACATCTGATGTGTGGTTTACAGTTTTTTCAAAGACCAATATGAATTTTGTGTTGTGACGCAATCTGTTCTAGATGTTTGTCAAGAGTCTTGAAGGGTCACTGTTTGTACCTTCTCTTCTAGTTTCGAGTGGTGACAGCCCCATTTCATCGCGTTGGCTTTGCAGACTTTTGGTTGGCAGACCAGCTGAATTCTTTGGGGGTTGTTCTCATGGACCTTGAATACATGATATGTTTCTACAGCTTTGAACTGGACTGGAAAAAACATGACGGTCTTATTAGCAGTTCAGGTGGGAATCAATACATGAAACTGTAAAACCCACCCCATGATGAAAGGTGGATTATAGTGAAGAAAGCAAAACATCTGTAATATACAGTAACTACTGTACTTATACTCCTGTGATATAACACCTGTACTGCAATGGCCTGAGCATGTGGTGAATATGTATTTGTTAGACTGTGCAAAATAACAAGGAATGAATCAAAGTCATTCTAAAGGGCCAACAAAGTTGACTGCAAACTTGTGTGTTTGTGTACTTTTGCAGGTAGAGACGTTTGTAATTCCTACTCCTATGGGGTCCGTGCAGTGATCCAATGTCTCCCTGCCTGGTTTCGATTCATCCAATGCCTGCGACGTTATCGTGACTCCAAGCGGGCCTTCCCTCACCTGGTCAATGCTGGGAAATACTCGACTTCCTTCTTTGTTGTCACCTTCGCTGCCCTTTACAACACACATAAAGGTAAATACTGTATTACATGATTAGAATGTTTCCTTAGAATGTATATGCAGGTAATGTAAAGTACACCTGTTGTTTTGTTTTGACTTGATTTTGAAGACTTACTCCATGATTTAGAAACATATGCACCACCATAAATAAATAAACAAAAATATTAAGCAAATACAATACAATATGATTAAATTATGTTTTCATGTCTTTATTTAGAATATCAATAAAAATCTCATCGTGGTTGTGAAAGAAGCACATGAACCCTTGAAATAATGACCTTTAAAATGCAAGAATTTGGATGTGTGGACTAGAACTACTTAGAAAGCACAGTATTATCAATGCCTTCCCAAAAAGCGCTTTCAAAAAAGATCTCTTGGTTTAGATGAAGCTGGAAATTCTTCCAGATCATTTCAAACACTTAGGTAATTTACACTTCTGCAGCAAGTCAACTGTGACAGGTGCAATGACCTAAATCCCTGAAATTAGTCGATCACAGAATTCAGATTTCATTCAAAGGACTCATTCTCATGCACAATAGTAAACATATTTTCTTTTACAAATAAATTTTTTCTTTGCTCAGAGATAAATGCCAGAGATCAAACATTAAAATATTAATAGATTTTGAAATAAAAATGACATTGAGAGAAACACAAAAATGGCTTAAAGGTTAATGTTAAATCTATAAATGTGATGCTATATCAGTCGGTTAAACTACATTTGGGTTTGCTGTCTTCCTCAGGTGAATCCCGTGCTGATGCCCAGATTTTCTTCTACCTATACATCAGCTGTCTCATAGTCAGTTCATGCTACACCTTGATTTGGGATCTGAAGATGGATTGGGGTCTGTTCGACCGTAATGCAGGGGAGAACACCTTTCTGAGAGAGGAGATTGTCTATCCACATAAGGTCTTGGGGGGAAAATGTACCTTGATGTAACCATGCTATCTGACGACACCGTTTGAACAGATCTTTCTGTGTGCCTGCAGGCCTATTACTACAGCGCCATTGTGGAGGATGTGCTGTTACGGTTTTCATGGACGCTGACTATCACCCTGAGCACAGTGGTGAAGTTTCATGGTATGGCAGACATACTGGCAACTTTACTGGCCCCCATGGAGGTCTTCAGGTACTTCAGCACTTCAGCAGTTAATTTATATAATTTGTTGTGTTTTTGTCACTCAGACATTAGTACTCCAATCTTAGTCATTCATGAGCTCATTAGGTGCTTGCTTTTTTGCTTGAGTGATTTAAAACAAAATTTGAACAACTGCATTTCAAGACTTATTAATCTTGAGGTTATAGACAGTACAGTAATTTTTCACTGTTGTTTTGAAAGTCAGGATAGTTTAATAAGTAAAGAAGTCACGGATCAGTAACTATGAATGGAAAAATGCAATACTTTAAACTAGGCTGGAATTTAAAAAAAAAATGGAAATCTTATTAGGAGTACTAAATTAATTAATTTCCAAATGTATATTTTTCTCTTTCTTCGAGGCGGTTTGTCTGGAACTTCTTCCGATTGGAAAATGAGCACCTGAACAATTGTGGTGAGTTCAGGGCAGTCAGGGACATCAGTGTGGCTCCACTCAATGCTGACGACCAGACTCTGCTGGAGCAGATGATGGATCAAGAGGATGGAGTCAGGAACCGCCAGGGCAAGAAAAGCTGGAAGAGAACCTACAGCATGAGCCTCCGTAGGCCACGGCTCGCCTCTCAGTGAGTTCACTATCCACAAATCTGTAGGGTTACTGATATGTATTGATAAGACAGGACACCGACGCGCTGCTTCTTCGTTTACTCAATCAACTACCAGGTGGAAATTGCAATGCGCATGCGCGCTATATACAACTCTCACAGAGATGGATAACACAGATCCAACAGTCCAAATAAACAGTTTCAATACTATCTATGTGGTTGGTAATCAATACACCACATTATCCCCATTTTTAGCTGAGAATACAATCAACAAAAGTAAGTCCAACATAACAAATTCACTCATCACTGGGGAGTAACCAAAGAAAAAAACATAACATAAATGTTCTTTTTCCTTTGTTTTAAGTCAATGAACAACTCTCAGATGCCACCATATAACATTTAGCTTCCATTAAACTCAAATAACATTTTGGCCTTATGTCTTTAACATCATAGAGGATGAGTGTTCTGTATTAGGAAAACAATGAACATCATCATGTATACAGTGTAGGTTTACAGACTCAAGGCCTGTATCTCTCGGGTGGTTTACTCACTCGTGTTGAGCGCCTCAGAGCCACAGTTTCAGGCTCCGGGGGCTCTGGTAACTGTATGGTGGAGTCAACAATGCCCTGTAACCCCCCACCATCCTTACCACCAAACTGATTAACCTGAGAGTCAGTAACCACTGTACCTGACTCAGCTGTGGCACGAGGCTTCAGGAAATCCAGCCTTGTGTGGACGTGCCTGTGTAAAAACAGATCAGCAGGGGACTGTCCCGTTGTGCAGTTAGGTGTTGTCCGATACTGCAACAGGAACAGGGTCACAGCTCATCAAGTGTGTTAGCAAGTTTTTTCATACCCGTCTTGAATGTCTGTACATATCTCTCCGCCAGACCATTTGTCGCCGGGTGACCTGGTGCACTCGTTGTGTGCAGAATCCCGTTCTGCTTAACAAAGGTCTGGAACTCTTTCGAAGTGAAAGTGGTGGCATTGTCTGTCACAATTTGTTCAGGCAATCCATAGGAGGCACACAGTCTTTTCAGCCTAGAAACTGTAGCCTGGGATGTGATCTGTGACATACGAAACACTTCCAACCATTTAGTATAAGAATCCACCACAATCATGAACATGTTAAGGAAAGGTCCGGCAAAGTCAATGTGAATCCTTTTGCAGGATACCTGTCCTACCCCCTCTCCTCTCTCTCTCTACCCAGCCGGCCATCAGCAGGAGGGTCCCCCTACATGAGCCTGGTCCTGCTCAAGGTTTCTTCCTGTTAAAGGGGAGTTTTTTCTTGCCACTGTTGCTTGTTGGGGGTTAGGCCCTGGGATTCTGGAAAGCGCCTTGAAACAATTTTGATTGTAAAAGATGCTATATAAATAAAGATTGATTGATAAAGATTTATCTGAATCGAGCCCTGGCCACCACACAAACTTGCGAGCAAGAGCTTTGGTTTTCACTATGCATTGGTGTCCTGAGTGAATTTCTTTTAATACTGCATTTCTCATTTGTTGGGGTACAAGGACTCTGGTTCCCCATAGGACACAACCTTGCTCGGTGCTTAAGTCATTTATTTTTATGAAAAACACTGTTAAATGTCCCTCTACTTGACTTGGCCAGCCCTCCATAACATACCTGTAGACCCGAGCGTGCTCACTGTCAGTGCGTGTCATCCGGGCAACTTGTGTAGCGTTAAGCGGTGCCTCTTGCAGATGCTCTGCCAACAGTGAGTGAACTGTTGCTGATGCTGCTGCAGTTCCTATGTCGCTGGTTTCAGGTAAAGGGCAACAGGAGAGTCCATCAGCATTACTGTGTTCTTCTGACTTCCAGTAGACAATGTTGTAGTCATAGGCTGACAATATAATTGCCCACAGTTGAATGCGTGCTGTAGCCAGTGTAGGTAGACCCTTGTGCTCGCCAAAAAGTGTCAACAGGGGGCGATGGTCAGTCACTAAAGTAAAGTGCCTACTCCATAAATACTGGTGAAATTTCTTAACACTATAAATCAGTCCAAGAGCTTCCTTATCTATTTGATAATATTTTTTCTCTGCTGGAGACAATGTGCGGGAAGCATAAGCAACTGGTCTCTTCTCCATTGGGCATGGTGTGCTGAATCACTGCTCCAATGCCATATGCAGAAGCATCACATGCCAAGGTGAGTGGCAAAGTGGGTTAGGGTTAGGGTGGCTGAAAATGCATTCAGTGGAATAGAAGACCCGGCAGGATCGTGGCCCTCGAGGACTGAGTTTGACATGCCTGCTCTGGAAGATGGAAGGGGTAGAGCTGATACCAAAAGGAAGCCTATTATACACAAACAGTCCCCTGTGGGTGTTAATGGTTGTGTATTTCCTTGAGTCATCATCTAGCAAAAGTTGCTGATAAGCTGATGCTAAGTACATCTTAGAGAAGATCTTACCCCCACTAAGGGTTGCTAAAAGCTCCTCTAAATGTGGTAAGGGGTAACTGTCTGTTTCAAGTGCCTGGTTAACTGACACCTACTCGCCACACAGGTGAAGTGACTTATCCTTTTTTTCCACCGGGACTATCGGTGCTGCCCACTCACTATACTTAACTGGAGAAATAATGTTAGCTTCCTCCAGCCTTTTGAGCTCTTTATCAACTCTTTCCTTCATTGCAAAGAGGAGGGGCCTGTGTTTGCAAAATCTAGGAGGCACATCAGCTTTGACTATGATTGAGGCTTTAATGTCTTTGAGTGTCCCTAACTCATTATTAAACACCTCAGAATATTTACTGAGCATCTCCTCAAGTGAGCTACACTTGGGTTCATTTAGATACTTGATCTCTGCCCAGTTCAGCTTAATTTGTCTTAACCAATCTCTACCACATAATGTGGCTCCATGTCCTTTGACAACAATAAGTGGGAAAACAGCTGACTGGCCCTGATAGCCCACTATCGCTGTGATCTGCCCTAAAATAGGTATGTGACCTCCGTTGTAAGCTCTGAGTTTAACCTTAGCTTTTTCCAATGGCATGTGTGAAAACTGCCTCCTGTATGTTACCTCGGAAATTACACTCTTCCTGGCCCCAGTATCAATTTCCATCTCTAAGTCTACATCATTGAATGAGAATGTTGCTTTGTAGGTATTAGCATCTTTACTTGACAGTCAAAACAGTGAACATTTCAAGATCTGAATCTTCTTCAGCTGTCACATATTTTGTGTTTTTCTTTAGCTGACCAGTTCCTCTTGATTGTCTGCGCTCTGCACTTGCCTTGGAACAGCATGCCTTTTGATGTGTCCTATCTTTCCACAATAATGCATTTAGTCTCTTTGAAATGGCAATCATTTGCATGGTGATTTTTTTTTCCTTTGCGCTTGTAGCAGCTCCTGGCTCCTTGCAGCTTCACCTTGTGGACGCTGGCACTGGCAGCTCCCGCCGTCTCGCTCTTCATCCCTCTCAACTGACGTTGCTCTCTGTCGGCTGTCTCCATGTTGTCACATGCTTTGGCAAATGTGAGATCATTTTTGGAGAGCAGTCTCCTCTGGCAGGCTTCATTCTGCATTCCACTGACAAACCAATCTCGTAGTGATGCGTCCAGGTTAGCGCCAAACTCACAGTTGGCGGCACACTGCTTCAACTTCGCCACGTATTGTGCAACTGGCTGGTTAGCTTTTTGGGTGCACCGGTTGAAGTGGAACCTTTCTGCTACCAACAGCGGCTTTGGCTCAAAATGTCCCTTTAAAACAGTCACTATCTCCTCAAACGTCTTGTCTTTTGGCTTATTGGGCTGCGCTAAGTTTCTTAAAAGTCCGTACGTAGTTGCGCCCATTACACTCAGCAGTGTCGCCACTTTCTTTCCTTCGGCTACGTCATTAGCTTACAAAAACTGTTCTAGCCACTCCACGTCCGCCGACCACGGCTCCTTTTCCGGCTTAAACTCGCCCATTACTCCAAACAGGGCCATTGTACTCACTAGTACTGACACCGTGTGTCTCTCCTTCCCCATTAAGAAAACGAGAATTTATCCTTGTCGCCAATGATATGTATTGATAAGACAGGACACTGACGTGCTGCTTCTTCGTTTACTCAATCAACTACCAGGCGGAAAGTGCAATGCGCATGCACACTATATACAACTCTCACAGAGCTCTCATCGAAATGGATAACACAGTCCAAATAAACAGTTTCAATATGTGGTTGGTATTAAAGAGAATTTGTGTTTATCTTGTCATCATGTGTTCTATCATATGTTTCTGTCTTCTCTTAGAAGTACTTTAGAAGTTAGGAATGGTAGAATCATTAGCAAGTGTAATAAAGATCAGTGACCCTTCCTTGACAGGATTGTTGTACAGTTGTAATCGCAGGAGGAAGTCAGGCTGAAGGTGTTAAACATACATCGTAAAACTGCACAGCAGAGTGGTCTTGATAAGCTTATCTGCCGGAAGAAGGTGAACTTTGATCTGGCCATTTGGGAAAACAACGGAGAACAAGGACTGTACCAGCATCCAATGGGTATGGAAGAAGAAGACGAGGTCATTCAAGAAAAAGGACTGGATTGGACTGAATTAGCATAAATAATTTATAAATGGGTTTCTATAAAAGACTGGGTCAAGGGATGGTTAGATTGTCAGACTTCATGCCCTGGCAATTGACTCTGTTATTTTAGGGTTATGAACTGGCCCGGAGCTCTGTAATACTTGTATCTGGAATTGGTTCTTTTTGCTAAATACATTTTGAAATTGTCTGTGTAAATTCTCAGTCATCCAGGTCATTGTATCCAAGGTAGTTTTCTCTGTCAACTGGACTGGGTTTCTTCTCTTGAAGACGTTTCGCCTTCTATCCAGAAGGCTTCTTCAGTTCTGAAATCGCTGGGGAGAGAGCTTGAAAATATATAGCCCCTGTGGACCATTAGCATGCTAATGATCTGGGTGGTCACCTGAGAGTCGTTAGCAGGGTCGTTGGTCGGGTCGTTCACCTAGTTTCTGTTGAGGTGTCTCCCCTTTGTCTGCTGGGTCACATGGTGATGAGTCACTGGGTCTCCTGGAATGGTGTGAATGTTTGTTTTGCTGTTGGAAGGAGTGGAGGACTGCATTGTATGTGGGTGATAGGAAGTGCCTCAGGCCACCACCTCTGTTTAAGGATGGTTTCTCCAATTTAACATGGATAGCTTCCTTGACCCCCCTTTCAAACCAGCGGTCTTCTCTGGCCAGTATCCTTACTTGGCTGTCCTCGAAAGAGTGCCCACTCTCCTTTAAGTGTAAGTGGACTGCTGAATCCTGACCCGAAGAGGTGGCACGTCTGTGTTGTGCCATTCTTCTGTGGAGAGGTTGTTTGGTTTCCCCAATGTATAGTTCCTTGCATTTCTCCTGGCACTGTACAGCATAAACAACATTACTTTGTTTGGGTCTTGGTGTCTTGTCCTTTGGGTGTACTAACCTCTGTCTGAGAGTGTTGCTGGGTTTGAAATGAACCGGTATGTCGTGTTTCTGGAGGATCCTCCTAAACTTCTCCGAGACTCCAGACAGGTAGGGGATGGAAATGCTGCGGCGTTTGTTTCTCTCCTCCTCTCCTTTGCTGAGGTCTCTGAAATTGGCATTTTTCTTCTTGAAGTCTTTATTCAAAGAACACGTGGATTAGCAGTGACACACGAGAGGTATTGCGATCCAACAGTAATCAATACACCACATTTACCACGCCAGTTTAGCTCATATTTGGGATGCAACTTTACTGCTAACAAATTCAGTCGGTTCCATCTAAATGAATCACTGGTATTTTAGCATCTCCCTACTTTGGCTGTTTCACATTTTGTATGTTATTTAAACTTTCTCTGAGAATCTGCATGGCAGAAATTAAATAGAAGCTCTGCAGAAGTGAAACCCCAGTGGTGGTCTGCATTGTACTCCTAAACCCTCATTATAAGCGTCCATCCATCCATCCTCTACCGCTTATCCGGGGTCGGGTCGCGGGGCAGCAGCCTAAGAAGAGAAGCCCAGACTTCCCTCTCCCCAGCTACCTCTTCCATCTCATCCGGAGGGATCCCCAGGCGTTCCCAGGCCAGTCGAGAGACATAGTCTCTCCAATGTGTCCTGGGTCTTCCTGGGGGTCTCCTACCGGAGGGACATGCCCTGAACACCTCACCAGGGAGGCGTTCAGGGCATGTCCCTCCGGTAGGACAGGGCATGTCCATCCTAACTAGATGCCCGAGCCACCTCATCTGGCTCCTCTCAACGCGGAGGAGCAGCGGCTCTACTCCGAGCTCCTCCTGGATGGCAGAGCTTCTCACCCTATCTCTAAGGGAGAGCCCAGCCACCCTACGGAGGAAGCTCATTTCGGCCGCTCGTACCCATGATCTTGTTCTTTCAGTCATTACCCAAAGCTCATGACCATAGGTGAGGGTAGAAACGAAGATTGACCGGTAAATCGAGAGCTTCGCCTTTTGGCTCAGCTCTCTCTTCACCACTACGAACCGGTGCAGAGTCCTCATTACTGCGGACGCCGCACCGATCCGCCTGTCAATCTTCTGCTCCATTCTTCCCTGATTCGTGAACAAGACCCCAAGGTACTTGAACTCCTCCACTTGGGGCAGGATCTCCTCCTTGACCCGGAGAAGGCACTCCACCTTTTTCCGGTTGAGAACCATGGCCTCGGATTTGGAGGTGCTGATTTTTATCCCAGCCGCTTCACATGCGGCGGCGAACCAATCCAGTGATAGTTGGAGGTCATGGGCCGATGACACCAACAGGACCACATCATCTGCAAAAAGCAGAGACCTGATCCTGAGGTCACCAAACTGGACCCCCTCAACACCATGACTGCACCTAGAAATTCTGTCCATAAAAATTATGAACAGAATCGGTGACAAAGGGCAGCCCTGACGGAGACCAACCCTCACCGGAAACGAGTTCGACTTACTGCCAGCAATGCGGACCAAACTCTGACACCGATCGTACAGGGAGCGGATGGCCCGTATCAGCGGGCCCGACACCCCATACTCTCGGAGGACCCCCCACAGGACCCCCCGAGGGACACGGTAGAATGCCTTCTCCAAGTCCACAAAACACATGTGGACCGTTCCACGCCCAGGACGAAAACCACATTGCTCCTCCTGAATCCAGGTTCGACTATCCGGCGGACCCTCCTCTCCAGTACCCCTGAATAGACCTTACCAGGGAGGCTGAGGAGTGTGATCCCCCTATAGTTGGAACACACCCTCCGGTCCCCCTTCTTAAAAAGATTACCACTGGGGTCTGCCAATCCAGCGGCACTGCCCCCGATGTCCACGCGATGTTGCAGAGTCAAGTCAACCACGACAGCCCTACAACATCCAGAGCCTTAAGGAACTCCAGGCAGATCTCATCCACCCCCGGGGCCTTGCCACGAGGAGTTTTTTGACTACCTCAGCAACTTCAGCCCCGGAGATACGAGAGCCTATCCCCAGGTCCTCAGGCCTTACTTCCTCACTGGAAGGCGTGTTGGTGGGATTGAGGAGATCCTCGAAGTATTCCTCCACCGATCCACAATGAACATCCCGAGTTGAGGTCAGCAGCACACCATCACCACTATACACAACCACCTTGCGGCCACAGCACCGGTCAACCGCCTCAACAATGGAGGCACGGAACATGGAACAGCTGACTCAATGTTCCCCGGCCTCCCCCGGGACACGGTCAAAGCTCTCCCGGAGGTGTGAGTTGAAACTCCTTCTGACAAGTGACTCTGCCAGGCGTTCCCAGCAGACCCTCACAACACGTTTGGGCCTGCCGGGTCTGTCCGGCATCCTTTCCCACCATCGGAGCCAACTCACCACCAGGTGGTGATCAGTTGACAGCTCCGCCCCTCTCTTCACCCGAGTGTCCAGAACACACGGCCGCAAATCCGATGACACAACCACAAAGTCAATCATCAATCTGCGGCCTAAGGTGTCCTGGTGCCAAGTGCACGTGGACGCCTTTATGCCTGAACAAGGTGTTTGTTATGGACAATCTGAGACGAGCACAGAAATCCAATAACAAAACACCACTCGGGTTCAGATCAGGGGGGCCGTTCTTCCCAAACACACCTCTCCAGGTCACACTGTCATTGCCAATGTGAGCATTGAAGTCACCCAGGAGGACAAGGGAGCCCCCAGAAGGAGCACTCTCCAGCACTCCATCTAAGGACTCCAAAAAGGGAGGATACGCTGAACTGCTGCTTGGGCCATAGGCACAAACAACAGTCAGGATCCGTCCCCCCACCCGAAGGCGAAGGGAGGCTACCCTCTCATCCACCGGGGTAAACTCCAATATACAGGCACTGAGCTGGGGAGCAACGAGAATTGCCACCCCTGCCTTTCGCCTCTCACCATCGGCAACTCCAGAGTGGTAGAGAGTCCAACCCCTCTTGAGAAGACTGGTTCCAAAGCCCTTGCTGTGCGTCGAGGTGAGGCCAACTATATCTAGTCAGAACTTCTCAACCTCGCGCACCAACTCAGGCTCCCTTCCCACCAGAGAGGTGACATTCCATGTCCCTAGAGCCAGTTTATGCAGTCGGGGATCAGACCACCAAGATCCCTGCCTTAGGCCGCTACCCAAAACACAATGCACCTGACCCCTTTGGCCCCTCCTGCAGGTGGTAAGCCCACGGGAAGGGGGTCCCATGTTGTCTCTTCGGGCTGTGCCCGGCCGGACTCCATGGGCAGAGGTCCGGCCACCAGGCGCTCGCCAATGTGCCCCACCCTCAGGCCTGGCTCCAGGAGGGGGCCCCGGTGACCTGCATCCGGGCAAGGGGAACTTGAGACCAATGTTATTTATCTTCGTTAGGGGGTCCTGGGCTACGCTTTGTCTGATCCCTCACCTAGGACCTGTTTGCCATGGGTGGCCCTACCAGGGGCATATAGCCCCAGACAACGGAGCTCCTAGGATCATTGGGACACGCAAACCCCTCCACCACGATAAGGTGGTAGCCCAGGAGGGGCATTATAAGCGTTTCAAGTCAGCCTGAATACATTTTTTATGTCTCTTTGCTAAAGAACTTTGCTTTAACTTCAAAATTAATTATTAATCAGAGATCACCAACGAACACACTTGGTCAATTTGAATAATTTTAGGTGTGACTTTTCTTACAGACTAGATTTGTTTTGATTTCCAGCAACATGTTGACTTCATTTAGTCATGAGAAACTACAGATGATGATGGTAACAACAACAATAATAGCCATAATAATGACAACAACAATAGTTGTGCCATTTTTTTTGTTATTTATGTTTTGTTTGTGCTAAATGAAAACAAGTTCTCATGAAAAAGATCGTAGCGGGCTGGAGCTTCAGTTTCCATGCTCTTTGTTTTGCTTGTTTGAGGGGAAAAAAAGTGTCAAATTGTATCAAAAATATTTTTGTTTGTCTTTTTTTCAAATGATATGTTTTGAGTCCAGATAGAAAACATTGTCGAAATCGGTCTGAAGATGTCACCTCTAACACTATTTTCCTTTCTTTTCTCCAGGTCAAAAACACGTGACACCAAAATTTTGATAGAGGACACTGATGATGACTCCTGACATCAGGCCACGCCCATCGCCTGGGTCCAGAATTTATTCAAAGGAGGAAACTCTGCCTCCTAACCAAGGAATTACCCAGCGAGTTGGGCTTTTAGCTTTCAGAGGCAAAAAAAGTGAATTCTTTTTTCTTTCAAATTCCCTCTCTGTAAAGCATAGGCTTTATAGCAGAACCACTCTGTAGAGCCAGAAATCTCTTGTCTTAAATAACAGCCAGGAGCTGGCGATCACTTTTACCGAACTTGAGAAGTGGGAAACTAGCCTACATAGGATCTTTTAAAACTGATGAATTCATTTCAAAACCTTAGTTAAGAATGGACAGTGAATACTAGCTAACCCTTACAGGAGGTTACCCTAAAGCTTCTTTTTTCTAAGTCTGTGACTTTTAGCCGTTACTGTCACACTTCCAGTCGTTCCTGATAAATGACCTGTCCTGTTGATGGGCTGTGAAAAAGCCCTTTTTTCCAGTAAAGAGATGGGACTCCTTCCACCTTGATGACTCTTTAGCCTTTGTGGCCTTTCAGAGCATTGGTGTTCATATGATAAACCTCCAACAAAGCCATTCTTTTTGTTCCCATCACTCTTGAACATGAGCTTTGAGTCACAGAGCTGCCTGCACCTCACACACTTTACAGTTACACACAGACAACCTTAACAGTAAGACAATAGAAAAACACAATCATTCTGATGCTATCAATTCAATGTATGTTGAACTGCTTGACCGTGAAGAAAAACACATGATAGAGGGGAAATGAGACAAAAGGATGGATCCAGTGTGACTATAAACATCATACACTCCTTCCAAACAGATAAAATGTACTGTGCACAAACTGGACAGCAGCTGGGATGACTGTTCAGACACAACACAGTAGCCCTGTGTGGATAAACTGTGGAAATGATATTGTGGATGCTATGACCACTTATTTATGTGTGAATGAGTCAGATCAATGCCAAAATATCAGGCCAACGTGATTCTTGTTTTTTGTCCTCGACTGAAAACTCGGAAGCGTGATTGATATTGTTTTTTTTAATTCCTATTTTAAATTGAAAGTTGGATCACCTGTCTGTCACATATTTAAAGCTGGTGAGTAAAAATGACTCTATTGTATACCTGATTACCGTATATATATATCATAGACCTATGCTTGATTGAAGTAAAAGGGTTTTTTTTTCAGATGCTTTTAATATGCAGGCTGGTTTTGTACTCCTCACACCTTCGGCGTGGTACACATCAGCAGAAGACAGGAACTATATTTGATGTTTTTATACCTGTCGACCTGAACATCTTGCCATGCCTTTTAATCACCTGGACTGCGCTTGTCACACAGAAAGTCCCGTGAGACGTTAATGGAACTCCACACTGGCTGCAGATGTTTTGTTTTCCTCTTTTAATGTGGCTTCATGTTTTAGTGATGAGTATAACTTACTAATAATTAACAATTTTAACAGTGAGACTTTTGTAATGTCTCTGCTCTCTCTCACCTCAACATACCGGTAAATTCGGGGGCTCAACTTTTGTTGTGGGTTTTCTTCTGATCTCAGTAAATGTCAGCGGGGAGGGGGTTGCTATTACACTCCAGACCTAGAGAGCAGAGAGAATAAAGCTCTCACGGTCAGTATTCTGTAGTTTCCAATATGAGGAAACATTGAGATTGACGCTTAAATAGCTAACTTTTCTGATGGCCCTTAAATGTATACTTAATTCCCACATCAACTTTCATGTCAATAGCACTTATATTGTTTGGAACTGTTAACCTTCGAAATTGCCAGCCATTACCATATTTAATGGAGAGAGGATATTCCAGTGTGTTTCCTTCTACTTTGTCAAATTATCTGTACTGGTTGCAGGTGTTGACCAAAATTCACACACCAGGTCTTTTCTTATTATGTCTCCTGTTTATTCAAATTTCTTTTCATCTGTGTTTTTGCACTCTGTCGGTAATCTGCTGTATGATTCTAATCTATTCCTTCATTTTCTGTCTATTCCGAACATTGTGGATCCTAGTCTCACACTGCTCAATGTAATTCAGTCAGTCCATTTTTCTTATGGGAGTTCTGATCAGTCTGTGTTTGATCGCTGGTTGGGATTAAGCAGTCAACGTATGTTCAGTGAAAGGAGAGAACAGATGAACACTGGAAGGTTCCAGACTGTTTGGATTGGGTTGGGTTTGTTTTCTCTGAATTTTGCTGCACATAAGGAACCAGATGACAATCACAAAAGCAGAATGAAACTACAAACTTTGACATTGTTGCTTTATGACGTTTAGAAAATCTGTGCTCTCTGGTGCACATATAAGAATGACTTGTTACACTCCAACAGTGGAGAATGTTTCAGCAGCTTCAGGTGTGGGAAAAAAAGTCTTGAGTAGAATGCTGACTTCACTGTCTTTATATTGATGAGAAATGAACAAAGTCAATCATTCCCTCCAGAAATAGCAGTTTCAGTTAATATTAAAAATGAAGTACCGGTAATTTGTTTTTGTAATTGTTCAGGTCCCTGTGTTACTTGAGAAGAACCATCACCATTATAAAGCATTTCAGGGGCTAGGTGGGAACAAAAGGCAAAACCATGTGCATGTTAGAACCTTAGCTTTCTAATGCTGAATGACTCCATGCGCAGATGTTTAAAGCAAATCCAAGCTTGAAATTGCACAATTACACTCATTTCCTTTAGTTGACTGTTGTTTCATTTTTTTAATGATACATATTGTTTTTCTACATTCAAGACCTGCGTTTGAAATGAAGCTCAATGTGACGGACAATTGAATGAATGTTGAGATATGTAGGCCAGTTAATCTGGTGAGGGGCTGGATTTGAGAATTAAAAATGTTTCTTATAGTCTAAAGTGTATGGTCAGTCATGTGATGTTACAGAAGTCATTTCAGTGTCAAAGAAAGACTTTATTGTACAGATAGAAATGGTTATATCACATTAAATCAGCAGTCAAACAAAATGTATCTGCACTTTTATTTTTACCTCCATACAGAAAAACTAACAGGAGGCAAAAAACAATTGATGAACAGTGTCACAGGAGCAAGGGAAATGTGTCTGCATTATTTTATTACTCATTTACACCACATTCCAAATTATGTAAATTATATTTTTCTCTGATTTCCCTAAAGTGTCAATATAAATGACAGTCATGTTCAAGGTTTCTTCCTGTTAAAGGGGAGTTTTTCCTTGCCACTGTTGCTTGTCTGGGGTTAGGCCCTGGGATTCTGGAAAGCGCCTTGAAACAATTCTGATTGTAAAAGACGCTATATAAATAAAGATTGATTGATTGATCATCATTTCCAAATTACCAGCTGTTTGAGTACAATTCAAATGTTATTGAACAAACTTCCCAATAAGTTTTTTTTTTTTAAAATAAAAACTGAATTGCTGTTCCAAATTATTACGCACAACAGAGTTTCAAAACATTTTATTGTTGTCAAGAACTGAAAATTGTCATGTTAAATTAGAAGAATTAGGTCATATTTACTGAAATCCAAAGCTATTTCAATCAAAAACATCCTAACAGGGCAAGCTATATTTTAAAATAGGACCCCTTATTTGATAGGAGCTTCACAGTTCTTGCGTCCATTGAACTTATGAGATTTTGGTGGATTTCTGCTTGAACTTCTTTGCAAGATGTTAGAATAGCCTCCCACAGCTGCTGTTTGGATGTGAACTACCTCCCGCCCTCATACACTTCTTGCATAAGGACGCTCCAAAGGTTCTCAATAGGGTTGAGATCAGGGGAAATTGGGGGCCACACCATGAGTTTTTCTTCTTTTATGCCCATAGCAGCCAATGATGCAGAAGTATTCCTTGCAGCATGAGATGGTGCATTGCCATGCATGAACATTATTTTGTTTGGGAAAGCTCGGTTCTTTTTTTACCACGATCCTCAGAGGCCTAGCTCCATCCTACCTGGAGGAGCTAGTGACACCTTATCATCCAAATAGACTGCTCGGCTCTCAGAATGCTGGTCTACTTGTGGTCCCCAGAGTCTCTAGGGGTAGAATGGGGGGCGGGAGGGAGGGCGGGCCACGTCAGGGACCAGTTCGATCAGGAAGAGTTGACCAAAAGTCCTTCTGAATGATGAGTGGGTCTGATCCACAGCAACAAGTGCTATAGAGGCCATACCCATGACTCATAACATCATCAGATCACATTTATGTCCATTATTATGTCCATTTAAAACAATATTTATATATGAAGTCTCAGTTTGAAATAGTTCATTCAAATGTACATTTGAATAATAGGCTCTTTTTTTAACAAGAGGAAAACAAAATCCCAGCTTTTTGACATGTAGGAGGGTCAGCTAACCCCGAGCGTGACAAAGCTTAAGCAGTGACAGTTGGACATGTGGCCTTCAGTCCTGTTAAAAGTTATTTGCCTCCCTTTTTAAGCTTAAAGGTTCCCAGTCATCACAAATTTAGATATAATACAAATAAAAGTAGTAATTACAAAATGCAATTTTTAAATAATAATTTCAGATACTGCGGAAAGAATTCAAACCCCTCTGACCGTATGTGGAAGCACTGCAGGACTGTTTCAAGCACACAGACTGGGACATGTTCAAGACAACATTTACCTTCAGCATCCAAGAGTATGCTGAGTCTGTGTCTGGGTACATCCAAAAATGCATGGAGGATGTTACAATTATCAAAAACATCTACACACGGGCCAATGAGAAACCCTGGATGACCAGTGAGGTGAATGCGGGCTGAAAGCAAGGAATAGCGCTTTCAAGTCCTGTGATATGGAGGCATTGAAAACAGCTAGAGCCAACCTGAACCGGGCCATTAGCCTGCAAAGCACGCAAATGGGCAAAAAGTGCAGGATTCCACAGTGATCCCACTAACACCAGACGAATGTGGCTGGGCATCCACGTAATCACTGACTATAAAGCCTCACCCTCCCTCCAATGGACAACATCAGCTTCCTCAACTAAATAAACAACTTCTTTGGTAGGTTTGAGGTGCAAAACAACACCATCGGAAAAAAAATCTGTTCCTTGCTCAGATCTGCATGGACCCAGCTGACGTCCGGAGAACCCTGAGAAAGGTTAACATCCGGAAAGCAGTGGGTCCAGACAACATACCAGGAAAGGTGCTCAAGGAATGTGCTGACCAAATGGCTGGGGTGCTCACAGACATCTTCAACAGCTCACTGCACCAGGCTGTGGTGCCATCCTGTTTTAAGACTGCCACAATCATACCGGTACCAAAAAAATAACACAACCTCCTCCCTAATGATTGCCACCCGGTAGCACTCACACCCATCATGAAGTGTTTGCGAGGCTGGTAAAGGACCGCATCATCTCCAGACTCCCCTCAACAGTTGACCATACCAGTTTGCTTATCGCCCAACCATTCCACAGAGGATGCCATCTTCTCTGCACTTCATCAGAGCCTACAGCATCTGGACTGGAAAAATGCACATGTGCGGATGCTGTTCCTGGACTTCAGGAATACTATTATCCCACAGCATGATACGTAAACTGCCCCCCTTCGTTTCAGCAACCACCTGTGTAACTGGCTGCTTGATTTCCTCACTAACAGACCTCAGTGTGTGAAGGTTGGAAAAAGGGTCTCAAATGTCATATCCTTGAGCCCGGCTTCCCCCAGGGCTGTGTCCTGAGTCCACTGCTGCTCCCATTCTCACGACCTTCTACAGGAGAACTATGGAGAGCTCACTGACCAGTTGCATCTCTGTCTGGTCAGGGGCCTGTAGCGCCTCTAACTGGAAGTCCCTGCAGAGGGTGGTGAGGACAGCGGAGAAAATCATTGGGACTTCACTTCCTCCCATCCAGGACAATGCTAAAAAATGCTGTCTGACAAGGGCCAAAAACATCACCACAGACTCCTCCCACCCCCACCATGGACTGTTCTCGCTGCTGGCCTCTGGGAGGAGGTTCCTCAGCCTACAGAGCAGAACAGCCCGGTTCTGCCACAAGACTGCTCAACACACCCTGACATTCCCCCCTCCACACCGCACCCACCTACACGGGATTGCTCTTATTAGGACCTCTGTGCCTTATTGTTGTGAGGCACTGGCTCAGGTTTTGGACTGCGCAATATATATTTATATATCTTTTATTCAAAGTTCTTTTGTTTTTGTATGTATATTTATACTTTTGTAAATACAATTGTCATTATTCCTGTTGTGCACTGAGCCATTGCATCATCATTTCATTTTGATGTAAATCTTAATGACAAGTCTGTAAAAGTAAAAGTTCAGCCACACTGAAGGGGTTTCCAGATGGCTTGTTAAGAAACACTGAACAGCATCTCAGATTCCTTTAAAAACTGAATTTTGTTTTTAAATGAGTTATGATATGCAGGCAAGGACAAATGTTAATGTTAACGTTGCATAAGATACAGTACTTCATTGATCCCTGGTGGGCTACCCTGGTAAAGTGTTCATGATTCCAAGTGTGTTAATACAGTTAATAAACAATTTTAAACTTTCAAAATGTTTCCTTCTATTTTGATCATGCAGCCTAACTTTAAAATTCCATATTAAACCCAATCATGTAATGGTGGTGCAAAATCCAAATGATTATCACAAGGGACCACCATGCTGCATGGTGTGTTGATCTCTCCGTGTGGTCTAAAATGTCTAACAGAATATTAATTCCAGAATTAAAAATACTATTAAAATCCACAGCAGATCGAACATGTGTGTAAACTGGACACAGCTATTTATCAAAAAAGACTGACATTAGCTCTTTGTTCTTTATGTGACTGGCATAAAATAAATGTACACCAACATTACTTGACTTAAAATGGTGCAAGGCATTTGAAATATTACACACATAAGGCTACTATTCATACTGGAATTGGGACCCCCATTTATTTTTTAATGGGTTCATTTTAACTTACTGCAAATTTTGGTTTACATTTAGCAGCAACACTAAAAAAAAATGCAGCTTCATTTCTTCTGTCTCTGTTTTTCCTTCAATTTATAGAAACATTTGAAGGCATCTTCACCTTCTGATGGTGTCTTCATTCAGCCTCCTCAAACTCCTTCCTTACTCCATTGGCCATATGACAGAAATGTGATAGGACTTCAGCTCCTCCTCTGATATCAAGTCGGGGGCGGAGCTCATCAGGTCATGGCCACGGAATGACTTCGGGAAGGCAATCACATCACGGATACTTTGACTTGCAACCATGATGGAGAGCAGTCTATCCAAACCTTAAGAGTACAAAGGAGTAATGAGAGCAGCTGGGATTAATGGCAGGACAGCACACTTAATCTGCCCTGCAGATGGCTTGATCACTGTGCTGAATACCAACGTCCTTTCTTTCAGGGTTCTGGTTCTCAGTGGGCTGTTCATCTGAGCTAACAGCTAATCTAGCCAAAATCTCTCTGCATTCTGTAAATTGGTTGTCAAAAAGCACATTGGGAACAAGCACCTCAAACTAAAAAATATTGTAAAAACCAAACAATATTGTTCTATGAATCTGTGGACTGGCAACTGGACATTGTGTTTTTGCATAATTCAGCTGAGTCAACGGACAAACAGAAAATAAATTTAGTCAAAAACTTATCCTTGCAGAGCACCAAATATGAGAGCCACAATGTGTAACAGCAAAATGCTTTTCTAAAACAGACAAATCAGTCAATTGTTCATTATTCCAGCCAACGCAGGGTGAAAGGCAACACTAAGATTTCAAATAGAATTCAAATATATGATTTTAATTTTTGCCATCAATTTTATATTATCTGATGCCAAAAAAGTGATTGATTGACGTGCTCACTAGTGTGTAGTAAGGTGAAAAAAAGTCACAATAGCAGGGATTTTTGATGTCACCAGAGCAACATGGCAGCCCTCCTGAAGATTCAAATCCTTTAATAAGTCGTCTGATCTTCTCATTTGAGATTGCTGTCAAACATAATTATCTTGATCGAGTTAAGCTCACCCAAAGCGATGCCTCCGTGAGGTGGTGCTCCTGAATCCAGGGCCTCCAGCAGGTGCGTCAGAAGTGTGGGATCCTCCTGCAGAACCATGTTGTAAGACTTGGCCCCACTGATTGATACAAGGTGGTACTTTATCTCCTACAAACTGACCTTTAGGATGTTCTTCAGGACATAACGCTGCTCTGATGCCTTGTGGATTCGAATGGATCCACCTCCCACCTCACAGCCATTCAGCACCAGATCATAATGTTGGCCCCGAACCTTAATGCGACAGAACACTTCCATGATATGTGACCAGCATAATAAGAACAGAGCTGAAGTGACTACCTTCTGTGGTTCGGTGTACAGTAAATGTGTGTCCTCCGGCAGGGGAGCAGTAAATGGATGATGGGCTGACTCCAGATTTTCTGGCTCATGTTCACTGGTCAGAAACAGAGGGAAGTCTACCACCCACAGAAAGTGAAAGACTGAAGGATCTCGTACTGAAACGCCACAACATTCCAACAGTTCTGCGGACTGTAGACGGAGATGACCCAGCAATGTCCGCTGAGGGCACGGCAGAGTTAGGGGGCAGAGCTAAGATAGCAATGATCTGAATTCATCTAACGTAATCTCTCACCACAGTGTGTAAGGACCCAGCTGCTATTAGCAGAAGGTCTCCTGGTCTGGAGCCAGTCCTCTGCAACAACTCCGCTGTAGTTTTTGGAGAAATCAACTTTTTCAGGGGAGAGTTTAGTGTCCCATTTTCTCTGACTTGCACCAGGCTCAGCTCCTGAGTAGCAAACAATGAGACACAAAGAGACAAACTAAACCTTCGAAGAAGTCTCAGTTGCCTATAGGCATTTCTTATCTGACTTGGTCCTTAGAACAGACAAAGTCATTATCATTGGAGACTTTAATATCCATGCAGACGTTGTAAATGACAGCTTTAGAAATGGCTTCATTTCATTACTTGAGTCGGTTGGTTTCCTCCAGCAGATAAACCAACCAACTCATAACTTCAGCCACACCCTAGATCTGGTTCTGATTTATGGTGTTGAGGTAGAACATGTGTCAGTGTTCCCTCAGAACCCACTTCTGTCAGACCATTCTTTGATCACTTTTACATTTATGATTAAGGATTCTTCTATGCTCAGAGCACAGTCTTACTATAGCAGATGTCTTTCAGATAATGTTGTAGCTAAGTGTAAAGAAACGATCCCTGTGCTAATCCCAGGACCACTGTGTGTTTCCCCAGTGATCAATCATTATAATCTTAGCCCTGCTGAGGTTGACTCTATTGCTGATGGTGCAGCAACCTAACTGAGAATCACGCTTGATTCTGTTGCCCCCCTGAAAAAGAAAATAGTAAATCAGAGGAGGTGTGCCCCCTGGTATAATTCACATATCAGGACCCTCAAGCAGAAAGTGCAAAGACGAGAAAAGAAGTGACATTCTTGTAAAATAGACAGCTATCATGTAGCCTGGAAAGACTGTCTATTAGTTTACAAAAAGGCCATCCGCAAGGCTAGAACATCTTATTTTTCTTCTTTAATTGAGGATAATAATAACAACCCCAGGTTTCTTTTCAGCACTGTGGCCAAATTAACCAAGAGTCACAGTGTTTTAGATCCACATATCCCCTCTTCCCTTAGTAGTGAAGACTTCATGAGCTTATTCACTGATAAAGTTCTAGCTATCAGAGAAAAAGTTAACCAGGCCAGCCCTACAACTGGACCATCACCAGACGTGCTGACTGTGGGAACATACAGGTTCTCCAACGAGCCCTTAAACTCCTTCAGCCCTATATATTTTTCTGAGGCGTCAGCGCTCATTCAGAAATCCAAGACCACCACGTGTCTTTTAGATCCCATCCCAACACACCTGTTGAAGGATGTTTTACCACTGGCAGTTCTATCCTGGACCAGATCAATGGTTCTTTAGTGACAGGTTATGTACCTCGGTCCTACAAGGTGGCAGTGATTAAGCAGTTGCTTAAAAAAAACATCACTGGATCCTGATGTATTAGCAAATTATAGGTCAATATCCAAACTTCGTTTTATCTCTAAAGTTCTTGAGAAGGTGGTGGTGACTCAGTTACTGCAGCACCTGCAGAGAAACAGCCTGTTTGAGATATTTCAGTCAGGCTTTAGAGCTTATCAAAGCACAGAAGAACTGGTCTCTATGCTGGTTCTGCTGGACCTCAGTGCTGCTTTTGATACAGCTGATCACAGCATCCTGTTACATAGACTGGGATTGGGATTAAAGGGACAGCACTAGACTGGTTTAGATCATATTTATGTGATAGATACCAGTTTGCCCATGTCCATGGTGTTCCCTCCTCATACAGTAGGGTTAGCCACGGAGTTCCTCAAGGTTCTGTACTTGGACCAATCCTCTTCACATTGTACATGCTTCCCTTAGGGAACATTATTCGGCAGCATGGGATAAATTTTCATTGTTATGCTGATGACACTCAGCTTTAATTATCCATGAAACCAGAGGAGACAGAGAAGTTAGTGAAGCTTCAGACCTGTCTTAAAGACATAAAGTCCTGGATGTCTTCAAATTTCCTCCTCCTTAACTCAGGAAAAACTGAGGTCATGGTGTTTGGTCCTGAACCTCTCAGGGATAGATTAGATCACATGATCACTCTAGATGGTATCTCATTAACATCTAGTCTCTCTGTGAGGAATCTAAGAGTAACTTTTGACCAAACTTTCTCCTTCAACTCACACATTAAAACAGTCTCTAGAAGTGCCTTTTTTCACTTAAGAAACATTACAAAGATCAGGAAGCTACTGACGCGGCATGATGCTGAAAAGTTAGTCCATGCATATGTTACTTCCAGGCTGGACTATTGTAATTCTTTATTATCAGGGTGTCCAAACAACTCTTTAAGAAGCCTCCAGCTGATCCAAAAGGCTGCAGCCAGAGTTCTGACAGGTATTGACAAAAGAGATCACATAACTCCTGTAATGGCGTCTCTTCATTGGCTGCCCGTTAAATTTAGAATAATTTTTAAAACCCTTCTTTTGACCTACAAGGTCCTCAGAGGCCTAGCTCCATCCTACCTGAAGGAGCTAGTGATACCTTACCAGCCCAATAGACCACTCCACTCTCAGAATGCTGGTCTACTTCTGGTTCCCAGAATTTGTAGGAGTAGAATGGGGGGCCGAGCATTTAGCTACCAGGCCCCCCTGCTATGGAACCAGCTCCCTGTCCAGGTACGGGAGGCTGACTCCATCGCTACTTTTAAGATCAGACTTAAAACCTTCCTCTTTGAAAAAGCTTATTGTTACTAATTCTGTAGTTCCAGTTACTATCATAGATAGACAAATTATCATACTTAGGGGGTCGTCTAATCGTTAGGTCACATCTTAGCTATGCTGTTATAGGCCAAGGCTGCCGGGGTCCGGAATCATGATCACCTGACAGGCCTCTGTCACCCCACTGGGTCATGGTTTCCTCTCCTCTCCTTTCCGCCTCCTCATCAAGCAGGCTAGTTATGCTGATTCTTGTGTAGTTTTTCTGCTTCTCCCCCCCCCCCCCCCCCCCTTCTGTATTCACTTACAGGTATCACCGCCTTCAGAGCTGCATGATGACCTCCGGCCCCGCTGTATAAATAGTGTATTTTTGTATGTGTTGCTGTTCTCTGTGCCCGTCCTGTCCTGTCCTCTCCTCCCTCTCCTTCTCCTTCTCCCTCTCCCTCTCATTCTCCGTCTCATTCTCCCTCTTCTCCTTCTCCCTCTCCCTCTCATTCTCCGTCTCATTCTCCCTCTTCTCCTTCTCCCAGCCGGCCATCACCTTGCCACTGTTGCTTGTCTGGGGTTAGGCCCTGGGAATCTGAAAAGCGCCTTGAAACAATTTTGATTCTTAAAGATGCTATATAAATAAAGATTGATTTGATTTGATTTAAAAAGAGGCCTAAGCTCTAGATCATGAAAAATGGCATAACTTACTGGAGATTACTTTTACACAGATTTTATATAATCCACACAGCTAAAATAGAAGGGAACAAATCAAAAACCTACTTGTCCAAACTGAGTCATTGCCATCTCTTTGAGCTTGTTCAGATGGTTCCCAGACAAATGTTTCTGTTGGGTGCCAAAGCAGGTGAAAAAATAATCCATCTCATAAAGAGCCGCTTTAGGCTTTCTCTTTAAATGTTCTTACCACCCCACCGGGGACACAAATTGCCTGAACATAGCCTCCTGGTTGGCTGAGTGCTGACCTGAGGAACGGTACATCTGTGGATATGAAGATATCACTAAGGTCGATGAGCTGGATGGACACACAGACACAGGAAGCAAATTCAGGGATAATATAGACCATTTTGTGTTATAAAATGTAACCAAGACCATTGTATGATGCAAAGCTGAAAACTGTAAAATTTGCAGTCAATTCAAGAAGGAAGGAGAGTAAACAGTTTTGTTGCACTTTCAAACCACTGCATTCCTCACCTTCATAGCAAATCTGGTATCTGGTTTATCCACCCCATAATCCCTCATGGCCTCTTCAAATGTCATGGTGTTGAAAGGAAGCTGAATAGGACCCAATTCTGCAGGCCAGGAGTGCTGGAGCAAACCCTCCACAAGGGACATAATGCCCGTCTGCTCTACAAAAGACATTTCAATGTCTACCTACAGACAATGAGAGCAACTCTGTCAAGAATGCAACCAAACATCCAGCCAGCACAAAAAGCCAAAACATGACAAAAAAAATATCAGTTCAAAGTCAGGCCTTTGCTTAATGCATTTATGAGACCACCTGTCAGATATATCGGAATATATTGGAAATCTGTTAAATAAATAAAAACTTAAATTTAGGCTTTATTTATTTTTTCGCTAAAACAAATAAAAACCCATTATTTTCATTATAATAAATGTAGTTTTGCAAGGTATTTTGTTTACGCATCTTCATGATGAAGCCCCAAAACGTATTACTGTGGAAGCGACCCATCTAATACATAAAAATGTTCTCCTGCACCAGAAAGAAAGAAAGAAAGAAAGAAAGAAAGAAAGAAAGAAAGAAAGAAAGAAAGAAAGAAAGAAAGAAAGAAAGAAAGAAAGATCTCGTCACACAAGGATGACCAAATACTTTGAGTATAGATGCAAATTTGCTTCTACCACTCATTAAGTTCTTTTTAACTTAAGCAGTATACCAGCGCTATTACTAGTGGTACGAGTGGGGGAAGGTAATGTAAGGTTCTTTACGTGGTCATAAATGACAAGAAAGGCACCATATTAGGTACACAGAGCAATTGTCTTCAGCTAATAAATTCTTCTTTAGTCGCTTTCTTCACCCTAGTACCAAAGCTGTCATCAATAATCATATGCTTCATAATGTACAATCATAACCACAAAGGCAAAAATACAATTTGTGTTTGTGTCACCTGAGTGAACTCGGGCTGCCGGTCCGGTTTGGAACCCTCATCTCTGTAGCACCGAGCAATCTGGAAATATCTGAAACAGAATTAAATAAATAACAACCGATGAAGCCAGATTTAGAGGCTGTAGCCTGCTGCTCCTGCAATTGGACGTCATCCACTCTTCAACCACAGAAAAGCTAAGAACATTATACTAATACCGTGACAACCATCAAACTTTACACCAACTAACTGACAGATTAATGTAATCAATTCAAAATCAAATCAATCTTTATTTATATAGCGTCTTATACAATCAAAATTGTTTCAAGGCGCTTTCCAGAATCCCAGGGCCTGACCCCCGACAAGCAACAGTGGCAACGAAAAACTACCCTTTAACAGGACGAAACCTTGAGCAGGACCAGGCTCATGTAGGGGGACCCTCCTGCTGATGGCCGGCTGGGTAAAGAGAGAGGAGAAGGGGGAGGACAGGTAGAGGATAGGATAGGTAGGAGAGGAGAGGAGAGGAGAGGAGAGGAGAGGAGAGGAGAGGAGAGGAGAGGAGAGGAGAGGAGAGGAGAGGAGAGGAGAGGAGAGGAGAGGAGAGGAGAAGTAGAGTGAAGGGGAGGTAGAGGAGAGGAGAAGGAGAAGGAGGAGGAGGGGAAAGAGGAGAGGAAGGGAGAGGAGAGGGAGAGGAAAAGGAGAAGGAGAAGGAGGGGGAGAGGAGAGGAGGAGAGGAGAGGAGAGGAGAGGAGAGGAGAGGAGAGGAGAGGAGAGGAGAGGCACAGAGCACAGAAACACACACAAAAAATATGATATACAATCACTTCAGCGGGGCCGGAGGTCATTATGCAGCTCCGAGGGCGGCGATACCTGTAAATAAATAGGGGGCGGCAGGAGCAGAAAAACTACACAAGAATCAGCATAACTAGTCTGCTTGATGAGAAGAGGAAAGGAGAGGGGAGGAGAGGAAACCATGACCCAGTGGAGTGACAGAGGCCTGTCAGGTGATCATGTTTCCGGACCCCGGCAGCCTTGGCCTATAACAGCATAGCTAAGATGTTAACCTAACGATTAGACGACCCCCTAAGTATGATAATTTGTCTGTCTATGATAGTAACTGGAACTACTGAATTAGTAACAATAAGCTTTTTCAAAGAGGTAGGTTTTGAGTCTGATCTTAAAAGGAGCGATGGAGTCAGCCTCCCGTACCTGGACAGGGAGCTGGTTCCATAGCAGGGGGGCCTGGTAGCTAAATGCTCGGCCCCCCATTCTACTCCTAGAAACTCTGGGAACCACAAGTAGACCAGCATTCTGAGAGCGGAGCGGTCTATTGGGCTGATAAGGTATCACTAGCTCCTCCAGGTAGGATGGAGCTAGGCCTCTGAGGACCTTGTAGGTCAAAAGAAGGGTTTTAAAAATTATTCTAAATTTAACAGGCAGCCAATGAAGCGACGCCAGTACAGGAGTTATGTGATCTCTTTTGTCAATACCTGTCAGAACTCTGGCTGCATTGTTTTGTAATAAATTGTTAAATGGCATGTTATTTGAGAAAACAATTATGTTCAATACAAACACCTCAATAAAGGCAAACCTGATGTGACTGCTCCAGAAGGGAAGGTGCTGTCAGAATATACTGGTAAATCAGTCTATGGATACATGTCCATGATTTCAACTGTTTCATTTTAGAGAGACTGTTCCCCACCTGTCAATGCCAGCTACCATTAGAAGCTGCTTGAACTGTTGTGGACTCTGAGGCAGACAGTAAAACCTGCCTGGCTCTCTGGATGGAACCACAAACTCTTTGGCACCCTGAAACACAAATTCCTTTCATGTCATGGGTTTGAAATTTGACAAATATCTTCTTTAGTGAGGGAAACTGATGAGCAACACGCAAAACTAGCTTATTCTTGAAAATCCTGGAAGTTCACAGAATTCAATCATATTCAGAGAAAGCCAGTTACTCGTTAACGTATATCAGTTTGAGTAAGGGTTCTGCTTACCCCTGGAGTTCTTTTGAACAATGTTGGAGTTTCAATATCGACAAAACCTGCCAAAGTGAACATAAAGAGAGAATAGTGGCGTTTATATTTGTTTTTATTCACTGCACTGAAAACATATCAAAATGAGTTTTCATGTGACAATTTCATAAAACCTAAATTTGATAGCTGTAAGACTGTTTAATAATTGGCATTAAAACTTACCATGCATATTACAGAGGAACTCTCTCATCTTCATCACCACCTGAGATCTCAGCCTGAGGTTTCTCTGCATTTGAGATGACCTTAGATCAAGGTACCGATACTGCATTCGCAACGCCTCCGATTTCTGTACAACCACAAACATTATTTGGTAGGACTAAGAAAACTTTAATCATTGTGTGTATGTGATATAAAATAACCTACTTTGACAAAATCTTTTATCTCAAAAGGCAGCTTCTGACACAGGTTGTACACCTCGACGCTCTCCGCCAGAATTTCAATCTCTCCTGTTGGCATCAGCTGGTTTGTGTGGACATGACTCAAGTGAGCAAATCACAAGAGATGAAGAGCAAGAGATTTTGGGGTTTAATTCTGAAGTAAATTGCTGTATATGGAGGGAATAAAAAAAAATCCTCACCCCCCTCCAATTAATGCCAAGTTCTTGTGTTTCAGAGAAACGGTGAGTTCAAAACTAAGTTTTTTCTGTTATGAACAATTTTCCTTGCTGCATTTAATATTGAAGTTAATGGCCGAAGTGAGGGGACATGTTGGCAATGTTATGGCAATGCCTCCGGCAAAGTTATGGCAATGTCTCCGACAAAGTTTTAAAGCACTTTTTGAGCCTCTAGGACACGTGTTTCGCACATAGACACAATGGTAAAACAGAGATGGGAGGGAAATTCCACTCCTCAAACGAATACCCCCTGTATCCAATGAAACTGTTTAAATTACAACCAGAAAAAGTTCTGACATGTTGACATGTCTGTAAAATAAATTATTTTTGTTTAGCATAGATCATTTAAACCAGTAAGGTCAAGCAAGTTCATTTGATGATGCTTGTGCAGGTGTACGAGGTGTCACGAGTTGTAGAACAAAGACTCCTTAAAAAATGATGAAGATGTGCGAGTCAGCAACCTTCAAAATGCTACAGTTTATCATGCTAACCTTGTGATGATGAAGTAAGTAGATGGAAAAGTACTGAGAGAAAGGTGTAGTCACTAAGCATTATAAAAGGGACATGTTTATTACATTGGGCAGAGATCTCTCTGCATGCTGTTGTTGCATGTGTTCTGACTGACTTATTAAACTCTTAAAAGCAGCATTTTGACTTTGTGTTAACTGAAGAAAATCCTCGACATGTTCTCTTGGTCTCTCTTTTTTTGTTTTTTACATGAAAAACTTGGCAGGCTTCTTAAAGCCACAACATATCAAGAGCTATATTGTGACAGATAGCAACACTGCTAACAAACCTTTTCTATCAAATGCAATGCAATCATAGCTTTGCTTCCTAGTTAAGGTGTGATTTAACAATGTTAAATGTTCTTGCAACAACAAAAACCAGACCTTGTTCTCCTGTCCTTCTGGTCGGCATCTGACAGTTCCTGTGACCTTGATGACAGACTCTACTGTGAGGTCACACAGTGTTGATTTCAAATGCCAAGCAGACTGGGTACACACAAACATTTCAGAAAATCAACAACATAAACATATTTACCGGTAAGAATGCAGCAGCTGAAATGTGGCTTACTTCCTTCTGAGGGATTACAACTTGTGTCATTCCGCTGAAATCACGCAGGATGACAAACAGCTCCTGTCTGTTGAGGAAGAAATTGTTCACTAAAATCAGCCATGACAAAAACCACCAGTTCAAAACACTGACTGAAAGAAGCTCTAAATCACCCACTGAGTTTTGGAACTGAGACAACCAACCAAAAGGTCATATAAATCCAGCGACAGCAACACATAAATTACACAATCTAACCAACTTTTTTCAAATGTGGTTCTCTTAAGTAACACTGGGGGAAAAAACATCAAAAATTCTCCATAATATGCCAGAATGACAAATTTAAAAAAGAAATCAATATATTGATTCCATGCTTTTTTCCCCCAACAATTGTGGGTTAAAATGTGGTGGAGGGTTTTGTTTTGTTTTAAACTCCTGTGACTGAATTCATTGCGAAACAGTGTTTGATGAGTGAAACCTGAGGTACTGGACCCATCCACACAGAGTGACCTTCTCTCCCACATGATCTGATCTCAGTTCACCACAAGAATGACTCCTGAATGACAGACTGTTGGGACCTAAAACACAGAGAATAGCATTGTAAACGATGGGTTTGCTTCATAGAAGGATTTTCTAATATAAAATACAGAAACACTAGAAAATAACGTAAAAATATTAGGTATACAACCAATTCTAAGAGTGTGTCGTACAGGCTCTGATATATGATGGGTGGATTCATAGATCTCAAAATGGGTAGTTAGTATTTTAGAACACGTTACAAAACAGCACGATACAGAAGGTGAAGCATACAGTATACACAAAACAACAATAAATAATCAACTTTCCATGCATACATCCTTGAATTAGTTAAAAGCAGCATATCCTAGATGACATTGTGTGGGAGGTTGGAACAGAACCTGGACAGGCTGCTGTTCTGCTACAGGACACACGATTCCCTTACACATCAGTACGGTCCAGTAAACCCAAGTCAACAGATGACAGCAGATACATGCAGTCACATGAAGAAGCCTATTGAGTCTGAGCTCTGATGACAGATACCTGTGTTCTGAGGATGAACCATGCAGAGACTGGGGGAGGAGCTCAGGAGTCTAAGTTGAGCTGTGCACGGCTGGATCTCCGGACAAAGTCTGGCACTGCATCTCAGATGTGAGCTTAGATTGCGATAACAAGCAACTACCAGTCGATGAAGCAGGAATTTGCTGCTGCTTGTCATTTTTTCGAATGAAGAACAGCTGAGAGATTTTTTTTTTTAAATGGTCATATGAAAGTACCTGCGGCAACGGTCACTGATAGATAACTAGATACCTGGCTGACACACGGACCGCTGATACAATGCATGAGAGATTCACTAAAACATTGAATCAGACTTCCTACAAGGTCAAGAATCCTTCCTTGTGCTCTCAGTCTTGATTTACTTACGGGTATCTAATCAGAGAGCTAACTTGTTCAGTCCATTCAAGTACAATTGTGTAAGACTCGAGAAACGCTTCCCAGAAATGACGTTCGTTGAAGGCATCAGTAATCAAACCAAAATATAATCGATTGAAGTAGATTAGACCGATGCACCCGAACTCGGTAATATATCCCATCAGCCTTTACGGTATCACGTGATAATCTGTCAATGGCGGGTAAACGAGGAGAGATGACGTACAAATGTATGTATTATTATGTTATTATTATTATGTGCTATTTGTTTCACGTATCTTACTAGAGCGTATAATTCTTTCACTTTAGCGGAACATTGCTGCCTCCATTTTAAATATGTTTTTGCCTTTATTTATTTATGCGCGACTATAAGCATTTTATTAGATTACGTACCGCTTTAATTCTACCTTGCTAGATTCGGTGCATTTCAAATGCAAATTTAAGGTACTGTAGGAGTGATATTAATATAACGCAGACTAATGGCTTGAATTGATTTCTTAAGGGAGTGATGATGACATTAGTAAGATGATCCGATGCCGGATGGAGAAGGACCACCTCTTCTCCGGGAAGAGGTTTTCTGCTGCAGCAGGATGGGAGTGGGTGGTGGCAAAATGTTATTAATGACTGTATTTTATTGCTGTAACTTGGAATCTGGTGTGATCACAATCCAGAAACTAAACTGATGGACTTCTGCAATTTGTTTATGTCCTTGTTCCAATTTGTAGAGTTGTGCTGAGGGAAATTGGCCTGAATGGAATGCTGACTCCAGCACGAGCAGCAAGTGGGAGAACCTTAAAAAAAAACCTACAAGGTTTGTAATAATTGCTTTAAATTTAGTCTAAATGTGACAGACTAATAATTATAGGAAATGTTGTATTACTGTTTGAATTATTCGCTTATTCCCTATTTGTAGGAGCTTCAGAGACCACTGTCAGGATCTGGCACTAAATCTGGGGAGGTCACTGCTGACAAGTGGAAATAGTTCCCTCTCATGGATGACGCGATAGGTGGCAGGCCCTCGATTCGGCCCCCATGCCTCATTGCCTCAGCCTGGGGGGAGAGCCATTCCTTTTCTGAGTCAGGCTCCCCATATTCAGATAGACCTGATGGAGAGTCAGGGACAGGAGGAGGAACCAGGGCCGGCACCAGGCAAGCGCCAGCGGTGCGATAGGGTTCTGGAGCTGCTGGAGAGGGCCGAGGAAAGGGCAACAAGAGAGGAAGCCAGGGAGGAGACACTTTTAAATCTGTTACAGAAACTGGTAGATAAAATGTAAAAAAGAATATATTAAATTGTTTAAATCAAGTTAACTTCCATCAAAGATTGCTTTCTTGGCATCGTATGGTTGATAACAAATGCTTTATTCAAAGTTTAAATTTAATTGATACAGTTTTTGATTTTGAAAAGAAAACTATTTACATAAACACACAAACACATATAAAGAAATTGCATTTATCCTATTGGGATTTTTTAATAACTATTTACAAAAATGGAACACAAAAATGATTCAAATTAAGGGGAACCTGCCAGAAAAAAAGACTTTATGATGGCAGCTAGGTTCAACAGACATCATGCTATAGGCCTGGACATACAGGGATAGCCACCATCCCCAACTATACAATATCCCTCAGTCCCTGAACATACAGAGGGCTGTTTCTCAGGACTCGCGCGTCATGGACTGAGCCTGGGTAGCCAGTAGAAATGTCTATAAAAAGGCCCTGGGGGTCACACACTGCTTGCAGCTGGATGGAGTAGAAAAGCTTCCTGTTAAAATAACAGTGAGCATGTGCACCTGGGGACTTGATTCTAATGTGGCACCCGTCAATGCTGCCCACCACATTTTGAAGAGCCGGTGATCCGGACAGGCGCTGAAATCCAGCAGCAATATTTGGAATGTCTACCAGACTCGGAAATTTGATGGTCCGATTTTTCAGGGACAGAACTTTGTCTGACATCCCGTGAACAATGTCATAGACTGTGGACCGTGGAATTGAAAATCCCCTTGACACCATGCGATAGGAGGTTGCGCTTGCCAGCCAGAAAAGATAGACTAAAACCTCCACTTCCAGACCCCAGCCATGGTCAAACGGTGAGTTCAGGACATCGATGAGTTTGGCCACCGTTGACCGTTCACAATAATGTGATGGGTGCCCGTTCTGTAGGTAAAACAAAGTTGTTGTGTTTTTTTTAAAGGCAATTTTCACTGTGCTGTTTAATAAATTAGATTAAATTTCTCGGAAACAAGAACCCGATGTGTAGTTTACAATTGTTTTCACTAGGGATGCAATATGATCATCTTAAAATAACAACATAAATGTGGAAATCAATCTACCATCAAATGTTTACCCCCCTCCCTCACTTACAGTTTGACATTTGGATCAAAATTGTCATTTTGTGATGTAAAATTCCTTTATTACTTATATATATATACTTGAGAATGTACCATCATGTCATGGCGCGAACTTCTCTATAGGACTAGGTGTTAGAGTCCCGACCTATTCATGGCAAGTGAAGAAGACTTGGATGGAGCAGGATTGGCACTCATGATTCTGTGGTGTCACCAGCTCGACACATCATCAGTTGTGTGCCTTGGCATCATTAGGTGTTTCAGCCATTTAAACACAAGACACCCTCCACCAAGGTTGGCCAACCACAGGCTGATCAAACCTGGGTGTGTGTGTTGCACAATGGCACCACATGATCACTTGGCCGCCCACAATAAGTCCCTCCGTTTCAACCACAGCCAGTGACTGCTTTGCTCTGCTGTAGCAGCGAGCTCTTTTACTGCCCTCCGTTGGGCCTGCCCTCTGATGCCCATTTCCTTCACTGGACACTATTTTAGATAATAAGGAAGTGTTATGTTATTATTATTGACATTAATATTTTAATCTATTATTATTATATAAAGATAATAATAGGGTAAACTATTGCATTTTCAATGAAACGACCGCTGAATGTGTTTGGGTATGTTTCGGATGGGTTAAAATAATTAAATGGCCACTTTTCCCGGCGACCGGTTCGTTATTATTATGCGACAACATTACGTCATTTCACGTGCGCCGTAGTGTCCGAAAGCTAACTTTGAATTGAGTGCGCTACGTAGTTCACTCAATCCATGTCCCCCATGTAGTGAATAGGGAACGAGTGTGTGGTTTCGGAAACAGCGATGGTGTCGCATAATAATTACGAACCGGTCGCCGGGAAAAGTGGCCAGGTCCATTAATTTGTCATCAAAAAATGGATCCAGAGCTACTTTTCATCTTTGTAAATATTCTTTTACTGATATTCTGTCGCCTGGTGAGGAACAGACGATTCCAAAGAACAATTTTAAGTGAGGGGCGGGGGGATCAGTAAAGATTGATTGATTTTTTTTAATTTTTTTTTACATATTAATGATCATATTGGACCCTCCTGAAAAAAAAATCTTATTTCCAAAAATTTAATATATCCAACCGCACAGTGGAAATTACGTTACAATTATATCCCATCAGCCTTTACCGTATCACGTGATAGCGTAATGGCTGATGGCATACATTTTCCGAGTTTGGGCGCTCGCTTGTACACTACTTTTCGCAGTGCATTGTGGGATACATTGAGTGCACTACATAGGGTACAGCGATGCACACTAAAAATTCGGACACTATTTTAAAATGGCGTCCACACTATTGAGTGCACTATGTAGGGTATAGGGGGTGGTTTCGGACACAGCCATGTTGTCTCCTCAGTGTTGACCCGGAAAAGAAATAAGCCGTGGACGTCACGTTGAGGGAACGAAGGAACAGTGGTTTGATTGTTCAGTTTCCTCTACGCTGTCTTCGTTTTTCGAGGAATCTAGTAGAGGAAAATCGTCAGAGGTTGTTAATCTGTATATTTCTGAATTCATATGGTGGTTGGTTCATTGAATATCAGCGCCATCCGTTGAGAAACGCTGACGGAACCCAACGCCGATGTGTTCTTTTCTGATCCCAACTAGTCGATTTTATGATGTACCAGGCGAGCTGCTGCTCTGGTATTTTAAAGGTGACGTGTTCGATGTGTAGGTTGTGATTATTGTAAAGGGAGAGAGCTGGTTAATTTTTCTAGATTTTTTTGTTGACTTTGGCTGACACGTCGTTCGTTTTAGCTCTCCTCGGCTGAAATCTTGTGCTTACCAACAGGAAAGTAAAGGAGGTTTTTTTTGTTTTTACTTCAATGGCGCCAATGGGCATCCGTCTGTCACCGCTTGGTGTGGCGGTGTTCTGCCTGCTTGGAGTCGGTGTCATCTACCACCTGTACGCCGGTGTCATCTCCAGCCGCTTGGCGACTTTCAGGTCAGACCGAACTATTTATTCTCACTGGTACAACCTACATGCATAGTGTTCAGTCAAAATGTCCAATTTATGATTAGATATAATGCCAATACTAATATTGAACGGTTATAACTAACTCTTTTCGGACTGACTGTAAGATTGACTGTGTGTGTCAGCTTATTTTTGCAGGTCTGCAGTAGTCATTTTCATATTCATCATTAGTAATAACTTATTTGTGCCACTAGCTTATAATTATTTTCTGGATTTTGTCTTTTGTCTGTTTTCTTTGTATCTATAGACAGAGGAGAGATGTAGACCTAAGAGAACTGCTGGCTGTCTCTGTGGAGGCTGCAGTTCTGGGTGGCAAAGAGGTGCTCTTTTTAAATTAAACATATTTATATTCAAATAAAAACCATGGCTTATTACCACTTTCATTGAGTTGCTTCTAACTGCAGCGTTAAATTAGATTGTGTTAAAGGATTTCTCTTCATTTTTCCACAATGTGTTTTTGGTCCGAAGATTATAACACAGATTGTTTGTCCAGGTGAAGACAATTCAAGAAGAAGATGGATTGAAGGAGAAGTCAAAGGGGAAGACGAAGGAGGGAGCCACTGAGCTTCTGACCATGGGTGACCTGCAGTCTCATAGGAAGATGTTTAACCTATTAAAAAACACCTTTCCTGATATTACAGTGAGTCTCTATAAGATAGAATAATTTCAAAGGGTTTTTTGTGCGAGAAGAGAGCAGCTTTATAATCTGTTTCTGTTCAATTCAGTGCAGGAGTACATTTTAGTGTGCATGAGTGTTTGTTTCCAGGTATACAGTGAGGAGTATGATAACACAGTGGACAAAATCACCTGGAGCCAGGATATCCCAGCTGACATTCTTGATAAGATAGAGGGAGGCAAACTGGTTCCTGTCAACAGTGTCACTGTGTGGATTGACCCCCTGGATGCTACACAGGAATACACAGGTGTGTAGCCGCTGAAGTTCACTGTACATCAATTTCTAAATATTAATGCATCTGAATAATGAAATATTCTGATCCTCAATGATGAACTGTCATGTTAAATGTTGTACAGGTCATGACAGTGTAATGTTTAAAGAACCGTCAAGAGTGCCCAGCAGCAGTTTGGTGTCTGCCATTTTGGTTCCTCTTTATTGTTTTTCCTAACAGAGAAACTGGTAAAGTACGTCACGACGATGGTCTGTGTGGCTGTTAATGGTAAACCTGTAATTGGGGTGATACATCAGCCCTTTACTGGATTCACTGGTAAGAGAGAGTTTGTATGTGAGGGGAAAAGTTTTTATGTGCGTTCTCATTGCCTCATTTTCTTAAGATGAACAATCATCCATCCATCCATTTTCATGATATGGGGGACGGCTACAGCCCATCCCTGCTGCCTTCAGGCAAGAAGCTGTACAACCATTAAAATTATATTTCTTTCTGACTGAATGACTCCAGTGCTAATCAATTGTGATTTGAAGTCATCGACCTACATTTTTAGACTCTATGATTGGTTCTGAGTCAAGGTCAGCCTGATAAACATGCAATTTTGACTATTAATTCATGAACGATCCCTTTTCTCACCTAAAACCTTTTTCTGATTTTTTTATATTTTCCGTAAATCATATTTGGAGTCCGCTTAAAAATAAACTAATATTGTACAAATTTTATTGTGCAAATATGACATGGGATACATGGTGTAGATTTTTTTTAAATAATGAAAATAGTGAAAAATAACTATCTGCTGAACTTATATGTTCCTACCCAGCCTGGGCATTTGTAGGTCATGGATCAAATATGCGCAGCCGCTCATCATACAGCGTTAACCCTCCAAAGGTAATTGTTTCACGTTCCCACTCTGGAAAGGTGAGCACCTTCATCCAGGAGGCTTTTGGGAACACAACTGTCATCCCAGCAGGTGGGGCAGGTAAGTAAAGAGCTCTCAAGTGTCTGTAGACAGGTTTTATGGAATTCTCAAGATATCTACATCAAAAATGCAACAACTCACTTATTGTTAATTTATTGTTTGCAGTGTGTTAGTAGTGATGGCTATAGAATAAAAAGAATAACACTTGTGTTGACACTGGAGCAGCATTATGCTTTGATGTCATTCTGTCTGAATAATGCAGAGATGGTCCTTAGTTACTGGTCCTCTCTCTGGGTGAGAGGCTTTTTTCTCCAGGTCAACTAAACATGTTTCATGGTGACTCTTGAGTATATTAAGAATTCCATGGGAAAATTACAGTATGTGGTGTCACTTTTCTGACCATGGTCTTCATTCTTGTCTCAGGATATAAAGTTCTGTCACTTTTGGAGATGCCTTCACATGAAGAAAAGTCTGTAGACCAAGCTGATGTTTATATCCACGTTACCTTTATCAAAAAATGGGATATTTGTGCTGGTGCAGCATTACTGAGTGCCCTGGGTAAAGCAACAGCTTACCATTTCATATTTTGATGTGCACATTTCGTAGTTTTTTGTGTTTTAAGGTCCACATTGAAAAGAAAGTCTTTATTTTACCTAATTGTAGATTCATTTCATGTATCAATTTCTATTCAAATGATAAATGATCCAGATAATTGTTTCAATTTTATCAGGTACACCTTGAAATCATTCTTCATTCAGTACTAATATATTATTCAGGATTAATCATATTATACATGTAACTATGATGATTGTTGTTATTGCAGGAGGGCAAATGACAACATTAAAGGGAGAGGACATTGACTTTAGTGGAACACCAGTCAATAAAGGTGGTCTTGTGGCCAGTGTGGGTGTCAACCATAAGGTGTTGGTGGACAGACTGCCAATGTGGGATCCTGAAAAACACTGAAACACAAACTGCTCCCGTTGACATTTTCATCACTGGACATCAGATGACCAGATTCTGAACGGGAACCAACAATGCTGCCGGCATAAAAAAGATCTGAACTCACTTTTTTAAATGTATACATGCTTACAGCAAATGGTATACATTGCACACACTCACATTTGTTTTTTCTTCATCAATATGACACTAGTTGCTAAAGGCTCAGCTGAGGAGCACAAAGGTGAACATGATCTGCAGTGACTCTGAATAGCAATGGATTCATGCCATTCAGAGACATGTTTGTTCCTGAATACCATTGTCATATGTTGTCTGTGAATATACAGTATGGGACTTTATGGGAATATTAGTGAAAATTTAGCCGCACTGGACTACATTACCGTACATCTTTATACCACGGTGGTTGCTTCCAACTGTAGTCTTCTGCTTTATTCAACTGGCAAAAAGCCTTATTGAGAGGTAATAAAGGACAAAAATATTTATTTCTTTATGGAGAGGAACTTTAAATTGCAGAATTCTAAATTAAAGTCCAACTTGACATGTTAAATTCTGTTTTGGTCTTCATGATTCAGTTTGAAATCATGTGTCTGTTGGATTTTTTAAAGCTTTTTCTTACCTGTGCCAAGTATTCTGCATGTTTGTGTTATTTGAACTTTGACTGAGTGATCTCAGTGACAGCTCTACCTCTAAACCAAGAACTGACTCAAGTTTGTAATAAAAGAATATTTCAAATAATTTAAACCCAATGGACATTGGCCATCAGTCTGTAAATGCAGATACTAAAATTTTAGAGTGGCTCACTCTATTGGGAACTTTGCTGAAAAACAGATAGTTCTTGGGCCCCAGTGCAGACAAAACATGGAAGGTGTCAGAACACCTTCAGAGCATTGCCCAGGTACCCATAAGGAAGGTACTGAACCCACAGGTGCTCATATAGGGCCCTGTGATGAACTGGAGAGTCATCCAGGAGTGAACCCTGCCTTCACCCATTGTGTTCCTCCCCATGACCCAAAGGGGATAAAATAGTTAAGATGAGACGAGAGACTAAAATTTCACTTGATTTAATAACCTGCAAAGATACAAGGGTTCCTTTTTTTAAAAAAGAAGGTAATTTGAGAACTTGATGTGTCCATTGGATGTTGCTGTGAGTGTTTTGCTGTCACCATGAACATTATGTGGTTTCACACTCCTTGTCTTACTCTGGTATGCAATTCAAATGACCACACAAAAAGCATTCTATTCAAATTCCCATTTTTAAGATCAAATCTTCTTTCCTGGATATGTTGGAGCACATGCACTGCAGGAATGCAAGAGCACCAGAGCCCAAAATTATTGCACTGCAGCATATTGCATCAAATGCATGTAATGAGTTGATACTCAATCTGAAATCTTTAGATTACTTAGAAGAAACTGTAGAATATTTTCATAGATATATCTTCATTTTTGACTGCAGAATCTTTGCTATAGGAATTTTCTCCCCTATATACAGTATGGGGCATCAACGTAAAACTGGGGGATGTTTACTTGAATGTCACTTCACACAGCAAAGGTCCAAATAATTAGTACCACATGAATAGAAAAGCCATGAAATCTTCAGAATATACGATTTGACTGAAAATCAACAACCTTACAGTAGCATAAACTGCAGGAAACAACTTAGCAACATTTTTACAAATATTTACCTTCTGAGTAGAAAGGAGTGAATGTTGAGCTGTAAAATGAACCTCTCTGTCAGAAATTCCTCCACCATTGTTGGAACTGTATCTTCAAACCTAAGTTGGATTTTTCTGTAATTAACAAGATCTCAATAAAATCCTCTGATCTTAAGCAAAACAATCTCAACTTTGTACCGAACTCCGGGCCATCTAATTGGTGTTTGTATGTTTTTCCTGCAGCAAAAGGCAAAACCAATCAGTTGATCAGGGACTCTAATGTGACTCATGACCAGTCCATAATCCAATTCCTGTTTCTGTGGGATACACTCCAAGATCCCTAGCTACCCTGATTACATGAAACTTTATCTTTAGCTTCAGAATTTTAACAGATGGTATTATTGATGGTATTATGAAATTATTCATACTTCTAATGGCTTATATTGTAGTTATACTTTATTTGCAATGGTTCCAATATGCTAACTCATAAACACCACAGTGATTATTTGTAAGTGGTTAATATTCTTCAATCCAAAATATGAAAGGTATTGACTTGACTCAATTCCTATATTTTCATGATCACTGTAATTCAGTTGAATCCACTTGCTTTTGATGTGACAGACAGCTTTTTACTAGGCTGTTGTAAAAACCTCAAGAGGCTATTTAGGTTTAATTCCTTTGCTCCATTATTACGAGATACTCTGATTAAGTTCAAATGGGTTTTGTGCTTTAAACCATACTTTCTCACATTACCTATGCACCCTTTAGGTCATTATTAGTATTACTTTTTTTCCATTGCTAAATCAATGTTTCCAGTTTATTTACTCTATTCCACAAGATTCTCCTGTACCTAATCTTCTAAATGCAGCTTTTGTAAAATATGTTAAACTGTATCTGTTGTAGAAGTGGAGGGATGAAAAGAAGTGGAGGGACCTATATAGTAGGTTCCTAATAGTTGAAGCCATGAGCCTGACGCTCTCCTCTCTTCTCGTTCACCTCGTCCACAAAAAGCACTCCAAACGACTTCTTGGTTTTCATGTTTTACTCAAAAAAATGAACAGGATACAAAAGATCCAGCATGACAAACAAAAAAAACAAACAAATTCTGTTGGCTTGGAAATCAATGTTAAAAGGCAAAAACTTAGCTAGCGAGTGAGTGAGTGAGCGCGCGCGAGAGAAACTGTGGCTCAACTCCATGACAACTACCCCACGCTGCATGATACGCAGTCTTTTATATGTAAACGACCGGAAATGTAATTAAAGGGCATTTACGCAATTTTAAAATAAAATCCTCCACACACATTTGAGTCAAATAAATGAAATAATAACTTATTAATATGAACTGTTCCCTTGTAAATAATGTAAGTAAACGTTTTTCTCAGATTCAACAGCAACTAATTTTATCATGACAAAATGAAATTATTTAAACATTAATTAACTGAAAAAGTATTTAGGCTCCTACACACACACACACACACACACACACACAGACATATATATATATATATGAAAATAATGAAATGCGTGTGTGTATAAATGAACCTATTATGAACCTAATGTAAAACAAAATATGTAAAAGAAACAGGAGGAATTAAAACCCAACGAGAATAATAGTTTATGCCATATACAGTAAAACAAACAAACGTTAAATATTTCATAAATTGAATCATGATATTGTTTTTTAAGACAGTGACAAGGACGGTAGTGAGAGGTTTGTGAAAAAATTGCTAGAGAAGAATAAATGCTCCTGTGGTTGAATGAAAATCTGAGTCATCCCTCTCCATCTGTTCTCTCATTGGTACACCGGGGCTTGATGCATCACTTAACACACATCCATGCACACCATGTACACACAATACACGTACATGCACGATAGAAGCAGCTCCGCCTCCTCTGCAGTATAGCGACAGCTAGTGAAATCAGCAATGGAGGAACCAGCAGTGCAGCAGGAAAAAATAGAGGGAATGTGGGAAGGAGGACAAAATGGAGGAAAGGCAGACTGGAAGAATGAGCGCTCTCTCTCATCCTTTCTTAAACACTCCTGTTTTCTATGCTGGTCTTCTTCAAAGGAAACTGATGCTGTGGAAACAGATGAAAGGGTCATCACCAAAGCCGCCGAGATCAGAGTAAGAAGACCACAGCATCTAGCACTGGTGTGTCTGTCTTTGTGTGTTATGTTTGGCTTTAAAATATGTCTGTGTTTTTTTTCTTTTTGGATGGTAATATAATGTAATATAATGACATAAATCAAATTAATGTAAGTTCAGTTTAGAATAAACTACATTTCCCATGATGATTTCTGTGATGTCACATTGCTATAAGGAAACAAAGCTTGAATGATGCTCCGGACTTGAATGGTCTGGACTGATCCCAAACACCAAACCAGGTCGAGTTGCAATACTAATCTGTGGAAGAATTTAAAAGCTTGTGTACACCCAGAGAAATTAGGAACTCATACCCTTTTAGTGTTTTTTTAATTTACTGCTTTGTGCTGATCTGGGCAGAGTGAAATGACACAAAAAGGCACACTAAAATCCTGGTAAATAACATTTTATTGGAAAGCTTATGAAAAGATTTTTGATAAAGATAGACAATGATACATAGAGATAGATAAATGTAGATCTCAGAATGGTGGAAATAATTTATCTCACAAAGTCAAACAGAAACATAATGATTTTATTTAAACCTATGTTTGACAATGACCTTATCTTCTTATATATGTTTTGTATTTTTGCATCTTTTATAGCAGGATGCAAAGTAGCAAGAAAGACCACCAATAAAAATATATAGTGGTGTCGCCTTGACACAGTATTTAATTTTTGACATGGTTTGTATAGAAGATAAAGTCAATGTCCGACATCATTTAGACATAGAACTCCATTTACCTGTATAAAAGAGATGCGCACTGTCAAACTGAACAATTTTATGAAATGCCCGTCTGAACAAATTAATTTCTTAAGTGGAAACTAAAACCTGGCTGAAAAATAATAATAAATGAAATTAAAATATCCACTGACAGCCAGCCACACAGATAGACGAACACACAGAAAGTAGAACATACTTTGTTTTATTAAATTATGAATGTAACGTCTTTTATTTTGTGTGATGTCTCATGTATGAGTGTGAATATTAATACGTTTTTGTAAGTGAACATTTGTGTGTCTGGTTTGAGTAGGAGAATAATGTGTAACATACATATGACAGTTTGACTTTTGTGTGTGAATGTAGGAGCTGGGGAATGCACTGGCAATGGAGAAACTGGACCTCCAGGAGCAGCAATCAGACCGACTAGAACTGGAGGAGACACTGGTTAAAATGGAGACACAAAAGGAGAAACTGATACAGCAAATAAAGACAATTAGACAATTATGCTATAATGAAAGTCAACAGGTGCTGATCCACCCTCTGTGCATCTCAAAGCTTTTACATTTACCTACATTTAATTAATTGTAGGACTTAAATATGTATTGTGAAATATTTCTAATCAAACTCAGCAATCATTATTGACATTGCACATCCTTTTGACAATTTTATGGTCCACTACAGGGTGTGTAGTTTGATAACCCCTTTTTTCCCACATTTTGCTCTGTTCTTTTTTTTCTTGTGTGCTTAGTGCACAAGATTTTGTGGCTTTTTGTGATAAGAATTCAGATAGTGAGAATTGAGAAACTGTTGGAAATATTAGAAATCGACTAAAGTTTGATTACATACCCAAAACATGTCTATATATGTGTCACTAAACTGTAGAAGTCAGGATACATCATCGTCACCCTCTCTGCCTTGTGATTCCAGATTCTGTCTCTGCAGGCTGATGAGATGCAAAAGGAGAGCCAAGTGGAGGAGTATGAGCGGGAACTTGCCAGAGCAAGGTGGAGGCTGAAAAAACTCAGAGAAGAGGTGAAGCAGGCCAAGAGGAAAGTGGACGAGGCTGGAGAAAGGAATGATCCTCTGCAAGAATCTATTAGAGAGTCCTATGAGGAGATCCTGCAGGTGTGTGTGAGAGAGAGAGAAGCAATCAATCAATCAATCAATCAATCAATCAATCAATCAATCAATCAATCAATCAATCAATCAATCAATCAATCAATCTTTATTTATTTATTTATATAGTGTCTTTTACAATCAGAATTGTTTCAAGGCGCTTTCCAGAATCCCAGGGCCTAACCCCAGACAAGCAACAGTGGCAAGGAAAAACTCCCCTTTAACAGGAAGAAACCCTGAGCAGGACCAGGCTCATGTAGGGGTACCCTCCTGCTGATGGCCAGCTGGGTAGAGAGAGAAGAGAAGGGGGAGGACAGGTAGAGGATAGAATAGGTAGGAGAGGAGCGGAGAGGAGAGGAGAGGAGAGGAGAGGAGAGGAGAGGAGAGGAGAGGAGAGGAGAGGAGAGGAGAGGCATAGAGCATAGAAATACATACAAAAATACATTATATTGAATTAAATTGAATTGAATAAGCTGCTGGTTGAGTGGGTCAGCGGGGTCGGAGGTCAGTATACAGCTCTGATGGCGGCGATACCTGTAAATGGATACAGAAGGGGGGGGGGGGAGTGCAGAAAAACTACACAGGAAATAGCATTGAGAAAGACACACAGAGAGAATCAAAGCAAAGATTTACAGCAAAAGAGAGAGAGAGTAGAGAGAACCAATAAGACATGGGTAATGGACATTAGGACAGTTCAGGCAGCAAGAATTCAGAGACAGAGAAGACAAAGTCAAGCCTAGACAGGAAGAAAACATAAATGTATCAGAACTGAAACCAAAAAAAAATTAACATAGAAATTAATAGAATCCAGAAAGACATCACAAAACAAATTAAAAGTAAACAAAAATATATTGTAAGTGATCAATGGAAATCACAATTGCATCACAAAATGAGATCGCATGCTGATCCAAATTTCCTCAAGGCAGGTCATAACGTGGCTTAGTGATTTTCAGGGTCTCCAGGTGCCTGCATACAGAGCAAACAGAACCACACTACAACCAAATAACTCCATGCATTGCCATATACCATAAGGAACCCAGGGTGCTACTGCACCACTGTGATCTCATCCTGGTCTCTAACAGTAGTCGGGGTATCTCTGGCTAACATGTTGAGGCCTGTGTGAACCTTCAACAATATAACACAAACCATAACTAACCCATTGCGAATCTATTGGATGATGCAGGCAAGAAAACATTCACAGATGTCACTCGAACATCTGTCATATGTCATCAGTGCAAACCTGCAACAGGGCATCATTGGTGAATCTGCCAATTTGACGTGGCACAGTGCCAAGTTGTGTGCACTGCTGCCTTTTGTGTGCATTGGGTGGTATTTTGTTTCTGACAGTTTGGGCAGAAACGTGAATGGAAGTCATTTTGTTGGCTTTTCTCATTCCTCCTTGCATTCCCGTGGCTTTCTCCATCTCTCTTGGTGTACTGCAAATCTTCTAGCCATGGCCTATACCGTATAGAAGTGCCACCATGGAGGAACTGCAGGACCTGAGGACCTCCTGCAAATCATGCTACCTCCTGCAAATCATGCTACCTCATGCTACCAGTACTGGCAAGGGCTCTAGAAAAATACAAAACTTGGCAAGGATCAGCCAAAAAGCAGAAGGAGAGGAAATAGTCTCCAGTCACCACCTGCAAAATAATTCCTTAATGGGGTTGCTAATTGTTTCTCCGTTCTACCTGTTATCTGTTTGATTTACAGTACAGGTGTATATAGACCGTGAGGGTGACTTTTGTGTGTATTGTCTGCATTATAACTTGGTACTGCCACTTTTAAACCATAAATGGTTTGGTGTGACATGTCTCCTCTGTAGGAGGAGCGCACACTGTGCTCTCTGTCGAGAGGTGCAGTTACACCAGACAGCCAACTGGATGAGTCGGCATCACCTGCAGACACCACTGAGGATGATTCACTTCCTATAAGGCCATGGGGAAGAAGCCAGTCACTGCCAGCATATGCTGATCTAATCATGGTAATTATTTGGTGAAATTGTGAATAATTTCTTGAAACTTCTCATATCAAGTTAATATGGATCAAATCAATTTATTATCAATCAATTTAGTTGGTAATAGGATAGTACAGTGGTTAGTACAATCACATAACAGCAATGTTTTGGGTTTGACTACAGCTCAGGCCATTCAGCTGAGAGTTTTCATGTTCTACTTTCTTCAATCCAAAAACATGTGCATTAGATGACTGCTGGGATTTTGGTCTTGATTAGAAATAAATTAAAGTTGGATAGATGCACCTCAGAAACCTCAAGTAGACACTGGATGGAGACAAAAGCTTTGACTGGGAATTACAATTTGAGTTTTGATCCCTATAATAGAACATCTACTGCTATCTTTACTATGACAGAATAATTCACCTCTTGGGATAAATAGAAAACATAAAGAAATCACAGAAACACAATGTAAAAGATATAACATTTCTTCTGTCTGTCAACAACTGATCAGAAAGTACTTTGGGGTAATGAGCATGCATTTTGAAAACATTATTTTTCTCTGAGTTAAATGTAAGACTGATGTAAATGGTTAAGTCTGTCTCTTTGGGCAGTTTTGAGGAGTTTCTTTTATGCTGAATAATGTTTAAGCAATAGCAATGCATTTCCAGACTAATTTGGAATGTTCAGCATATATTCACCATACATTTTGTTAATTATACTCCACATTTGAAGTTTCAAAAAATTACCGGAATTCTCAGTCTTTTCTCTGTGTTCATGATGTGACTCTCAGAGAGCATCATCTTTTGGAAACAACTTGGCAAGTACCAGAGAAGAAGCGGATGACAGTGGGTCCAGTTCATCTAAGGTATCTCATTACACCATCCCAATAAAGTGATGCTTACATATTTTCACTGAATTGATTTGTGATAATATCTTTGTGGAATGTGAAATAACCAAATAATTTTGAGTACAATTTTTAAATAATTTGTTTGATCTACCACTGCGTGTGCCTATCAATATAGGTCTCTTAAGATCCCTGACCTTCTGGGTGTCTGACTGAAAGAGTGAAATTCTGGTCAACAGTAAAGTTTAACTTGTTTACCAGATGGACAGGTCATACATAGAAGACGATCCAGAGGAGAGGGAGCTCACGAATGAAGTAGGAACAGAGGGGGTAAAAGAAAAATCCATCACTAATGCAAATCCTCTCAGCCACATGGACTTCTACCAGGCTGACCCCTTTCCCCACTGCCAGAATGAACGTATGTATTAAATTCAAAGTATAAGCTACCTTTCCCCCCAAATAAGCTTTTAGTTTAAGAGAAATGTATTTATTTATTGTAGATGACATCTTCCATGAAGACTTGTTTCCTAAAACGGACTCATCTGGTGGGTAATACGAAACACAGACGTTTATATGCTGAACTCTTGTCACACTTTATGTGTAGTGATGGTGCAACCATTCCAAATCCAACTCAGCTTAATCCAAAACATTCTTGCTTATTTTTATTGGATGGTGTTATAAGTGATTATTTAGAAATTATTTTTTAAAATGATTCAAAAGGACCCCCATGCTCTGAGCTTCTGTATCCTGGCCCAAAGGCAGCTGTGATAGGCTAAGCCCCAGAATCAGAATAAGAATTGGCTTTATTGGCCTGGTATGTTGACCTTTATGGGATTTGACTCTGATTGTCTTTCCTACTGGTCAAGTAATGATACATTGGTCAGATGCTGTCTAATCATCACAAAATTACACTAATATACACTTTTTCCCTCACATTTTGTTGCCATCCATAGAAAGAGGGTATAGTGGGTAACCCTAATTTCATAACTCTAAGAACGATGCTTCTTGAAGTGTTTTGAGGGAACTCCATTGCCATTGCATGTACTTATGTAGCAAGGGACAGTAGCAGTATCCTCCAAATCCATTGTGCAGTCCTCCTTCATAGCACATGCTGCACAGTCTGTAGTCTGAAAGCTCGCAACAGAATGTAACAGTCGGAATTTACACAGCACTGAATGGTAGGCACTTCATCATCAGCAGTTCTGTTTTAGCAAAAACAGTGTTTTCTGATTCTCACCGATCAGGTCTTGAAGCACAGGGAGTGAAAACGTGTGATTCTTCCATATAAGCAACCTCATCCAAATTTCATCCTTTATCCTTAATTTCTAATAAATATATTTAGATACATACAATTTACATTTTATTGTTTTTAATTTGATTAAATACTATGTGGTTCTCCTGCTTATATTGCTACTATCGCTGAAACATTTATAACAAATATGGTTATGGGTTACTTTGTTTTTTCTCTTGGAATCTCTGTCTTGGAAATGAACCAAAGTTTATGTGCCATGTTTTACAGATGGATTTGCTTCAGATCCATTTAAAGGCAGTGATCCTTTTGCAGCAGACATCTTGTTCCCCACGTTGAACATCCATACTAATGAAGGAGTAGCTAACAATGGTGATGAAGGTGACACCAGTGTGTCCTGTGCTGAAAACAGAGCCTCAACAGGAACACAGTGTTTTGAGTCTGAATTTCCTGATGAAGACAGTGATATTGAGATCAGCTACAGCCACGAGGACCTGGATACCATTGGTGCAGTCGAAGAGTCGCATGGATTTAAACCCATTCAGAGCTCATCAGAGGAACTTGGAGGACATCCCATTTACCAGTGGAGGTCCCAGGGTCAGTATTCTGTAGAGTCAGACCCTAATGGATATGAGTTAGACCTTAGTGCCATCTCCCTTCCATCTGACATTGAAGAACAAAGTCTGGCATCCACAGATGGAAATGCCAAAGGGAAAGAACAAGGTAAACACATCTGTTTTTTAATATTTCACACAAATAATACAATAGTTTTACTTTAAATTGAGAGACCGAACAGATTGTGCCTCCTTCTACATGCAATTGAGTGTTATTTACATGTATTGGTGTCTGAGTGACATGCAGGGGCTTCCTCATATTCAACATTATTTTTATCAGTGAAACTAAGATTGTTGTTTTCATAAGGGTCAAAATATTTGTGTTACTGCCTTGCACATACAAGCCCCAATTAGACTCCAATTCAATACAACACATTATGAAATGCAATCAGCTGTGTATATTTCTCATCTCTTCTTCTCTATTATTGCTTTGCTTCACACTTTCAAACATAGATGGATTAAAAAAATAAAATGAGCACCAAAAAAATTATTGTTGACAGATAGTCTTCCACAAATTCTGACCTCTGATTTTTTTTTTTAATTATTGGTAACTTTTTTCTACTCCTAGATCTCAGTGGTGTTTCTGTTCTCAGTGAACCAGTCATCAATGAACCGTCCTGGATGACCAACTTCGAACAAACACATGATATTGATTCCAGTAATGGAGCAAAATGGGTTTGTAATGTGGAGGAGGAACTGGATAACTCTGCAGTTCCTCAAAACTCACTACAGTCTGAAACCCTCTTTATCAAAACGGGCTGTGAGCTGGACAGTGAGCTAACCATTGATTTGAATTATGAACAAACCACCAATTCATCATTTGATCCATATGGTTTTAAACTCAGTCCGGAACATTCTCATCACACACTCTTAGATCCCGATGAAGAAGAACTCATCCCACAATTTTCTGGGAATGAGATAGTCTTTGTTTCAGAACCTTCTCCCTCTCAACCAGATGCAGATGATTTTTCATATTCTCCACATCCATATGTGTTTGATACCACCTCCACAGAGATGACTCAAGACTCTGACCCTTATGGCTTTAAGCTTAGCCCTGAGCCAGAAAATCAAGAGGATCTGGAACTGTATGGACACAATGACCTGGAAAAAATGGATATTTGCACCTTTGACAGAGTACTGGAAGTACTAGAAGCTCAAAACCCTAAAGATCAACACATGAATGAAAATTGTAGCCAAAGTGATCAGGAATTGCTGGATTTGTTTGGCAACGGAAATCGGGAAGTTATGGCAAGTTCGGACAATGTAGAATTAATCTATGAAAACCAAGAGATATTAGATCTCTGCAGTTATGACAACCCGGAGGTGGTGGGACCTTATGATAATAATACGATTGATAAACTAACTGAACCCGGTAACTGCTCTCCTGAAAATCAGGAAGTGCTCGATTTAGATAGTCACATTAATAGCGAATTTCAGGATTTCAGCATCGCTGAAAATCCAGAAGTTCTCATTTCACATAGTGACAGCAACCGAGAAGTCTGTGAAAATTATAAGGAAGTCTTGAGTTTGGGACACCATGACAACCAGGAAGTTCTGGAATTCGTGAGTAAAGACATTTTTCCTGAAGCAAATAATAACCAATGTGTTGTGGAATCAAAGGTTAGTGTCAGTTCCACCAGTAATAGCTCAGACAGTGAAGTGGATTCAAAGGACCATCTGGGACTTGGACTTGATAGCAGTATCTGCACCTCTAACAGGGCAAACACCAATACTGCTGACAGCATCCACATGGATGTCAGTTCCATACCTCCAACCCAAGACCTTAATACATCTAATGCTCCCATCAGTCACAACTTGTTAGAAGGGGATCTGGGTTCAGTATTTGGGGCCGGAGGGTACATTGGCTGCCCTGATGTGGCTGATGATCTAGAGCCTCTGGAAAGAAGGCAGGCATGCCCGGTACCTGAACCTGTTCGACCAATTCGACCAGTGAGGCCTCCACGGCCTTCACTCAGGGTAAGTTGGAATCAACACGTATTAAATTAGATTATATTCACACATTTCAGGCTTCTATCCTGGCTACCTTTTCTAAAAAATTATACTAAACACAAGTGGTGATTCAGGTATTCATTAGTAATATCCAACCCACTGAAATGTGAAACAGAAAGAAATGTGAAAAGGGAAAGGCCTGCTGGCCAAATACCTTACCTGTCCCCAAATATCCATGAAATAATCCTTTTATGCAAACTGGCCAAAAGATCAAATCCGATTTCAGTTCAAAGATTATCTCATAACACATAATACAGTTTGGTGTCGCTTGACTAAATTATCTTTATTGTGCACAGTGCTGAAAAAAGCTGTGAGACTATATCTCGGTATTGATCTGATATACAAATTTTTCAAACTCTCACTGAAAAGGTGAGAGTTTATAGCAGAAGGTTTATATTAGTAAGCTGAGTGGATAAGCAAAATTATTTCATCAGACAATGGCAAAATACTGTTGGAAATAAACTGTAAAATATCTCAAAGAAAAAGAACAAGACAATCTGCTATGAACAAAAGTTTATAGGGTTGATTGGGCAGAAAACAGAAAAAGGTCTGGAGAACTAGGAAGAAAAGGAAAGGAAAGGAAAGGAAAGGAAAGGAAAGGAAAGGAAAGGAAAGGAAAGGAAAAAAGGAGAAGAGAGGAGAGGAGAGGGGGGAGGATAGGAGATAACATTTACAGGTATTTTCATTTTAATGTGCTTTATTTTCATCCTGTCCATTATTTTAGGCCAAGGAGCCGGGTCAGTCCCAGACTCAGAACATCGATTTGAAGTGATTTTTCTCCCGTCAACTCTTTCAGAAGAGCTTATCACAGCTCAAGGATTCCCATGAGGGCAACTCCCATTAAAGATGTGTAGAGGATGACAAGAAAAGAAAAATAGCAAAATAAAAAGAGGTTGTCATTGTGGTGGGATACATGATCAGAATCCCAACTGTTTGTTGTGGGGGAAATGGCGCAAGTGTGAAACATAAAAATTTCATTTTAAAAAAATCTCTCTAAATTTCTTCAGAGATGTGGGATTTTAACTGCAAATAATGAAAGGCATTCTGGTGAGATCTGATAAAATGAGCCAATTCACAATATTAATGTATACCTCTGAGGAAACAGTGTCATATAGAAACTATTTCCTACATGACTGTATAAAGAGCATACTTACATAGTGCTTTTGTGGTTTTAAGGCTGTCTTGTCAATCTGTAGTTTTAGGCTTAACAGAAGGGTTAAGGTTGATGCAAGATACAACAACATTGAAATCTTTGACAGAGGTCTCTTTTTAGATTCTGGTAAAAATTTTCCTTTAGAAGAGAGCTATAAGCACTGTAATGCTTTTGCTATCTTCCAACTGTAACAGCACGAATGCATATTTTATCATAAATGCCGATTCAAATGATTTGCTCCATCATCTCTGGCAGTGTGCAGAGCATTAGATAGAGCTCTGTCCCTCAGTTTGCAGCAATACTGTGTGGTTTTTATGCCAGATCATTTGTTGCATCACTTTATTCTGCATAATGAGGTCATCATTAACATCACCATCCTCTTCAAACATGAGTGAAGACCACAATACATAAAATTAAAAATTCTATTTTTGGACTAAATGTTGTCATAATTCAAACTAAAGTACCGGTAGATGAATTTTAAACAGTATGCTGCAATAACAGTCTCTCTTATGACATCACTGAAGTCATATTTGCAATGGTGAAGAAGGTAACATATCATCACCTTCCTATATATATATATATAAATTTGGCTTAATCATCTCCTCATTATGCTGCCATAAAATAGTCGATATTCAAAGACCCTTAACACAAAGCTGCATAATTTCCTTCTGTCCATTTTCCATGAAAGAAAAGAAAAAGAAAATGTGTATGTACATTGGCATTCAGTCCTACTGTGAACTGATTTAATCCAGCAAACTAACTTGTTCATGACTGTCAGCTTTAATTTAATACAGTTACCAACTTCATGAGAAACAAACGCCACTGCTGCAGTCTATGAAGTGGCATTTATGTGGAAACAGATTCAGTGGAACTGTAGAGTGGAAATGCTGTCACTTTCCTTTGGTAACGATTTTAAGTCTTTGTGCTGATTGTGCACATTTATTTAATTCATGTATATTATATATTCACTGTATCAATAATTCCTCAACATCAATTGTCTAGTTTATGTGAAACATGCATACAGTATATTCTATTTAATGTGTACGTGAAAGAACATTGGTTCTTACTGTCCCATAAGCTTCTGTTAACTCCTACCTCTTAAATACTGTTTAATATGTAGCCATGATTGCATGAAAACACTGTGAAACCCTGCTCTATACTGTACACTGTCACATTTTGAGAACATTAAACCATAATTAAATGCAACTAGAGTAATTTTAATAATGAATTACTGCTTCAGAAAAACAATGTATGCATCTGAGTATGTTCTCTACAGACTATTTCAATATTGATTTATCTAGAGTAACTGCAACACTGTCCTCTTTGATGAAGCCACCAATTTTCTGGATGGTTTTATTTAGGCAATTTTATGTTTATTTCCTTGTGCCCCTAACATAATTATTTATTTAATTTAATTGGTGCCCCCCTCCCCCGCTGACTGGTAACTGAATGAACCCACCTGAGTCTTTGCACTGTGAAAGGATGAAATATTTTAGTTAGATTAATCACAAGGTAGTTGTAGATTCCTGTTACTTAAGAAGTAATAGCAGTAAAAGAGTAGAAAGCTGAATTCCTGACTTTAGTCTCTATTATCTGAAGCAGCTCATGCTCTAACACCCTGTGATTTAAAATTATGACCAACTTATCAGACATTAAAATTTTGATATTTAAAGGCTGCAGTTAGTGTTATAGCTATTTTGAATAAGTGATTTTGAGTCATGTCAGAAGATAAATATGCATTATCACTTTAACTAAAAACATGTTAGAAGAACGTAATGACAGGAGACAAACCTTAAAAGTACTTAATTTAAAATTAGTTATATCACATTAGTATAATATTAAATGATCTGTAGTTGTACCCATGCTGTACCTGTTCTAAGGGCATGCAGCAAAGAGAATGCCTGGCCAAGCAGAGGGTGCCCCTGACTAACACAATGCCATACAGTAAAACACAGACAGACAGACAGACAGACAGACAGACACTAAAGTGGTGCAGATGACTGAGTCATTTGGAGATTTTGATTTGTTCCTCGGCAGCATTTACAGTAGAGGACAATTACTACAATGATGATGATGGTGATGGCAGTCAGCACAATGGCAATCCATGCTTCAGGACTTAACTCTGGGTGGACAGAGAAAAGCAGTGTTGAAAAAAGGAATAAGAAAATACGTATGATCTCCACACACACACACACACACACACACACACATATATTTTTATACAAAGCTAAAAGTGTACCTGTTTTTCTGCGTATACAGGACTGTCCACTTAAGGCTCCATGCCTGCTGGCTTTAGGTCTGGAGGGGATGTATGCTGCCACCATGAAACAGTAACTCTGCCCAGGATCTAGATCGGGCACCACAGCCTCACTGGTGTTGGATATGATATCTTTCTAAATCATAGAACAGTTGAAAAAGGTATCATTTGTACTGACATAAAACCCAAAATGTTGATGATCAGCTAATTTATACAATACAAATCATGTATTTAAGTTTTCAAATCTGCCTCTCTAGAAATATTGAATTTAACCATTCAACCATCAACCTCTACTGCACCTCTAAATGCTACAATCTACAAAATCAAGGACAGAACTCAATCCATAATAATGGCTTTTTTTCTTTACAATATAACATTTTAGATTTAGTGAGTGGGAACAGATGCTGTTGGTTGATTATTTTCAGAGATCCGTTAAGAATATAATAAAGCAAAAATAGAAAATATACCATTTTAAAAACATACATTAACTAATAATAATGCATAAACTACATTACTTTAATGTAGGCCTGTCCAGGCTGACGTGCAATAGAAAATATATAGAATACAAAATAAATGATGGAACAGTATTAAAATTTTACTTAACAGAGTTCACATCAGTAAACAGTCTAAAAGGAGAAACAAATCCAATCTAGCAGATTAAAAGAGGCAGGTCAATAACCCAAACAATATTCATCAGACTGGACACGACATGAGGATACTCAGACGAAATACAAACTGAGACAGGAGAGAAGGAGAAGAGGGTTTAAATATACTAGGAGGGGAGCAGGGACAGTTAGACACAGGGGAGACACAAGGTGTTGTGGTTCGGTTTCGGCACGGCATCCGGGGGCGGGCCGATCTCTGAAGAGCGCTGAGCCCCCAGCTCACCTGCGGCTCGTTGCGCATAAACGAGCATCTACTTAAGCCCGCCCCTCCTAGCATCCGGTGCCGGATTGTTGTTCGTGTTTTTTGAACCAAGCTCGAGCTCCCCCTCGTTACTATCCCTTTGCATCATTTATTCCTTCGCCCAGTGAGTTTGTTCAGTGCTTTGTCACTTCTTTCTGTTGTTTCTTTTCCCGTCGGTTTTTCCCATTTTGATGGTAATTTTTCGTTCGCCCTTTCAGTTGTTACTTTGTTCAATCGCCTTGGATACTTTGTGAATAAAGAACCTTTTGTTTGCACTCTGCATCTGGGTCCTGGGCCCCTTAACCGTTCCGTAACGTGGAAGCAGACATTTTCCGCGCAAGCGGCGCGAGTGAACCAGGTGGAGTCGGCCCTTCGCCAACTATCGGAGCACATGCAGCAAATCACGGCCGGCGTCTCCCAACTCAGCGGACAGGTGGCGGCTCTGGACGAACAACTTCCCCGCACCCCAAACACCGCCGAGTCACGCCCAGCCGACGGTCCGCCGATCAACCCAGCTCCACAGCCATGTGAGCCCTATATCCCCATACCAGGCAGGTACTCAGGAGATTTAGGGACATGCTCCCAGTTTCTGCACCAGTGCCAGTTAGTGTTCGCTCAGCAGCCTCTCACTTAATCCACCCCGCAAGCAAAAATAGCCTTTGTTATGAGTTTACTCACCAGACAGGCCACCGCCTGGTCCGTAGCTCCACACAACATCGGGAACTAATGAACGACTACCCCAGATTCATAGAGTAGATGAAACAGGTTTTTGATCACCCGGTAAAGGGAAGGCAGGCTGTAAACCAGCTGCTAGACCTACGACAAGGGAATTATTCTGCTTCCGATTACGTCGTAAATTTTTGCATTTTAGCGGTGCAGAGTGGGTGGGGAGATCCAGCTTTGCAGGCCATATTTTTCAAAGGGTTGGAGGGGGAACTAAAGGATGAATTGGCGGTTCGTGATGAGTGCAATTCTCAACTCCCTCATCGATTTAGCCATCCGCATAGATAATAGGATCAGGGAGAGGGCTAGAGAGCGGCAGGGGATGCAGAGCCACGTACCAGCACCCAGTTTTACTCACCTGACTCCACCCCGAGATCTCCTGAAGCCATCCACGATGCCGAGGAGCAACGACCGCCGTCACCAGCAGACGAGCCCATGCAGTTAGGAATCACATGCCTCACGCCAGCGGAGAGACAACGCCGCATGTGGGACCAGCTGTGTCTCTACTGTGCGCAGCGGAGACACTGTTTCCCGTTGTCCCGAGGTACCCAAAAGGCAGGCTTCACCAGTTCTAGGAGGGACTAAGTTGAGCTGTATCTCTTCCTCCTCCACATCGAGGGTCCAAGTCCAAGGTACAATCTATCTCCAGGAACACTCAGTTCCTACTGAAGTGCTAGTTGATTCCGGTGTTGATGAAAATTTCATTGACAAAGACTTTGTTAACTCTCATGGCATCCCCACCTATGAACTGTCAACCCAAAAGAGGTGCACTCAGTCGATGGCAAGCTGCTAGTGCTAGTAACGTGCAAAACGGAACCCCTGAGATTAACCCTCTCCAGCAACCACCATGAGCACCTAGAGCTGTATGTCATTACCACTCCTCTGAACTCCGTCATTCTGGGAATCCCATGGCTTAAGCTCCACAATCCCTACATAGATTGGTCCATAGCCACCATCCGCAACTGGAGTAACCATTGCCACGCCCACTACCTTAAGTCAGCTCTGCCAGCCAGAGCCACAGTCCCGTCTCCAGCACCCGAGGAGATAAAGTTAACTAATGTTCCTCCCGACTACCATGACCCGCAGCAGGTTTTCAGTAAAGCCTCCGCCTCCTCGTTACCTCCCCACAGACCTTACGACTGCGCCATAGACTTGCTTCCCGGCGCCACTCTCCCCACCAAGAGACTTTTTCACCTGGCCAAGCCAGAGCGGAGGCCATGGAAAAATATATCACTGAGTCAGTGGCAGCTGGTCTCATTCGCCCCTCCTCGTCTCCCGTAGGGGCAGGATTTTTCTTTGTGGAAAAGAAAGACAAATCCTTGCGCCCATGTATTGACTATACCGTACTGAACGACATCACTGTGAAAAACAAGTACCCTCTCCCTTTGATTGACTCAGCCTTCAGCTCCCTACACACAGCTACGGTGTTCACAAAATTGGACCTGAGGAACCCCTACCACCTCATCAGAATCAGGGAGGGGGATGAGTGGAAAACACCATTCAACACCCCATTAGGCCATTTTGAATATTTAGTGATGCCCTTTGGATTGACTAATACTCCCGCCGTGTTCCAGTGCTTGGTCAATGACGTACTGTGGGACTTGCTTACTAAGTCCGTTTTCGTATACCTGGACGATATACTGATTTTTTTTATTTTTTTTATTTTTTATTTTTTCCTCCCCCCAGGTCGATGGAAGAACATGCCGGACACGTACGAGAAGTGTTGAGATTACTGGAGAACAGGTTGTATGCGAAAGCGGAGAAATGTGAGTTCCATGTGTCGTCCATTAGTTTTCTGGGTTTCGTGGTCGAAAAGGGACAGCTTCATGCAGATCCCTCCAAGGTGGCAGCAGTTAAGGACTGTCCCCTTCCCACTACTTGAAAGCCTTCCCACTACTCTAAAGCAGCTTCAGCGGTTTCTGGGCTTTGCCAACTTCTATCAAAGATTCATACAAAGCTACAGCCACCTTGCAGCCCCACTCACGTGTCTCACGTCCCCCAAGCTCCCTTTCGTCTGGTCTCCGGTGGAACAACAGGCTTTCGAAAGACTAAAAAACATGTTTGTCCACGCCCTGGTCCTTACACACCTAGATCCTGAGCGGCAGTTCGTGGTCGAGGTTGATGCCTCGGACTCTGGAGTAGGGGCCGTCCTCTCCCCTCCCAGCGCCATCCCACCGACAACAAGCTTCACCCCTGCGCCTTCTTCTCGCGCCGTCTTTCTCCAGCGGAAGCAAACTACGACGTGGGGAACCGGGAACTCCTGGTGGTGGTCCTGGCTCTGCAGGAGTGGAGGCACTGGCTGGAGGGAGGGACTCAACCTTTCATCGTGTGGACGGACCACAAAAACCTCGCTTACCTGCGCACTGCTCGCCGCCTGAACTCCCGACAGGCCTGCTGGGCCTTGTTCCTAGGCAGATTCCGCTTCACCATCACTTACCGCCCTGGCTCACGGAATACGAAGCCATATGCACTCTCCCCCCAGTTCTCCTTGGAGGAGAGGGAGCCCTCCAAGGAGACCATCCTTGATCCAGAGTGTGTGTTGGGCGAGGTCTACTGGCAGGTGGAGGCGGAAGTACAGGGAGCTCTCCAGGGACAGTTTGTCCCAGAAGGTTGCCCGCCGGGCCGGCTGTTTGTCCCGCAGTCCGCCCGGTCGTCAGTGCTCACATGGGGGCACACCTACCGGATAGCCTGCCATCCAGGAGTTCACTGCACACTGGCCCTCTTCCAGCAGCGCTTCTGGTGGCCATCCATGGCAGCAGACGTTCGGACCTTTGTCGCTGCGTGCACCCTCCCCAAACTTCCCACTGCCTTGGAGATGTCAAACCTCCTGATTCAGCATGTTTTCCGTTTACATGGAATCCCCCAGGATATCGTGTCCGACCGCGGACCCCAGTTCACCTCGCAGGTGTGGAAGGCGTTCTGCCGGGCCCTGGGAACCACCTCCAGCCTCACTTCCGGTTACTTCATCCTCAGTCCAATGGGCAGACGGAGCGAGCGAACCAGAGTCTGGAGTCTTCTCTGCACTGTGTGGCCTCCCACCTCCCGTCCTCCTGGGCCTCGCACTTACCCTGGGTAGAATACGCCCACAACTCCCTCATCAGCTCAGCTACTGGTCTGTCATCGTTTATGGTTAACCATGGTTACCAACCTCCGTTGTTCCCGAGCCAGGAATCCGACGCGGTGGTACCCTCTGTCCGCGCCCAGTTCCACCGGATCACACGAGTGTGGCGGGAGACCCGGGCCGCACTGGGGAGGACAGCGGATCGCAACCGGCATCTGGTGGACCGCCGCCGAGCACCGGCCCCCAACTACCAGGTGGGCCAGCAAGTGTGGTTCTCGTCCTGTGACCTCCCCCTCCAGACGGAGTCCAGAAAACTTGCCCCCAGGTATCTGCCCCTATCCCGTGGACAAAATTATCAATCCCAGTACAGTTCGACTCCGTCTCCCAGCCTCCCTGAACGTCCAGCCAGTGTTCCACGTCTCCCTCCTCAAACCAGTAACTGAAAGCCCCCACCAGCCTCCTGTGCCACCACCGCCCCCCCACGTCTCATTGAAGGCCATCCGGCCTACACGGTCAACAGGATTCTGGACGTATGCAGGCGGGGGAGGGGGTTCCAGTACTTATTCGACTGGGAGGGGTACGGCCCAGAGGAGCGCTCCTGGATTGGGCGCTCCCTCATCCTGGACCCGCAACTGCTGTGGGACTTTTATCGAAGGTTCCCGGATAAGCCAGGTAGGACGCCTGTTGTGGTTCAGTTTCTGCATGGCATCCGGGGGCGGGCCGATCTCTGAAGACTGCTGCGCCTCCAGCGCACCTGCGGCTCGTTGTGCATAAACGAGCACCTACCTAAGCCCGCCCCTCCTAGCATCCGGTGCCGGATTGTTGTTCGTGTTTTTTTTAACCAAGCTCACGCTCCCTATGATTACTAGCCCTTTGCATCATTTATTCCTTCGCCCAGTGAGTTTGTTCAGTGCTTTGTCACTTCTTTCTGTTGTTTCTTTTCCCGTTGGTTTTTCCCATTTTGATGGTGATTTTTCGTTCGCCCTTTCAGTTGTTACTTTTTCAGAGTTTTGTTGTTACTTTGTTCAGTCGCCTTGGATACTTTGTGAATAAAGAACCTTTTGTTTGCACTCTGTGTCTGGTTCCTGGCCTCCCTAACTGTTCCGTAACACAAGGAATTAAGTAGAGTTAAGGAAGGAGCAAAGACAGGAGGAGAAGATGGGAGGGAGGAGAGTAAAGATAAAACAGTAAAGATAAACATACAGCAAACAGACATTAGCCCCACTCACGTGTCTCACGTCCCCCAAGCTCCCTTTCGTCTGGTCTCCGGTGGAACAACAGGCTTTCGAAAGACTAAAAAACATGTTTGTCCACGCCCTGGTCCTTACACACCTAGATCCTGAGCGGCAGTTCGTGGTCGAGGTTGATGCCTCGGACTCTGGAGTAGGGGCCATCCTCTCCCCTCCCAGCGCCATCCCACCGACAACAAGCTTCACCCCTGCGCCTTCTTCTCGCGCCGTCTTTCTCCAGCGGAAGCAAACTACGACGTGGGGAACCGGGAACTCCTGGTGGTGGTCCTGGCTCTGCAGGAGTGGAGGCACTGGCTGGAGGGAGGGACTCAACCTTTCATCGTGTGGACGGACCACAAAAACCTCGCTTACCTGCGCACTGCTCGCCGCCTGAACTCCCGACAGGCCTGCTGGGCCTTGTTCCTAGGCAGATTCCGCTTCACCATCACTTACCGCCCTGGCTCACGGAATACGAAGCCATATGCACTCTCCCCCCAGTTCTCCTTGGAGGAGAGGGAGCCCTCCAAGGAGACCATCCTTGATCCAGAGTGTGTGTTGGGCGAGGTCTACTGGCAGGTGGAGGCGGAAGTACAGGGAGCTCTCCAGGGACAGTTTGTCCCAGAAGGTTGCCCGCCGGGCCGGCTGTTTGTCCCGCAGTCCGCCCGGTCGTCAGTGCTCACATGGGGGCACACCTACCGGATAGCCTGCCATCCAGGAGTTCACTGCACACTGGCCCTCTTCCAGCAGCGCTTCTGGTGGCCATCCATGGCAGCAGACGTTCGGACCTTTGTCGCTGCGTGCACCCTCCCCAAACTTCCCACTGCCTTGGAGATGTCAAACCTCCTGATTCAGCATGTTTTCCGTTTACATGGAATCCCCCAGGATATCGTGTCCGACCGCGGACCCCAGTTCACCTCGCAGGTGTGGAAGGCGTTCTGCCGGGCCCTGGGAACCACCTCCAGCCTCACTTCCGGTTACTTCATCCTCAGTCCAATGGGCAGACGGAGCGAGCGAACCAGAGTCTGGAGTCTTCTCTGCACTGTGTGGCCTCCCACCTCCCGTCCTCCTGGGCCTCGCACTTACCCTGGGTAGAATACGCCCACAACTCCCTCATCAGCTCAGCTACTGGTCTGTCATCGTTTATGGTTAACCATGGTTACCAACCTCCGTTGTTCCCGAGCCAGGAATCCGACGCGGTGGTACCCTCTGTCCGCGCCCAGTTCCACCGGATCACACGAGTGTGGCGGGACCCGGGCCGCACTGGGGAGGACAGCGGATCGCAACCGGCATCTGGTGGACCGCCGCCGAGCACCGGCCCCCAACTACCAGGTGGGCCAGCAAGTGTGGTTCTCGTCCTGTGACCTCCCCCTCCAGACGGAGTCCAGAAAACTTGCCCCCAGGTATCTGCCCCTATCCCGTGGACAAAATTATCAATCCCAGTACAGTTCGACTCCGTCTCCCAGCCTCCCTGAACGTCCAGCCAGTGTTCCACGTCTCCCTCCTCAAACCAGTAACTGAAAGCCCCCACCAGCCTCCTGTGCCACCACCGCCCCCCCACGTCTCATTGAAGGCCATCCGGCCTACACGGTCAACAGGATTCTGGACGTATGCAGGCGGGGGAGGGGGTTCCAGTACTTATTCGACTGGGAGGGGTACGGCCCAGAGGAGCGCTCCTGGATTGGGCGCTCCCTCATCCTGGACCCGCAACTGCTGTGGGACTTTTATCGAAGGTTCCCGGATAAGCCAGGTAGGACGCCTGTGTGGTTCAGTTTCTGCACGGCATCCGGGGGCGGGCCGATCTCTGAAGACTGCTGCGCCTCCAGCGCACCTGCGGCTCGTTGTGCATAAACGAGCACCTACCTAAGCCCGCCCCTCCTAGCATCCGGTGCCGGATTGTTGTTCGTGTTTTTTTTAACCAAGCTCACGCTCCCTATGATTACTAGCCCTTTGCATCATTTATTCCTTCGCCCAGTGAGTTTGTTCAGTGCTTTGTCACTTCTTTCTGTTGTTTCTTTTCCCGTTGGTTTTTCCCATTTTGATGGTGATTTTTCGTTCGCCCTTTCAGTTGTTACTTTTTCAGAGTTTTGTTGTTACTTTGTTCAGTCGCCTTGGATACTTTGTGAATAAAGAACCTTTTGTTTGCACTCTGTGTCTGGTTCCTGGCCTCCCTAACTGTTCCGTAACACAAGGAATTAAGTAGAGTTAAGGAAGGAGCAAAGACAGGAGGAGAAGATGGGAGGGAGGAGAGTAAAGATAAAACAGTAAAGATAAACATACAGCAAACAGACATTACTAAATGCATTACATTCAGTTTGATATAGTAGCATGTTAAATGTTGCAGTTAAGATATTGAAAGGCTGAACACATTACCTTCCCTGTACTTCCAGTTTTGTAATAGCTGATCTTATACTGGAGGTCTTTCTTTAAAATGTCTCTTATGGTAAGCTGCTCCCCTTGCTCGTAAATGCTGGTAAGAGGGTCCGTGATGTTGACAAGGACTGTGGTCTCATTTACATTCTTCACAGTGAATGTCACAGCACTGATATTACCTGTAATATAGAGGCCCGTGCTTAAATTTACGGAGAAGAGTGACAAGACACAAAAATGTACAAGTGTGGGTTTGGGGGGCAGTTTTTATGCCAAATCCCAAATCATCTCATTGTACTCAACGTAACAGGGATGCTAATACTGGAATTTTACCAGTGACCAGCCAAAGGAAATTTATCCAGTCAGTAAATATAACTAAAGACTGTGAGCATTCTTACAGTCTGTAAAGCTATTATATCACATGCAGTTATACATATAGTAGTGTAATAGTGATATAGTTGACTCAAGATGACTATAAAGTACCTTTAGTGTCCTCATCAGAATCATTTAGTCATCATGAAAATATAGCAGAATAATTAAACTGTCTAACCTGTCATTTTGGACTAACTGCCCCTTTAAGAAACCCGTTGATGTTGTCAGTGATATCCCAACCGTAAGACTAGGACAACTTATTTTTCTTCTTTAATTGCAGAATAATCCCAGATTTCTTTTCAGCATTGTGGCAAAATTGACCAAGCCCATCCAGTGTTCCACAGATCCACATATCCCTTCCTCCCTTAGTGCTGAAGAATTCATGAGCTTTTTCACTGATAAAGTTCTAGCTATCAGAGAAAAAGCTAATCAAGCCATCCCAGCAGCTGCTGGACTGTCACCAGATGTGCTGACTGTAGGAACATATGGGGTCTCTGACGAGCTCTTAAACTTCTTCACCCCTATATATTTTTCAGAAGTGTCTTTGCTAATTCAGAAATCCAAGACCACCACATGTCTTTTAGATCCCATCCCAACACACCTGTTGAAGGATGTTTTACCAATGATAAGCAGCACTATTCTTTATCAGAACAATTCTTCTTTAGGTGGCAGTAATTAAAACATTGCTTAAAAAAAATCACCGGACCCTGATTGATTGATTGATTGATTTCTTCACTGGAGACTGAAACAGTGGCTAGTTGCAGACTAAGTATTTACAGTTCTCTTTTGTAACTTTCATCATATTAGCTGTGCAATTAGATGTTGTCAAGCTTAACTTATAAAAACCTTTCAGAAATTCAAAATATATGTGTTAAACAGTACAGTCTGCTTGCTAATTGAATCATGTTGCTAAGTGAAGGTTCGCCATGTGCTCATTAAATGCTAACATTAGCCAAAAATGTCCACCCTGTCATTGTCCACCCTGTCAGCAAGCCATCCATGACAGTGTGGACATGGTTCATGAAAGGAAGGACATTTGCTTAGTTTAGGCCACATGCTGATAATGTTACATGTATTACAACAGCTATTACAGACATTTTATAACAGTACATGCTATACCTAATAAAAATATATCCACAAGCCTCATTGATCAGGCAAGCCAAGATAACCGGGACTCCCAATTAACGTGTTTAAGGGAACATTTTGAATTGTCTTATTCGAGGTATGGGATGAAAAGGAGATGAGCCTGCAATACAGTACCCACAAAAGGGATATTTCTTCTACCTCTCAACAGAACCCTACAAGTATGGCTTCAAAAAAATAATGTGGAATTTCTTTGAGGCTAGTCATGACAAGGGGGCACCAGATGGTGTTGGTGGGGCCCTCAAGAGATCAGCAGACCAGATTGTAGCCTATGGAGGAGACATTCCTGATACCCAGAGCTTGTAGGACAAACTGAAAAGCCTGGACACATCTGTCGAGCTGTTCTACATCCCAGAGAGGAATATTGAATCCAAGACTGAGGTACCTGCAATACCTGCCACAAAAGGCACTATGAAAATCCACCAAGCTGTCAGTCCGATACCTGGCCAAATTATATTTCATGTCTGTGTAAAAGGGAGGAAGGTGTTTTGGACTGTCCCTGTGTTAACCTTCAAGATGTCACTCTAGCCAATATTTCTGTTTCATCTGTAAGTCCCCAACATGTGGAAAGACACCAGATAATCCTAGAAGACCAGAAATGGTTGAGGCAAAGCACACTGGAGAGTGGTGTGTTGTAAGTTGTGACAATGAAGCATACCCAGGAAGCATACCAAGTTCCATTGGCCAACTCTCTGGGAAGACATTTGAAGAGAATTTGTGTTTATCTTGTTACCATGTGTTCTAAAATATTTTTCTGTTTTCAGTTAGAAGCACTTTAGAAGTTAGGAATGGTAGAATCTTTAGTAAGTGTAATAAAGGTCAGTTGACCCTTCCTTGACATGATTGTTGTTTAGACATTTGGAGGCAGGAGGAGACAGTCAGACGGAAAGTGTTAAACCCCCATCGTAAAACGTGACAGCATAGTTTACTGGTGTTGATAAGTTCCTCTGCAAGGTGAACTTTGAACTGGCCATTTGGGAGACAACAGAGAACAAGGACTGTGTATCCAAGGTAGTTTTCTATGTCAACTGGACTGGGTTTCTTCTCTTGAAGACGTTTTGCCTTCTATCCAGAAGGCTTCTTCAGTTCTGAAATCGCTGGGGAGAGAGCTTGAAAATATATAGCCCCTGTGGACCATCTGCATGCTAATGATCTGGGTGGTCACCTGAGAGTCGTTAGCAGGGTCGTTGGTCGGGTCGTTCACCTAGTTTCTGTTGAGGTGTCTCCCCTTTGTCTGCTGGATCACATGGTGGTGAGTCACTGGGTCTCCTGGAATGGTGTGAATGTTTGTTTTGCTGTTGGAAGGAGTGGAGAACTGCATTGTATGCGGGTGATAGGAAGTGCCTCAGGCCACCACCTCTGTTTAAGGATGGTTTTTCCAATTTGACATGGATAGCTTCCTTGACACCCCTTTCAAACCAGCGGTCTTCTCTGGCCAGTATCCATACTTGGCTGTCCTCAAAGGAGTGCCCACTCTCCTTTAAGTGTAAGTGGACTGCTGAATCCTGACCCGAAGAGGTGGCGCGTCTGTGTTGTTCCATCTGTGGAGAGGTTGTTTGGTTTCTCCAACTCCAACTGTCCAACACCGGGCCAGAGATATACCCACCACATCCCAAGGCAGAAAGAAGGAACAGGACCACATTAAGACAGCTCTCAAAACATGCGGCTACCCAGACTGGGCCTTCACCAAAACCAGTTCAGTTCAAGCTGGGTTCAGTTCAAACCCAGCAACACTCTCAGACAGAGGTTAGTACACCCAAAGGACAAGACACCAAGACCCAAACAAAGTAATGTTGTTTATGCTATACAGTGCCAGGAGAAATGCAAGGAACTGTACATTGGGGAAACCAAACAACCTCTCCACAGAAGAATAGCACAACACAGACGCGCCACCTCTTCGGGTCAGGATTCAGCAGTCCACTTACCACTCACTACCACTCACCACCATGTGATCCAGCAGACAAAGGGGAGACACCTTAACAGAAACTAGGTGAACGACCCGACCAACGACCCTGCTAACGACTCTCAGGTGACCACCCAGATCATTAGCATGCAGATGGTCCACAGCGGCTATATATTTTCAAGCTCTCTCCCCAGTGATTGCAGAACTGAAGAAGCCTTCTGGATAGAAGGTGAAATATCTTCAAGAGAAGAAACCCAGTCCAGTTGACATAGAAAACTACCTTGGATACAATGACCTGGATGATTGAGAATCTACACAGACAAGTACTGTGTAAGCATCCAATGGGACTGGAAGAAGAAGACGAGGTCATCCAAGAAGAAGGACTGGATTGGACTGAATTAGCATCAATAATTTACATATGTGTTTCTATAAAAGACTGGGTCAAGGGATAGTTAGGTTGTCAGACTTCATTCCCTGGCAATTGACTCTGTTATTGTAGGGTTATGAACTGGCCCGGAGCTCTGTAATATTTGTATCTTGAATTTATTCTATTTGCTAAATCCATTTTGAAATTGGCATTTTCCTTCTTGTAGTCTTCATTCAGTGAACACGCGGATTAGCAGTGACACATGAGAGGTATTGCAATCCAACACATCTGTTAGTATAATGACTGCCTAAGACGAGAACCACAGGCTCTGAACACACACTCTGTACAGATTGAGGCGTCTGCAACTACAGAATTGAGCCGGGTCTCTGCAGTAATGGAGACTGTTTGGAGATGTGTCTCAGTGAGGTTCAGTGATATTCTGTTTTTTCAAATCATCCCCCCTTAAAACAAGTTTTTTTTGTCTTGTTCTACATTTGAATGCTTGACTTTCACTGTGCAGAATGATGTACAGAGTTTAACGCTAGAAAGCCACATTAATGGCTTATTTTTGGTCTTTTACTGCGTGCCAGTAGAATGGATCAAATCCAATCTGTTCACCTGCTAATTTCCCCCGATATGGAAAAGGACCTCTGGTACTTTTTTTTATATATATATATATAATTTCTTTTTGATTTATTGCAAAATGAAGCCATTCAATGACCTTTCAAAATTTGTCCACCCTGCTATGCCCAAGGTCCACCCTGTCATGTTACTGTCCACCCTGTATTTGTATATGTTCTAAGAAAATAAACAATTTATTTTCACAAGTTAGCAAACTCTTTGTGTGATTCCTTTATAAGCAAGTGAGGGCCAAATAGTATTGTTTGAAAGTTTGACCCGATATTTTTGTTGTTAGATTTTATATAGAAAAGTAAGTGCAATTCTTGCTGATTTTATAGAAACAAATAGTTTTCCCTGATTTCATTACTATCCAAATACTTTTACCAGCAACATAAACATACTATGGAGAAAGGGACTAAACAGTTTTCTGAAAATCTACATTTTATAGTCACTTTGTAATTACAATGTATTTATTCTACTTTGAACTTGTCCATGACATTCTTGACATATCTTGCTGTTTGTGCATACATTATCTGCTTGCAGTTAATTTATAAAAAGTGTGGGAGCTTGATCAACATGCATTTCTAATGGCATCTACTTAATACAATAAATTTAAAGTAAAATGAAAAATCTCAGTTTTAGGGGGGGGGGGGGATCGAAAAGTTTCAAAGGTGATATCGGCTCAGTTATAGATATAGTTATAGTCATATATAAAGTAATGTTAGAAAGGCTAAATGGCCTTTTAGCTGCTTTTTTAAAAATAGTTCTTAATATCACACACACACAATATATATATACACATATTAGAAAATAACATTATAAGAGTTATGAGTTATTTGTGTATATGCTGATTCTTACTCTCTCTGTAGGGGTTAAAGGATGGTGAAATTGTATGAGGTAGTTCCTCCAGGTTGTCTTCATTGTCCATGGTCTCAGGCTCAGTTTGAATGCGGGCGTAGTAGGTTCTGTTACAAAATTATATATATCAAGTTATTAAGGGGGTGTGATTATACGGTATTTAATTAAGGCAATGGACAGCGGGGGTGCTCTGCATTGAACAAGCTGAACATTAATTTTCTCCACCTACCAAATAGACATCTGCATTGACCAAAAAAAATTAGTAATTTTTTAAATTCACAGTATGTAGGAGTGCTTCTGGAGTCCATATTTCGATGTCCCTGGTACGCACTATCCACCATTGCTGCTGCAGCTGCTGGTTGAGGTGAAATGCATTGTGGTATAACTAGCTAACTTAAGTCCACACAAGTCACACCTGTGTACACTTCTGGAAAAATTGGGTGTACTTCATAGGTTTTAAACTTATAGTTGGAGCAGTATCCTCCTTGGATGGGGATAGATGAGGTTTCACAAGAGCTCGAGAACAAGACTGAGAAGTATGCATAATATATATATCAGCCACTTTCTCCATTTGGCACTTTTGTCTAATTCTTTGTAATGGTTTGGCTAAGAGGGTTCAGTGATGGTTCATCAGGGGTTGTCTGTGGTGCCGCATTCACATCTTCCAACAGACTTTCAGGAATTCACTTATTCTTGATTCCAGGTTTCCAGCATAATAAAGAGCTTCTGCTGCGTGCTTCTCTGCTAAGCCTCTTGTTGTCATCATTTCATTTTAATTTTTTTTGTCAATTGTTTTTCATTCAACCATTATTCTATAGGTAGCCTATTGTATGTTGTCTAGAAAGTTGAGTGACAGAAGTAAGGTGCCTACCTGTCCAAGGGTTGAAGGCAGTGGGTCAGATCACATTCTGATTCTGATAATCTGATGCAGTCAGGAGTGTCCTCATAATACCTTTCATCGCTTGCAGTAGTAAGAACAATCCAGAAAAACATGATTTTCATATTCAGATATTACAACTTTGAATGCTTATGTCTATTTGTATTGTATGTATTTGTACAAGCAGCATAAAATAACAATCTTAGACAGTGAATCAGAAATGAATATTTGGGTATGTGTGAGTGTGTGCATTTGTTCTTGTACGTGCTACATAGTGAGTGCCAAAATTGTCATTATATTAGCAAAAGCGAGAACATTTATGAGAAGTGAGGACATTTTGGGTGGTCCTTACAACTTCAAAGAACACATTGAGAGTTAAGAGTTGGTTTTAAAGCTGGAGTTAGGGTCACCAAGGGATTAGTGGAGACAGTTAGGGTATAGGGTGAGGCGCTCAATATTGCATTATGAAAGTCCTTACAAAGATAGAGGTTCAAGGATGTGTGTACGTGTGGGTGTGTGTACTTACTAGAAGTAGCTGACTGTGTAACTGTATTTGGATGGAGTTGGGGACCAGATGAGGACAGTTTTGAAGTCTAAAGACATCCATTGCACATTCTCAGCCTTTGGTGCCAAGTTCAAATCTGGAAATTAAACATTTTGTTCATACGTCAGCCGCTCAAACAGTTTAAAACCCTTTGAAAATCTTGTTTTTTTCTTTCTTTTAATTAACCACAGCAAATGCTCCGCCCTTCTCTTCACCCGAGTGTCCAGAACATGCGGCCGTAAATCCGATGACACAACCACAAAGTCGATCATCGATCTGCGGCCTAAGGCGTCCTGGTGCCAAGTGCACATGTGGACACCTTTATGCCTGAACAAGGTGTTTGTTATGGACAATCTGAGACGAGCACAGAAGTCCAATAACAAAACACTACTCGGGTTCAGATCAGGGGGGCCGTTCTTCCCAATCACACCTCTCCAGGTCACACTGTCATTGCCAACGTGAACATTGATGTCACCCAGGAGGACGAGGGAGCCCCCAGAAGGAGCACTCTCCAGCACTCCCTCTAAGGACTCCAAAAAGGGTGGATACGCTGAACTGCTGTTTGGGCCATAGGCTCAGGATCCGTCCCCCCACCCGAAGGCGAAGGGAGGCTACCCTCTCATCCACCGGGGTAAACTCCAATATACAGGCACTGAGCTGGGGAGCAACGAGAATTGCCACCCCTGCCTTTCGCCTCTCACCATCGGCAACTCCAGAGTGGTAGAGAGTCCAACCCCTCTTGAGAAGACTGGTTCCAAAGCCCTTGCTGTGCGTCGAGGTGAGGCCAACTATATCTAGTCAGAACTTCTCAACCTCGCGGACCAACTCAGGCTCCCTTCCCACCAGAGAGGTGACATTCCATGTCCCTAGAGCCAGTTTATGCAGTCGGGGATCAGACCACCAAGATCCCTGCCTTCGGCCGCTACCCAAAACACAATGCACCCGACCCCTTTGGCCCCTCCTGCAGGTGGTAAGCCCACGGGAATGGGGTCCCATGTTGTCTTTTCGGGCTGTGCCCGGCCAGACTTCATGGGCAGAGGTCCGGCCACCAGGCGCTCGCCAACGTGCCCCACCCCCAGGCCTGGCTCCAGGAGGGGGCCCCGGTGACCAGCATCTGGGCAAGGGAAACCTGAGACCAATGTTATCTTCATTAGGGGGTCCTGGGCTACGCTTTGTCTGATCCCTCACCTAGGACCTGTTTGCCATGGGTGGCCCTATCAGGGGCATATAGCCCCAGACAACGGAGCTCCTAGGATCATTGGGACACGCAAACCCCTCCACCACGATAAGGTGGTAGCCCAGGAGGGGTGTGACAATTTATCACTGTGGTGTGACAGTATTTCAAACTACCGTAAATGTGAGTCACCACTGCATGGCCAGGAAACACACAACAATAACATGAGTTTTTGTGAAAACTTAAAGGATGTGGTGAAGCACATGGAATAAGTCTGTAACCAGAAAAACAATTACACTTTAACTTGACCAAGAACTTAACATTCTGTCTCACAAAGCTTAAACTATAACCTATTTGCAGTACAAGCTAAATTTCTTCTGGATTAAATCTTCTAATCTGAGATTTCAGCATATTACTCCTCATGGAACTCTTTCTCCAGAACAGACTACAGTGATAGCTGCTATTTAATCATCTGGACTGTACATCTCTATTTCAGTAGACTTTTCTGCATTCTGAACAAAAACAAATTTGGTTGTTTAAAAACACACTTTTTCATGAAATGTTGTAAACCAAATCATTCACTTGAAATAAGTGTTCTGTCTCAACAGAGGTAAAAGAACTCATCCACAATCATTACATAAAAATCTTCATTATTAACATCTCAGACCATTTAATTTGAACAGAATAGAGCATTCTGGGAAAATGTAAAATATAAATTTAAAATTTTGTCACAGCTTGACTGAGATTGGGGTAAGTAAAAGCATTGGTTAAAGACAGGGCTAATAGAAAATAATACATTAAAAATGAGGAAATATTTAAGGCTTATAAACTTCACAATGAATGTGTTTGAAATAAAAAACAAAAATAAGTGGAACGGTGATGTCGTGAAGGGGTTAAATAGCACTCTGTTATTCAGGGCATGGGCTTGGTAGTTACGAGTTGATCCTTTATTACTCAGTGAAAACTCAGCTTGTTGAGAAACATTACTGAGTGGACATACATGCAACAATCCAAAGATCTGATACAAGCAAAGAAAGAGGATTGTTTAAATTTATTATCTGTCTGTCTGTCTGTCTGTGTCTGTCTGTCTGTCTGTCTGTCTGTCTGTCTGTCTGTCTGTCTGTCTGTCATCTATTTGTCTATCTGATCTTACCTGCAGTACTGATGATCAAAGTAGACAGATATATTCCCAGATGAAGTATCCATTTCAAAGCCATCTGTAAGTCTTTGCCGTGATGTTTTTTCGTATTTAAATGGTGTCCAACCTTGTTGAGACACTGGGAAAGCAGCTGTGGGAAAATGTTGCTCTGAGGCTTACTTGAGTGTTCATGTCATGTTACTTGAGAGCAGCATATTGGGGCACTGTTTAGGGTTCCGCCTCATTTTGGCTGCTGATCCCTCCCACATCTGTTCCCACCCGCTGATGAAGTTTTTTACTGTTTGAATTTCTCTGCTTTAAATGTAACACATACTAAAGTAATGTCCTCTCCAGATGAGTTGAAGCGAAAATTAAAAGCCTTATAAAACCTTAAAAGCCATCCCTTGATGTCCAGGATGTGACCTATTGCATTAGAGAGAAACATGTGGTTCTCATTAAATCTCCACCCACCCTAAACAATGCCAAGTGATGTCTTTGCGCCATTGTGGAGATTCTCATCATACTGCTGCTGATGTCATGAGTCCACAAACAAACAAAAAACATTCTTATACAGTTCTCATAGAGAATATATATAATATTTCTTATAATCTCAACATTACATTTTCATGGATTTATGTGATCAGAAAGGCTCAACAAAGAGGATGTCAAATTCAAGTTCAAGTTTATTGTATTTAGATCTCAAAATCACGTTGTTTGCCCCCAGAGGGTCCCCCCGGAGGAGCTGATGGAAATAGCCGGGGAGAGGGCTGTCTGGGGGCATCCCTCTTGAAGCTGCTGCCCCCGCGACCCGGATCCAGATAAGCAGGAGAAAACGGAACGGAACGGAACGGAACGGAACGGAACGGAACGGAACGGAACGTTGTTTGCTTCAGAGGGCATTACAAGCTGCACAGTCGTGCACTCTCAAACTGGGTCAGGAAAATCTTTAAACCCTTTACTGACAAAGAAGAAACCTGAGTGCCACAGGTGAGGAATCCTCTGCCTGGAATGGACAGATGTGCAGTAAATGCTACATCTACAGAGAACATCAACATTAATTTCAGCAATATACAGTATGAAGGTATCCTTCAAGTCTTGAAAAAAACAAACAAAAAAAAACTCCAACACAGGCTCTGCACCAGGAGTCTGGGCCTTTAGCCTCTGGGCCTTGAGCAGTTGGACTAATGTGATCTCTTCTCCTGGTTTTAGTTAACACCTGAGCAGCTGCATTCTGGACCAGCTGTAGAGACTATAACAACTTCTTTGGGCAGCCTAATAAAACTGAATTACAATCATCCAGCCTGGAGGAAATAGACGCATTGACTAATCTTTCTGCATCACTTTGGTACAGGAAGTTCCTAACTTTAATGATGTGCAGGTGATAAAAAAGCGACTAAAATGTAGACTTTGAGACTTGCTTAATATGGGTATCTAAAGACAAATCCTGATTGAACAGAGACCAAGGTTCCTTACAGTAGTACTGGGAGACAGGTTAATGCCACTTGTTCCTTAGCTGTTTTGGCCATAATGTGATTTCAGTTTTATCTGAGTTCAAAAGTAGGAAATTTCTGGTCGTCCAGGCCCTGTTAATGTGGACAAATTGAGACAAGACTGATAGTTAAGATCTATACCAGTTTAAGGCAGAGCTTTTTATACCAAGTATTTTTTCCATTCTTATTAAGAGAATGTGATGGACAACTATGTCAAAAGCAGCACTGAGGGTTAACAGGAAAGAACAGACATCAGTCCTTTATCTGATGTTGTAAGAGGGTGTTTAATGACTTTCATGAGGGCTGTTTCTATACTATGATGAGCTCTAAATCCTGACTGAAAATCCCAAAAAAGGTCTATTGCTTTGGAGGTCATCACATAATTGCTAGGCAACCACTTTCTTGAAGCTATTTGACAATAAGAGATGGCAGGAGGTTGGAGTTAGTTAACTCTTCTGCATCAACTGCAAGTTTTTAATTACAACTACCTTAAAACCTGTGGAACAAGACCATGCTAATAAATGGAAAAATATCCCTAAGCAGTGTAGTGGGATGGGGTCTAATAGAGAGAAAGAAAAAACACTCGTCCCCATCATATGTCTAAGTGACTATTACTACTACTGGTACTAATTATTATAATAATCCTGAAAATACTGTTGAGGGATTTGTGGTAATTAGAAATTATCTTGAGGCAAATTTTCTTTTTTTCCTGGGTTGATAGATTTGTCATATGTCATTGTTCCATTTTTCAGTGGCCAATGAATCCTCGCAGCACCTTTTTTTAAGGTTCCCCATACACCTATATTGAAATTATGGCATTTCTTTATGATTAGACATTTGATACAATTACACCTAGTTTTATTCATTTAAATTATTATAATCATACCCTCCTTACTGAAACACGCATTTTTACAGACACTGTAGTTGAAGGAACGACATGTTCATTTTACTGCTAACCTAAATGCTGAAAATATGCTGTTTCAGTATTTAGCTTTATATTTTCAGTCAAATACAAAATGAGAAAATAATGGAGACAGGCAGAATAAATAATTATTATGTTCTCTATATACATGTGTAGTGCAAGAACTACAAACTGAGATGGTTGCCATGGTACCAGGAGGTACCCATGACATGACAAAGGAATGCAATACTCCCACCAACTCAGTGAGTATCAATGTTTCTGTTCAAACATGCAAAGCTTTTGTGGGAGGAATCATTACTCTATCAGAAATCAAAATTCATGTTATTCAGCCTTAAAATTGTTCATTTATGTATTTTATGCAGTCCTGCTTTATGAGGTATTCTACATGATGTGTGAGAAATGGAAAAATGCAAGATATCTGATCAGGACACATTCAGACTTTGACCAAACCCTGAGGTGTAGAATTTCACCAAAACGTCCTCCCTGTCCTGGTGTGAGGAAACATCCAGGAAAAACATTCTTTCTCTGATAATCAAAGTCTTGCTCTAACCGTTCCTGACGTATACAGACATGTTCATGTAAAAACAATCTGACATGAAGATACAGAATAAAGAAAAAATGCAAATCAAGGAAGAATAGTGAAGGATAACGTTTTGTGGCCTTTTATTACCATACTCCTACAAATTATATAGAAAATTGTTACTTGTTATTTGTTTTGTTGATTGTTAATTGTTGTTAAATTATTGTTAAAACATTACAATGACAGTGAAGATTTGGAAACTATTGAATTAAAATCTAACAAAGTGTATAAAACTAAGTCAAAGCATGAGTCATGTTCACATCGTGAATCTCATGAGTCCAATCCATATGGCCACTATTCAGACAAGTCTTTCAGACTGGAGGACAGACTGGAGGAGCATTTCCTGCCCTCTTGTGGATGGTCATTAAACTACCACATTTGTAAACCACCTCTGTGCTTTGTGCCTGCGCAATCACAACAAATCAACCAATAGGGCTTCTGATTGTCCTCTCCACTTGTTCTTTTTCTGTTTCATTTTTTGACGCTTGATTAGAGACAACTGTTGCATTGCAGTTCTAAAAATATGCTCTGTACTGACTGTAAAAATACAATCCAAAAACATCCCTGTGTAGTTCATCTCTTGACTAATATTAACCATCTTAAAAATTAGTTTGAGCGGCTTTGTTATATTTGTATTGAAATTACTTAAATTAATTACACTGTGTCGATTAAGCTGTATCTGGAGTTCCATTCATGTCAAGCTCGGTAATGAAAAGGAGCTATTGTATGCATGCTCAAAAAAAGTCCTTGATTCTAAGTTTCTTCTTCGTCTGAATGTTGTTGTTCTTATTTTGTTTCTTGGTTTTCTGCATTTATTAATTATTACTAATTTATTAACAATTCCGGTCTGGCTGATAAAAGTGAACTGTTTAGTTTAGATTTATTTAGGGTCATTGTTTTTATTTTTGATTTATTTTTGTTTTTCGAGACTATTTCGGAGTGGGTAGGATGTGTACCACATGGAAAAAAATATAACAACAACTACTACTACTACTGCTACTACTACTACTACTACTACTACTACTACTACTACTACTACTACTACTAATAATAATAATAATAATATAATAATAATAATAATAATAATAATAAACCGTTATCTTCCTATCAAAAAGTTCAGGGCCACCAATTCTAACAGTCATCAGTTTCATTTAATCGATTCTTGTTAACGTAAACCAGAACCAGACATTGCCGATCAAACATAGCGCAATCGATAGGTAACGGCGCTAGAGTACAGAGAGATTTATCTCATCACAAGTGCATCCCCTGATAAATATGTTATCTTGTCCCTTCCCATAAGGTCTTTTTTTGCTTTTTCCCGCAATCAAATAGGTATGTCTCTCTGCTTCCATTTTCCCATCGTGTTTGCTAACAGTGCAAAAGCTCCAGAGCTACTTGATGGATGTGGGTTGGCTTTGTCTTATTGCTGCTTCCTTTACTTGCTTTCTTACTTACTTACGTATTCATCAGTGAAGATGGATGAATCACAGAGAATATCAGTGTTAAGAAACATAACCCTTTTTTTTAAGAATTACGGCGCGTATCTGACTCATATTTTGTATCTGATTACAATTACGTTCAGGTCGAACAAATGCAACATTATTTTTGAGGCCAAATAAATTGCATACTTTATATCTCATCGCATGGTTTTTCTTGCAAGAGATACCTACAATCATTACAACTATGGCAGCCTTGGCCTTTTGTTTACTTTTCTGTGTGGCTCCTGTCTTTGTTGAAATATGGGTAGAAGTCCACATAAGGACGTGCACAATTATATCTAGTGCCACGTTGTGTCAACGTAACTCTTATAGACAGAAGAAGCTGTGTTGCAACAGTGAATTGATATGTAGCAGCCCAACTAGTTTGGAGAAATCCATCAGTTTGTGGTACATAGATAAAGGCAAAGTACAAGTGATGTCAATATAACTGCATGTTATGTTTTCCTCTGAATGATGGTGTTATTTCATATAGAACCAGAGACAGCAAGAGGTATTGTCACATGGGCAACCCCCCACACTGTTACCTAGCAACAGTGGGGGAAAGCAGGCCGCACAGACAACATTCTTTGTATATGGGACCCCCCCCAGTAATCAGGCCAGGTGAATATAGAAAGTGTAAAAGTAATATGAAGCCATGCTGATTTTTTCCATCCATCCATCCATCCATCCATCCATCCATCCATCCATCCGTTGGTCTAGACTGCGCTGGCCCTTTAATAAACGGTCCTTCCCATTCTTCTTTATACGATTGAGACATTTTCCGGGTTTATTAAAATAATTAATGTCTATGCTACACATCTAGTCAGGACTATAGTTCACATTCTTAGTGGGAAATGCAGCAAAGTAGAATTTACTCCAGTTCGACTGAATCTATTTATCAACGGTTTTAATGTCGACACGACAGTTGGTTTTGTTCGTCAAAGTTAGCATCATTGAGGTAACATAACCGGAAAATATCTGTTTCGGCCTTCAAAACACATGTATGATGTTACAACCATTCTAGTTGGGGAGATATAGGAATGGTAGTAAAAGATGAATGGACATATTGTTATGTTAGTGGGTTCCTAAACCACTTAGATTTTGTTGCTAATCCGAAATAGTGAGTGAGTGTGTTTCAGATAATCAGGCATAGTCGTTTTTCGACTTTTATTGTGAAGTACTGATAAGAAGCACTTATTTTCCTGTCTTGCAATCAGAAGACTGACAGCGACGCTGCTGGCGGCCAACAGGATGCAATTAGGCCGAAGCGAAGTACCGATCTAACGGTATAGCAGGAGCGAGAGTAGCCGTTGTTATCTTCACCTGCAAGACAAGGTAAGAACCACAGACAATCCCAGCTGTGTGTTATCAGGGGCCTGCAATCCCCGAGGCCACTCGTGACCCGTTTTTCCCCTGTTTCCAGTCATGTGGAAAACGGCTATTGTTCGTTACACTCTCCCAGCCAACGCGTATTCGTAAAAATGATACGTAATACATAATTTATGCGGTGCTTCTTTTACAGTAGGTACAGCTTCTGAGCTGCTCTAGAGCTTTTCACCAGGACGAAACACAGATACAGCATACATCTATGTCTCGGCTCTTGCTGCTGCTTTGGAGGGTGCTTTAGCATTGCACCATCAGCAGCGCGCACACGCTCACACGCACACAGTTATTTTTAATTTTGAATTTGCATTTTGAATTTGCATCACCTGGACAAGGTTTGCTTGTGGCTTCCACCGTTTTGTCTTGTAAACGGCTTTGTTTAGAAGCTTTGTTGTCAAAAGCTTTTTTTTTGACTGTGTAAATATAATATCCCCTGTATATGGCATTATTTTAGGAGTTAGGAAATAATTTATGAAACGTCAAAACCGCAACAGATTGCTGTGCTTATGTTGGATTTTATAATTAGTGATATTAGTGATCCATTAGTGATAAGAGAGTGTTACGGTTAGAGTCCTACATAATCAAGCTGGTAATTACAGTGCATTGTCAAATTACTAAGGTTGTGCAGCATGTCTCTGTTTATTGCTGTCTTTCCCATACCAACAACAAACAATGCTAAAATGTATTTATTTACCAAGATCTAGAGCCATTCATCCACCCATATACTTTCTCTGTCAGAATCCATAGTTGTCACATCGCAGTGGAGTCTTGTTCATTCCAGTGGTTTGGATGTCTAGATGCCTTGTGGGTACAATGCTGCTTGTTACTGATTAGTAAGTATTATGCTCAAACTGACTCTTAATTAACTATGGATGCATTTATTTTTACAATGTCTTTGCAGCACTCCACTAAAGTAAATGCTTTCCATTGTGAGAATTGCTGTGCGTGTGTAGTTTGCCATATGCAATACTAACCCTAAATTTTCCAGAGGAAATGTTAAATGTCCCTAGTTTAAAAAGAATCCTTTATTTCTGCAGATTATGGTATTACTGGTTTTTTTGGATTGTTGCAATGGAACAGAGGAATTTTACTTTGAATTGGCTGAGAGACAAAGTTTTTAATGTGCACTCCATGTCAGTTGGTGGCAGTCATGCACAAAATTGCTGTTTTCACAGTCACACATAACAATACATGATATGGAATTCTTGTGTTCCACCGTTTCTCTGTTTTTTTTTGTGTGTGATAGACTAATACAGTGTCTATAAAAACTATTCAGCCCCTTTGATGATTTTTCCTTTTGTTGCTTTAAATATACCGTATTTCCACGACCATAAGGCGCACTGTATTAAAAGGCGCAGTCTCAGTTATGGGTGCTATTTCTGTATTTGAAACATACATAAGGCGCACCGTATTATTAAGCGCATGCTGAAACATACAGTAAAAAATGACAACGGAAGTAAAACAGTGAGTTTCGACACATTTATTGAACAAAATGTTCATTCTTCTGCCACAAAACCATCAAAATTTTCATCTTCTGTATCTGAATTAAACAGCTGCACTATTTCAATGTCCAACATCCCGAATTCCTCTTATAATCATCTGAATCGGACTTACCGACCGGTTCCGGTTCAACGTTGATTTTGTGAAAGCTCTTAAAATACATGAAGACGGTATCATAGCCCATGCATCTACAATCCACCCGCATATGGTGGCATAACTTGCCCGCCGCTGCCTCGTAGTCCTTGTGAAGGAGTGTTTGCCTTCCGTCATCCAGCGCTCTGTCCGTTTCCGTGGCAGCCGAGAACCACGGTGAACGACGACTTCTCGTGCCCCGTTGTGCGTATCGCCACCGTGCTGGTCCCTTTTTCTCCACTTTGTGGGTCAAAGGGATGTCAAAAGTCAGAGGGATCTCATCCATGTTGGTGATGTGGCTGGGCGCGGTTATCTTGTCGCGGCAGTAGGTGCAGAAGACGGCCACCCTCTCCTGGTAATCCGCTGGCAGCCGCTGAGCAACAGTTGTCCTTGCGCGTATGGAGAGATGCCGCCTCCTCATAAAGCGAAAACACTAAGATTGCTCGATTGCCATTTTCAGCCGCATATTCGATGGCGTGCAGTTTAAAGTAAGCCTCATTCATACGCGTCTCGATTGACCGGCACCATTTTAGGGGATCCGTACGCGTAGGTGTGCCGCTAATCGATTGGCGGACGTTTACCATAGTGCACCCACCAAAGGCGCACAGCAGATTTTGGAACTCAGTCCACACACAAGGCATACCATATTATAAGGCACACCGTTGATTTTTGAGAAAATCTCAGTGTTTTAGGTGCACCTTATAGTCGTGAAAATACGGTACACAGAAATTCAGCAAACCAGGCCACATTTAAAAAGACATGCTTGGATTTCATACTTAAATCTGAAATCTAGGAAAATATTTATGCACAAACAAATTCAGATGTATAAAACTGTGCATGTGCATTTAAATCCAAGCACAGTTGCTTCCCAATCAGTATGGAATTAAGTGCATATTTGAATATCAGTCTCTTCCCTCACCACACCCTCAAGTACATATGCAAATGAGTAGAAATGGGGTGGGATTCCCCTCACTGCGTGACCGGACAATGGAAACAAGCCATGAAACAGAAGACATCTTATATTCTGCACAAAATGAAATCATTTGAGAATTTGACACACCACTATCACGGATCACGCACTATTGTAAATGAATGCAGTTGTGTGCCATAGAAACTCAAGTCACTTTACCACCTTACACGTGCGATTAATGATAAATAATTTAAACAAGGTGACATTAAGGGGCTTGTTGTGGCATCTGTTGTAGAGGCATAAAACATTAAGTCACTCAGCACCTGTCAGGGATGATAATTTTAGGACATTTAAATGATTCAGTTACCAATAAGCTACCCATCCTGTACTGTGCCAGTTTTTAGCCCATTGCGACCATGAATCGTGTGTGGGTCAAGCACACCTTGCAACATTCTGGTTAATTGCATTTGCGCAACAAAGATACATTGTGAATGATTCTGAGAAAATGCTTTCTCTTTAAACAAACAAATCTTGTAATGGTGCCTTTATAGAGTGTGGCCTCAGCTCTGCGCACAATTCCTGGAGGACTGTCCTTGGGAATCTAAAGCGGCTGAGGAGCCAGTCCTATTCTTCTAATAGTATCGCTGCTGCCATTATTGTTAACTTTTATATCCCCTCATGCAATTGCAAAGAGTGGGTGTGTTAATTGTTGATCTGTTTATCACTAATTATTATATCACTCTCAAGAATTCCCTTTTTGATATTATCAATGGTTCCCTTTCAGTCAATTCACTTGGTACAACACATTTTGGCCTGCTGAAAAAACCTATATTCACACTTTTTAAGGCAATGATCATTATTATGATTATTCAGTTCTTATGCTCAAAAACTGTCACAATTCATGGGACTTTCCCTCCCCTCTAAACGTGCCTAAGTTCACTGACTTGAAGACCAGAACTATCCAGAACCAGAACTATCAACATGGCACAAACCACTGTCCACCTGCACCACAGTGCCTGGCTGTGGGCAGTTTTTGGAGTTGGACGGAGAAGAGAAGGCCAGTCTGGTCAATATTCCACTCATAGAGGTGTCCTTGACCTCGTATTTTGCCCCGCCCCATAATAAAGTGTCAGTGGCTCTGCAGTACTCCCATCAAAGCACTGCAGGTTCTCCGCCTCACAGCTGGAGAAAATCTACCGGTCGCAAGCAAGCACAGCTCGTACTTTGAGCTCCGTCATGAAGAGAATTGTCTGTCACATATACTTTGACTACATATTTAGATTCCTTGACCATAAAAACATACCGTTAGCCACTGGAATCATAACAATATACTGTATGTCTTAGTTCAATAGTTATTCACGAAAAAAATTCACGCTTTGAAACAATTTTACTTTGTCCGGCACAAGTGCCTCAGCGGCGGCTACGAGGCACTCCTTCACGAACTCTCCTTCGGCGTGAGGTTTCAGCTTCGTGGCTATTAATTCACTCACCACAAAACTTGCACGCGTAATATTCTCTCTGTCGGTACATGGTCGTGCAAAAGCTGCTTGTTGAGCCTCCAAACTCCGACGAACAGCGTTAATTATATCCAAACTCATCTGTCCTTTCAACTCGTCGAGTTTAGCGTGTTTCGCTATGCATTTTTCGTCCGTGTCAATCAGTCCAGCCCACTACGTACATCACATGCTGTGTTCACTGACCCTGACCTTGACTCGGACCTAACATAATCTCAGAAAAGTTTTATCTCAGAAAACAGGGAAATATTTCCTCTTGTTACGAAAGAAATTTCAGGATACGAAAGGCAAAAATACGCTACCGCTGCTACTCGCAGCTCGCAGAGTTTAGCGAACGATCCCACTGTATAAGTGCACATATAAAATATAAAAATCTTATTGCGTTGCGGGCCGGTAGAAATGGTCTCGTAGGCCGTATATGGCCCGGAGGCCGGGGGTTCCCCACCCCTGGTCTAGACATATCCAGCTCTCCAGCAGAACTCAGAGAGATTATGTCTTCGACTAATCCATTGGTCCCTCTCCTTAATGAGGTTAGGATCTCTATGGATCACATCCCGCTGTGCAGAAAGGGATGGCTTCCATGGTCGTGGCACATAGGCACCTGTGACTAACCCTGTATGATGTTGCAGAGAGAGAGACCAGGCTATCTATTTGGATGAACCTGTGTCAATAGGTGGCTTGTTTGGCCAGTCACCCGATGCCATCCAGACTAAGTTTGAGCTGAGAAAGAAGCACAAAGACGCACATGTTCGCATACTAGCTTATCTGGACGATTGGGTTCTCGTTGTGAGCTCCAGGGAGCAGGCAGCTTTGCCGCTGCCACAAACACTGATGCACATCCAAGCACTAGAATTTTGTGTAAATCTACAAAAAAATTCTATGATCCCCAGTCAACAGTTTTTCTTCCTCAGGTTGGAAATAGGTTCCATCTGAGAGGGTTGTGGACTTTGGTGCAATGTAGACTCCACATCAACTTTTTGGAGCTGTTGACAACCTTTTTGGCTCTGAAGTTTTTTGTCATGTTCTGCCTGTAAGGTTTAATAGAGTGACACCAGGTGCTCACCCTCTTACCATGCGAGTCCTAAAGGGAGTCCCCAGGTTAATGCCTGAAATTAAGCCAAACATTCCCTGATGGGATTTGGGTTTGGTGCTAGAGGTTCTTTGTGGTTTCCCATTTGAACCTATTGAGTTTGTCTGTTTGGATGTGACAGCCCTTCAGTGGCTCATTCTGTCCTCTCTGTTGGATCAACGATGCACTAACCTGTTGAGGTTTGACTCTTCCACACCAATGTGGAAAAGTGTGTACACAACGTTTTTGTACATTAGGCCACTGGTCATTCATTATATTCAATCAATCAATCAATCTTTATTTATATAGCATCTTATACAATCAAAATTGTTTCAAGGCGCTTTCCAGAATCCCAGGGCCTGACCCCAGACAAGCAACAGTGGCAAGGAAAAACTCCCCTTTAACAGGAAGAAACCTTGAGCAGGACCAGGCTCATGTAGGGGGACCCTCCTGCTGATGGCCGGCTGGGTAAAGAGAGAGGAGAAGGGGGAGGACAGGTAGAGGATAGGATAGGTAGGAGAGGAGAGGAGAGGGGTAGAGGAGAGGAGAAGGAGAAGGAGGAGGAGGGGAAAGAGGAGAGGAAAGAAGAGGAGAGGGAGAGGAAAAGGAGAAGGAGGGGGAGAGGAGAGGAGAGGAGAGGAGAGGAGAGGAGAGGAGAGGCACAGAGCACAGAAACACACACAAAAAATATGATGCACAATCACTTCAGCGGGGCCGGAGGTCATTATGCAGCTCCGAGGGCGGCGATACCTGTAAATAAACAGAGGGGGGGGGGGAGGGAGAAGCAGAAAAACTACACAAGAATCAGCATAACTAGTCTGCTTGATGAGGAGAGGAAAGGAGAGGAGAGGAAACCATGACCCAGTGGAGTGACAGAGGTCTGTCAGGTGATCATGTTTCCGGACCCCGGCAGCCTTGGCCTATAACAGCATAACTAAGATGTGACCTAACGATTAGACGACCCCTAAGTATGATAATTTGTCTGTCTATGATAGTAACTGGAACTACTGAATTAGTAACAATAAGCTTTTTCAAAGAGGTAGGTTTTGAGTCTGATCTTAAAAGTAGCGATGGAGTCAGCCTCCCGTACCTGGACAGGGAGCTGGTTCCATAGCAGGGGGGCCTGGTAGCTAAATGCTCGGCCCCCCATTCTACTCCTGGAAACTCTGGGAACCACAAGTAGACCAGCATTCTGAGAGCGGAGCGGTCTATTGGGCTGATAAGGTATCACTAGCTCCTCCAGGTAGGATGGAGCTAGGCCTCTGAGGACCTTGTAGGTCAAAAGAAGGGTTTTAAAAATTATTCTAAATTTGACGGGCAGCCAATGAAGCGACGCCAGTACAGGAGTAATGTGATCTCTTTTGTCAATACCTGTCAGAACTCTGGCTGCAGCATTTTGGATCAACTGGAGGCTTCTTAAAGAGTTGTTTGGACACCCTGATAATAAAGAGTTACAGTAGTCCAGCCTGGAAGTAACAAATGCATGGACTAACTTTTCAGCATCATGCCGCGTCAGCAGTTTCCTGATCTTTGTGATGTTCCTCAAGTGAAAAAAGGCACTTCTAGAGACTAATTTAATGTGTGAGTTGAAGGAGAGATTTTGATCAAAAGTTACTCATGTGACCTCAATCGTTGCTGAACTTAGACCCAGTGGTGGGCTGTCAGGTCCTGCAAGGCCTTCTCTGCTGGCCTAAATATATCTGAATCACAGACTGATGTTAATTATATTTTCAAAATATAATTAACATCAGTCAAATAATATTTTGTCCATGAATATGTGTTAAATAATTCCATAGGTATTAAATAATTCCAAATGGTCTGTCCGCTTCCTTTCATTGCCAGCCCCCTGGTTGCGCTGCTTCCAGACGTGTATTTTCATATTCAAGCATTTAACCAATCACATTTCAGCCACTATTTGTTGCCAGGGTCAGAGAAATCTGCCTGGAGGCCTTCACAATCAGTTCTGCAGGCCCTGTAGCATAAAAAAAATGTCGATCAAACTGTTGCTTCAACCAATCAGATTTTGAGTTGGCGACCCCAAGGCCTTCTAGCAGGCGTAGGAAACGTCAGCGTATTCACGCGCTTTGATTGGATAGTCAGAGAGTGTACGAGCCAGAGCTTGCAAACTGCATCTGTAGGGAGCTGCACAAGCAAAGATATTGTTGTGTTGATTTAATAGCTGTTTTGTCAACCCACAATGGCTGAAGTAGATGAAGAAATGGATTTAGTCGCTGATTTACTGTCAAAGCCATTTTCGAGACGGACTTTTCAAGAAAAGCTTGACATCGTTAAGCAATTTCGGGCAACTCCGAAGCTAGCAAGCCTGTCACAACTGGGAAAAGGATTTGTCCGCCACTTTCAGTCCACTAACTACGAGCGGTACTCCTGGCTCACAGGCTCCGAGGAACGCTGCAAATTGTATTGCTGGGAGTGCTTGTTACTTGCCACTGATCGACATGGTGTTTGGAGCCACACTGAATTTGTAAATTTGGCTTGCCTAACCAAGGCAGCAACGAGGCATCAAAGCACTGCCGGACACTTACAAGCAACTGTGCTTTCCAAAACTTTTGGGGAAACCAGAATGGATCTACAGCTGAGCGAGCAAGTGCGCAGGGAAACGTAGCTCCACAGCGAAAAGGTGAAGAAAAATAGGGAAATCTTAAAAAGACTGATAGACTGTGTCTGGCGGTGACCATCCCCGTGTCTACTGCTTCTGTTGAACGGACATTCTCAGCCCTAAAGCGAATTAAAACTTATGCCAGAAATACGACAGGAGAGGCTCGACTTTCAGCATTAGCTTCGATGGCGATAGAAAAGGACTTCTTGATGGAACTGAAAGGCACGGATAATCTGCACAACAGAGTAATTGAAATCTTCTTGAGGAAAGAAAGGAGGGTGGATTTTGTGTACAAATAATCAGGATTTTTGGTGAGTAAAATCAAAAATCCTGATTATTATACTAAAATGTTGCTATGTTCCTAAATAATTTAGCGTGTTGGGGAGGGTCAGTGTGGGAAATTCCCAGCATGCTTTGTGGCAGTGTGTCTGTGGGTTCAGGTTGGTGTTAACCCTGTTTTTGGTCGGTGTAAATGTTATCTTTTGCAACTTTAAATGTTAGTGTTCTATTTATTGAGTTCTGGTTGTTGATGTATTTAATTACTGTTTAATTACTGTTTGCACTTGCACACCACAAGCCAGGTAATGTGTGTGATTGAAGACCTTCCTTCGTTCATGTGTCTTCAGTTCCGTGTTTAATAAAGTGACGCTTTTCTGCAGTTGAACTGCAGAATAAGCTGGCGGAAGTCTGTGTCTGAGTTCTTCCGCAACCTAAAACCCTAACTCGCCACAATAATATTGCAATTTTATCAGGTCATTTTTGATGATTTTTTTTATGTGTGTCGCAGTTGTAGTTGGAAGTTTTATAGCCATAAAATGGTTATTGAGGGTTGGATTGATTCAGACAGAGCACTACTGAAGGCCTAGGTGTGAAATGCACGGCCCGCCACTGCTTAGACCTGACCAACTGCAGTAACCCTAGATCATATCACTGCCCCACAAGCTTGTACAAGCAGGCATTAGGCATTATGGGTGCATCATTTCATCCACCTCTTTTCTTAACCTGATGTGCTCATCACTCTGGAACAGGCATGTCAAGCTCAGTCCTCAAGGGCCACGATCCTGCCGGGTTTTCCATCTCACTGAATGCATTTTCAGCCTGGTAGGACAGAAAACCCGGCAGGATCGTGGCCCTCGAGGACTGAGTTTGACACATGTGCTCTGGAACAGTCTACATCAAGACTCTTCTGAACTCATGACCTTCCAGTGCTCTAGAGTGCATAAATATTAACCCCCTCCTGGTCAGTATTTGTTAGATGCACCTTTGGTTGCATTTTAGAGCATTGTGTCCGTGTGGATCTGTCTCAGTTAGGATGAAACATCTGATCATCTGCTGTTTTTCTACATTATTCCTCACAAACAGCTCAAGCTTACTTGTGGAGTAAAGAGCTCTTTTTAAATCCATCCACAAATTTTAGATTGGATTGAGATCTAAGCTTTGACTTAGCCACTCCAGAACCTTTACCCGTTGTCTTTTAACTTAGGGTGTTGTGACTGTATATTTGGAATTGCAGTCTTGCATGAAAATAATGGAGAAAAACACTGCCGAAACAGTGTAGAACTGTTGGGAAACCATGGAATATTCTTTATGGAAAATGAGCCAATGTGAGTCCACAGCAGCAGCTCATACTAAAGACAAAAATAAAGAGAGGGACAGAGAGACTCACAATACAGCAGTTGAAAGCAGCCTATGTTGAAGGCGAGGTGAAGCATTTCTAGGCATTTACCGTAATTTCCGGACTATAGAGCGCACCTGATTATAAGCCGCATAATCTAATTTTAGAAAGAAAATCAATTTTGTACTTATACAAGCCACACCGGATTTTAAGCCGCAGGTATCCCATGTAGTAATATGAAAAATTAGATCGAAAACATTCAGTACCGGTATATGTTTTTATTACCGTAAGAGACGAGTCACTGACGAGTGACAAACAGACAGGTAAGAAACAACAGCCACTCTTTTCACTTGTATGTTTATACAGAGACCTTAAATCCAAATTTTATCACATCAGGATTTTTTAACTTTTCTTTTAATTTAATCCACTTAGCAACATAAACAAATATGTTGTACCGGAAAATGCTTTTTTTTTCAAACGGTGTCTGTAATGCAGCTACTAATATGCTGTATTATATGCTAATATGCAGCTACTAATATGCTGTAATGCAGCAACTATTGCAGCTAATGCAGCAATAGTTGTGATAGTGCACCACGAAAAAAACATAAATAAGCCGCATCGTAGAATAAGCCGCAGTGTTTAAAGTGTAGGAAAAAAGTAGCGGCTTATAGTCTGGAAATTACGGTAATTCAGAATCTGGTTTATGGACTCCAGACTACACATATGTTTTATCCAAATACCAGAACTATGGTTTCTATACAATTAGGTATATTTGCTGAAACAGTTGAAAATGTGGGTTCTTTGATTTCCAAGGACATAAAGAGTGTGAATGGAACATACATGCATTATGGATAATATGTTCATCAGTTTCCATGAGAAATTCAAAGATTGAAAAATCAGTAGAGATTCATGGTAGTTGACATGAAGATGTATAAAGACCAATCTGTACCTTTGAATTTGTTCTTAGAATGTAATGCAATAACAAGCTGGTTTGCCAAGCTGGTGCCTTTACTCTTGGTAAAATCTTCAAAATAGATTCTTCTCTGTTCTATTCTCAGCCCGATGCTGAGTAAACCTATTCAGTGTACAGGTCATCCTCCACCTCCAGTTTATCACCTTAGTCACTCCAGAAACTCCATTGTTATGCTTCCTGCACATTTTTAAGTAGATTTGTATGTTCTTCTATTGGGCCTGGCCTTTAAAAGGCTCACAGTTTGCTTTCAGCCTTTTCCACTTTCTAAAATATCACACCTCACCACCTTAATTTTTGTGATCGTCCTAATTTTCTGAAATCTGCAGTCACCATTCTTTGATTCAAATTGCAGAAATCTTTTCCCAAAGGTTAATAATGTTTCTCTCAGAATTCTCTCAGTCCTTTTAATAACCCAGCCATTCTCCACACATCTCTGAGGCTCATGTTTTTCAATTATCAGTACTAATGGACTTCATCTAAACATGGCTTGTGAGTTTTCAGTCTGCTGGAAAGTCTGTGTTCATCTGTTTTTGGAGTACAGTAGTGCTATTTACAGCGGTAATAATGCAAAAGACAATCTGCTTTGTAGTATTGATAATGCATACCATAATGCATTTATTCATTTCCATTGGGAGTACTTTAAAGAAAATGTTCCTGGTCTGTGACAGGTGTAAAGAGCATTAAGATGGAAGTAGCACAATTATATAGGGAAAAACCTTTTGTGTCATTTTTTTTAAGGCAGTATGGATATTTTTTCTTACAGTCAAGTTTAATGTGACAGCTGAGAAAAATATTCACGCTTATAAGATATCCAGGCTCACAAGACAGTTACCATGCAGATCTAGTGAGAAAGCAGAGATGGCTTGCATTAGTGGTGTCACCATATTTGATATGGTGATATCCCATAGTCAATACTTGGCATTAAGTACTGACATTGTACAAAACAAAAATACTGTTAATGATATTATGTTCATATAATTTTGTTATGATTTTTTCCCATGCAAATAAATCTACACTGGATGCTGCCTCTGTGTTTCTGATGTCCTGCTGAAGCATAGATAAAAGCGGACATTTCTGCGGGCAGCATCACCCTCCGAGAGGCCATCTGGTTCATTGTGTTCTTGTGTACACAGACACAACGGGTCGTCGAAGCCGAAACAATCAGGAATGGGCTAAGGGATGCTGTCAGCAAAATGGAAAAATAGATGAAGATTAATACATGAGAGCTTTCTAAATAAAAATTTAAAGAATAAATGACAATAACCATTATCATATAGCAGTATGTGAGTTGTCCTTTGCATGATTAAAACAATTTTGTTTCTTGCCATGCAAACATTCATTCAGTTTTCTTCTTTGATGTAGTATAGTGAATTAAAGGGAGGATCAGTATGTGTTGAGATTATTGGGTTTTAGAAGCTACCATTCTGTGGTACTTGCTTAAATGTTTTGAAGAAACACTGAGATGAAAGAGACCTAAATGAAATGTTCATTTTCACCTGAATCACCTCTTTGACAGGAAAATAACATTTTCAGTGCACTATTTTAAGCACTGTGTAATGTGCACTTTCTATTGTTCGAATGCTTGTGCAACACAATAAGACATGGAGGGCTGTAATCATGTCCCTCTCTCTCAAGACGGTCATCAGGTAATAAATGCTATTGGCAGCTATATTTTGGTTTAAAGCTTTCATTTCAAGAAGTTATATAATAAATGCACATTCCTCCAAGACTGAGAAAGCATCCGTAAGTTGTGTAAGTAAATTAGTGAGTTTGAATTCACTGCTTCAGAAATAGAGAAAATCTACATTCTCAATCCACGTGAACTCTTTCCTTCTCTCTCCCTGTCTCTCTCTGTCGTTTTCATGGTAAAATAGAAACATATGGTGTTCTGCGTAGTTACAACACAAAAAAACCCCACACAGGACAGAACTTTATTGTATTTTATCTTTTAAACATCTTGATGGAATTAGTTATGTGGAAATGATTGATTTGAACATAAAGACATTTTCAAGTTCAAAGTGATCAGTAATGTTTAGATTTATTATTTTGTTACTAAGTTTTTCATTAATATAAACACTGTATATTATTTGTGAAATTTGATAAATATACCCAAAGAATATTGCCTTATTAATCACTAAATGCTCAGGTTTCAGTTGAAGATGATAATAAAGACTATAGAATAAACAAAAACAAATTTGTGTATCCAATGTCTTTCATTTCCCCGCTCAAGCTGTGAATCAGTGTGCACTTTGTGATGGAGCTCAAAGTGATAGAGTAACTGGTGATGTGTTGGTTGGAGGCATGTCTTGAGGAATGATTGCGTGAGCCTGCCTAGAGTATATTTATGGATCCACTGACCACATTTTTACTGCATTTAAGTGCAGTTTTCCTGGAATAAGGCAGTTAGCTCTCCACAGGTATCAAAATGTAGAACCAACAGGGCTTTCATTATAATGAGTAGATGTTTACCTATTAATAAAAGCACTACATAATCAGCCTCAAAAGGTAAAATCTTTTACATCATTTTATAATAAGTATATATTTTTAAATTTCACTTGTTGGTCTGTTTGATTTTTGGTGTACATACACTGTATACTGGACTGTATGTTATTGAGAGCATACATGTGCTTTTTTAAATATATTTTTTCATAATTCAAACAGTGCAACAAGCTGAAGGCAAAGCTTAAACCTGGGATTGGATTGGCAACAACACCATTTTTTGGCTTTGTGGAAGCAGTCATTCACACCATTGGTCCAAACCACTTACCATTCTGTGAGTGCACTCACTTGTCTCTGTCTATTTACTGACATGTCTGTTACTCTGTTGTTTTTCTATTATAGACATGCTGATAGGGGTCCTTCTCGGCCAATACAATGGTACTGTACTCTGCAAACTGACCACCTTTTTCACCTTTCAGGTCAGTGCCAGAGGCCCATGGCATAGAGGAGGCACACAGGGTTTATTACTTTCTAGGTTCTTCTTTAGTTGTGTCTTCATGTTTTTGGGGTCCTCTGGTGACCCCCTCCCTCTGTCAGCCCCCCTGCACCCGCTGCCACAACGGCCAGCCACCCCAATCGCCTTTTTGCCATGCCGACAGAGACGCTGGCACCAGCCCTTCCAGATAGTAAGGCCCCTGGCCCAGCAACGCCTTTCAGTTCCGCAGTACCCCTGCGAATTCTCAATAAAGGTCCTGACTACTTCAGGAGACAGGTAATGTGTGTTTTTGTGTGCCCCTTTGTTGCATGTCAAACAAGCGTTGTTATTTATACATGAGTCTTTTAAAAAGGAAGTTTTGAAAACATAAATATGTAATAAAAGTATACTTATAATAAAAATGAGCTGTGAGTCTGAAGACTAACTTTTACAATAATTACAACAAGTATTACAGATGTCTGTTTTTCATCTAGTTAACAGAATTTGATTTAAACTAAACAAACATTGTCATAATTTAAATAATTTCTTATTATCTAATACTGCAAAAAATACCATTAGTATATTTAAGTGTTACTTTAAAAACAGCAGAAAAAGAAGCAAAATATTGTTAAAGAATTGTATTTATAAATGCTCATTATTTTTAACCTGTCCCAGGTGGAGCCTAATCCGAAGCGTCTCAGTGCTGTTGAGAGACTAGAAGCTGACAAGGCCAAGTATGTCAAGAGTCAGGAAGTTATTAATGCAAAACAGGAGCCAATCAAACCACCCGTGCTTGCAAAGCCTCACTCTAGTCACAGCCTTGTGCCCAAAAGAGGCTCTGGGATTGATGAAGGTGGAAATGGACGTGGGTTGCCATTCAAAGCCTCCAATAACAATGCCAAGTCAGAAAGTTGTTCGACAAGCAGTGGTAACAGTAAGCGTGAGAATTTAAACCTTGAGATCCTAAAAAACCTATTAAACTCATCATCTTCATCAGGGGCTGCCTCTGAAGGACTAGAGGGAGGAGCTAAAAGTGCTTTATTAATGAAGTCATCAGGGGGAATGTCCAGGAGTTGGACTCCATCAGGGTAAGTCACAATAGCCATAGTTTTCAGTATATTAGCCATAACTGACTATTCCTGAGTTCAAACAACTTGTCCAGTACAAAGTAATAATGAAGTCAATACCAATTACCAATCAATTATACCAATAATTTTTATTCCCAGGAGGGGGTTAAATGTTTTAGTGCAGAGGAGAGCTGTGCAACATGGTTTTTGGCTTGAACTGAATTTATTTTACACAGAACTACACCACAGGACAGTTTTATAGAGGAAGTAACATATCTATTAATGTTACTGTTACTTGTTTTTGCACACAAGTAAGAGTAATAGTTAATTAATAGTTACATAGTTATTTATTTAATTTGTAAATTATTTTGTCCATGTGTGCTGTTAATTGACAATACTGGGCAAGGAGACCAGGGCGTGAACACACAGCAGTCATTCCATCACAGTACAGCAACGCAGTGCTGCATGTATATGCACTAATGAAGTATGATGTATTTGGAGTTGGATACTGAACTTGGAGAATAGAAGTATTTGATAGATCATCTGTATCTTATACCAGTGCTGCTGTTTGATAGGTCTTTTCTAGGATATAGTTCAGCACATATACAACACAATGATTGCTCCAGTATGACTTCCCACTCAGTTTAATGATTTAGTAACATTAGATTTGATGCTCAGGTATCTATCCCCTTTGTGCTTAAATGTTCTTGCTGAAGGCTGCACAAAGGTTACTGATGTGTCCTTGTAGAATGTGCCCCGGTCTTACAGTCTGTTGTTGGCAGCTGAACTAATATACAGTAGTAAGAATGTAGAAATGGTAGAACAATTACAGTGGGACCTCTACTTATGAATGTTTCTCTACATGCAAAATTTTCAGATTACGAAACGTCTCAACGTGAAAATATTTCCTCTTGTTACGAAAGAAATTTCAGGATACGAAAGGCAAAAATACACTACCGCTACTACTCACAGCTCGTGGAGTTTAGCGAACGCAAACTTGCTTGTAGCTGCTCTGCCATTGGCTATCGCCTAGCATTTCCCTGTCATCCCATTGGCTAGGAGGAACGTCAATCTGTACAAGTTTGTGTGTATCCCAGCGTTGCCTTCGTTTAACTTTTATTTATTGTGGGTGTTTGTATGTTTGTCCATTAGATGGCGGTGTTACCACAAGTGTTAACGTTCGTTTCTAGTATTGAGGCTAATGTAAGATTAGCCTGTAATAAAGTTCATTTTGTTCCTGGAGAAGCCTTGCACTGAATTCCTACATTTATTGTGCAGTAATCTAATTGTAACATGTATTTGTTACATGTTGTGATGCATTTTTATGATTTATTTAAAAAATTATGTTCGGATTTTTGGGGACTTGGAACGGATTAGGGCATTTACATGGAAAATGCGTCTCTACTTACGTAATTTTCAGGTTACGAAACAACTTCTGGAACGAATTAATAGCGTAAGTAGAGGTCCCACTGTATATAGAATTGTGCCAAAAATGCATTAATGTTGGATGTTGGATACTATTCTTCAATATATATATTTTCCCCCAGGAGAGCATTATAATCTGAAGCTTTGATATTTTTGTTTTGCATTTTGCACAAAGAGGGAATTGATTTTACATCATATTAAATTAAAGTTATTCATGAGTTGACTGAATCAATTCAATGTTATTTGGGTACTCATTACATTTGAACCCCTCTGCTTTTGCCCCTAGGATGCCATTAACCTACCGATCTACGATGACACTTAATGAGCAACCAACAGAATCTGTCCCCAGTCCAAGCACATCGCACTCCCTCCGATCCTTCTCCCATTCACTCAAGGTCCCTCCTATCAGTAGTGGGGTATGTCACAGTCCACACCAGGGTGGGAATCTAAACCTCAGCAGACGAGTACTGAATGAAAGAACTGATGGAGCAGTTTTGGATCGATCTCACTCTCCACTGCCTCCTCTCCTCACATCTCACTCCTCCTCTGATCTTTTGCGGTTGTGCAATGGAAAGCCACTACGTACTGCCCGGTCAAGCAGCTCTTCAGCGCCCCCCCTCCCTCCAAAACCCAATCCAGCATCACTTCCTCCTCCACTTTCCTTTTCACGGCCTCCTCCACGCCCAACTCAGTCCCCTTCATCCTGTGACAACGCCACACCTCAGTCGCTCCCTTGTGAGTTTAAAGGTCCTTCCATCACTTCAGCAGATGCAAATTTGGAGATTGAACTTGGTTCTTCTGCAGCCCGTCGCTCTTCTTTACACAGATCTAAATCAGACCTGTCAGACAGGTACGCTCGGGCTGGAGCTGATGTAGAACGCTTTTTTAACTACTGTGGCCTTGACCCTGAGGAACTGGAAGCCGTTGGTCCAGAGAACTTTGCAAGAGCCAGTTCGGATATCGTCAGTCTGAATTTCCGCTCAGCCTCTATGATCTCATCTGATTGTGACAGGTCACGGCGCTCCTCAAATGAGGGTCTGTCAGATGGAGATGAGGATGAGGAAGAAGATGGTGGGGAACGTGTTCCATATGGGATCTCTGCCGTGGAGCGAAATGCTAGAGTCATTAAGTGGCTGTACAGCATCAAACAGGCCAGAGAGACTCAAAAAGTCTCACATGTTTAGGAGAAACTGCACTCAAACTAATGTACAGAGAGCATCATACCTTTTGAGCACCTTTTGAGAAATGATGGACCAGATTTCATAAAGGATGGATGAGTGGATGGATGTAAAAGTCTTAACACTATCGTTTAAAAAAAAAGCCCACAACTGTCCAGAAATATTATTTGAGTGCTTTGACACATCAGTACAAATCCCCTGAATATTCCAAACTGTGTGTTACACTATAATGGATCATATACATGACCTGAGACTGAGTTTAAGTTTATTTTTCTCCTTGAAAATGACAACCAGAAATCAAATTCCATGATTACCAAGGATGATGATGATGATGATGATGATGATGATGATGATGGGAGCACCCTTGGGGGAAAAAATCAGACTTTTTTTTTTAGGAAATAATAAATTAGGAAAGTTGGGTTGAACGACTATGTTGAGTAAGCTAAGCATTAGGAAAGAACAATCATAAAACATGGACCGTCACATAAATAATGCCTCTGCCTCAAGAAACACAGGGCCTTGTATTAACCAGCTAGTAAATAACTGTTTCTCCATGTACTCTGTATAACCGACAAATGTTAATTCGCTTGAGCAACAAAAGTTAAATGCACGGCACTTAAGAGCACCAACTTCAAAGACTTCAAGTACTTTTTCACACAGAAAACATTTTAGCTTGTCAAAGTTTCACAATTTAAATCGGGCCTGGTTTCAGACCTGGGAATGATGACACCCATTGTGCTGTTATTGTATTAATTTCTGTGTAAGTTAATACCTATGTTTATGACATTACATCATCATTGAATTAATGTGTTTTCTGCAGGAAAAATTTGAAATTTTGCAGCATGTCAGATTAAACAGTGGTCCTCAAGACTGTGTAAATTCAGATTTTAAACTGTCGAAGACTACTTTAAAGAAGGTGGTATTGTTGACATTTCTCTGGATTACTTTTTTAACCAACTTTTTAGTTAGCTTTTTTAGTAATTTGTTACTACAATGCAAAGTAATTACCGGTAGTTGGTAAGCCAGTGTTTACCAGTCTGAGTGAGGAAAATAGGACACAGCCATTAACACATATACTATCAAATATACATCAAATTCTACCAAACATAGTGTATAGATTTTATACCTTTTCATACCTGTGTCTTGATGAGTAAATTTCTTTTGATATTAACCAGCACATTTTATTCAAAACCTTTAATGTTGAAACTTTGGTCAGAAGATCCCTGACAGTTATCAGTCTGCCCATTGATTGTTACAAGAACAAATCATTCATTGAATTAATTTAGGTCACTTGTTTAAGTATAGAACATTTTCTAAAACCTGAAGTGGTTTGTTGAGGTTTGATAAGAATGGATATACTGTTATTGTATCCAATGGTATCGATCTTTGTTTGGAATTATAATCATTACAAAGAAAATAAGTGCAAGCTATATTGTTTGTGCAAATGTGTGGGTATGACTCCTACCAGGCACTACACAATAGCAAATACTGTAATGGTTCCTTACATAACAATAAAATGACACAAGAACTGCTGCATAACAACATCAAAGATGGAGACTGTTACTTCCTGTCTGTTTTTATGATAAACTTGTAAATTGCCAGACCACAGCACAGAAATGCTTCTTTGGATAATGAACTGGATTTCAGCTTCACACTTTTCTGTCAATATCTGTGCACCTATGTTAAGGTCATGAAGCCACCCCTATCTTTTGCAGATGATGCTGAACCACCTGAGTCAGTGACTTCCTGTGCATCTGTCACCCCACAACCTGTTTTTATTCTGTGATCAGTGTCAGTAGAACCAGCAACATCCTAAAAGCGGGAGATATGTTGAACCTATCTTTTGCAGCAGCAGCATTATGGTACAAGTTGTGCATAAAAGAAAGAAGAGTATGTCTCTTATTTCCAAATACAACAATAATCTGGACACTCACCCTCACACATTTTCCCATTCTTGTAATTTACAACCACAAGAATATATAAACAGTGATGCTCCTTTCTTATAGGCATTTACATCCTCCTGCAAAGATCATTGTTGTACCCTCAAACTTCCAATGTGAAATTAACTCAAACATATGTTTAGCATCATAGAGGTCAACAAAGACATGGGACCCATAGATCTATGTTTAATGTTGTATGAATCAACTTCAATGTAATCACTTTCCTGCCTCAACCATAAGTCTCCCATAAGGCGTGCACATCTGTGTTCTCAAAATCTTGATGTTTCAGCATTTCCAGTAATCTAATGTTGCACAATTCCCCCCTTTCTGCAGTCCTGCGCTAACGGTGACGGACGATGACTACGGGAGAATTCATTGCAGAGATGAAAGGGAAATATGTCTTTAAAAATATTGTAAACATCTTTTTAACATGTGTTTATCCATGCTGCTCTTAAAAGTCTTTGCACAGGGTTTGCACCTATTCTACCTAGAGAAAAAAAAGGAAATGAATTGAATCAAACTGTCTTCTCTACATCGCCCTTGTCCATAATTCTCCCACTGATTCCCTCATCCTTTTAACTTGTACTTAATATAGTGGCATTTTGATGCTTCAGTCTCAGTCCGACATGGATCCTATTCACACAGAGGCCAGTTAAAACACGCTTTTATATCTTTTTTCACCAAAATTGTTATCTTAAAAAAAATATTTCTGCCATTTTTTTCTGTTCAGTAAAAACATAGACACTCAAATGATCCAAAATTTTGCAGTATCTACCCAAACTTTCTCATAGTTTGTCACCAAGTTTGAAAAAAAATAGACTCAGTATGTACTAGCTACAGTATCATGATTATTATATGGGTGTTTATTTATTGCTATTTGTTAATTCACAATGAAATGCTGTTTGTGCTCCGCTGTAGCTGTCATTATATAGTCTGTAAGTTGTGATATGCATTATGTGATCTTGCATACAAATACATCACAAAACTGTTGACATTAAAAATACAATATACATTCAACACAAAGGTGCGTTCTACAACTGTGCTTGTGTGGCTTCATTCCATCTTATGGAATTCCTTCTGTTTACTCTTGCTAAGCAGGAAGTGGCTGAATGCTGATGACTGTTGTGTGATGATAGTTATTTGTATGTTTTATTGTGAAATATACAGACGTCACTGTCTGTTGGTACTGTTAAAATGCAAGAAAAGACTTATTATAATGTTCTCCAATTTAAGTAATGTTGGAGCCAAATGGCCACTGTGTGAATATGACTGCATTCTGTATTATTGTCTTGTTTGGGCTTACATTTTTATGTTAATTCACTGTGTGTATTTTCTTTTTAAATTCCATTTCCTTTACCTGAAAAAACAAGGCTCATTTCAGTGACTTTTCTGACTTTTTTTCTGATGTGGAAACTTTTCTGTTTTGCTTAACTGAACAAAAAAACAAGTGTTTATGTTTAGATTCTTTTCAATAAATGGCTTCTTTTATGAACTGTTGTAATCACTAGTGCTTATTAGTTAACTGATTCAGAAGAAGTGGCATTTTACACTAAGGCAATGAAATCTCCTTTACTACTTAAGTCTAAGAAAACTGTTTGAAACTACTGTGTTGAAGTTTGTATGGAATCTCTTTGATCATGTGGCTTCATGTGTCACAGTCACTCACTGGATGTGAGGAATAACATTGGTTTCTGAAAATATCTTTTCTTGATACAACTTTGAATTCCAAGCATTTTTGCTTTAAAAATTTTTGCTTCATATCTTTGCTTCCAAAACTTTAATTCTACTCAGTGTTTTGCATTCATCTCTTCCTGAATTTAGGTCTCATTTATTTTCCCTTGTTCATTCAGATATTTGTGGGACAAGCAGATTTTATTCTTTGATACATATAAACATAAACATAAAAACAAAAAGGTGTAAGCATATTCACATCTTACAGGCACAATCCCCTTGGAGGAGCATGGGATACATTTTCATTGTTATGCTGATGACACTCAGCTATATTTATCCATGAAACCAAAGGAGACAGAGAAGTTAGTGAAGCTTCAGACCTGTCTTAAAGACATAAAGTTTTGGATGTCTTCAAATTTCCTCCTCCTTAACTCTGGAAAAACTGAGGTCATGGTGTTTGGTCCTGAACCTCTCAGGGGTAGATTAGATCACATGATCACTCTAGATGGTATCTCAATAACATCTAGTCTCTCTGTGAGGAATCTTGGAGTAACTTTTGACCAAAACCTCGCCTTCAACTCACACATTAAAACAGTCTCTAGAAGTGCCTTTTTTCACCTGAGGATCAACACAAGGATAAGGAAACTACTGACGCTGAAAAGTTAGTCCATGCATTTGTTACTTCCAGGCTGGACTATTGTAATTCTTTATTATCAGGGCGTCCAAACAACTCTTTAAGTAGCCTCCAGGTGATCCAAAATGCTGCAGCTAGAGTTCTGACAGGTATTGACAAAAGATCACATTACTCCTGTACTGGCGTCTCTTCATTGGCTGCCCGTTAAATTTAGAATAACTTTCTGTCACGAACAGAGCAGAACAGAATAGTCTGGGACAGGCAAGGTCGGAACCGGGCAGACAGGAAAACAGGAATACGCTGGAAAGTCATCGGGAATGAATAATGTTCTGGCAGGGAGCAGGTGTGCCTCCGGGATTTAAGAAGAGTACTCATTAGAGTCCTGATGCATAACAGGTGTGCGGGGCGAGGTGGCTCACGGGCATGATTGCCCGCAGCTGTGACAGAGCCCCCCCTCAAGGGACGCCCCCCGACGTCCCCAAGCAAAGTCCAGGGTCGCCCTCCTGGGAAAGGGTGGGTGGTGGGGTCATAACTCCTGTGACCCTGATGACTCCAACCCATGGTCCTCGTTCTCCGCCTCCAGGTCTGGTTCGGGCCTCCGAGGTCTGGCACAACCTACTCTCCTGGGTCGTGAAGGCTGATCCGGGTGCCTGGTGTGGAAGTCCCGAATTAGCTCCTTGTCGAGGATGTGACGTGCCAGTACCCAGGACCTCTCCTCAGGTCCATAACCCTCCCAATCAACCAGGTACTGGAGACCCCTGCCGCGGGGTCTGGAGTGCAGGAGCCAATTGACTGTATGCCGGGTCCCCATCCACTAGCAGCGGGGGAGGTGGGGCTGGGCGTTCCGGGACCAAGGGGCTCTCATGGGCAGGCTTAATCCTAGAAACGTGGAAGGTGGGGTGCACGCGCATTGACCGGGGAAGCTGGAGTCTGACTGCCGCCGGGCTGATGACTCTCTCGATGGGGAACGGTCCCACGAACCACAGGGCCATCTTCTTGGAATCACCCCGAAGAGGCAGGTCCCGCGTAGATAGCCAAACGCGTTGTCCCAGTCTGTATCTGGGGGCGGGGTCCGGTGCCGGTTGGCCGCCGCCTCGTACCGGGCGCCCGCCCTCAGAAGATTGGCCCGAGCCTGGGCCCACGTCTCCCTACAGCGGCGGGCATAAGCTGCTGCAGAGGGACAAGATGCTTCGCCTGCTTGAGCCGGGAACAGAGGGGGTTGATATCCAAAAACACACTGGAACGGTGACATTCCCGTTGCCGAACTGATCAGGGAGTTGTGGGCATACTCAACCCAGCCCAGAAAGGTCGACCATGTGGCCGGGTCCCGTGTCGCCATGCACCGGAGGGCCATCTCCAGGTCTTGGTTAATCTTTTCCGTCTGGCCATTGGTCTGCGGGTGGAATCCTGAGGACAGACTGGTGGTGGCTCCCAGATGCCCGCAGAACTCTTTCCAGAAGACAGAGGCAAACTGAGGGCCCTTGTCTGACACCACACTCTCCGGTAGGCTGTAAAGCCGAAAGACTTGCTGGATCACAAGCTGGGCAGTCTCCTTTGCCAAGGGCAGCTTAGGCAGGGGCACGAAGTGAGCCATTTTGCTGAATCTCGTCGATGATGGTCAGAATGACAGTGTTCCCCGCAGACTGGGGCAGCCCGGTGACGAAGTCCAGGGCGATGTGTGTCCAGGGCCGACGCGGAACCGGCAGAGGTTGCAGTAGCCCGGCAGGTGCTCGGCGTGGTTGTTTCTGCTGGTTGCAGATGGGGCAGGCATTGACGAACTCCTGCACATCCTCCCCCAGGGAGGGCCACCAAAACCTCTGCTTCAGCAGACCCGCCATCCGACGTGCTCCCGGATGGCAGGCCAGTCGAGAAGCGTGGGCCCACTCCAGGACCTCAGCCCTGAGAGAGTCAGGCACGAAGAGCTGGTCGTTGGGGCAGGCGCTAGGCCCAGGTTGATTGACAGCCACCCTCCGGACTCTCTCCTCGATCCCCCAGGTTACTGCTGCCACGATGCACGAGGCGGGAAGAATGTTCTCCGGGGTACTCCCCGGGCCTTCGTCCTCCTTCCCCGCGAACTGTCGAGAGAGGGCGTCTGCCTTGCCGTTGCGGGACCCTGGGCGGTAGGAAAGGGTAAAGTCAAACCGGGTGAAAAACAGTGACCACCGAGCCTGCTGGGAGTTCAGCCTCTTGGCTGTTCGAAGGTATTCCAGGTTGCGGTGGTCTGTCCACACGATGAAAGGCAGCGTAGCACCCCCCAGCCAGTGCCGCCATTCCTCCAGTGCCAACTTGACGACGAGCAGCTCCCGATTTCCCACGTCATAATTCCTTTCCGCTGGCGTCAAGCAGCGGGAGAAGAACGCACACGGGTGCAGCTTCTGGTCCTCCTGAGCCCTCTGTGACAGCACCGCTCCCACCCCCGTGCCGGAGGCGTCCACTTCGACCACGAACTGGCGGCTAGGGTCTGGCAGTTGCGAACCGCTTCTTGAGCTCCTGGAAGGCTGCTTCCGCCTTTGGGGTCCAAGCAAACCCCGTCTTGGTGCTCGTAAGTGCCGTGAGTGGCCCTGCAGAGGAAGCTATAATTCCGAATGAAGCCCCGGTAAAAATGAGCAAACCCCAGGAATCGCTGCAACTGCTTGCGGGACTCGGGGCGTGGCCAGTCAGTGAATGCCGAGACCTTCCCTGGCTCCATCTGGATGCTCCCCGGCGCAATGATGAATCCGAGGAAGGACACTGATGGGGCGTGAAACTGGCACTTCTTGGCTTTAACAAACAGCTGGTTGTCCAGTAGCCACTGCAGTACTGCCCGCACATGTCACACGTGATACTTGTGCTCCTTAGAAAAGATTAAGATGTCGTCCAGGTACACAAAGACAAACCGATCTAACATGTCCCCAAGAACATCATTAACTAAGGCCTGAAAGACGGCCGGTGCGTTGGTTAATCCAAAGGGCGTTACCAGATACTCGTAGTGGCCAGCCGGGGTGTTGAACGCCGTGTTCCACTCGTCGCCCTCCCGAATGCGAACCAAGTGGTAGGCATTCTGTAAATCCAATTTTGTGAAGACAGTGGCCCCCTGGAGCACTTCAAAAGCAGAGGCGACAAGAGGCAGCGGGTACTGGTTCTTCACGGTAATTTCGTTGAGGCCCCGGTAGTCGATGCAGGGTCGCAGAGACTTATCTTTTTTCTCCACAAAGAAGAACCCCGCACCTGCGGGAGAGGAGGACGGCCGGATCAGCCCGGCAGACAGAGAACTGGAGATGTACTCCTCCATGGCCTTTCGCTCCAGTTCAGAGAGGGAGTAGAGTCTTCCCTTGGGTGGTGCGGTGCCTGGGAGGAGGTCAATCGCGCAGTCGTATGGTTGGTGCGGTGGAAGGGAGGTCGCCCGGGCCTTGCTGAACACCTCGGCAAGGTTATGGTACTGCTCTGGAACCCTGACCAGATCTGGGGGCGTAACGTCAGGAGCCAAGGTCCCCCTCAGGGCTGGCGCTAGACAGGACCGGTGACAGTCTGCTCCCCACTCCAGGATCTCCCCTGTCTCCCAGTTGAGTTGCGGGTTGTGACGGCGGAGCCACGGGTAGCCCAAGACTAAGGGGAAGTGCGTCCCCTCCAGGATGTGGAAGCGTATCTCCTCCCGGTGATTGCCCTGTAGCAGCATCGTCACCGGGCCCGTCTGGGGATGGATGTTCCCCAGGTGATGCCCGTCCAACACTTGGGCTGGGATGGTGGATGCCAGTGGTTCGTGTCCAAGACCCAGCTGCCGAGCCACCTCTCCACTGATCAGGCAGGCGTCAGCACCAGAATCAACAAGGGCAGCTAGGTCTTGTGGTCCCCCGGGAAGTAGGAAGCGAACTTGGAGTGAAAGGCAGGGTCGTTGAGGGAAAGCAGAAATAGGACTCACCAGCATTCCCCCCATTACTGGTGAGTCTGGGCTTTTACTGGACAGGTCGCCACGAAATGACCTTGCCCACCGCAGTAGAGGCACAAGTTGAACAGACGCCGCCGCCGCCTGCGCTCCTCCCCTGTGAGCGACGTGGGAAGCTGCATGGGTTCCTCCTCGCTGGAAGATGCTGCAGGTTGAGGAGGAACTCCCATCGAGAGCTCCCCTGCCGCCGCGAAGTGTCGCCGCGGAGCCCTCTCCCGCCCACGAGCCTGAACCCTCAGATCCACCCGGGTTGCTAAATCAATGGCCCCATCCAGCGAGCTGGAGCTGTCATAGGCCACCATTGCGTCCTTAATGCGGGCTGCTAATCCATGTAGAAAAGTATCTACTAGCATGGCAGGGCTCCACTGGCTCCGGCTGGCCAGGGTGCGAAAGTCAATTGAGTAATCCAACACGGACCTCTCTCCCTGGCGGAGCGCCAGCAGTCCATGTCCTGCAGAGGACCGGGAGTTCCCCTGCCCGAACACCTTGCGGAGCTCGGCAGCAAACGCGGAGAAGGTGGAGCAAGCCTCCGATTGACGCTCCCACTCGGCCGTTCCCCAGAGCCATGCCCGTCCTGTGAGGTGTGTAATGGTGTACGCTACCTTGGCTGCCTCAGTAGCGAACGTGCGGGGCTGCAGGGAAAACAGCAGGGAGCAATTCACCACGAAGGCATCGCAGGACTCCGGATTACCCTTGTAGCGCTCGGGTTCGGGGTCCTGCTGCAGAATTACAGGAGCTGACGCAGGTACGGAAGAAGTGGGAGGCGCCGTCGGATCCAGGCGCGCTGACAGTCGGTTGAGCAGATAGGAAAGCTCCGCAAGTGCCCGCTCGTTCGCCTCCGTGGCTTGTCTCGTCTCCACGGCGGCAGCCGCCACTGCTTCCTCGTGCAGCTGAATGATTCCCTCAATCTGTTCCAGTCGGTCCAGCTGGGACAGGTTGTGCACTGGGTTTATTATTGGTCAGCTCGTACTGTCACGAACCCCAGATGAGAACCCACATGCGACACACGAGATTGGCTGAACACCGCTTTATTGTCGGAGACAGACAACAGACAGGATTCACCGGGGAGTGAGCAGAACAAAATAGTCGGGGACAGGCAAGGTTGAGATCGGGCAGAAGGCAGACAGAGTTTACAGGGGAGCAGGCTAAACAGAATGGTCAGGAACAGGCAAGGTCAGAACTGGGCAGACAGGCAAACAGGAAAACACTGGAAAGTCATCGGGAGCGAATAACGATCTGGCAGGGAGCAGGTGTGCCTCCGGGGTTTAGGAAGAGTGCTCATTAGAGTCCTGATGCACAACAAGTGTGCGGGGCGAGGTGGCTCTCGGACATGATTGCCCGCAGCTGTGACAACTTTCAAAATCCTTTTTCTCAAAGGCCTAGCTCCATCCTACTAGGAGCTAGTGACAACTTACCAGCCCAAAAGACTGCTCCGCTCTCAGAATGCTGGTCTACTTGTGGTCCCCAGAGTCTCTAAAGGTAGAATGGGAGGCCGAGCATTTAGCTACCAGGCCCCCCTGCTGTGGAACCAGCTCCCTGTCCAGGTACAGGACGCTGACTCCATCTCTACTTTTAAAATTAGGCTTAAAACTTACCTCTTTGAAAAAGCTTATTGTCATTAATTATGTAGTCCCAGTTATTACCATAGACAGACAAATTATTATACTTAGGGGGTTGTCTAATCATTAGGTTAACATCTTAGTTATGCTGCTATAGGCCGAGGCTGACGGGGTCCAGAAACATGATCACCTGACAGGCCTCTGTCACCCCACTGGGAAATGGTCTCCTCTCCTCTCCTCTCCTCTCCTCTCCTCTCCTCTCCTCTCCTCTCCTCTCCTCTCCTCCTCATCAAGTAGACTAGTGATGCTATTTCTTGTGGAGTTTTTCTGCCCCCCTCCCTTCTGTACTCATCTACAGGTATCGTCGCCTTCAGAGCTGCATACTGACCTCCGACCCCACTGACCCACTCAACTTGACTCCACAGTTGAGGCAGCACAATTTACTTAAAATAATGTATTTCTGTGTGTATTCTCTATGATCTATGTCTATTCTCTCCTCTACCTCACCTCTCCTACCTATTCTATCCTCTACCTGTCCTCCCCCCTTCTCCTCTCTCTGTCTACCCAGCCGGCCATCAGCAGGAGGGTCCCCCTACATGAGCCTGGTCCTGCTCAAGGTTTCTTCCTGTTAAAGGGGAGTTTTTCCTTGCCACTGTTGCTTGTTTGAGGTTAGGCCCTGGGATTCTGTAAAGCGCCTAGAAACAATTTTGATTGTAAAAGACACTATATAAATAAAATTGAATTGAATTGAACACATTAATTTTATTAACACTCCGTCACAAGGCTTTTCCTTCAGAATAAGAAAAATGCTTCACAATGTGGCATTTCAAACTTTTCCCATTATGTGTTAAATGATTACCATGTTCTCTAAATAAAAATCAGAAAAATAAATATTCATTTCACACCATGTACTTATGATGATGAGGGATAACACTTGAACTGTTTTCTTCAGAACGTCAAAACTCCAGAGTAAAGATAAAACCGTTCAAGACAGACTATTGCTTCTGGATTCGAATTGTTTACAATTTGTCAACAATTTTACCATTTATGTATACTAGATGTCACTGTAGAGAGACTTTGAAACTTCTAAACTTTTTTGCAGTACCGTCGGTAAAAAGCATCAGGTTTGAGGCTCATCTGCCTAAATACTACCACCAAATATCTGTAATTAATACTTTGGGGCAAAAAAATATCAAATAATCTATCCATCAGAGTCTGTATCTTTATTATATCTTACAATTGACTATAAATTGACTTTTTTATTCTCTCATAATTTGTAGGTGAAATTATAGTAATTGCACAGTAGTAGGTACATAATGTATGTATCTATGTTGGTTTTGATGCATTATTTTATACTTTCCTTCTACTTTATACTTTCCTGAAAAGATAACGTAACATTTCAACGTTTCCATACTCCTAAAATAGAGAACAGCATTATTTTTTTTTGCCACTGGAGATCCGGATAACTATATAATATATCTGTTGATGGTTATATAATAAATTTGTTACCAAAGTCACGACACCAACCTAAATAATACAATTTTATTAATTTAATCTACCGGTAGTTAAGTCCCTGTGCAAAATCTCAATAGATAAATCAACGCATTTTTAATAGGAGATACAAACGTGAAAAAGAATATATGTTTTTCCAATTAATTTACAAGGGTTAAAAAAAAACTACATTAAAATTATATTAGAAGAAAAAATAACTACACGTTGTTCGATATTTGTTTCGTAGCGAATGACAATGATGTCACGTGACTTGAGACCAGGAAGTGAAATCATTACGCTTCGTTTTCCGTAGTGCTTTCGTCGACATCGCCACTAAACCTACTACTGTGTAGACAGTACATTTTAAAAACATCAATGGGAAAACAAAGGATGATATAAAAACCGTTTTGGAGATTTCTTTATGTCTTCGCATCTACGCCGCAGTTTAGAAGAACAGACTGCGATTTTTTTTGTTAGTGAGTTTCCTGGCTCAGACAAGAACTGCAACTATTAAGTATAAAAGGTTTCCTAACACTTTTATTTTCTTCAAATTTCGGTGGCTTTACTGTTGTGTTTTATTTATATGTGTAGCTGACATTTTGAGTGCAGAGAATTCAAACGGGACGTTCAAATGAAAATAAAAAGACTAATATCACTCTGCAGCTGAGAAAAGGTTAACACTCCATTTCATTTTAATATACATGAACAGTAATGCACATTAACAATGTCTATTTTCAAGGTCATAAAGTTCAGTTACTCAGTCGACCTTGCCAGTTAAGCAATTGAAACAAACCACTATTCTACTAACTCCAATTTGTTTTTACACTCAATGAATGGGGGCAGTATATAATGCTCCAGGCAAACAGCATTTATTGATGGATAGGATTTTGACTGGAACATCGTTAAAAGTTTGAATTTGAAGACTGAATGTGATGTATTCCTTTGTAAAGGATTCCCCAACACTATCCATTTAAAAAAATTCATGGAGAGGTGGTGAGGTGGAACAAGGAAGTTTACAATGTAAAATATAAACCTAGGATTCAAAAATATATTATTAAATATTATTACCTAAAGAAAGTCAGAACAAATTTGCTACCCATTGTTAACCTTTAATCTTTGCATAGATGAATCTATCTGTTCTGGATGAGCAGAAGTTTCACTACTGTTGTCAGCTCCTTGTGCAGCAGTCGCAACAGCTTAAAGATGGATGGTGCTGGGAAACTGTCACGGTGAGTACATTTCTTTCTCCCATCAGTGCAGACAAAGTCGAAAGTGTTCCATGGATGCCAAAAATGTGTTTTGTAATCTGGAATTAGAGCTCAGATGAGGGCTACCTGAAGAAGATCATTGTCAGGACAGTGGTTATTGGGTCACAGCTTATGTGGAACCATGAAAGTTCCAGAACTTCATCAAGTTTTCACCAGAAACAGGAAGACCAAATGGTGAAAATAAAACCTCCAACTTCTTTCAAATATTGAACACATTTGTTTGAAGAGTGGCCAATCCTAAAATATTCAAAACAGGAATCAGATTTGTGTGATGTTATTCTTTCTCCACTGTTTCTTTTCACAGTGTGAGACTGAGGACCTCAATGCTGAGGCAGATGGTGATGATGAAGATGATGGGCTCTGTACATTCTCTGAAAGCCGCAGCCTAGTGCTTCAGTATGAGTATCATATAGTTTACTCCTACAGCTACAGTACTCCGGTGCTGTACTTCAGAGCCTTCAGCCTGGGTCAGTTCCATGTTAGAGCACCAGATCTGTCAGATTGCTCTGCGTCATGCACTGTGCCATTTCATGACTAGTTATTGAGGATGATAAGGAAGTGTATAGTTATTTTTTGCTAAAAATTATATTATAGGAGAACTTTTACTGAACTATTTGCATCGGTAATGGAGGAGGAGATGTTTGGTACCTGTACTGTACCAGAAAACTCATATGAATTCACCATTGTTTACTGTTTGTGACAGAGGGGAGGAGCGTGTCATTAGAGGATATGTGGAGATCTGTGCATCCCAGTTTAAGACTTTCTCTTCAAAAGAATCGTCTCAGCACCATCAGTCTACAGGTAAAAGGTGGAGCCACCTGCCTAACTCACCCACTGTAAACATAAAGCACCAGTCATGTGTCTGTGTGTTTTTCAGGAGCACCCCCTACTCGGTCAGCCTTTCTTTATGCTCCATCCCTGTAGAACAGAGGAATTTATGAGGCCTGTCCTGCAGGACCAACTCAGGTATAACCCTACTTTATCAACTACAGATCATTTAATGTGATAATATAACTCATTTCAAAATGAAATATTTTTGCATTTCATTATCTTTCTTCATTAAGATTTTTCTTCCTTCATGGTTCCATGTAAATCAGGGTTATGTCAAAAAAAGTAGTAGAAAACTAAGAAGACAGATTTGTACACATATGCATAAAAATTCCTCCAATGTCAGGCTTTATTCTTGGTGTTTTTGTCAGGTAATTGTCGTACATACAGTTTCTCCACACTAACAATGGTTTTTGTTTCCCACCACTGAAAAGAAAGGTTCACACAGTTTAAAACTGATACACTTGAATTAACACATTTTAAGACCGGTGCATATATGCAGTTCACAGTAGTCACTTAATGTGTGTGTGTGTGGGTGTGTGTGTGTGTTTATCTTTGTGTGAGAGAAGACCAATGAACTATGTGTTGGTGTGGTTGAGTGTAGTGGGACCTTTGGTGGGCCTAGATGTTCCCCTCAAGTATTCCACCCAGCTCCACCTTCCAGGCTGATGTTTCTCCATCTGATGGCTGTAGCTACAGAAACTGGAAGATATAGCAGACAAAGTCAACAAATATTGGAGATATCATCCGTGTCACCCTTTGATTTCATGTGAAACATTCTAAGGCTGAATTGAGTGGACTTTGTTTGTCTAATGTATTTATTTACTTATGTAAAAGTATTTTTTTCAAATTTTAGACAGTTTTATATTTAGATTTTGTTCAAAATTTGTACTTGCTCAGGGTGGATTGAACATATTATTTAATGCGAAGTAATACTGCAGTGTAAGAAATTTTAAATTTGTATATCCAGTATAATAAGTATGAGTGTTTGTTGAGACAAAGTATCTTTTGTCTGCCTAAAAGAGCAAAGAAACAAATATTGGCTTTAGTAGACAGAATGAACTTTCACAAAATAAATATTGTTGAATGTCCTCAAACATTTTTGCACGTCATGGCTCCAGAAACTAAAGAAGCACTGTCTCAGATGTGTCATATCAGCTGTTGTTCATATGTGAAGACATTTTACATGAGGAAGCAAGTAAAATGTAATTAAATTAGTAATATTAGGTACAATAAAGTTAATCTGTTTTGTGAGTGAGAGAGAATGTATCGAATCGAATGTATATCGAAAGTGTTCAGATAGGCATCAGTATCTAACTCTAATTTTGGTCATCCACCATGAAATTCTCATTTAATAATTCCCTTTTGGTTTTCTACTCTCAATAGTGGTGCTGTACTGGTATAGCTCCTGAAATAAATGTGTGAAGCTTGATTTGGTGACATACAGTACATCAAAAACCTACCCATTCAGCAGCCTATTGACATTAGATTAATTATATTTCCTTTTTAATTACCAATTGTAATTAAGGGCAGTCATTCAAAGTAATTAAAATACCACATAGACAAATCAATAAACACCTAAAAGAGAAAAACAAGCCAGGAGAACATTATTTCGGTCATTTATTTTAAAGTGGTAATCAATTTACGTTACGGCATTTTTGTTAGTCGAATATGTATTATTGTATATAAGTAATATTATTGAAATGGAAACGTATTATATTGTATATATGTAATATTGTTTGACACCCTTCCACGAAAGAGCAAAACGTTCGCTTGTTGTTTACGGCTCCTTTCATGCCTTACACAAATTGGGCAGTGCCGTAATGAAGTTTGTCCACTTGAAGGTTCGTAGGTCGCTATCGAAGCTAGCGCCCCGTTCGCGCACGGTCGCTGCAAACTGGGTAGTGACATGCGCAGTAGTGTCACCTTGAATGCATCTGGCTCGTTTCAATATGCGCAGTAGCGACAACTTGGATGGATCTTTATATACGAATTATTGCTAATAGATCATTAACGTCTATACACAAAAGTAATGTTAGCAGATTTGCGGCACTTGCTGGAACCTCTAAAGAAGGTTATGTTCCGAATAGTATTAAGCATTAAACGCATTAAAATCACTAATATCTTCGTGTTGGATGTTAATTTATTTACGTTATAGGGACCCCGCTGACCCACTCCACTCCTATACCAGTAGTTTGTTCCGAAGTTTGTATTACCATGATCTCTATCTGTTCTCCTCCCTCTCTACCCAGCTGGCCATCAATAGGAGGGTCCCCTTACACGAGCCTGGTCCTGCTCAAGGTTTCTTCCTATTAAAGGGGAGTTTTTCCTTGCTACTGTTGCTTGTTGGGGGTCAGGCCCTGGGATTCTGTAAAGCACCTAGAAACAATTTTGATTGTAACAGACGCAAAATAAATGAAGACTATATAAATAAGATTGACGAGTCACCATTCAGTGGGAAGCTTTACTATACCGTAAAAAGGAAATTTTGAAGAATGAAAGCAAGAAAAAAAAAACATAAAGAGAGACGTCTCTCTAGAGACGTCAATCGAATGCCCAGTGCTCGTAATGGTACAGAGCGCTGACGTCTCGCGAAATTAAATGCATTGCTCTGAGATTTGTGTGGCAGGGCGTGGCCTGCCCTCCGAACAGGTGTCCTATGGAGGTAGTGCCTTAATTGGTGGGTGGGGAGAAAAGGTTTATATAAGGCACTGCCTCCAGCTGACTTTAGTTGTTTTTCCCCTTCGACGGTACGGCGGGGTTGCGGCTTATCTGGGCGGTTCGACCAACAAACTGTTTCACAGCGCGAGCATGCTGTTTGGCAGCGCCAAGAAGGTTGGTGCTTCCTCCCGCCATCCTTCCACCTAGAGCGCTTTGCCGTGAGGGCACGCGCGCTAGTTTACCCTGGGCAGGTAAGGCGCAGCAATACGCGTCACTGACTTCCCCGCACTCGGTCGATAAAGGTTAATGGCGCTGTCCTTGTTGCAGTTGACTGCCGGCTGGCGTCGGTGGGTCGCGTTGCCCCAGCGGGAACCCTTCACGGAGTGGTGGCGCCACCAAACAGTCGGCACGGACTACCTCGCGTACTGGACCCACTGCTGCTTTGGCTCCGTCCCGTTTGCGGGACTCTCTCTCCTGTTCGCTCTCGCCCCCCCCCCCCCCTTCGCTCGGGGGACGGCGCTGAGACGTAGTGGTGCTGCCGAGGCGACCACGGAGCTATTACGTTTAATTTTAGACTCTTAACAGTACGTAAATGGTATCAATTTACATTTACTTTTGTTGGTTTTGTTGCTTTTTGTGTCTTGGTTGACGTTGTTTTCTTTTGGACAACCTGGTCGCCATTTATTCGCTTGTCTGTGTGAGGTGTGTGTGTGTGCGTGTGCGCTCGACGCGTCTGATTATCATTGTAAATTTAATTGTCCTCTTTTCTTTGTGGACAGGTGCTGCGGGCCACGGCGGGGACCCAACCCCTGGTGGAGGGCGTTTTTATCACACCTTTCGTGTGTAGTTTTGTTTGTAGTAGCACGGGTGTTTTTAGTTTATTTCCCCTAATTGAGTTTCACCTGCCGGTGGGGCCCCAGCCCTGTCCACCCCCTTTTGTTTGATTTTTGTACAGCCGAGTTATTTTGGTGTTAAGTTGGATTTAATAAAATTGTACTGCCTAACCCTCAATCCTGTCTCTGCCTCTGGAACCGAACCGTATCTGCGCGTGCCTGTTTCCGGTTAATTCCTGGGGTGAAATTCCCCAGGTGGCGTTGTCGTCCACCGTTCCACCTCCCTCCACCCCGCCACATCTTGGCGTTGTCGGCAGGATTCCACATTTAAAGGAGGCAGAGACTTTTTTTTTGGGTTATTGGTGTTTATTTGAATCTGATAATTTTCCTTTTGTTTGTATTTCCTTTGTTTTTTTCCTTTTTATTCGATTTAAGGTTTGGGCAGTTGTAGAGCCAAAGCAGCAGTGATCAGCCCAGTGGTTTAATCTCCTGTTGTCCGGTGCAATTCCCTCTTCCAGGCAACATGGAGGACGAGATTCAACAGCTTCGAGAGATGGTGTTGCAGCTTAAGGCAGAAAACGAGCAACTTCGCCACGAGCATACCACTTCTCTGGGTGGTCCTAGTGGGTCCACATCAGCTTCCCCGGGTCCGACTGTTTACGCCTCCGGTGCCGGGGTTTCAGCTCCTGTTATTGAACGGTTGGTCGTCATCCCAAGAGACCGCAAGTGCCCGATGTTCAGTGGGAAGTCGGGAATTAGCATTGCAGAGTGGGCAGAGGAGGTTCAGGCGTGCGCGCGTGCTAGGTACCTTCCAGCTGCAGAGCAATCCTTGTTCATGGCTGACCATTTAGAGGGAGAGGCCAAGGAGGAGATAAAATTCTGCCCTCGGGAGGAACAGAGGGATCCGGGGCGTGTACTTGCCATCTTGAAGGAGCTGTATGGTTGCAGTCAGTCCTACGTCACCCTACAGCAAGCCTTCTTTTCGTGGCAGCAGCTGGAAGGTGAGACTCTGCAGGAATTTTCATTGGCCCTGATGTCTCTGATGGCCCACGTGGAGAGGCAGGCACCCGATGGAATTCCAAACGCTGATGTGCTGCTGAGAGACCAGTTTGTTGAGCATGTGCTAGATGGTTCCCTTCGTCGCGAGCTAAAACAGCTGGTTCGTCGCCAGCCTACTATCACCTTGCTTGAACTGCGTGGCGAAGCGATCAGGTGGGAGAGGGAAGGTCTCCCAGGTGGCACTAGGGGTCGTAGTGTTTCATTGCCAACGGCTTACGGCCTCCAATGCGGAGTGCAGGGTCGCCCCCACCAGGTTCCGCAGGCCAGGCCCCAAGAACCAGGCTTGGACGCGGTGATGGATCTCTTGAAGCGTCAACAAGAGCAGTTAAATCAGTTAACAATGACTGTAGCTTCCTTGCAGGCCCCTCCTCCCTTAGCCCCAATCTGCCGTTTAGGCCCCTTGATTTGCAGGCGATGCCAGCAGCCTGGCCATTTTGCCCGCGAATGCGATGGTGAGCGGGCTCCTCCCCGTCGGCGTGTAAACTCTGTGGCTGGCTACGACACACAGGCTAGGTCCTCCTCTTCTCAGCAGTCGGGAAACTGAAGCCCACTGAGTTGCCGAGCCACAGCTCAGTCGGGGGGTCCACAGGCTCACCGTCACCCGCTATAACCAAGCTAATTGTGCCCTGTCCTAATATTACTGTTAATTAGGGGAATTGGTGTTGAGTGCTTGGTGGATACTGGTTCCATGGTTTCCACCATAACTGAGAGCTTCTTTCGGGCCCAGTTCGGGTTTTGGGGCCATGACCGCCTTCAGTCATGTCAATGGCTGCAGTTGCGTGCAGCTAACGGGTTAGCCATTCCATATGTGGGTTACTTGGAGCTTGAGGTGGAACTGTGCGGCAAGGTGATACCGTGTTGTGGTATCCTCGTGGTGAAAGACCCGCCTGGGGCTTCTTCGTCCCCCGGGATCCTTGGGATGAATGTAATCCGCAGATGCTACCAAGAGCTTTTTGGGGTGTTCGGTTCATCCCTCTTCGAGTCGCCTTTTGTGTCAGGCGCACGGGGTCCGGTTGTGGC